>NC_135573.1:69567500-70188750 GCF_965152235.1 Eretmochelys imbricata
CATCTGACTGCAAAATAATCCAGTTTTGCTTTTAATGTCTTTTTTCTTTTTTTGTGAGCTGATTAAAAACAGTCAATATTTCAATTCTGAACTTTGACTTTTTAATGTGACTTTTTCAAGGGCTTATTAGCCACTCTTCGAAATTGCATTGGGTTGAAACATGTCATGTCTTCTATACCTTACAGAATGCAGTGAAACAGTTTAGCTTTTTTGTTGTTCTGTGTTCAAAATGTTGTACCTGTTGAATCAAAATTCTTGAATTACAAAAATATAGCTCTGCAAAAAACAAATTCACTTGTGTGAACTTAAGAATATATTAAATACTTTAAAATCTATATTGCTTTAACAATGCAACATACTTGGGCAGCAGATAGATTAATAACTGTTTAATTTCATACAGATGAACAGTTAAGGTGTTCTGATTGCAGAGTCTTTGTGATGGCAATTATAGAACGCAGTTTGATTTCAAGCTGTACTACACATTTTTGCCACTCGATGGCACCAAGAAACAAAAGTATTTATCTAAAACGTGCTGCATAATGTTGTTTGATAATGAAATGTGTGGGACACTAGTGCTTCTGCTTATCAATTCAAATGGAGTCAGGATATTACAATTACGTCTGCATTGAGCTGGCAGTGGTAACATCATTCCAGTTATGAGAAGGGGAAAGAAAGGGGCAATTAAATACTAAAAATTGAATACTAACTGTTCAGTGTCAAACTCTGACTGGCAGTAAAGGAAATTCAGAGGGTAAGTTGCTTTTGTCTCCTTAATGTCTCCTATTATGAATACGGCAGAAAATAGTACATATAAAATCGTCCCAGATAAACCTCTACAATATGCAGCTACAAAAATGTCCCTTGAAAGTTTAGTGCTTTCTTAAGCCTTCTTACTTGAGTAAACTGAGTTCTGAGGAGGAGGGCTGAATTCCACGCCTTGTCTCCCCGGCCTTGGACACTGGGAAGCAACAGCATGAAGTTGGTTTAAAAGGGAACGTTTTACTCAGTTCCTCAGTGTGATGTAGGCAGTGCAGTTCAAAATGCAACTGGGCAATGTAGCAGGTGAAAGTGAATCTCATAACTTCAGTTTTCTCTATGGTTGTGGCGTAGTGAAGAAATTTCACTCCACTACTCTGGCAAAAGCTGTGGCAGGATAAACAGTTTGACACTTGATTTTTAGGGTCCAAAGAATGTGTTAACATTAAAGACATTGATGGCTTTTTAGGAGATTAATAAGCATACACTTGGAGTTGCTCCATCTCCTTTAAATGTAAAACAGTATCTTCACTAAGGAAAAAGATGTATTTTTAACTTGTAATCACTAGATTGTTAATTTGGGTTAGTGAAGACAAAGTATCTTGTTTTTAATGCAAGTTAACTGGTCACAGTTACCTGCTATTGTGGGTTAAAACTGCAATTTACCTTGTCTTCATTAAGATTTTAATGCAGGTTAGATTAAAGGGGGTTAAAAATACCTTTTTTTTTTTTTTTTAATTCTTCCCCCCCCTTTTCTTTTTCTAGTTAAGACAAGGTCTAAAAGTGGAGATTGAAACATTCTCAGACACTCCTTTGCAATATTGCTGTTTCAAGTCTCCATTATGCAGATGGCCCTTTGTCATAGGGCCTTAGAACAGTGAGTAGTCTTACTTCCACATATCCTTCGGTATGTAAACTGAGGATGAGTTAAGGGTGCAGTGACAGCCTTTTACACAGACAGGAGGAAATTATGGCTCATCCTAATAAAAAATGAGGGGTTTTTATTTTAATTGAAAGCAGTATTGAGAGATAACTTTTATGATTGTGTCTTTAAAGATCTGGCAATTCCTAGTTTCAGTAATAGAGAGATACTTCCTATGTTTTAGGTAAATGACTAAAATTTTTGAGATTTATACAGTTAATTTGTTTCAAGAGATAGTAGTTTTGTTGTGTACAGCAGATTCTTCCATCCATGTTACCTTTTACTTTCAAGATTTATGAAAGCAAATAACTATCTATTGAAATAAATATCCTTGTTAATTATCACTGTGTGGTCTTCAGTTTCTGATTATATAAAGGCGGAGGGGGAACGAATTCATTTGCAGTTCTTGTGGAACAGCATAAGCATCTCTTATTGTCTCTTACCTTTTCATTTCATCCAGGACTTGTCTTAACATTTCTTGCCTCCTTTAAGTGTTTGAAATTCTTGACCTTCTACAATGTTGCTGATCCACCATGATGTTTTAGAGGAGGGGTCAGCAACCTTTGGCACCTGGCCCGTCGGGGGAGACCGCTGGCGGGCCGGGCCAGTTTGTTTATCTGGAGCATCTGCAGGCATGGAGCCCCACAGCTCCCACTGGTCGCGGTTCGCCATTCCTGGCCAATGGGAGCTGCGGGAAGCGGTGCCTTGTGTTCTTTTCTCACTCTAATCTCTGCCCTGGGGTTTATAAATTTATATCCAATGACTTAGAGCAGTTCTGTGACAGAGCTAAGATTACAATTAGAGTTCTTGATTTTTCAGGAAATCTGCCTTTTGTAAGAAATCCTGTTAGCTGCCAAAGCTGTGGCAATATTCTGTATTCCACCATCATTGTTTGATTACTGCTTAGATTTTCTGAAGTATAGGGATTTATGTTATATATCTCCATCATATGAAAGAACTTCTAATAACACTTGAAAATCACAAAGGTAAGAAGATGAGAACTTTCAAAGTTTCAATAAGAGCAAGGTGGTATTCCTTTACAGACTGTTTTCTCAGATCCTCGCTAGAGAGCAACTTCCAGACTTTTGTGTCTCAATGGCCTGCTGGTGCTGCAGACTCAGTGGTCTGGGTGGAAGGTGGTTAGTGATCCACATCTTTCTTTAATGCAAGCTTTTAATAATAGTTCTGCAGCTGAATCTGAAGTTGCTCAAACACTGAATTATTTCTGACTGACACTGCAGTTCCCTTCATATTGGGGGGAAAAAAGGGAACTCCATTCTTCCTCTCTACACGTTGGAAGACAAATTTTCAAGCTTTCCAATGAATGTTTCTACCTTGTTTGCATTGACGGAATATTCATTTTCTACCATGGAATCAAGTGTCAATACCAGCAAAGTAGTATTAATGTACTACCCAAGAGATATTAATGATTGTTCACAAAAATCTTCATTTCTTAATATGAAGAGGCTGATTAGTACTTCACCTCCTGAGAGCCACCCCACTTCATTGTGAAAGAAGCTGGTGGTGAAGGTAACCATCTCAAGCTGCAATTCATGAAGTCAGAAATTCAATAACCTTTCAAAGGACTTGCACAGGTTTCCAAGCATTTTCTTAGCAGAAAAATTTGGAGGTGTATGAAACAGTGAAGCACGTTCCTGTGTGTATGAGTACTTGCCTCTGTTTTTCAATGGTGCTTGAACACTTTCATAAAGCAAATCCAATCACGAGTACAGGTTTAATATTTTTGCTAGAGCTTCTACTAGCATCCAGTTGCACACATTCTTCTCCTGCACTAGTTTAGACTGAATTATGGACACACCATTGCAGGACATATATTATATCCATGTTTTAGAAAAAAAACTTTCAATGTATTGAAGATTTCTTCCAAAAATTCACATTTGTGTTAATTCTTTTTTTTCTGTAACCCCTTACAGAAATTGTGTTGAACAGTTCAGGAAACACTGGTGTATGGAGACAAAACCAGAACCTTTACAGATATTATGGAAGCTAGTGTCCAGAACAGGAAAAATATTGTGATTCAATTTCTGGCCTACTGAAATTTTGTACAAAATTTCAACACTATTTAGTGCCTTAATCATCTTAAAATAAGGGTGGTGTTCTTGTTTCCACTTTAGAGTTCCCAATATGTACAGTGTGTGGCTGGATGCCTGCAGTTGATGCTCAGGGTCAATGAATATCGTTTTGCATGGGTAGAAGCAGATGGGGTAAACTGGTGAGTATATTACTTACTCTATACAGGAATAGTTACATTTCAAACATGCACAATAGGCTATTCCCCAAATGACCTTCCTTAAAATTCAACTCTTTAGGCTTAATTTTCAAACCTTCCTTACTTGTAGCCATAGTATTTGAGCCTGAAATTCTTATTTGTGCTCATATAGTAACGTATGCATGCAAACAAATGAGCTGAAAAATAGTCATATAACTATTCAGGGCTTCATAAAGTATTGTTCTGTTAATAACTTAAAGGTGATCAGAGCTATTTGTCTTAAAGGTTAGAGCACCATGAAGGGGGTTTGTTATATGAGACTGAGATACTGCAGGTTATTGAAAACAGATTAAATAAAAATTGAAGGTCCAGTAGAAACTTGCAGTAATCTTTAATGTAAGTTTTGTTGAAGAGTGATACTTTCTGGAATTATAGCTCCATTTTAGTATGTAGTGTTTTTGGTAGATCACTTTCTACCCAAACTCTGTAAATTTCTTTCAAAGAGGAATAAATAGTTGTGCGTGAGTTCAGAAACTTATCACTGGCCTTACTTGGAAAAGATCACTATGTAAAGTCTCTGTATTGTAAGTGACTTGTTATTAGAGCTGATTGAAACTCAATATTTTCATTCTGTGGGAAATTCTGACACTTCAAAATTTCCTTTTGTTTTGAAGTGGTTCAAAAAATCAATTTCCAGTGAAATGAAAATTCTGAAAAAAATTGTTTTGGAAATATCGACGTGATGCACAATGACCTTATTAAAAGGACACGTGTCTTTCAAATAATATACAGTAATAAACTATAATAAAATTTAAAAGACAAAATAATAAAGTTGAAACAAAGTGCTTTGACTTTGTTGAAATGAAGCACTTGTCAAAATTTTACGAAAAATTATTAAATCAAAATATTCACACAAAACATCTTGTCTTTATCAAATTACAGTTTTCCATCAAAAACTGTATTCTCTAAAAGCTTTTGAGCAGCTCTACTTGTTTTTTTTACACGCAAATGAAAGCTCTGTTTAGCAGATATATTACTCTTGTCATAGTCCCATCTAATGCTTGGTGATATGTATTTGTGACTTTCATGACCTGGCATGACTCTGATTACAGGCTGCTTTTAGAAGGCTCATCGTAAATGGTGTGTACATTAGTTTGCATTTTGCATACATCGTATTTAAATTGTTACATTCCAAGATGAGACTAGGGGCATCGGAAGAAAATGGTCTTACTCTGCTCTCTGCCCACTCTCCAACTCCATACTGCAATTCCAGAGTAGCTGCAAGTGTTTCCTAAAATGACAATGAAGCACATAAGAGTGGCCATACTGGGTCAGACCAAAGGTCCATCTAGCCCAGTATCCTGTCTGCCGACAGTGGCCAATGTCAGGTGCCCCAGAGGGAGTGAACCTAACAGGTAATGATCAAGTCATCCCGCCATCTATCTCCACCCTCTGACAAATAGAGGATAGGGACACCATTCCTTACCCATCCTGGCTAATAGCCATTAATGGACTTAACCTCCATGAATTTATCTAGTTCTCTTTTAAACCCTGTTATAGTCCTAGCCTTCACAACCTCCTCAGGCAAGGAGTTCCACAGGTTGACTGAGCGCTGAGTGAAGAAGAACTTCCTTTTATTTGTTTTAAACCTGCTACCCATTAATTTCATTAGGTGGCCCCTAGTTCTTATACTATGGGAACAACTAAATAACTTTTCCTTACTCACTTTCTCCACACCACTCATGATTTTATATACCTTTATCGTATCCCCCCTTAGTCTCCTCATTTCCAAGCTGAAAAGTCCTAACCTCTTTAATCTCTCCTCATCTGGGACCCGTTCCAAACCCCTAATCATTTTAGTTGCCCTTTTCTGAACCTTTTCTAATGCCAGTATATCTTTTTTGAGATGAGGAGGCCACATCTGTACGTAGTATTCAAGATGTGGGTGTACCATGGATTTACAGAAGGGCAATAAGATATTCTCCTTCTTATTCTCTATCCCTTTTTTAATGATTCCTAACGTCCTGTTTGCTTTTTTGACTGCTGCTGCACACTGCGTGGACCTCTTCAGAGGACTATCCACGATGACTCCAAGATCTTTCCTGATTAGTTGTAGCTAAATTAGCCTCCATCATATTGTATGTATGGTTGGGGTTATTTTTTCCAATGTGCATTACTTTACATTTATCCACATTAAATTTCATTTGCCATTTTGTTGCCCAATCACTTAGTTTTGTGAGATCTTTTTGAAGTTCTTAGGTCTGCTTTGGTCTTAACTATCATGAGCAGTTTAGTATTGTCTGTAAACTTTGCCACCTCACTGTTTACCCCTTTCTCTAGATCATTTATGAATAAATTGAACAGGATCGGTCCTAGGACTGACCCTTGGGGAACATCCCTAGTTACCCCTCTCCATTTTGAAAATTTACCATTTATTTCTACCCTTTGTTTCCCTGTCTTTTAACTAGTTCTCAATCCAAGAAAGGATATTCCCTCTTATCCCATGACAACTTAATTTATGTAAGAGCCTTTGGTGAGGGACCTTGTCAAAGGCTTTATGGAAATCTAAGTACACTATGTCCACTGGATCCTCCTTGTTCACATGTTTGTTGACTCCTTCAGAGAACTCCAATAGATTAGTAAGACATGATTTCCCTTTACGGAAACCATGTTGACTTTTGCGCAACAATTTATGTTGTTCTATGTGTCTGACAACTTTATTCTTTATTATTATTTCAACTGATTTGCCCAGTACTGTCTGTAATTGCTGGGATCACCTCTAGAGCCCTTTTTAAACATTGGCGTTACATTAGCTATCTTCCAGTCATTGGGTACAGAAGCTGATTTAAAGGGAAGGTTACAAATCACAGTTAGTAGTTCAGCAATTTCACATTTGAGTTCTTTCAGAACTCTTCGGTGAATGCCATCTGGTCCCGGTGACTTGTTACTGTGAAGTTTCTCAATTAATTCCAAAACCTCCTCTAGTGACACTTCAATCTGTGACAATTCCTCAGATTTGTCACCTACAAAAGATGGCTCAGGTTTGGGAATCTCCCTAACATCCTCAGCCGTGAAGACTGAAGCAAAGAATTCATTTAGTTTCTCCACAATGACTTTGTCATCTTTAAGCGCTCCTTTTGTATCTTGATCATCCAGGGACCCCACTGGTTGTTTAGCAGTCTTCCTGCTTCTGATGCACTTAAAAAAAAATTTGTTGTTACCTTTTGAGTTTTTCGCTAGCTGTTCTTCAAACTCCTTTTTGGCTTTTCTTATTACATTTTTACACTTAATTTGGCAATGTTAATGATCCTTTCTATTTACTTCACTAGGAGTTGACTTCCATTTTTTAAAAGATGCCTTTTTATCTCTCTCTGCTTCTTTTACATGGTGGTTAAGCCCTGGTGGCTCTTTTTTAGTTCTTTTACTGTGTTTTTAAATTTGGGGTGTACATTTAAGTTGGGCCTCTCTTATGGTGTCTTTGAAAAGTGTCCATGCAGCTTGCAGGGATTTCACTCTAGTCACGGTATTTCTTAATTTCTGTTTAACTAACCTCCTCATTTTTGCATAGTTCCACTTTCTGAAATTAAATGCCACAGTGTTGGCCTGCTTAAGTGTTCTTCCCACCACAGGAATGTTAAATGTTGTTATATTATGGTCACTATTTCCACGTGGTCCTGTCATAAATATAAAGGGAAGGATAAACACCTTTACATCCCTCCTGGCCAGAGGAAAAACCCTTTCACCTGTAAAGGGTTAAGAAGCTGAGATAACCTCTCTGGCACCTGACCAAAATGACCAATGAGGAGACAAGATACTTTCAAAGCTGGAGGTGGGGGAAACAAAGGGCTCTCTCTGGCCATGTGATGCTTTTGCCGGGACCAGAGCAGGAATGCAGGTCAGAACTCTTGTAAAGAGTTAATAAGCAATCTAGTTAGATATGTGCTAGATTCTGTTTTGTTTAAATGGCTGAGAAAATAAGTGGGGCTGAATGGAATGTATATTCCTGTTTTTTTATCTTTTTGTAACTTAAGGTTTTGCCTAGAGGGATTCTCTGTATTTTGAATCTGATTACCCTGTAAGGTATTTCCCTTCCTGATTTTACAGAGGTTTTTCTTTTACTTTTTCTTTAATTAAAATTCTCTTTTAAGAACCTGATTGCTTTTTCATTGTTCTTAAGATCCAAGGGTTTGGGTGTGTGTTCACCTATGCAAATTGGTGAGGATTTTTTCAAGCCTTCCCCAGAAAGTGCTTGGGGGGATATTTTGGGGAGGAGACGTTTCCAAGTGGGTCCTTCCCCTGTTATTTTTGTTAGACACTTTGGTGGTGGCAGCTTAAAGGTTCAAGGACAAAAGGTAAAAGTTTGTACCTTGGGGAAGTTTTTAACTGAAGCTAGTAAGAATAAGCTTAGGGAGTCTTTCATGCACGTCCCCACATCTGTACCCTAGAGTTCAGAGTGGGGAAGGAACCTTGACAGGTCCTGTTATAGTTACCTTTTGGACCAGATCCTGCGCTCCACTTAGGACTAGATCGAGAATTGCCTCTCCCGTTGTGGGTTCTTGTACCAGCTGCTCCAAGAAGTAGTCATTTAAGGTATCGAGAAATTTTGTCTCTGCATTTTGTACTGAGGTGACATGTACACAGTTAATATGGGGATAATTGAAATCCCCCACTATTATTGAGTTCTTTATTTTGATAGCCTCTCTAATCTCCCTTAACATTTCATAGTATGTTAATTACATTAACATTTACTAGATTACTCTCGTCATATATTGGCCGTTAATCTGAAAACAGACATTACTGCATATTTGAAAACGTTCTTTGCAACCCTAAGCCTTGGAAATGTAACCTGTTAAAAATGAAAACTTATCTGAATAAAGAGATTAGGCTGAACACATAAGTGCAAGTGCTGGGCATCATGAAGTACTGGTTTCATCCAGTCCTTAGTTGTGTATGTAAAACTCATAGCTTTTGCCAATGAGCTCTCTTGCAAACATTAATTTAAAGAAAATCTTACATGTTCAGGGTCATATACACAGTGCACTTGCCCATTATGAAACATTTGCACTACTACCTATGTAAATTATATCTTTCAGTATCATGGGAGTCCTGAGTAACAAATGTGGCTTCCAGCTCCAGTATCAGATGATTTTCTCCGTATGGCTGTTGGCATTCAGTCCTCAAATGTGTGAATATCTGCGTCGATATAATATTGTTCCAGTTCTGTCTGACATTCTCCAAGAATCTGTCAAAGAGAAAGTAACTAGAATAATCCTTGCAGCGTTTCGGGTAAGTAAAGTTGACTGTAATTGTTGTGGGTTTACGTGGTTTTGTCTCTCACCGAAGTGCTTCCATAGATTATTTCCAGGCATGCTGGATTGGATGTGTAGTCCGCATTAACTCTGGCTTTCCTTCCAGAGCCAGAGTTAATATGTGGATTTTTTGTAGGAAAAAGACATGCAGCTTTCTGCGCCTTTTTGAACTGGCAGATCCCAATATGAATGTTCATTGTTCCTCTATATTCTGTTAAATAATCCTATTTACAGAATTTATTTAAAAAAAATGCTGCTGCAGCAATTGGTTATAAAACACAAGAATTACACCCTTTAACACTTAGTAAATGGGTAAACTGGCCTTGCAGATATTTCATAAAAATGTACCAGCTCAGGCAGAAAACCTACTCACCATCCTTTTGTTGTGATTGACAGAAAATGATTTTATGTATGTGTCCAAAACAAAGCTTTCTGAGGAGAAACTTTGCATGACTAGTGTAAGCATAGATAGTGTAATGTATGTTGGGATGAGATGTCCACATAAGAGCACTGACTAGTTGACTTCTGCTGCAATATTATATCAGTAAAATCTGAAAATGACAGATCCTATCAAGATGTTTTAAAATACCAAAGCATTGTGGCCTCCTGAATCTTTGTGCGTGCGTGCACACACAGACTCTGGTTCGTATGTGTCATCCCTTCTTGCGCCCACGCATTGGATGTTTTATGTGCATGTGGTCATGTATATAGTATAGGGAATTAAAATGGCTAGTTGAGGGAGGATGGTGGGGACATGGGAAACTTCCTTTTTATGGAAAGAACTACAGTTGTACGTGTTTTGGCTGGGCTCCAGTTTAATTACTGTATTTGGAAACTTGAAACCTGACAAGGATGTAATTTTCATTATGAGTTTCAGCCTTCCTAATCTTTTTTATAAGAATTTAAAACTTATGGAGTATGGAACTTAAATGGCAAGCTATGCATTTCAGCAGTGATATTTATTGCACTTTTGTACTTGTTAAAAGGCAACTTTCTGGTCTTCATAACCATCCCAGCAAACCCATCCACCTACCAAATTATTTTCTCCCTACCACAATGGTGTGTGAATGTATCATCTCTAGGTTGCACACCCAAATTGAAGCTTGTTGGACCTTGAACCCCAAATGCGCTAGGGCCACTGGGCAGAGAAACTCAAAATATGGGAATCTGCTTCCTGGTCATAGTCTTCTCTGTGGCAGCTAGGTATTTCCTGAAACCTCCATTTTTGTTGTTTTTGCAGAGAGGGTTCACACTGGATTCTCTCCACCTCTGTCTCTAGGTCTGGATGGGAGAAGAATGTTCCGTCTATGCTAGCTGTCTAGTAACATACCTTTGCCTCCAGGAACTGCATGTTTGGAGTTTTTGTGAATCTTCCTTAAAGAGCTCTAGGATATAAAGTAAAATACATTAAGATACATAGTGGTAACGTGAGTTGACCACTATGTGCATGAAAACTTCTGCTTCACCAGTTCCATAGCAACCTGCGTTTTGTTGTGGTAACTTGCTAGATTTTTACTACTATCTAGCCTAGAGCGGATGGAGAGTTACATTCGAATGTCCTGGAAAGAACATCCTAAAATGTTTTCCCCACCTTTTTAGTGGGATTTACTCCCACCTTTCTTAGAATAATGTACTGGTCGGGGAGGGGGTACTCCAGAGGCAGTACAATCTACTGACCCACCTAGTCTCTTTATCCTTGAATGGTTAATATACCAGAAAAGGAGCTCCTGTTTCTGACTTTTAGACTAATCCATGCTAGTGACCCGCAGAAATAAACTCTTCTTTAGCAGCTATAATCCTTTCTCCGGCTCAGGCAGAAAGTTACAAAAATTTACTTCTTTTAAACGTGTTTAAATCTAATCTTCTCTTTTAATAATTGAAATGTACAGTCACCCAGTCTTCATATATCAAAGTAACACTGTCTTTTTTCAGCAGATAGTGTCTTCTTGCAAACCTGGACGCTGCTGACAATTATAGGGCTGCATAAATTAAATACAACCTCTTGTCCATAATTCGTTGTGTGTCTTCAGCAGTTCTGGTATTTCTGATTGCAAAATTGAGCTTTTGCAAATTGGAGAGCTATAAAGTATCACATATAACCTAAAGCCTGGGATTTGTAGAAGTTGGGGAAGAAAGTATTGGAAATAAATTAAATTTATATTGAATTGCATTGGCCACCTGTGCCTAGACACTCCTTTGGCTGTTGGGATGTAAAGGATGATCGGTTATGAAATTGGAGGGTGTGGAAGTACCTTGTCCCCCATTCCAGCCAGTTCGGTTGTGCTTGGCTGTAGAAGACAGCAATAGAACCTGAGAGTAATTAAAAAACGTTCCATTGTCATATTTAAAGGGAATATTACTCATTGACCATGTTTTACCGTCCTACTTGTTTAGGAATTTTGAAGGAACCCCAAATATAAACCTCACATGCTTATCTTTAAGCAAAGTATTGAGAAACATTACAGTAGAAAAGTCACTGAATTACTGGACCGATGTCTGTTGGTGAGAGAGAAGTTTTTGAGTTTACACAGAGCTTTTCAAGTCCAATAAAAGATATTACCTCACCCACCTTGTCTCTCTAATGTCCTGGGATCTGCACATGTACAACAGTGCATACATTAAATTAGTGGTCCAGTTACTTCTCTCTCTCCAGGTAATTACTTGCTCTTGAAAGATATTATGACTTATTCATATGAACATGGCTGTTGTTCACTGAGGCTTTTTTATGTCGATAACGTGCATTATCAGAGTAAAAAGTGACAGGCTTTGATTGAATAGTATAATTTGAACCTGATTAAATTGAATGAAAGGTAATGAACTGATAGTGGGAGTCAATGAAATCACTGGCTGCTGCACTATGTGCTTATGCCAGCACTCTTCTTACTAATAGAGATGGGCTTGAACTAAAATCCCTGATCTGAGTGTGCCCAGACTTTGAGGAAGTTGGCCTCTAGATTCAGATGTGAACTGTGCATTGCAAGGCCTGTCTTTAGTTTTCTAAAGTGTTATATTACTCTTGATATAGGAAGTTATATAGGAACTAATATAAACTGGTCACTTTCATGTTGTTGGACAGGCACTCTTGAGCATGTAGTTGTACTAACCTAAGTGAAAATTAGGGCCAAAATATGTTGGAATCCTTGTCAGCTCATAATATTGCCCTCTCAAGCAAGTCTTTTAATAAATGATTAACACTATTGATGAAACTTGCATAATTGAATTCTTGCATAATTCAAATTAATCTTAGAGGATATTTGCAGAAAGATTAAATCTGTAATAAATACTAGTATTTTTAAACTGTAAAAGATTTACATTCAACTTTTACCTTTTTTTTCCTTCCAGAATCTTTTAGAAAAATCTACTGAAAGAGAAACTCGCCAAGAGTATGCTCTCGCTATGATCCAATGCAAAATTCTGAAGCAACTAGAGAACTTGGATCAGCAGAAATATGATGATGAAGACATAAGTGAGGATATTAAGTTTCTACTGGAAAAACTTGGCGAGAGTGTCCAGGATCTTAGGTATATTTTATAGTATGAGTTTTTAAACCTGTCACTTGAAATACTGGCAAACTTATTGATTTTAAAACAGAAAATAGTAGATATGCTGGTGGTGTTCTGGTATATCATATCTTCCCAACAGTATATGAAAGATCCAGTTTCTAACTGGATGTCTGTCATATATCTGACTAGAAAAATCTACTATGCTTATGCACACATGCTTCTTAACTGACAGTTTAAGGGCAGGGTTTTCAACAAGAGTTGCATCTGCTGCACTGGAGCCAAATTCGATACTTACAGAATATGAAACTTCGTGTAGACCCATAGAATGCCAAATGAACATGAGTACGCTAGTGAGTCATTTATCCCAACTTGCGCTGGATGTATAATTCAGACTACAACTTGTATCTCTAAGTGGGGTCCCTGGTCAGAGGAATTCCTTTTTAGTCTTTAGTAACTGCTAACAAGTGCACAAAGCAGTTTAGCTCTCTCTCTAAATGTGTACTGTTAACCGATTTTCTTCTTGGGATCTGGAATCCCACATTTAGGAGCACAGTTCACTTATTAATAAAATGGGATTGTCAGATAGTTTGTAAAACACTTTATATTTCAGATCAGTAAATTTAAGATCACGTTCTGTGTAAAAGTAAGTATAGGTCTGGGGAGAATGCCTTTTCTAACTTGGTTAGTCGCTAAGGTGCCACTAGTTCTCCTTTTTCTTTCTGAACCCTGCAACTAAGCGCTTGTGAACACTTAAAACATTACAGTGGCGCAGCTCCACTGCTGTGGGGGCACTTCAGTGTAAACACTGCCTACATTGATGGGAGGGGTTCTTCCATCGGCATCGGTAATCAATCTCCCTGAGAGGCAGTAGCTAGGTTAGTGGAAGAATTCTTCCGTCGACTAGTGCTGCCTACACAAGGACTTGGTCGGCTTAACTATGCCACTTGGGTATGGATTTTTTTCACACCCCAGAGCAATGTAGTTGTGCCTGCTTAATTTTCTGGTGTAGATTAGGCCTAAATCTTAAGTTTCTGAAGTGGTCCAAGTGAGAGGACTTCAAAAGATATTCTTCCCCTCCCCTCAATCTGTGCTTACTTTCATGTTGCCTAAGGATGTTCCACCAATGTTTTTAAGCAACTTATCCAAATCAGAATTTTGATACAGATTTGTAAAGAACTGTGACGTTCAAGTTTGTCATAACAAATCCTAGGGTCTCTCAAGGAGTAGAGCTTCTGATGTACTGTTAAAGGCCCGTTCATGGGAAACTAGTGTTTCACCGTATGTTTTTTGCACTCTAGTTCATTTGATGAGTACAGTTCTGAGCTCAAGTCAGGAAGATTGGAATGGAGTCCTGTACACAAATCTGAGAAATTTTGGCGAGAGAATGCTGTGAGATTAAATGAAAAGAATTACGAGCTATTGAAGTAAGTTCTTTAGTTTTCATAAACTTCTGATTCTCTCTTCACACTGTTCTTTAAAGTATATTTTCAGTGTTCAAACTTAAACCATGTGTACTATGGTATTTATTTCAACATGAGCAATAAGTGCTGTAATTTAATTTTGTAGAAACATTACCTAGGGAGAAGAGAAGGTCAGAACATATTACTGTTTAAAGTGTATGGCTTTTTGACAGTGGGAATCATCTGCTCAGAAGTTGAATTGCTTGTTTTTTATTAACTGAACCAGGTACTTTGGTTGATTATGTAATAGAGAAAATATTCAAAATTCATCTTAACTCACTTGCAGTATCACACATGATGGCTTTTAAACTATTTCAGTTAAATACACTTAAAGAAATACCAGCGAATACAGTCCAAAAGTCTGACTGCACCATACTATAGTTAAAATTTTGTCAGGCATTCCATCAGTCTTCCAAATACCTTTTTTTGGTGATGAGGTTGAGGATATCATTACAGATGTGGGATTATTCTGTGTGGCTGGCTCAATTATTCTGGCTCAATGTGTTACACTCTACGCTCTTGATCTAGTTTCTCAGGTGGGATTGAATAGTGCAGCTATTGGTCCTTGTCTGTATGTGACAAGGACTTGCACTATTTTGAGGTTGGAGCCCACCTTTCTTGATAGGCCCTTAGCTCCATCTATTTTATTGGCTGGCTTTAAGAAGCCAATTGACAAAGTTGGATTTTTAGATAGCTGTGAATGCTCTGTTAGTTGCCTAGTCAGTCATTTTGATTGCGTGTCCTTTACCGTTGACAGAGTGGTGTCAAAGTGCCCCTTCTAATTTGTTCCTCCTTGTCAATGTTGTATAAATCTGGATTGCAACATTTAAAGCAGGGAGATAACTAAAGTACATGATGCTAAAATAGAAGGCATGGTATGAGCCTGGCCAAGTTGTGAGATCTAACAATGGCTGTGCAAGTGGTCGTTTCTTTGTTGGTCCTGTGCTGGAGGCAAAGTCCCAATCAGCAGAACTGTTCCCAGTGGTAGGCAGGTTGGTGTCTGTAGTGTCTTGACTCACTTACAGATACCAGTGTTTCATGCCAGGGCAAATTTTCACTCTGCTTTGGGTAAGATTGCTCAGAATCGGACTAGAGCCTCAATCTTTGAGGAAGCAGAATAATAACTAGGAGTCATCTGCTTGAGTTGCAGAAAGTCTCTCGCTGAGGTTCTGGTAGTGCTCAGGGAGTGCCTTGGGCTATGCTCAATAATTTAAAGCAGTGCTTCTCTTAAATGATGGCCAGCAAAACCTTGAGTTCCTCTTTGGAAGCTTTTTCAGTGCATAGCTTTTTCCGGAGGAAAGACCCCAGTATCTCAACAAACAAACCCTTTTCAGTCTGCATGTCAGTCTGTTGGGGGGAAGGGTGCTAGCAAGGTGGTGTGGCCTGTGGTGCCTTTATTGTGTAGAAGACCTCCAACTTTACATCTTCCATCCACTGCACAGTCCAGTTGATCTGCTGTCTTGGTGACTACTTGAGATTGTGGCCTGGATAGGAGCTAGCAAGCGAACCTAGACATGATAGAAGTATGGGAGAAGGACACTGAGGAAATGGGAGATTTTTGCTTACCTTTCTGTTGCTCAGGATTGCAAACCAGAATTACTCTCATTTGTCCTCCTGGCTCCATTTGTTTTTTTCATGCCACGCTCATTACTGTGATACTAAAGTGTTATTTCTGGATGTCCAATAGCAGCAGTGGCTATTTTTCTCAGTGTGCTAAAGGCTAAAAAGCTGTGGCTATTTCTTTTGGATGTAGGCTTCTCCTGAAGACCACTTTGAAATTTTGGTGGCACATAATGAGATACAGAAGCCTGCTTTTAGTGGTGCTTGATACAGGGTACACTGCCCCTATCCTTCACAGGGTGGACTGGTTTTCAGTTCATTTCTGGGTGCAATTAAAGATGTAGGTTTTCATAGGATCATGGAAATGTAGGGCTGGAAGGGACTTCAATCTCCCTGTACTGATGCAAGATTAAGACAGACCATCCCTGACAGGTATTTTGTCTAACATGTTCTTTAAAACCTCCAGTGCTGGGATTCCACAACCTTCCTTTGTAAACTATTCCAGCACTTGACTATCCTTTATAGTTGAAAGTTTTTCCTCATATCTAACCTAAATCTCCCGGGCTTCAGTTTAAGCCAAGTACTTCTGGTCCTACCTCCAGTGGACACGGAGAACAATTGATCACAGTCCCCTTTATCACAGCCCTTAACATTTTTGAAGACCATTAGCAGTTGTCTTTTCTCAGGATATTAACATGCCTGTAGTTTTTAACCTTTCATCATTTTTGTTGCTTTCCTCTGGACTCTCCAGTTTGTCCACATCTTTCTTAGTGTGCTATCCAAAACTGGACACAATACTCCAGCTGGGGCCTCACCAGTACTGAGTAGAGTGGAACAGTTACCTCCTGCTGAACTTTACGTCACTCTTGTTAATACACCCCAGAAAGTTTGGCTTTTTTGCAACTGTATCATGCTACTGGCGCATAGTCAATTTATGACCAACTCTAACCCCCAAATCCTTTTCTGTAGTACTGCTGCTTAGCCAGTTGAGTCCCCATTTTGTATTTGTGCACTTGATTTTTCCTTCCTACTTATCTTTATTGAATTTTAGCTTGTTAATTTCAGGCCAGTTCTCCAATTTATCAGGGTCCTTTTGTATTCTAATTCTGTCCTCCAAAGTGCTTGCAATCCCTTCTAGCTTGGTATCACTACAGTTTTTACAAACATACTCTCCACTCCATCATCCAAGTCATTATTGAAAACCATTGAATAGCACAAACCCTTGCAGGATCCCATTAGATGCCCTCACAGTTTGACACCGAACCATTGATAACTACTCTTTGAGTATCGTTTTTCAATTAGGGATGCACCCACCTTACAGTAATTTCATCTAGACAGCATTTCCTTAGGTTGTGTATGAGAATGTCATGTGGGGACACTATCAAAAGCTTTACTAAAATCAAGATATATTCTTCCCAGCCATCCACTAGTTTATCAGTAATCCTCTCGAAGGAAATTTGGTTGGTTTGGCATGATTTATTCTTGACCTCCATTTTGTCTTACTTATGTGAGTTTACAGATCTTATTTATATATGCTGGGACATGAGGGCAGGGAATTCTTAGTATGGATCCTTAGTTCTGGAATTTTTGCCACACCCTTTGGTTCAACAGAGCCCAAGTCTGCAGTATATGTTCACTGTCAGCAAAGTCTGTCTGTTTCCCAGACTTCTTTATTTTTTGGAGGGTGGGGGTAGGGGAGGGCAGGAAGGGTGGATAGATTGAAGGTGAAAGATTAGGGATTAAAATAGTTGATATTGGGTCAATCTGAAATTTTCTATATGTACCTTTGAATGATAGAATAATACTTGTGTTTTTAGCATAGGATAATTTCGTTAAAACAAAAAATGGGGTTTCACCAAAGTGAAAAAAATGGCTGTTTGTCTGTAAGTGAATTTGAAAATATTTGGAATGTACATATGGAAAGTCTGTTCAATACCAAGCTGTTTTTGCTGTTACAAGTTTATTTTATGCTACTTTCTGATCATTGTAGCAGATTATATACAAGCTTCTAGGCTCCTTCTCTTGCTATAGGGTATATCAACTCCATACACTCGCTTTCACACACAATCCAAGACACTTCCTAAACCTCATCGGTAACATGACTATCTTCAGTATAGAATGAGCTACTCATCCAAGCGTCTTTTATAATTTGTATTTCGGAACCTGGGGATGGGGGAAGAAAGAGACTTAAATTCCCACCCCCTAACCTTCATCCAGCCAGTGATGATTGGGCCTATACTAGGATAATACGTTATCTTGCAGATAAGCAAATAGGGAGGGGAACCTTACAAGTTGTTCAGAAACAGTTTCCACGTTATCATCTTCATGCCAGTCAGTAATCTTTGTCTTTTCTGGTTGTTACAGCAGAAGTTTCAAAATACTGTGACCTACTACACAAGTGCTCTGTTCCTGTCCCACTGCAATGGCAGTGAACACATAAAATAAATTTTAAAAGTGGACCATCTTCCTCTTTATTTGAAACTTAATATAGTCTATCCAGACATTGTTCGTATTTACAGCAGTTTGTTTTAAAGTTTTGTTAGTAAAATAAAAAATCATAACTGCATTTTTTAGGCTCTTAAATACTGTGTTGTTTTTAATACCTTGTTTGTTCTTGAATATTAAATTGCATAAGCTGTTTTATTCAGTTTCCTTTGCCTCACTCTTTAGTATTTGCCAGCCTTCCCAGTTTTTCATTGACAAATGCTCTCGTTGCATATTCTTCCCCATATATTGCCTATAACTTGAAGAAGACTGGGCTGAATACTTAATACTACAATATTTTAATTCCTCATTCTGTATTTAATTTGTGTCCTGTTTCAAATTCAAGTCTGATTCCAGTGAGAAGTACAAGCAGAAAGTTTGTTTAAACTAATGAAGTCATTTCACTTGCCATTTCTTTCAGACTTTTAGGATAATTATTTTCTAGGTGTGTAAGCTTCCTGGGTGGAGTTGTTCGAAGCAACTTTTTAAAACCTGCCTTAATATTGCTGTTAGTTACCAATGTTCTATCCTGGGAGCGCACATGTTTCTTCTCACTTTCACGCTGAACACAGACTAATCTAATTTTCCAGCAATCTGTGCTTCATCTGTCACCAAGTTTCCCTGCCTTATTCTAAAAAACAACCTATGGTCTCTGACCTCCATATCATTGTGTGTGTCAAATTGTATTTTTATTATTGGCTAGTAAACAGTTACATTGGCAAATGTTTTCTTGCTGAATTGCCTTCAAATTGCTTATTTTTATTTTGCATACTGAGTTGAAGTTTGAGTAACCCCTTCTTCTTTATGAAATGTACAGAATTGTCTTTTTGTTACACTAAGGAAATAAGTAACAAGCATCTTAATAGATTCTGATATGGTATCTCGTTTATAATCTTGGTTTTTGAAGAGAACCAGAGTTACTTGCTGAAGTACAGTAGATAAGTACAAGAAAGGATGCATATTTCTTTGCTATTAATGGCGTCTTTGAAACTAGAAAATCACAATTAGAAAGTTTAAAAAAAAATGCTATAACTCTCCATCTTCAATAACATGTCTTACTCTCCACTCTTGGAATGCACTTCAATTCTTCACGATAATGGGTAATGATTGTCCTCCTCTTCTGTTTAAAATTCTGCCTGTGTTTCACTGGGGTATCCTCTAGTGTATCGTAAACAAGGAAACCATTGTGGGGGATAGTGCATGAAAGTTGGTTGACAGTAGTAAAGTGCAACCACACAACAGTTCTGATAGAACCATTTTGGCATGTTACAGACAGCAAGCCGAATAGCCATGATGTATTCTGGGACTTCTGAATCATGTGTCCTGAACACCAAAAACTATTTCTTGGGGTAGCGCTCTGGGTAGTTTGCCTGCAGAAGGCACTTCATCATGGAATGGAGTTAGCAGCAGCAGCTCTTATGGACCTGCAACTTCTGTGGTTTCTTTTCCGCACTGTTGAATTTCATAAGCATGGCTGGTACAGTTGGACTTGAGCTCAAGTTCTCACTGCAGGTGCTGCAGCCTAGTGATGCTTTAGGCAGCTGTTGTGTACAGATGCTGCAAGCTCAAGGCACTGGTTGCAATGTCCTTTTGCCTAGAGTAGATAGGGTCTTTGCTATTTAATTTCAATTTGTTGCTTGGGAGGTATTTTTGTTTTGTGTTATAATCCCAGTTTTACTGTACAGGTGATGCATAATGTATTTATGGTCTCTGAAATTAAGCTACTATAAATTAGCACTTTGTAGTGTAATTACCATCTGATTGTTTTAAATACTGTTGTAGAATCCTGACTAAGCTTCTGGAGGTTTCTGATGACCCGCAAGTCTTAGCTGTAGCTGCTCATGATGTGGGAGAATATGTACGACACTATCCTCGAGGGAAGCGGTAAGCAAAAAGCTTTCTTTGCCTTTGTCTCTTATAATGCTTACTGGCAACGTGGTGGAGTATCCACTTAACCTGATAAACACTATAATTGTACAACAAGTGCTGCAACTAGCCCCAACATAATTATGAAATAGGTTATTGGGAATATTAAATAGCTGTGTGATCCTGTCAGCAATAAACTTAATTTGCTTTCTGGGGCTTTTAATTAGTGAAGAAAATATATCTGAAAGGCTCTTGAAAATTGTTCAGGCATTTAGTAGCTATTATAATCACTTCAGTCACAGACTTGCTGTATATTTAAAGCGTTTATTAGAATTTCATTGTAAACACCAGAGTATTGGTCTTGCAATAGTCATGGACAATCTTTAGTAACAAATCCTGCAGTTTCTTGTGATAAAACCATTTTGTTCCTTTTGAGCTAATATTTGTTTCTCATAAAATATTGCTGGCGATTTCTGTGATAAATGAAACTACTGTGTTCTGATACCATACTTCATGTAAAAAGGACCAATAGAAAATACATAGAAATTTAAATATGCAGAAATACTAAATACCTTGCCTGAAACATATAATATCTTTGACATAGTATGAATGCAGACAAACTGTTGTGTATATTAGGCAAACAAATCCAAATGTTACAATGGTCTGTTAGCAACGAATTCTATGAAAGCTACAACCCTGTCACTTGAAAAGTGAGACATTTCTGCGGGGTCAGGTTCAGCATATTGCAACCTTTTGGGAAGTGAGATTTAGATATCCCAAGGGTTACAAGGTATGTGCTGTCAGAGAGTCTTTTTTAAAGAGACCATATGTAAGGGGTTGTGGCACCCACCTTTTGTGAGTACACCCTTCTGGTCTGCTTTCTAGTCAGGTGTGTTTGCAGTCTTTCAGTTTATGGTGGCTTTTCAGGCAGTTTTTCAGTAACTCAGCCTTCCAGCCAACTCTCACACAGTGTCTATATGTGAAGCAGAGCAAACTCCTTCCAGGGTATGCAGATTTTAACTTGTCCTAGCCCTGGTGTGAGTCATATCCCCAGGGCTTCCTCTCTGGAGACACTGTCGTCTTGTGGCCCTCCTTGGGCTCAGTCCCAGATGCCAGCCAGGAACTCCTTCTTTGTTTTCCCCCAGTCCCTGCCCCCCTCAGCTCTCCATGGTCCTGCTGTTCTTTCCGCCAGCCAGTAACATCCTCTCCTGGCTCTAGGCAGCAACTGACTACTGCTGTGTTCTGCAGCTCCTTTTATATGGCTCTGATTGGCTGCTCCCTGCAGCCTCTCTCATTGGCTACTTCCTTGCAACCACTCTAGGCTGCTTGGAGGACTTCTCTTCTGCTCCTCTCTTGGATGGTGTGTGGCAGGAGCCTCTGGGCCTCGTCCATCCTGTCACACCATATTATAGCTATGTTCATGTAATATTAGTTTAGTCACTGTTTAGTCACTTCTGCTTATCCTGATCTGAGGCACTTGTGGCCTCTGTCTCAGAGACCTTGATGAGTTTTTTCAGGTCTCATCTCTTCCCGTCATACTTTGCTATACAAGTCATTTTTTTTAAAAAAAAATTCCCCTGCGAAGAAATGATGAGCTGTTACTGGTTTCCTGACGAGGCTTAAATGAGAAAAATGGAAAAATTTTTAGTCTTGTAAGATAAGATTCTTGGCACAGATTACTGGCGCATTTGGATTGGTGCACTATTCCTGACTGCTAGTGCAGAAAGCCTCATTAAACTTTAGGAATACTTGTGACACCTTAGAGACTAACAAATTTATTTGAGCATAAGCTTTCATGAGCTACAGCTCACTTCATCGGGTGCACTCTGAAACCTGTCATTAAAACTTTAGTAACTGATTTCACTGTGTACTTGTGGGAAGGGAATTTATGAAGTATGGAGGATTGACAGCCTCTGTAATCTTACCTTATGTACTGGAACTGCAGATGTTCTTAAAAATATAAGAACAAATCAAGTATGTTCAGATGTGGCAAGCAGACCATATGTATTGAGCAATGCTGCAGGTTGTTGTTTTTAGCTTACTTGTGAGCTGAAAGAAGTTGAGACTTTCTGTGGATAGTTTAGGAAGAGATGACAATCCATTATGTTGCCTGAAAATAGACAAGAGGGTGTGGTCAGTATGTTATATTCCTAGGATGGTGTTTAAAACAGGAATATGTTACTAAACTTTTTCCATAATCCAAAACCAAATTGCACAACTCCACTGCTGAAATATAACAGGAGCACTCCACATTGTTATCACTTTTGACTGTTTCAGCATAGCTTCAAACTTTAAAGTGAGAGGGTGCAGGAAAATAACTGTCATTCCAGCCAGTTCAAAAATGAAAAAAATCGTATTAATAGTATATTTTTTCTTACATATTGACTTATGAATACTACAAGTACAGTCATGTCTTCTAGGTACAAAAATCTAAACAGGCCAACTCTCTTACAAAATACGAACTAAAAAGTCATGCCTTGCTCAGATTTTTAAAACGGGAATAACAGCTTGTTCCTTGCAAGGCACATATGGGATCACCAATGAAATCCTTATTCAATATGACTTTAGTACATTATCTCCAAGTCTCTCAATCTTTAAAGCAATGTTTCAGTTACACTTAATGGTCCGGTTTCAGAGTAGCAACCGGGTTAGTCTGTATCCACAAAAAAAAAGGAGTACTTGTGGCACCTTAGAGACTAACAAATTATTCGAGCATAAGCTTCGTGAGCTATAGCTCTAAGGTGCCACGAATATTTCTTTTCTTTTTACTTAATGGTCCATTTCCTTCGATGTTACACTTGGATTTCAGTATAAAGTTATCAAATTTGCATCTAGATGTGGGAATCATAATGGCAATTTTTCATTTTCAGTGAATCCTGTGACATTGGAGGCTGTTCACTGGTTCAGAAAAATAGAAGAATTCCATTGTTTTGGAAAAAATTTAGTTTAAAACTTTTGTCCTTAAAACTTGAAGCCTATAAAGATGGTAGACCTTAAATACATAAAAGCTACAAGTTCTTCAGTCATTAGTTGCATTCAGCAGAGAGCTAGAATTACCATTCTGGCTATCGATGATCCCTTCTCTTGTTTGTCTAAGAGCAATGTTCATTAGACCAAACATCTGTTTTTTATTCTTTTGGTTAGGTTATTTCGGAACACTACATCAGTTTAAGGAATGTTCAAGATATTTACCATTTAGAAATTATGGACCAGATCCTCAGCTGGTATAAGTGGTGTAGCTCCATTAAAATCAATGGAACTATGCTGATTTATAGCACCAAAGGATAGGACCATATATTTATAAGTATTTGCATGTAACCCAACTTATTAGCATTTCTATAGTCAGTCTAATGCAAAGGCATGCTCAGTGTCTGTTGGGGGGTCAGAGGGAACTTCATATTCTCCTGCACACCTTCCTCTGGCAAGAGAAGGAAGAGGCAGGTCTCAGCTGGGAAGAGGTCCCAACCCTTTGGGTGTTCAAAGAAGTCGCTGTGAGTGTCATTGTATAAGGTATGCACTCGTGACTCAGGTGAGATCTGTCAACGTGGTTATTCTAGGAAGAATACCACATGGAGCACCTTCTTCTTTAACTCCTAAGGTCAGGGAACATCTTGAAGAACAGCTCTCTGACCTCAGCCTGGTCTTGTACATGCAGTGTGGTACATGTTAATGCCTTTGGCTGGCATAATCTTCCTTGCTCCACCGCTGAATTCCACTTAATTTATGCCAACTCCTGGCTGTTCAACTGACAATGGATTGCATGAATTCCAACTTCTTTCTCTTTGCTCATGCTATTACTCATCTCCTTATTTCACAGTGAAAGTCATTTACACCCAATACAGGGTGCTTGTGACTTGTCAGCTAGTTGATTTCCTTTATCCAGCTTTGAGGGAGAAAGAAGCAGAAGAAGAGGAGGGGAGATTAAAATAAGCACCTGAGGTGGTCATAAATTTGAGAAGGAAACTATTTGAAGTTGGGTTGCCTACTGTAGCTGTTGCTTTTAGAGCTTGTACTTCTGTATTAAGGCAGACATCTAACGCCAGGCATAGTAATACAAAATATTGCATATGTACAAGTAGGCCAAGTTACACTTGATTTAGGAACGATAATACTGGATTTCTTGACTTTAAATTCTCAGCCCCAATGTTTCTCCACTGTAGTGTTTGTCACTTGGAATACTCAGCATTAGTTCCGATGAGAGAATTTTAATTTTTTCTTTTTGACCTGGGAGAGGGGTGCATTTGAGCTTAACATCCTCTTTTCACCACTTTTTCGCTATTCAATATATTATAAAAGTCAAAGCCCTTGAATGTGGACAAGCTATTCGTTGTATTTCACAACAATATTTTGTGTATTGTTTTTTCTCTTGGGAAGGTGGGAGGAGGCCTTAAGCAGGAATAAAGCTTTTAGGAACCTCCTGTGCTATTAAGAATTTTTAGTATTCATGTTGAGGACTTTGACATATAACAATGGTATGTCTTGGAAAGCATTTACTTTGTACAGAGTATCTTAAAATTGTGTAAAATAACATTTTGCTTAATGCTCCTTGGAGTTTCATGTACTGTTATGGCCAAGTTAGAAAGTGTAATGTGGGTGAAGGTAATGAAGTCCCATAATAATGCCATATTTTTTTGTTGCCTAACTTAAAAGTAATTGTGCTGCTCATCAATTACAAATTATTCAACAGTTATTGTTCAAGTATAAATAGGGTAGTCACAGTAATACAGAGTATTCATGCGAGGTACAGTAGCGTGCTACAAGTTAATATGCAAAAGATATGCACGCATCACTAATCTTTTCACAGGATATTCCTCTTAATTGCTTTTCTAAGGCATGCGAGAGCAATATGCAATAAAAATGTACCTCATTAATAAACTGGCATTCATGTTATATGCTAATCTTCTGAGGAGATTTCGGGAGGAAAAACTGACAGACAACAATGCTGAATTTTAAATAACTATCTAGACTCTACCTCTCCAATGTATAGTATGAGTAGATATTTCCTTTCCTTCATTGTTTTTGTGAGGCTTGGCAGAGAGAATGAGGCATGGGGAGAGAAGGGGAATACATTATTTATTTTTGAGATATTGGAGTGTCCAGGGAGACAGGTTTCTGTTGGTTTGATTGGAACACTTGTTGGGAGTTTGGGTTAGCTGAGAGTAGCTATTGTCATTTTGCAAGCCAATGAATCTGGTTGTTAGGGGAATGGTTCTGTGGGCTGGTGTGGAAGGGAAATGGGGCATTGGAGTTCAGTGGATGGCAGAGAGATTGGGATTATACAAGAGGACTGGGAGAGGAAATTGGGCTGGGGAAAGCTAGACTGAATTCTTGGATTTGGTGAGGAAAATGCTGACTGGTTGCGTGACAGAATGAGATATGAGCATGAAATATGGATACTTAAGTGACTTTATATATTTACACACTTAAATCCACATCTGTGAATATACAGGTGCTATAGAAATTTGCTTTTCTGAAGCCCCAATACGACTAGCTGCTCCACATAGGCAAATCTTACACCTGTGAGGAGTCCCATTGATTTCAGTGTTTATTACCTCACATAGAAGCTTATAGGAGCAAGGCTTTGGAATGTGGCTTGGAAAAAGTGTACATAGCTGTATGTGTTTGCATATACCAGCATGAGGACTGCAAGTACCAGGCTGCAGCGTTTGCACAGAAATTAGTATAGAAGTGACAGAGGTGTGGATGACATTTCTGAGGTGTGTAATACAGAGGAATGACGTTAATCTCTGCACACTGTAGATGATGGGTGCTACTGGCTACTTCTGTTGTGTTCAAGCATGTAGTTTATGGATCCAGTAGGACTTAGAAGGTGCAATAAACCATTTTGGAGCAAGTGAGGTGCATGCCTTCAATGGGCATTAAAGTTCAGGAAATATTTTCTTCATCTTTGAGTTAAATGTCATGTCCAGTTTTTCTTTCAATATTCCATTCTATGCCACACATTAAGAGTTACTAATTCTGAGTGGTTTTTAAATTTGCTGAGAAGAAGAGACTCTCTTGTTAAGTGTTTGTATGCCATGTAATTCAATGGGGCCCTTATTGGGGCCTCATATGTCTACACTGGAATCAGATACCTGCAGCTGACACATGCCAGCTGACTTGGCTCATGGGGGGTTGTGCTTCGGGGCAGTAAAATTGCAATGTAGATATTTGAGCTCGGGCTGGAGCCCAAGCTCTGGGACCCCACAAGGGGAAATATTCCCAGAGCCCAGGCTCGAGCCCGAGTTTCTACACTGTAGTTTTTATATCCGCTGTTCCTAAGTCAGCTGATCTGGGTCAGCTGTGGGTGTAGGATTACAGTATGGACATATACAGAATGCTACTGTCAATAATGATGAAAGGGAAGACAGTAAATTGGGTATCATCAGCAGATGAAAGACCTTGTGTCATAAATATAAAGGGAAGGGTAACCACCTTTCTGTATACAGAACTATAAAATCCCTCCTGGCCAGGGGCAAAACCCTTTCATCTGTAAAGGGTTAAGAAGCTAGGATAACCTCGCTGGCACCTGACCAAAATGAT
The DNA here is from genome assembly GCF_965152235.1 of Eretmochelys imbricata. Taxonomy (NCBI): domain Eukaryota; kingdom Metazoa; phylum Chordata; order Testudines; family Cheloniidae; genus Eretmochelys; species Eretmochelys imbricata. The sequence continues at coordinate 69,594,134 of NC_135573.1, forward strand.
CAATGAGGAGACAAGTTACTTTCAAAGCTGGAGCGAGGAGGGGAAAACAAAGGGTCTGTCTGTCTGTGTGATGCTTTTGCCGGGAACAGAAAAGGAAGGGAGTCTTAGAACTTACTAAGTAATCTAGCTAGATATGCGTTAGATTTCTGTTTTGTTTAAATGGCTGGTAAAATAGCTGTGCTGAATGGAATGTATATTCCTGTTTTTGTGTCTTTTTGTAACTTAAGGTTTTGCCAAGAAGGATTCTCTATGTTTTGAATCTAACTACCCTGTAAGGTATTCACCATCCTGATTACAGAGGTGATTTTTTTACTTTAATTAAAATTCTTCTTTTAAGAGTCGGATTGCTTTTTCATTGTTCTTAAGATCCAAGAGTTTGGGTCTGTGTTCACCTGTACAAATTGGTGAGGATTTTTATCAAGCCTTCCCCAGGAAGGGGGGTGTAGGGCTTGGGGGGATATTTTGCGGGGAAGACGTCTCCAAGTGGTCTTTTTCCCTGTTCTTTGTTTAACACGCTTGGTGGTGGCAGCATAAGGTCCAAGGACAAAAGGTAAAAGTTTGTACCTTGGGCAAGTTTTAACCTAAGCTAGTAAGAATAAGATGAGGGGGTCTTTCATGCAGGTCCCCACATCTGTACCCTAGAGTTCAGAGTGAGGAAGGAACCGTGACACCCTGTTTCTCCAAACAGTTCGCTCCAATGAATATTGGATGAGATGATGTCCTGCCAGACCCATCTTGCCAGAAGTCTAAAGCAATGCAAAGTACTTTAACACATTAGATAATTTACAATACACTATCTTTGGCTAATAAAATTACTTGTTGCTCATTACACAGTTTTAAAGTACATTAAAGAAATATTAAACTACAATATGCAGATGTAACATTTTCAGGATCATTTTAATTGGAAGTCTTGTGCAGTGACCAATACCAGCTTAATTATCCACATATAAAGTGATGGCACATGACACATTTTGATGATTTAGGATCACTGATTTTTGAACAAATGTTTGTTGCTGTTTCCAAAGATTAGTGCAGAGTTAAAATGCTAGAACAAAATGTCTTGGTAAATGAAAACTGGCAGCATTAAGAAATAGAATACTGTTTACATTTTTTAAATGGAAAATACCACAAAGGGTCTGCTCCATTTTGTTTGTTGTTTAAATGCGCACACACCCCTAGTCTCTCAGAGATACAGGAAAAGTAATAAGATTTCGTGATAAATAGATTTTCAAAATTTGTCCCATAAGACTTGTCAAAAATAAGTGGTCTGGAGGTTAAGCACCTTGAATCTGTCAGTCCATGGAAATAAGCAATACAGTTGATTCATTCCAGCAGAAATTGATATTGCTGAACCCTCAGATTTGTTACATATTTTTTTCTTATCTTTTATCTGCATGAAGCACTGCCATGATTTCTAGCAAAGTCCACAATTGATCTCTCGAATACCTGGGACTCTTTTGTATGCAGTGTTGTAGGTGGGTTGGTCCCAGAATATTAGAGACAAGGTTGGATGAATCAGTATCTTTTATTGGATCAACTTCTGTTGGTGGAGAGACAAGCTTTCGAGCTTACACGGAGCTCTTCTTCAAACCAAGACCTGAAGAAGAGTTCTGGGTAAGCTCAAAGGCTTGTCACTCACCAACAGAAAGAAGGTGGTCCAATAAAAGATATTGCCTCACCCACCTTGTGCATGAGCACCTTATATGTATATCCTCTCTAGGGCAAAGATGGGCAAGATGAGAAACCATAATGTTTTAGCATCATTCAGAGAACCTGCAGTAAAAGGCTCTGTCAGCCCGTTGGCAAGCCATCCTAGCTTTTCTTATATTCAAGAACCACCAAAATGCCAAAGGCTTTAGCAATCTTAACTTCAGGTAGCAGGAGTGAAAGTACTAGGAATGCTGCAGTTATTTCTGTAGGTTCAGAAATACTTCCTACAACGTATGAGGCCACCTAGATTGGTATTTATTGCACAGTTCACAGATGTTGGCTGTCGTGACAACAGCACAGGCTATTGTACCAAAGTAATCATAATTTTGATGCCATAATAGGTAAGTTTTGTGTTTTAAAGCAATAGAAGATCAAATAAATGCCTGTACACCTCTGAAAACTGCTATATTTTATATTTGATCTTTAAAGCTGTTGCTGCAGGATGTAAAATGGCCTCTTTTGGGGAGGCATAGGGGGGAAAAACTGAACTACCAGCCATGGGTTTTGTCTGAGAGGCAGTAACTTCCCTTCTCCCCTTTTTATAATGGGAATTCCTTGCCCACTTGTGACCAGAAGTAATGGCATGCTTTCAAATGGAAGGTTAATAGGGAGAGGGCCACTTCTTGTGGCAAGCATGTTGCTGCAGGGATTAGAGGGGAATGGTTTTGGATTTGTGGTGACTATGGAGGGTTTGAGATTCATTTATGAAGAATTTTTGGCATGGCATTTCATGTGATTCTGACTTTCAGTGAGGGAGAGAGCCTCACAAGGTCAGCAAGGAGTTTGGCTCACTTCATCCTCTTGGCCACACTGCTTGAGTCTCTGGGACTGAGCAGCAGTCGGGGAAGGGGGAGACGGGGTGGGGGGCAAGGATGGATGGCATCCCTTCTTTGGGGTGAGTTAGATGGATCCCTCTTGAAGGATGGATTTTTTCAGTTTTGGTTGGCATGTGAGATGTGTGTGAGAATGAATCCCATAAAACTGAAGGGAGTTCAGGATTCTCCCCATGTGGGCTGGGGGAATTGTATCCACCTCAATTTAGATGATAGGACATCATTGTTAGGATATAGATATTCAGGCCTGTCTGTAAAGGCCTGTACTCTAAGAATTTAGGTGTATTCTTATAACTTGGCTAGTTGTAGAGGTATAAAAGAGAGAATCAAAATCATTGTCTGCCGGTGTAAGAGCCTTCTCTTACTGTGACAGTCTGAGGCCCTGTTCTTAGGCTAAGGCCTTTGGCTGAGCAGCCGAGGCAGCCATAAGCTGGGAAGCAACTGGTCACATCCTCACATTCCAAACTAGTCACATTGACAGAAGGCGCTATTGGGCTGTTAGGAATACAATCCTGTCCTGATAATGCCTATCACCTCCAGAGAAAGGGAAGTGCCTAGAAGATGTAAAAGGAAACTTAGTTTGATAGCATCCTGTCTGGCAAGAACTCACTTATCAATAGCTGGGATGTGAAATCCTCACTTCTGTATTGTTTAGTCATTATAGTTCCCACTTTGCTATTTGTCTGTATAATCTCTGTCTGGTTCTGTGATTGTTCCTGTCTGCTGTATAATTCATTTTGCTGGGTGTAAACTAATTAAGGTGGTGGGATATAATTGGTTACATAATCATGTTACAATATGTTAGGATTGGTTAGTTAAATTTTAGGAAAATGATTGGTTAAGGTATAGCAAAGCAGAACTCAAGTTTTACTATATAGTCTGCAGTCAATCAGGAAGGGAGTGGGTGTGTGGGTGGGGGAAATGGGAACAGGGAATGGGGGTGGGGAAATTGGAATCATGTTTGGCTAAGGGTACGAATGGGAACAGGGACACAGGTGTAAGGCTCTGTGGTGTCAGAGCTGGGAAGGGGGCCACTAAGGAAGGAAACTGGAATCATGCTTGCTGGAAGTTCACCCCAATAAACATCGAATTGTTTGCACCTTTGGACTTCCGGTATTGTTGCTCTCTGTTCATGCGAGAAGGACCAGAGAAGTACGTGGGTGAAGGAATAAGCCCCCGAACAATCATGTACAGGATATTAAGTCTGAACAGGGAATGCTAAGGAATTAGAGTTTACATGTGTGAGAGGCTCCTGGGAGTTTGTACACTCTTGTGTTGGGGAGCCTCTTTTTGGGTTGGTAATTGCTGGGGGTTGGGACCAAAATTGGTTATAGACTCGGGTTGTGGTCAGAGCTTTTAGCCTTGTTCACACAGTACTCAGCAGTATCCCTTCAGAGGTCAGTTTAGGATTAGTTTTGCTTTTTTTCCCTGGTGTTTGGGATTTTTGTAGCAGTAGTACTTTGCTATTTAAGAAGAAGCAGCAATGAGTGTGTATACATGTATGCTTAGAAATACAGGGAATCATCGCATATGTAGTGAATATGAAATAATATGGATCCTGTCATAAATATAAAGGGAAGGGTAACCACCTTTCTGTATACAGTGCTATAAAATCCCTCCTGGCCACAGGCAAAACCCTTTCACCTGTAAAGGTTAAGAAGCTAAGATAACCTCGCTGGCATCTGACCCAAAATGACCAACGAGGGGAAAAGATTCTTTCAAATCTGGGGGCAGAGGGGGTAGGGGCAGGAACAAAGGGTTTGTCAGTCTGTGTTATGCTTTTGCCAGGAACAGATCAGGAATGCAGCCTTACAACTCCTGTTAAGTTAGTAAGTAATCTAGCTAGAAATGCGTTAGATTTCCTTTTGTTTAATGGCTGGTAAAATAAGCTGTGCTGGATGGAATGTATCTTCCTGTTTTTGTGACTTTTTCTAACTTAGAGAATCCCTCTAGGCAAAACCTTACGTTTTGATTCTGATGACCCTGTAAGGTATTTACCATCCTGATTTTACAGAGGTGATTCTTTTACCTTTTCTTTAATTAAAATTCTTCTTTTAAGAACCTGATTGATTTTTCATTGTTCTTAAGATCCAAGGGTTTGGGTCTGTGTTCACCTGTACCAGTTGGTGAAGATTATTATCACGCCTTCCCCAGGAAAGGGGGTGTAGGGCTTGGGGGTGATATTTTGGGGGAAGACGTCTCCATCTGGTCTCTTTCCTTGTTCTTTGTTTAAAACGCTTGGTGGTGGCAGAATATGGTTCAAGGACAAGGCAAAGTTTGTACCTTGGGAAGTTTTTAACCTAATCTGATAAGAATAAGCTTAGGGGGTCTTTCGTGCACGTCCCCACATCTCTACCCTATAGTTCAGAGTGGGGAAGGAACCTTGACAGATCCCCTAGAAAACTGATGGCATTTACCATTCACTTTGTGATTCATAAACCTGCTGTTTGAATCCCTTGGTACTAAGCAGTTAGGATTATCTGATCGTTAGCAGGCAGAGGTTGAAGTAATTGCAAGATATTCTAAAATGTGTGTCTTTTTCAGAGTGATTGAGCAGCTTGGTGGTAAACAGCTAGTAATGAACCACATGCATCACGAAGACCAGCAAGTTCGCTATAATGCCCTACTGGCTGTACAGAAGCTGATGGTTCACAACTGGTATGTGAAAATTTACTTCAGTTAATATTATCTGTGAGAGACTGTGTAGAATCCAGATTGCTGATTTTTTTTTAAATAACTATGATCCTCTTTAGTTGAAATATTTATCTCTGTAATGTGATGATGAAATAATAATTCTGATGAACTCAGTGTTTAAAATCCTACAAGAAATTGTGCTGACATGCAAAATTAGCACTTCGGCTTCTGTTTCCTTCCTGCTTTTGTGCTAATGGAATTAAGTAATCAGACTTTCAAGGGTTCAGTGGAACACACAGCACTCAATTATGCGTAAACACTATAATTTAAATGTTTCATAATGGTCATATTCCAGAACTGATGCAGTATAACCACAGTTTGAAAAACGTCTTTTAACTGTGTAAATCAGAATGGATTTCACTAGTTCTCTATTGAGTTTCACACTGTGGTGTTTACAATTTCACTTAGCTATCCTCTGGAAATTGATAGTCCCAACACTTGTTTAATCTTTAGATATCTTACAAAGTGCATGCACTGTGTTTTTCTTCTGGAATGATGTTCCTTCATTGCTCTCTTATTCTAAGTCAAGGTTTGTAGTGTAATGTTCATAAACAAACCTACATTGACAAGTATGTCTGAATGATGGAAGATTTCTTTTTAAGTAAATTTTTTATTCAAGATTCCAAGGTGGATTTATAAACAAGGGGATAAGAGGACAAAGGCGGTTAAGTTCTAAAACTTTAACCATACATCAGTATTGCTCTGCTCCGCCATTTGAGAGACTTGGGTTCAGTTCCAAGGCCTGACTAGTAGGACCTTAAAGTTCTGTGGTGTTAATTATGTTCAGAGTCACTCACTAATGCCCCTTTTCCTGAAATATTTAAGAAATGGCATTTGACAGCCTTTAAAGAGAATACCATTCAGTGCTGTGCTCTGTCTGGCTGATGATTATGAACAAGGCCTGAAAATCCTTCCCAAGTGCTGGGAACCTGCTGCTGCTGTAGAAACAGTATGGGAGAAGTTTCCTTCCTCTTTGTAGTGGGGGAAGCAGTTTATGTCCTATGGATGAAGGATTTAATCTGTTTCAGACAACCTCTAGAAGTGGCAAGATTTTTAAAACATTTTCTGCCTTTTCATGTTAATTCAAATCAGCTATGTACACTATAAACTTTAATCAAATGTTCTCATAGGAAAATGTGATTTTTCACTTTCTTATGCAGTTTATGCTTGCCAGGTACAATAATCAATCTGTAACTTGTTAAACTGGATGGAAAACTTAAATTCCTATATAACTGCATTTTTCTTATGGAATTCTTCCCATTTGAAACAACTCCTAGTTTTCATGACGAAGAAATGAGATCTTTCACAAGACATCATTTTTTCACTTCATCTTAGCAGTCCTGAAAATTCAAATCTAAAATGGTATTGTAGAGCAGATAGAAAGCAGCATCTGAAAAAATGTATTCTAGACTGGCTAGTACATGCAAGCATGCTGAAATGTTGACCACTAGGCTAGATTACTCACAAATGGCTTGGATAAAGTGTAATAAAAGTAGAAGCTGGGATGCTATGGCTCAGCTGTATGATAGAAAAGAAGTATTGTGAAATGCACACCTATTTTATTATGACTTTAAACTACACATTTAAATTCAGTCTATTTTGAGCACTCCATGCTTTGGAATTCCTTATGATTGTGCATGGGGTTTTGAGACAGATACAATGCAATTTAAAAAGTTAAGCACTGATGATTATAATAGTTTGGAGGTGGAGAGGGGGTGTTAGTAACAACATACAGATATACTAGGAAGAGATTTTTTCAAGATACTGTGCATTGCTGTAGTGACATGGTAATAACAAGTGTATTAAAAAACCAGTATTACATAATTAACCATATAAAGCAGTTTTTCCCTAATACACTCTTTTTAGCCCTCAAGCATTGTTTTATTATAATCCTCCTTCCTCCTCCCTTCATCTCACACTATAATCCTTTATCTATGTAAGGTAACCTATTTCCCCTTGTTTTTTCCTACCCCCCCACCCCCCCCCCCCACGGTTCCTCAGACGTTCTTGTTAAACCCTGGATTTGTGCTGGAAATGGCCCACCTTGATTATCTTACACATTGTAAGGAGAGTGATTACTTTACATAAGCTATTACCAGCAGGAGAGTGGGGTGGGGGGAGAGAAAACCTTTTGTAGTGATAAACACCCATTTTTTCATGATTTGTGTGTATAAAAACAACTTCTGTATTTTCCACAGTATGCATCCGATGAAGTGAGCTGTAGCTCACGAAAGCTTATGCTCAAATAAATTGGTTAGTCTCTAAGGTGCCACAAGTACTCCTTTTCTTTTTGCGAATACAGACTAACATGGCTGTTACTCTGAAATAAATTTGTTAGCCTCTAAGGTGCCGTAAGTACTCCTGTTCTTTTCGCAGATACAGACTAACACGGCTGCTACTTCAAAACCTATCAAAACAATGAGGTTTCCATCACTGTTCTTTGCAGACTGTTCCACAGACAAATAGCTCTAATTGTCAGGAAAAGTTTTCCCAGATATATAGCCTAACTTTTCCCATTTTAAATTCAGCTTACTTCTGTCAGCAACACCCCTTTAGCTATTTCCCCTCTCTTGTTGGTGCCGCCCTCAACAGTATTTTATATAAATTGTTACCACTTAACCAAATTGAATTTATTGCATATTACCACTTAGCCAAATTGCACTGTTAAGGCCTACTTTTACCTTTAGATGTGTGCAGAACTCCCACTTATATGAATGGGATTAGCATGCTCATGCTGGGCACAGTGGGGTGCTAAATGTGTCTCTAAACTACCTTCCTGCCTTCTGCAATAGGGAAGCTGTTCTGGTTTATTCCCGCTGGAATAGGCCCATAGGAACCCAGGATTGCTAGACCAATTATGCTCCATAAATAGGGGGAGGGGGAGATATGGTATAGAAGTGGAGCAGCACATAAGGGACTTAGCTAGGGCTGAGGATCTGCCCCATAGTTTCCACACAGGATTTACAGTTAGTGTCTTGAAGTCAAATCATGAAGACTCCGACAGATTGGACCTTTAAGTATCAGTTCTATCCTTAATGCTTCTGACTTACCTTATAAGGGGAAAGTGAGAGGAAGGACTGAGTGTTCCCCTGGAAGCTTTAATTTAAAAAAAAAATAAAAACATTGCGGAGTACAGTTTGATAACTGGTGGTGGTCGGTTGTTTTGGAGGTTCAAGCTCAATTTTGCCAACACCTAAATAACCCAGTAAAATGAGCAATCTTCTTCAAGCCTCATTCCTCTGTGCTCTTGTTCTGCTCTGACTGAGAAAGCAGTCCGGTCACGTTTTTAGACTCCCTCCCCTTATGTAATGGAATTCCAGTAATTTCTGTTGGGGAAATGCCCGTTCCTCATTTAGACCACAGACTCCGGTTAAATTTCTTTAATCTGATTTGTGATCTCTGCATGACAGCACCAGTCTGTTCCCCTTTCAAATCTTGGGACGTTGCGACAGGAAAGAGCTTTGCAGCCCTGGGCTGAAGCTTGACGCTAATGAATCATAGAATATCAGGGTTGGGAGGGACCTCAGGAGGTCATCTAGTCCAACCCCCTGCTCAAAGGCAGGACCAATCCCCAATTTTTGCCCCAGATCTCTAAATGGCCACCTCAAGGATTGAACTCACAACCCTGGGTTTAGCAGGCCAATGCTCAAACCACTGAGCTATCTTCCCCCCCCCACTGGGTTTAACAGGCAATGCTTACAAAATGTCCAGTATGCAGAAGGCTAGTAAATCAGAGTAGTAGGTGAAATGCTTTTTGGAATTACTTGAGTGAGTTACCTACCCGAGTGTCACAAGGTTCTGACTGTACTTTAGGTGATCTGGTAGGACAGGTTACTATCACTGAAGAAGGAATTTTAATGAGGGAGAGGTATGGTAGGAGTTGACTTCCTGCTTAAAACAAAGCTGTATTACTGTATAAAGCTTCTAAATAATCGCTCTTCAAATTCAGTTAATTCCTAAACAATTTGAATAGCTTATTTACAACTTGGTTAGATTTTGGTTACTAAAGGATTTTAAGGGAAGCAAAGGAAAACTCAAGGTGTTTTAGTTAAAGAAAGACAAAAGTTAGTCGTGGTCAGAAGTGGCTACACGTTGTCATTTTTCAGACAATTCATGTTAGTGAAATAGTTTTGAGTTGAATTTGCATTTTAAAAGAATCGTGCAGTGGTGTAGCAGATAGCCAAGTTATTTCTTTAGAATTCTAATCTTAGCATCATTTAATGTGTGTAAAATGACAGATGAAAGCAAGGACGAGCTGACTTTTTTGAAAGTGAATTAGTGTTTGTGAAAGATGCCAGGCTCACAGTATTGAAAATGGAAGTCAGCTGTCCTCAGGAAAAAAGTATAGCACTGGAAGTGACAGTGCATATTTTTTCATACTGCCCTTTCACTCTATGCCTTAACTATGTTCTAGAGAGGGACCATCTCTCTCTGCCAATTTCTGTGCCTGTGTTCTGGCAGGATACTCTGTCCATTTAATAAGGCCAAGGACTAGCACAGGAATCTGTCAGTTGCAGCAGTATTTTTATGATGTAGACTTGTATTTTAAAAAAGAAAAATCAGAGCATTAACTTCCTAAATTACAGCAATTTTCAGATACTAGCTCAAAAAGAACCAGTAAACATGTTCATTTGTTTGCTGGATGCAACAGCGTGTCTTTCCTGTACTTCAAGGCATAATACCATACTTTAACATCTATGAACTATAAGGAGACTACAGACAAGCAGTCTGAGAGAGAGAGGAGGTAAGAAAAGAGGCTTGGCAGTTGGTAACCATCAGAGGCAAGAGGTCACAGTTGCATTCTACGTGGCTAGAGATAGATGAGGATAGGCAGGCTGTGGCCACCAGAGAGAAGAGGATCAGGAAGAATTTTGCACTGCTAAAAGTTTCCAATCAATACCAGGTATTTGATGTGGAAACTGTGGAAGATACGTCTCTTAATCCAAAGGAATAGAGAGACGTGTGGGATACACCTGTGGATGTAAGAAAATCCGGCTTGCCGACAAAGAGTTCCCCAATCATCCAAGGAAGACAGATGATCCTTATTAGGGATTCAATATTCAGAAGAGTTGAAAACATTCTGCAAGGGAGAGGTGGACAACAGGATGGTGTGCTCTTTGTCTGGAGCCATGACACAAGAAGTTGCTCTGAAATTGGATAGGCTTCTGAAGTTGATGGACAAGGATCCATTGGCCATGGTTCATATCGACATTAATGACACTGCATCACAGGATATCTCACAGATAATAGATTACTTCAGGGAACGCGGAAGCATGCTGAAGAAGAAGAATGTCCACGTGATTTTCTTGGAGAGCCTTCTTGTCCCATGAGTAAAAGAAGGCAGAAGAATCTGGAAATGTACTGCTGACTAGGTAAGTGGTGTAGGGTGCAGAGTTTTGGTTTTTGTGGAACATTAGTTCACTTTCCCTCGGAAGAGGGAGCTTTACAGTTTGGATGGTCTCTGCCTCAGTAGAAGGGGAACTAATCTGTTTGGGAACAGGCTGGCTAAAGTCAGGAGAGCATTAAACTAATAACAAAAAGGGAAGGGTAAAAAGAGTGAAGATAAGAGCACTCATTTAGCACAAGATTTAAATGGTGAGAACAAAATTAGTTGAGGATCCGAAGGACGTGAAGAGGAGAAATTCTTTAATTGCCCCTACACCAATGCTGGGAGCCTGGTAACAAACAAGAGGAACTGTAATTGCTCATTTATGAGCAAAAATTAGCTATAGTTGGTATGAAACCATGATTCGCATGACTGGAATGTTAAAATCACTGCTTATAACCTATTTAGGATGGATGGAGTGGGACTGGGACTGGCATTACCTGCTCAAGAGTAATGATAACCCAGAAGACAATTATCTTGCACGTCCTAACAAATGGAAGAAAAGGGAAGTTGATAGTAATGAATATAGATCAGAAGCTAGGAAATGTAGAAAATTAATGAAGGAAGCAAGGACACAAGGAGAAATATATGGCCATCAGAGTTAAGGACTATAAGTAGGGGTTTTTAAAAAATGTATTAAGGAGAAAAAGAACCTTGACAATGGTATTATCCGTTACTGTATGGAAATGGTAGAATTATTAATAAAGCATAAAAGGCAGAAATGCTCAATAAATATTTCTCTTCTGTATTTGGTCACGGCTTATATGATAACACTTGCTATTCCTCTAGTATCTTGGGAGAGTATTAAACAGCAGGTACTGAAGTGTGACATTTTTAGATCAGCAGGTCCTGATGACTTGCATCCAATAACTTTAAAAGATCAGGCTGAGGAGCTTGCTTGGATGTTAGTGCTGACTTTCAGTATGTCTTGGAACACTGGGAAGTTCCAGAAGACTGGAAGAAAGCTAATGTTCCAATATTTAAGAGGGTAAATGGGATGACCCAGGTAATTATAGGCTTGTCAGTCTGACGTGGATCCTGGCAAGATAATGGAGCAGCTGATGTGGGACTTGATTAAACACCAGAATTTAAGGAGGGTAATATAGTTAAGCTCATCAACATGGGTTTATGGAAAATAGATCCTATCATGCTTTTTGATGAGATTAGAAGTTTGGCTGATAAAGGCAATAGTGTTGACGGTAATATGCTTAGACTTCTCTAAGGTCTTTGAGTTGGTACCCCATGACTTTTTGATTAAAAAAAACAAACTAGAATGATATAAAATCAACATGGCACACATTAAATGGACTAAAAACTGGCTAACTAAAAGGTCTCAATGTAATTGTAAGTGGGGAATCATCATCAAGCATTTGTAGTGGGATCCCCCAGGGATGTATTTGGGGTCCTATGGTATTTAATATTTTTATCAATGACCTGAAAGAGAGAATAAAATCATCATTGTTAAAGTTTTGCAGGTGACCCAGAAATTGTGGGGAGTGGTAAATAGTGAAGAATACAAGTCACTGACTCAGAGCGATCCAGATTGCTTGGTAAACTGAGCACAAGTCAACCATGTGTTTTAATATGGCTAAATGTGAACATCTGGGAACAAAGAATCTAAGCCATACTTATGGGATGGGAGCTCTGACTGTGAAAAAGAACTGGGGCTTATGGTGGATAATCAGTTGAACATGAGCTCTCAGTGTGATGCTGTGGCTAAAAAGACTAATGCAATCCTTGGATGCATAAAAAGGGAATCTCTCGAGTAGGAATAGAACACTATGTGCTGGAATACTGTATCCAATTCTGGTGTCCACAATTCAAGAAAGATGTTGATAAATTGGAGAGGGTTCAGAGAAGAGCCATGAGAATAATTAAAGGTTTAGAAAACATGCCTTATAGTGATAGACTCAAGGAGCTCAATCTATTTAGCTTAAGAAAGAGATGATTAAGGGGTGACTTGAGTAGTCTATAAAAACAACGAGGCTGGTGGCACTTTAAAGACTAACAGATTTATTTGGGCATTTATTGTTTTTGTGGATCCAGACTAACACAATTACCCCTCTGATACTTGATTAGTCTATAAGTACCTACATGGGGAACAAATACTTGATTTGGGCTCTTCAATCTGGCAGAGAAAGATACATAACATGATCCAATGGCTGGAAGTTGAAGCTAGACATTTTCAGAGTGGAAATAAGGCGTACATTTTTAACTGTGAGGGTAAGTAACCACTGGAACAATTTACCAAGGTTTGTGATGGATTCTCCATTAATTGCAATTTTTAAATCAAAATTGGGTGTTTTTTCTAAAATGTGCTCTAGGAATTATTTTGGGACTGTTCTATGGGTCTGTGTCATACAGGAGGTTACCCAGGTCCCTTCTGGTCTTGGAATCTGTGAAAGTAGCTTCACATTAATGAACTTATCAAGCTATTACTGTCATCCTGTTCCTTGAATGGAATGAAGACTCTGTTCTAAATGTTATGCTTGGAATACATGTTCCATATTCCCATCAGTCACCGACAATGAAATGTCTTAGCCACGTTACAACTCAAATGCTTGCCTTCTGCTCAAGTGTGCAGAAGGGATCAAACACACACCCAGATCAGAGACTTCATTGTCACTGTGGAGTTGGCACATTCTCTGCCATAACTCACAGTGGGCAGGCTGATGGCCTAAGCTTCAAAAAAGTAGGAGAGACCAGGGATTCTCTGGAATCACAGCACCCTATCCCGCAAATGTCAGGTTGCTCTGTAAAAGAATTTTCCATCACTTCCCATCTGGGCAGCCAGCATGCAGTGTTCCCATCTGTGCTCTTTGGCTCGGCAGAAAGGAATCACAGAGCACACAACAGCTGGTGTTTCTTGAGGTAGCATTAACTCTCTGAATTTTCCTGGAAGCTAGTCTAGTTCTGAGGGTGGGTGAATTGTGCAAGCTCAGTTAGCCTCCTAGCTCTGCTTACTTTTTTTCTTCATATGCCCCGAAGAGATAAGTGGAGGGTGGAAAACCCCCCTCGCCTCTGTAGAAAGTGGAAATGGCTCCCTTAGTTTTCTTCATGAACACACTCACCTTCATACTGTCCATAGGGGAAGTAATATGGTCCTACATGCTGTCAGCTGTTTGGCAAATAAGCTGACAATATACGTGTAGATGTCAAACATTCTTGGCTTCTCCTTAGACATACTGATCCATAGTACTGTGGAACCTTTTGGAAATGCATATTTGTTTTGTTTCTTCTGTTAGGTTAAGTCAGTGGCTGAGTTCACAATATCTTTAGGCAGGGCCACCCCTAGACCAAATGGCGTCCTAGTCAAGGAGCATCTTTAGTGGGGTCCCCCCTTCCCCATTTGTTAAACTTTTGAATATCTTATTTTTTATTGCATTTTAGACCATTTCACGACTTCGCACAGTTTGCATGCATGATTGATCTCTGTCATATAATAAGATAAATTTGCATGCTAGTATCCATAAATATGTATTTATTCATGCCATACACCTGCAAGGGCATGGCTGACAACATTCTAGGAGGTTCAAGGAATATGTAGTTCTCAGAAAGTCAGGAAGGTGCCACAAGATTCTACAAAGGTCCAGAACATTCTAGAAGGTTAGTGAAAAATGAATCTACATCCGGAATACCTGAAATATTTTACATCAAACATTTTCCCTTTTGTTGCTATCTACAAAAAGAGCACGCTGAGCTTGGCACCCCCCAATCCCAGCACCCCAGGTAGTCACCTGGGTCGCCTGCCCCTAAATCTGGTCCTGTCTTTAGGTAACTATACTAGTTTACCAAGCTAACGGCCACCAACCTGCTCTGTACCTGCTCTGTTTACCTTTCAGCAATGACCTCCTTCCTGCCTTAATGCTGAACTGCATCAGTGACCTCTGGGCAGTCCATGATGTTGCCAGGACCCCACTCACTTGTGGGCTCCAACCCCCCAAAGCAGCTTGAGGCAGACTGAGATTTAAAGCACACAACTCAGGCTGTGTTTACACTATGAACTAGGTGTGTGATTTCCCCTGCTGGCGTACACATACTCATGCTAGCCCTCATCAAGCTAGCAGGAGTATAAACAGCAGTGTAGCTGCGGTAGCGGAAGCATGGCTGAGTCACACAGAGTACATACCCTCCAGAAACAGGTGGGTATGTACTCTGCACACCTCTGCCGAGTCTCCGCTTGCCACTACCTGTGCTGCTGTGGCTACGCTGCTGTTTATCCTTGGGCGCTAGCATGAAGGAGTGTACACGAGCAAGGGAATCCCACCCCAGCTCGTGGTGGTGTTGTGCTTCCAGTTCACTGACGGTACATCAGCAGCAATGCTGCAGGATCAGTGGGGAATAAATGAATATGGTGAAGGGGGACTTATGGGGGACTGTTAAGTGATGGGAGTCAGTCAAGTACCAGTGACAAACTGGAAGTACAGTATCAGTATTGTTACATGTATCGGAGGTTTGGCTCCATTAATTTTCTTAGAAATTATTCATAGAAATATGGATAGACCTGAAACTCCATTCCTAGAATTTACAATATGCTACATTATAAACTGCTGTTTTGTAGAATTAATGGCATTATACTGTATTTTAGTCACTACTCTTACAGACCCCATTATGAACTTTGTCCTTCAAATCCCACCCACCAAAGATATTTCTCTATCTTGCTTGCTCTTTGTAATATGAACTGCAGGATCTTATGTTGTTAGCCAGCCATCTAGAAATTATCCCACATGCTGGCTTGCATCTGTTTGTGATAGTGAACAGCTTAATCATGTAAAGCTGCCAGAAACTATAGGCTTAATTCTAGTAAATGGTGCTTCAATGAAGAATAATGCAACCTACATATTAAGAAAAATTTAACTATATTGATTTAGCCAGCTTCACACAATTTTCATCTTGAACGCTGTCATATTTCTCAGTATTAAAAAACATAAAATGTGTAGTTAAGTGTTTTTCTAATTGAAAAGTTCAAAATGATCAATAGCTATCTTTGATAAAATTAATAAAATTTGTTTAAAAAGCATACATCTAAATAGAAGGTGACAAATTAAGCAAAGAAATAATTGATTACAAGGACATTTGCTCCCCACTAATTAATGCTTAAGGTCTCCATTTTCTTGTTTGGACATAAATGTGTATTTTACACAGCTGCATTCCGTTTATTTGGGTAGCTGGAATTTGTATTCTGCATGTGTTCCCCTGGATTTCATGGTGCATGATCATATTTTCTTTCTTTCTTAGGTTTCTTTCTTGAAACCTAAACCTCTTGTACAACACATTTTTCATGTTTTTGGAGGTCTAATTTGCATTCCTCATTTGCAGTGTGTGTTCCATATCATGTTGAGTGTTACATTTGTACTTTTCAAATTAATGTCTCATTTTAGAGCTCCATGCACAGTAATTGAAAAAAGTCATTTGCTGGCTGACAGCAAAGTAGCGTTTTTCTGATGAAATTTCACTTCTGATAAGTGGCACTTTAAATTAAAGCTTTCCTTGATGTTAAGAGGTCTGATTAAAATTGTCAGTCAGACCTAATTTATTTCAACCTTCGTGAATTATTCTGCCATCTGTATAAACTTTAAAGCTTTTAAATGTTGAAAGTATTTTCCGTTCTATTCAACATGATAAATAAAGGCTTCTTGATCTGTAAAGCACAAATGTAAACTAAGTTGCCTGATTTTAATGAAGTTTAAAGTTGAATTTTTAAATTACTGGAACACATGAATCAATTTAGATGAATACTGGCTGAGACTTTATCCTTAAAGTATTTATAAACTTTAGCAGTCACAATACATTATAGAAACAAGTGAAAAATGACTTGTGCTGATATTGCTGTGTTCTTACTAAACAGGTATGTGGTTAGATCAAAACCTAATTTGTGGAGCTTTTTGTTGAAAATCTAATTTTAAAAGTGTCATAAAACATATCTATAGAAGAAAAGACTACCTTAGACAATGTGTCCTTGAAGGAAAATTATTAATAAAAAGTGAGGTTTCCCACTATGTAGTTAATAGCTTGTATTATAGTGTTATAAAAAGCAAGCTGCATGCTGAACCCAATAATTTGCATGTTACAAAGTGATAAAGAACACAATCTATACCACCAATGATTTTTTTAAATCACTCATTATTAATCTGTAGATTGTCTGCTTAATGATATTGGGTTCAGCCAAAGACAAATGTTAATTTAATACTTAAAGTGCATAGGAACAAGTAACTTTTGACCTAGAGTTTTGTCCTCTTTGCTCTGGCATGCATCCCATTTAATCAACCATCCACCACTATGTTTCTTCTTGTGTACATAAAATATGGTGATATACATCCTGTTTCTTGGTTGTCACTTACTTCAAAGGTGCAAAATGGTATAAGTAGTGTTACAATTAACAATTCAGTCTTGTTTGGTGTGTGTTTGGTTTTTTAATAACTCAGTCCGGGCTCATCTGTATCTTTGTATCTTTTAGGATACATCATGTAATTGTAAGTGCATTCTTGTTTTGTTTCTGTTGCAAAGATTCACTGCCACTTTTGTTTGTCAGTCATATCTATCTTAGGTACTCAAATGCCTTAGTGTATTTTTCCTTGCAAATAACTCTGAGGTGTCATGGGGAATTGAGGCACAGACTAATAAGGATAAGTCTACGCTGCAGTCAGGAGGTGTGATTGCAGATACTAGCTTGAGTAACAGTATCAGTGATGCTGTGGCAACGCAGGTCTTGGGTGGGCAGGACTAGCCCATGCAGCCTCCTGTGTTGCTGCAACTTCATTGCTATTGGATCGAAGCTAGCTTGAGTATGTCTACTCATGCTGCAATCACACCTCCCGATTACAGTGTGGATATACTCAGTGTAGACATATCCTGAGTGACTTGCCCAGGGTCATACAGGAGGCCTGTGGCAGAGCATGGCATGGAACCTGGCTCTCTCAACTGGCAGACTTGTGTCCTAACTGCTGGACCATTCTTCCTTTCAGTCTTGGGGCTCAAGCAAAGATATCTCTTCCTTTTTCTGATATCCCCATTTAATAACAGCGGTGTTATATTATATTGCCTGACTTTGTAAATTGCAATGTGTGCAATAAGGTGTTTATTCAATGGGATAGTGTCTAAGCACATATTGTTGCATAAACATTATGTTCCCATGGCCAAGAAAAGTGTCTGAGACATCTAGAGTAGCTGTAATTGATCTGAGCTTGTTTTTTCTTTCCTACTTTAATGAACTCTGTTTTTCTAACTTTACTTTGCTGCAGCTGATGACTGTTATTCAGAACATTCTGGAGATTCATTTATGACCACGGAATTGTCCTTTGGCAGTGCAACCCTTATCGGCTTTCTAGAGATTGTTTGATGTAGTTAAACTGGTGATATAACCACAGCTATATATATGTTATATTTTTGAGTACATTTAATAAAATTAGTCTCGCATTGTAACTAGCTACAAGTTTTTAGATTAGTAGGATGAGTCAAATGAACTGACATGTATCCAGTAATAACCTTCAAAATGTTCTTCCTGTTAATCTTTTCTGATTTCTTACCTTTTTAAAGGTCACCTAGTGGTTACTTATCTTTTGTAGTTAGTTGTGTTGTGTATTCCTGGGATCAGACTTTATTTGTTCAGAACGTGAAGAGTTGCGTTTGAACCAACTTTTCAAATTCATACTCTTACTTCTCTAGAAAGATCAAACTTTGGATTGGATTTACTCAGTAGACACACAATCAAGTACAAAAACATCAAAATATCTTAGTGCTCTCTGTCAAAAGAAACCACTGTGCCTTTTACTCTAACAAAGACTCCAGTCTACTAAAATGAATTACCCATTACGTCTGTGTCAAAAATCTTCATACTTGAGTGTCTTTTGGATACTATTTGAAAAAGCTCTACACTGATAATCTTTAAAGTCAACACATTGACATTAAGACACAAAGTATATGCGGGGGAAAAAAGCCCGACCAACCAAAAGCTTAAACAGCATCAGGACTGAAATTATCTTTCTGATTCCTTATGGAGAGACAAAACTGACTGAAGTGGGCATGAGAATATAAGGGTTTGGTGTTTTTAGGTTTAAAAACCTAAGCCTACCCTATTAAACTCACTACCATCTTTTCCCCTCAGCCTCTGGAATCCAACTCCTGATTCAGAGTTAAACACAATGAAGTTGGGATTCAGTTGTTTGTTTTAAAGTTACAAGGCTGTTGTCTGTCTTGGGTTATTTGCTGCCGATACTGTGCAACTTCACAAGCAAAAGGCCAGTAGCTCAAATTTTCACATAAATAGTTCCTGATACAGCACCCAAGAAATTCAGTGGAAATACTCCCATTGAATTAAGTGAGCACTGGATCAGGGCCATGACTTCATCAAATCGCCATAAAACATTTACTGCCATTACCACAACAAAGAATCTACCTAAACTCTGGATTCAGCTTGATACCCCCACAACCCCCGAAATGAAAACATTAAATGAAAATGACAGTACCAAAAGGAGGAACATATTAGAACATACAGAAGATGCGACAGAAATGTATATTTAATTTTCTGAACTCCTTGGAGAAAGTGTCAGCTTTTGGATATCTCCCAGAAACCTATCCATTTTTATTCTAGAAATAAGGCTTAGCCTGAAAGAGAAAAAACATTGCTAGTGCATAATTCTCTAATTACTTTTAGCTGAATTAAAATCAGATGTCCGAATCAGGAGACAGACAAGGTGGATGAGGTAATATCTTTTACTGGACCAACTTCTGTTGGTGAGACACACAAGTGTCGAGCTTACACACAACTTTTCTTCAGGTCTGCTTGAACACATCTGTTAAAGTATTTAATGTGAGGACTGGTGGTTACGCTATACTCAAAGGTAGATGGATTTTGCCTCAGTTAATCAGTCTCCCAATCTCAAATTGCAACACTTGGACCCTAACTGGGCCGTTGTATTGTAAATCTAATGTCAACTTCTAGGGTTATCACCAGTGCTGTTATAGAGCTAGTTAGACTACTAACCATATAAAGTGCTTGGCTTTACAAGTCCATTGTGGGCTAGGCACTGAAATTGCAACATTGTAATAAAACTCTATTAAAGCAGTTATTTGGAAGGTTGTAGGCCTCTCAGGAGTTCAACCTACCATGAGTGCTCGCTAGCACACCTTGCTGCCTTACATTTTCTGCTAGTCGGTGAAGCACTTCATGCAGATGCATTCCATGATATCAGAGCGCTGGCTTGCAGGAATTCATCCTCCCCACCCACCCTTTAAATAGTGAAAGGAAACATTGCAGGATCCTTTTTGTAGGTGATATCACTAAACATTTTGGCTTGCCACCTATTTGTATTTTCCCTGTGTGAGAAAATATTTCCATCACTATAGTCCTGTGACATGATTTACTTGGTGGTATTGTATATGGTCATACATAGTATGACAGATATTGTAATCCCATGCAGTATCTTTGGAGATCGTTGTATCATATTTATGAATGGTTTATGTATGATTGTGTTTTCCATGGTGGAGGGTTACCACAGCACCTCCAGGAACTAAAAAGTGTGTGTGTGTGTGGGGGGGGGGGGGGGGAGTGTGTGGAGTGATTACCTTGGGGACTGTAAACAACTCCAGAGATGCATCACCCCCTAGGATGTTTGTATATACTGGGCCCAAACTGGGTTTTCCAGAGACTTCAACAGAGAAATGGCTTTTGGTTTAAGAACCTGAGCTTGAACTGATACAGGCCTTCATTTTGATTCAGCAAATGAACGGTAACTGCTAAGGGGTGTCCCAACCCTTGAGGAAGGGTTAGAAAGATTTTGGCTTACTAGGGCCCCATAATACTGTTAGGTGACCTCCTCTGGCAAGGCTCTAGCATGCTGATAGGAACTTTTATTGGTTTTCACATGTTTTCTCTCTGCTTTTTTTTGTCCTTAAAATAAGTGTACTTTGCTGAGAGAGCTGTGTGGTCCCTGTAAAAACATTCATTGTCCTCTGAGCGAAAGCACAGCTCAGGTGCTGGCCTGTAGGCAGACTGACTTGCCAGGGAGATCATAGTGTAAGGCCAGGGACTGTGCTTCCTTAAAACTCCCCAGTCGGAAGGGAGTGGGACAGTGGTCCTTGCCCAGAGACAGGTGATGTCTGGAGATCTGACACCTGACTGGGCACTCCTGGAGTGGACCACACAGGGATTTTACAGGTGCTGTTACCCTGAACCTGTGACAGATCGCCCTAGTCCATAGGGAAGGCAGTTCTCCTCACCAGAAATCTATTGACTGAGACTGTATTTTGCCAGCGGAGCAGGTATTTTGTTCATAGCTCTCTACATAGGCTGTGTAAGTGGGTCCCCCCCCGTACCCCGCCTCCCCGGAAAAGGCTTGGTGATTCTCCATTTTACTAGCCTTTTTCCCTGCCCCCTCCCCTCATCCAGAACTCCAGCAATACTGTGTATTGAGTGCTTGCTTGCTTGCTTCAACACAGCATTAATTATGTAGGGCAGGCAGCATGTCTAAAATGTTGATTTGAAAGAGTCACACTAAATTATCTGAAACAGTTTGCTGCCTAACTCGAGCCTCTAATTTGCAGAAGTTAGTAAAGCATAGCAATAATCTTTTCCTGTGCTTGCGAAGACAGTCATAACTATTCACGGTTGCTATTTATCTCCGAACATGCTTAAGTGCCATCACATAAAACCTATTCATTGCATTGTCCTTTAACGTGTACATTAAAAATTAGTACCTGACTATACTCTCTATTAAAAGTGCTGCTTTAATAATCCTGTGGGGAGGGGGTGAGGAGAAGAACTGATTAAATGTATAAGGCCTCTCAGAATAACCCAATAATCCCATCTCTCTCCTCTTAGCAGCAGTGAACAGTTATCACATGAAACTTGCATATTGAGAGAAAGTTTGTTTAACCAATAAACTTCTATGCAGTTTAACCTACCAGCATCATTAGCCTACTGTCCTGTAGCCTGGTGCAGCTCCTTCCAGAGCCTGTAAATGCCATCCCAACCAGACATAAGGAGTAGGTCAGAGGAGAATCAATACTCCTGCACTCCAGGGACAACGCGAGTTGCTTGTCTTATTCCAAGTCTCTGCAGAAGAAGGGATTTCTTCTTGTTCAACAGCATGGCAATGTAGAGCCATGTGGCGCACACCCCTATACCACCAGAGGCTCTGGTTAATTTCATTCCCAGGACCAGTGCAGTTAGTATCTTGAGGAGGGGAGCTATGTATCATTAGCAAGTGCTTTTTTTTAATACATACTTGTAACCATTCGACTACGTCGGAAAGTTAATATGCAGGAACATAGGGTGCTACATTTTAAAGCATTCAAGTTATATTAAAGATTAAGTTTTTACCGCTAGCGGAGTGCAACACTTAAAATTACATTTTTGTGGACACTTTGGATATGGGAAAGTCCTCTGTTATGACTGGAATGCAGCATTGGTGCTGAGGTTTATCTATGCTATAGAAAATGAAGGCATGTGAAGCCGAATATCCTTCTCTCTAATAAGATGCTAGAATTAAACTGAATTTTATTCATAACATGGGGTGTAGGAGATTGGTCACTGTTCTTCCTTTTGGCGATTTTGTGGCACTTAAACAGGAGAACCGTACTATAAGACAGTTACGTAAGGTTTTCATGCTCACATTTAACAGGATGTCTTGTAATATTGAAAAATGCAAGTTTCTGACTTGTTCCCTTTTGAACTTCATTTTTGAAGATTTTGAAAACCATTTTTCTTCAGCACTTGTGAAGTTAGGCCAGAGAGGTAGGTAATAAAATGGGCTGTCAATGGGGATCTGAAATACTGCAGGTAAACTTGCAATCTGAAACGAGTCACATGAACTTGGTTTAGTGTCTTTTCCCAAGGTGGCTTGCTGTGGCTAGGTGCCTTTGTCTAACTAATGTAGACTATTGTGCTCCTGTAGCCAAAATTCAAATGCAAAAATGACAGTGTCATAGTAACTGTGCCATAAATGGGGGAAATGATACTCCTCTACTTTCTTCCCACACTCTTTCTGAGGACCAGATCCTGTGAGGTACGGAGCTCCCTCAATTTCCCATGAAGACCAATGGGACATGAGAGCGCTCAGCAGCCGCCTTGAAGGATTAGGCCGTTGGTGTCATTTTTATGCAATTTACACTCATCTTTTTTGTGTCGTTTATTGGCATTGCATTGCAGTGATGACCTGAAAACTACTTTGAAAATTGATTAATTTGATAGAGGAATTTCATAACAGATAAATACTTCATTATTTGTGTGAAAGATGGAATCTACCAAAGATTCAAAAAATCTTCGGAACGCTTAAGATTCTGGGTGTTAATTTAGTTCCATGATTAGATCGGACTGGTGTGTTTGTTTAAAAAGAAAAAAAATTGAATACATTTTTACGCTGGCCTGGAGAAAGCACTCTTAATACAGGAGAGGTAGGGAATGAACCTGATTGGATCTTATAAATCTTTTCCATCTGTAATTTGTATGAGGTTTTGCTAACTGAGAAGTCTGTACTGTCTGTATGCATACTAACATTATCAGGAGTTATACATGTACACTATAGGATGAATAATCCTTTAAATATTTTACCAGCAGCACGTGTGACTGTTGTCACTCAACAAAGTTACAGTAGTTATGGATGAGCTAGAACACTGGTCAAGATTTTCAAAAGTGACTAGTGACTTTGGATTACTTTTTCGGGGTGTGGTGGGGGGAGATGCTCAAATTGAAACCTCTCACCTGAACTTCAAGAGTTGCAGAGCAACCGCCCTCTGAAAATGAAGCTCTGGCCATTTAAGATGCTCTCAAGTTGAGCATCCAACATAGCTAGTCACTGTTCTTCTATGAAAAGGTTTAAATATAAGAGCATTGTTTCCCTCTCTTCACTCTGCTTGAGACATTCTGCAGGGGAATCTTTCACAACCTTTCTTACGTTGTGTCTTTCAGGGAGTATCTTGGGAAGCAGTTACAGTCAGAACAACCTCCAACAGTCACGGCACGAAGTTAAACATTTCAAACTGTGTTGCAACTCTTCCTTCCTGGGTACAGCTGGAGTATATATATCTTAAATTGATAATAAGCATACATTCTTGGTTGGAATATTTGTCTCCTGCTAATGTGTTGATTTCTTTCCTGTTTTCCTCTGTTGCTGTCACCTAGTAAAAGTTAGTGTTTGTTCAACTACTTCTGACTAATCTGCCAGTTGACATCCTGCTATATTATGAACGCTTCTGAAGAAACATGGCTGATATATACTGCCTTTGTTTTATGTATTTATTGTTGTCTCATAACAAGAACCTTATTAAAGGATATTCATTCCAGGACACTATCTTGACTTCCTTGATATTTTCTTTCAGTGTTATTGTCCATTTCTGAAAACAAGAATAAATTCCTGTTTCTATGTACAGAGTAATTAATAAAATTGTCTTCTAAGGCATTGTGCTGTTTGAAATTCAGTAATCTGGAAAACATTGCTGATCAGTTTCAATAAAGTCTTATTTAAAACAATATTACCATTTTTGTAAATAAAAAGTAAACATGATTTTGTTTTTTCAGTAAAGGGCTTTGCTTTCCGAAGATGAAATATTCAGAAACTAGTCTTAAAAAAAAAAAAAAAAAAAAAAAAAAAAAAAGGAGAGGGGAGCGGCGTTGATCTGGCAAGACATAAAGCAGGAAGTGCCTCCTGTCACTACAGTACTGATTATAGCAAGACCAGGCATTAAGAGTATATCATAGGCTTTATGTGAAAGCATCCAAGTAATTTTGACCTACTAAGTACAATAAGTGCCGTGGAGTGAATTTCATTGCAGTGTCTTTTATTCCTGGTTACTGAAAATTAAAATATCTGATCTCTGGTATTACAGACATGAGTGTTGACTCACTAATAGAGTTCTGATGCCATTCTATAACCTACTACATTTGGTTTGCAAAGTTTACCTAACTTACTTGGCTATAAAAACCTTATTTCCATTTTAAAATGTTAATAAGTATTAGTGCTACTCAAAATTTAAGCACAATATGGGTAGCAATGAATGTCAAGATTGACACACCATAATATTTATAGCCCCTACACAAGGGGCTTGGAAACAAGATTCCTAAGAGTTGCCAGTATTATATGCTAATGAGCTAGGTACAACTTGTTTTATTCCCCTGCCACCTCCGCTCTCCCTCCCCCGCCATGTAATACTAAAACATGGGAGATACAGTGGCAGAATTGTTCCTAGCCCCAGCCAATGATCAGCTCATACTTTGAAAGATCCTGCAGATGATATTTTAACCCAGAATAATTATCCATCAGTGGAAATGGATATGGAGAAACTTTCTTTCCTCAATCTGGCTTTTAATTGGTGCTAAAATTCCCTCTTGGAGAGATGAAATCATTTGTAAATTTTCTCAAAGCCTCTAAAAAGTCTGAAATGTTAATCCTAAGCTTGAGTCCATTGTAAATATCTTGCTATGCTACCCTTAGCATGTAGACTAAGGCCCCAACACATGAATGGACTCCACGTCATCCGATGCTTCAGACTGGTCTGAAGATCTGGTAGGACGCCAAGAATCCTTTTAAGATGTACCACAAAATCTACAGGTAGGTTCTGTGATCACAGCTGTGCACAGGAGGGGGCAGAAACCATTTGACAGGTTCACTCCAAAGAGGAGGGAACTGAAGATGGAACCTTGAGGGGGATGAACAGATGATTAGTGACTTATTCCTCATACTTCCCTGTCTAACGAATATACTGGAGTATGGGTTAGGAAGGAGGCAGAATTGGGACTTAGTTGTGAAAGCCAAGGGGTGAGAGAGAGAGTGACTGTCTATAGCAGGAACAACTGCAGTCTATTTTAAACTAGAACTGATAAAACTGTCAGCAGCACAGAACTTGTTTGAATTTAGCCCCCTTCTGCATTTGGAGCGGTCTTCACTTTTTTAATGAATTTATTTTTGTTCAAATGAGTTATGCCAACAAATTTGAGTCTCAAGTGCTCAAGCTACTGTTTCTTGTGGACCTGCTATTCTTAATTCACTTTGCTCTGTTCTAAAGTTACATGATACTGATTTTGCTTCCTTCATTTGATGACTGGAACTTTCAGAAACAGGAGAAGAGCTTTAAGTCACAGGTGGCGTTAAGATGTCTGTATCAATTAGCACCTTCTGGTGCCAATAATCTTGCAAATACATAGTTGCTTGAGTAGTCTTGCCAACAAAAGTTATCTGATTATTGTAAGCGAATAAAGGGTCTTGAATACAATGATCCTGAGGTACTGCTTTTTCAGTATACACACAGCTGTATTTGAAGCTCATCTAAGGTAGTCACATTGCATTCTCATTACATCCAGTGAATAGAAAACAGATGAAATGTCAAGCAGATTGAACACTTCAATACAGTGTGACACAGGGATGTGGGCAAAGTTGAGATTTCTGTGAGTGAAAGCGTATGCTAGCAGCTTCCTTCTTGCATGCTGATAAGTAAGGGTTTAAAGATTACTGAAAACTGACATTGGCTGTGTCTAACTGGCTTCTGAAACATGGTTTGATTAAAGGAATAATTGCCTCAATCCATATTAACACCATAAATTTCCTGTTTGCAAAATTTTGTAGTTTAACACAGTTTTGTTTTTTCATTAAATTTGTGTCAAGATAAATGCAGTTTAATTACCCTATAATGAATTGTTAAAATCTTTATCCACACGCTGCACAGTTCCATCATTTGAAGATAAAAAAAAAAGGGGAAGAAGGAGGATCCTGGGAACTACAGGCCAGTCAGCCTCACCTCAGTCCCTGGAAAAATCATGGAGCAGGTCCTCAAAGAATCAATCCTGAAGCACTTGCATGAGAGGAAAGTGATCAGGAACAGCCAGCATGGATTCACCAAGGGAAGGTCATGCCTGACTAATCTAATCGCCTTTTATGATAAGATTAATGGTTCTGTGGATGAAGGGAAAGCAGTGGATGTATTGTTTCTTGACTTTAGCAAAGCTTTTGACACGGTCTCCCACAGTATTCTTGTCAGCAAGTTAAGGAAGTATGGGCTGGATGAATGCACTATAAGGTGGGTAGAAAGCTGGCTAGATTGTCGGGCTCAACGGGTAGTGATCAATGGCTCCATGTCTAGTTGGCAGCCGGTGTCAAGTGGAGTGCCCCAAGGGTCGGTCCTGGGGCCGGTTTTGTTCAATATCTTCATAAATGATCTGGAGGATGGTGTGGATTGCACTCTCAGCAAATTTGCGGATGATACTAAACTGGGAGGAGTGGTAGATACGCTGGAGGGGAGGGATAGGATACAGAAGGACCTAGACAAATTGGAGGATTGGGCCAAAAGAAATCTGATGAGGTTCAATAAGGATAAGTGCAGGGTCCTGCACTTAGGATGGAAGAATCCAATGCACCTCTACAGACTAGGGACCGAATGGCTAGGCAGCAGTTCTGCGGAAAAGGACCTAGGGGTGACAGTGGACGAGAAGCTGGATATGAGTCAGCAGTGTGCCCTTGTTGCCAAGAAGGCCAATGGCATTTTGGGATGTATAAGTAGGGGCATAGCGAGCAGATCGAGGGATGTGATCGTTCCCCTCTATTCGACATTGGTGAGGCCTCATCTGGAGTACTGTGTCCAGTTTTGGGCCCCACACTACAAGAAGGATGTGGGTAAATTGGAGAGAGTCCAGCGAAGGGCAACAAAAATGATTAGGGGTCTGGAACACATGACTTATGAGGAGAGGCTGAGGGAGCTGGGATTGTTTAGCCTGCAGAAGAGAAGAATGAGGGGGGATTTGATAGCTGCTTTCAACTACCTGAAAGGGGGTTCCAAAGAGGATGGCTCTAGACTGTTCTCAATGGTAGCAGATGACAGAACGAGGAGTAATGGTCTCAAGTTGCAGTGGGGGAGGTTTAGATTGGATATTAGGAAAAACTTTTTCACTAAGAGGGTGGTGAAACACTGGAATGCGTTACCTAGGGAGATGGTAGAATCTCCTTCCTTAGAGGTTTTTAAGGTCAGGCTTGACAAAGCCCTGGCTGGGATGATTTAACTGGGAATTGGTCCTGCTTCGAGCAGGGGGTTGGACTAGATGACCTTCTGGGGTCCGTTCCAACCCTGATATTCTATGATTCTATCATTCTATGATAACGTTTGCTTTTATAATACAACTTCTTAAATAACCAGTCTCTGAAAATTCAATGGGAGCACCTCTGAGCAAATTTTGAATTCACAATGAATGGGTAAAGAGAGTTTAAACTAGAATTAAAGGGAGTAGAGAGGGAAGTGAAACACACATTTGAACCTAGGAAGAAAAATGTGCAATGTTAGTAACTGAAGCTCTGATCCAGCAAAGCACATAAGCATAAGAATGGCCATACTGGGTCAGACCAAAGGTCCATCTAGCTCATTGAAGTCTACTTGGATTATAAGATCTTCAGGGGTAGGAATGTCTTTGTATGCTGCCTACCAGAAAGAGGCCATGATTCATGACTGGATACTCAAAGTGCCACCTTAATTCAAACAATTAAGTTGGGACCTAACCCAGAAAAGCACTAGCTCAAGTGAGGCTGAACCATACCATATTGAACATTTGTATTTTGTGTGGCTTTTCATACAGTGATCAGTGCACCCTAAAAGTCTACCTTTAATTATGGAATGAATGCAACCAACGTAAGTCTCAATAGAATAAAATACCTTGCTGACCTGTAGATAGTGAGCTCTTTTATCTGAGTGTTTAAGTTCCAAATGCAAAAAAGTAGGAGGTTTATCTAGCAGAATGAGAAGTAAAACTTTTAATTTGAATGTGTCCCTGTTACAATGTGTGAAATGTCACTACTGCCAAGATTTTAGCAATGTTGGAGTCTAGCAATGCTGATCTTTCTTAACAGCTCATGAAAATAGCAAAGGTGTAATTTGCATGCCTGGCTGAACAAATGGTGGCTTGGAAGAACCAGGCCTGTTGTAGTTCAGGACTGAGAGGCCAACGTTCTCTATGAGAAATGTGATGGTATATCAGTTCACTTGGGAATCAGAAAAAGGCTACGGGGCAGGCGATGCTACCGCCTGACCTGACCTCTACCCAGCTTGCAAAACCTCTAGTTTGGCAATTTCTACAGAGCAGTTAGGTGTTGTCTATTTAGAACTGTGTGGCATGTTGAAAATTTGGGGGTAGCGTTAAACTGATGTTAATATAAAGAGACACAACCATGGATATTACTGCGCTGATATTATTCACTGCATTCATTCTGTCTGCCTGCTGGAAGCTGGGCTAGACAAGAATTAAAGTAGGTGCAAACTGAGGGCTGTAAAATGGCTTATAGAAATTAATGACAGTCTTGCAGTTGACTTAAATGGGAGAACTGGGACCCATGCAAACCACTTCTACCTGTTGACCTGTAATTACGTCTATCCAATAAATAGCATAGCCAGCACATGGAGTCTAGATAATCCTATGTGTAAATCCCTTATCAGCCTACAAAAGGAGCCCAAAGGAGTGTTTGAATTAGTGCTTATAAGTTTAGGGGAGATGGTCTTGGGGGACAGGTATTAGTTAAATTATAAGATGGAAAGGGACTAATGCAGTACAACTATTGCATGGATTTATTTGGGCAATTTTGACAATTGGTCTGTTTTCAGTGTAATATTAGTCACTGCCTACATTGGCACAAACTGCGGAGCTTATGACTGAGGTTGATATGGTGGGTGCAATAGCACAGGAAGTGTTAGGTGAATTTACCCACAAAACCAGCCCTGATAGCTGGGCTATGGTGAATCAAAAGTGTGAAGACTGAGGTTGGCACAGCCATTAGCCACCCAGTCAGCATGTGATGTTGGATCAAACTATGGAGGAAAGGAATGAAAGATAGAATGTGATATAGGTTTGGATCAGAAAGGAGTCGGGTAAAATCTACCCTTTTGAAACTGAAAGGAAAAAAACAGCTTAGCCGACAGATAATGGTGATGAGATTCTTTGAACTGAGATAAAGATGGAAAACTTTGTTCTAGCGAGACCTGGGAAATCATCTGGCTAGTTGTTTACTTAGTGGATTGGCAGAGCAGCTATGTTTTTGTTTTTGTGGTGGTCTGTTTACTGGCTGGAATAGGGGATGATCTAATTGCAGTGGTCCATATTGAGAATCGTGACAATAGCGAGAGAGTACAGTATGGAGATTTTCAAAAGCATATTTGAGGATATTGGGATAACTCAGTCTAGGTTAGCATCTTCTGAATGGTTTCCTCTTCCAGGTAAAGAGGTTAAATTATAGGAAAAGATTAATATGTGGCTCAATGGATGGTGCACAGAGCAACTGTTTAGATTTTTCATATATTGAAGTAACTTTTGGGGTAGCCTAACCTATATTAGATTGATTATATTTGTCTAGTTTGGCAGTTGATAAGTGGAAAAGAGAGATGGTAGCTGCAGGGCTTGCAAAAGTTTTACAACCAATCTCAATACAAAATCCCAGGTTCACTATTGTCTGATTCTTTTCTCTTGCTAAAATGCTGCAGGTTCCCAAATTCATGGCCCTTTAACTAACTGGCAGGAAAATTAATAGTTTGCACAACAATCATTCACCTACCATTTCAGATGTCAAAAATATAGCTTTAAATTTCTATTAACCTTTATTAACTTATTGATCACAGTTGATGTTTTGCTCTAACTTTTTATTCAGCTGTTATCAATATATTTTGGTTATGAGAGAGCCTTTGACAAGGTCCCTTAAGCAAGTAAGCAGTCATAAGATAAGAGAGAAGGTCCTCTCATGGATCAGTAACTGGTTAAAAGACAGGAAACAAAGGATAGGAATAAATGGCCTTTTTTCAGAGTGGAGAGAGGTAAATAGCAGTGTCCCCCAAGGATCAGTGCTGCTCAACATATTCATAAATGATCTGGAAAAAGGGGTAGATAGTGAGGTGGCAAATTTTGGAGGTGATACAAAATTACTCAAGATAGTTAAGTCAGAAGCAGACTGCGAAGAGTTACAAAGGGATCTCACAAAACTTGGTGACTGGGCAACAAAATGGGGCAGATGAAATTCCGTGTTGATAAATGCAAAGTTATGCATGTTGCAAAACATAATCCCAACTATACATACAAAATAATGGGGTCTTAATTAGCTGTTACCACTCAAGAAAGAGATCTTGGAGTCACTGTGGATAGTTCTCTGAAAACATCCACTCAGCTTGTTTGACTGCTGCTGCACACTAACAATGTGAGGAACCATAAGAAAAGAGATAAGACAGTAAATATCATAATACCACTATATAAATCCATGGTACATGGGGTCCACACCTTGAATACTGTATGCAGATCTTGTCACCCTATCTCAAAAGAAGATATATTAGAAATGGAAAAGATACAGGGAAGGGCAACAAAATTTATTAGGGGTATGGGAGGTTTAGGTTAAATATTAGGAAAAACTTTTTCACTAGGAGGGTGGTGAATCTGGAATGCGTTACCTAGGGAGGTGGTAGAATCTCCTTCCTTAGAAGTTTTTAAGGTCAGGCTTGACAAAGCCCTGGCTGGGATGATTTAATTGGGGATTGGTCCTGCTTTGAGCAGGGGGTTGGACTAGATGACCTCCTGAGGTCCCTTCCAACCCTGATATTCTAGGATTCTATGAACAGTTTCCATATGAGGAGAGATTAAAAGACTGGAACTTTTCAGTTTAGAAAAGAGATGACTAAAGGGGGCTATGATGGAGGTCTATAAAATCATGAATGATTTGGAGAAAGTAAATAAGGAAGTGTTGTTTACCCCTTCACATAACACAAGAACCAGGGGTCACCCAATTAAATTTATAGACAGCAGGTTTAAAACAAACGAAGGAAGGACTTCTTCATACAACGCACAGTCAACCTGTGGAACTCATTGTCAGAGGATGTTATGAAGGCCAAAACTATAGCTGGGTTAAAAAAAGCATTAGACAAGTTCATGAAGGATAGGTCCATCATGGACTATTAACTAAGATGGTCAGGGACTCAACCCCATGCTCTCTGTCCCCTAAGCCTCTGACTGCCGGATGCTGGGACTGAACGACAGGGGATGGATTACTTGATTGCCTGTTCTGTTCATTCCCTCTAAAGCACCTGGCTCTGGCCACTGTCGGAAGACAGGATACTGGGCTAGATGCACCGTTAGTCTGATGCAGTATGGCCATTCTTACGTTCAATCGAAAAAGATTCTATCTGCACTTAAAATGCCATAGTGGCACAGCTATAACACTTCAGTGTAGATACTTACTACAGCAACAGAAAGGGGTTCCTCTGTCACTGCAGTTAATCCACCTCCCTGAGAGGCAGATGCTAGATCAACAGACGAATTCCTCCATCTACCGAGCACTGTCTACACCAGGCGTTAGGTTGGATTAGCTGTTTGTATTCCAGGAGTGAGATAATCAAACATTCCTTTACTTCTATGAACACTTCTGAACTTCTGTGCATTTCTATTAATTTAGTTTTTTTTGCTCATCTTGTACACTGTAACTAGACTGCTCAATTTCATATTCTGGTTCTCCTTTACTAGTCCTATACCGCTCAAGCTGGTATTCCTGCAAGTCTGCTGGAAAATGCTTAAATTTCATTTCGAAAACTTTCATTGACAATATGCGTGGGCCTGTCAGTGATGTTGTTTCTTATCTTCCCATCCTAAGGGGAATTCATTGGAACCTTATCATACGTCCATTACTAATACAGTGTATCAAGCTTTAGCTTCCTCTGGAGATAGTCATCAAAATATCATATTATTTTTCTATACTTATTTAATATTTCATTGCAAACAATAGAGAAAAATAATGCTTCATACAAACAAGGTTTACTTCCCTCCTGCCCCCACCTTGATTCATCTTGGCAAACACAAATTAGTCAGCAAAAATTATGTTGAAATTTTTATTTACACATATTGGGGCACAAACTGCATACCTATGTCCAGCCAAATTTCTGGGAGCCTAGGAGAACATAAATACTTTAGTGACTATGATCAAGAAAAAATATTTTTAGAATCCAGATTGATTGCAACAAATGCTACAGTTGGACAAGAATCTGCTTCTAGGAAGAGGAGATTGCAGAATCCATTTAACCAGATTTTTTTTTCATAATCATTTGGTTTTGTTAAGGTTTTACATGTATTCCATCTGTGAAACTAAATGTCAGCGGTAGATTGTTTTCAGGAAAACGCATATAAGGTTCTTTTTGTTTGAGTAATGTTTCAGTGAACAGAAATATGTAAGTAAAGAATTAATCTGTATACGTATTTATATTCCTAGACACACAATTATGCAAAGCTAGAGTTCACAATATTCTGCCAATGGTTTTTATTCCTAATTATCTGAAAAACAAGCAACATAAACATAGGAATTAAGGTTAGCAATCCAAACCTTTTAGGGTGTGTCTACGCTCAAATGAATAGAATCATAGAATATCAGGGTTGGAAGGGACCTCAGGCGGTCATCTAGTCCAACCCCCTGCTCAAAAGCAGGACCAATCCCCAATTAAATCATCCCAGCCAGGGCTTTGTCAAGCCTGACCTTAAAAACTTCTAAGGAAGGCGATTCCACCACCTCCCTAGGCAACGCATTCCAGTGCTTCACCACCCTCCTAGTGAAAAAGTTTTTCCTAATATCCAACCTAACCCCCCCCACCTCCCCGCTGTGGCTGGCCTGTGCCAAATGACTGGGGCTTGGGCTGGAGGTGGGAGGGTCCCAGAGCTCAGGCTGCAGCCTGAGTCCAGAAGTCTGCACTGCAGTGAAACAGCCCCACAGCCTGAGTCTCATGAGCATGAGTCAGCTGGCACGGACCAGCTGCGGGTGTCTAATTGCAGTGTAGACATACCCTATCATATGTTCAAACTTGGACACAATGGATTCTTGTTTGTGCAAAGTTACGAATAAGTTGTTGCCAATATTCGTAAATCAAGTAAAACCTGTATACCAATGCAAAATATTATGTTCACTTTTGCATAGGAAAGTAGGCAAAATATTAAAGGTTTACTTAGCTCTAGTTCAAATACCTGCCCTGAAAAACAAACACACACAAAAAACCTGAACGAGTGACTGGAAGCACAGGGCTCTGTCTATTGTGTTTTGAGCAGCTGGAAAATACTTCCTCATTCAGTTCTTTCTGCAGAAGGAGCTGGGCACACATTATTCATGATGGCAGCAAGGCTATAACCTAAAGTTAGTGCACTGGTTTAGTGCACTTGCAATACTGAGCATTGTAGGCAGGCTTGATAAATCTTGACTTGATATCTGCTAAATAGGACAATCTATAGTAAGGATATTCCTAAATCATAAGGCACAGTAAATAAAACATTTAAAATTCAAGCCATATCTATTGCCATTTTGTGTAGTGTATATGGAATAGAAATACCTTGTATTCAGTACAACCATGCATCATAAACTCTAGCTCCTGCAATATCAGCAGAGTACTATCTGAAATGTAATCCGTTAACTTGGATTTCTCTCTTTTTGAGGGGGACTTGAGGCAGTATTTGTAATATCTCAAATTAAAATCCATGTACAAATGGAGCCATGTCTTATATGTAGGTAATTTGTTTGTTCAAGTCAGTTCTCATTTATTCAACAGTGTCAAATATAGCTGTTGAATTAATTTATGCAGCAGTTTAAAGCCACTTTTTTCATAAGAGATGTTTGTGATTTGATTAATATCTGTGCTTGTTTATCTTAATTAAAAACAACCCTTCAAATTGTACACTTAGCTAATACATGCAGACTTGGGTTGCATTCAGCTGTTGCCCCCCTCCAAGTTCTACACTTTCTTGTTGTGTCTCCATATATAGATTGTGAGATCCTGGGGGTAGGGACTATAATTTATGTTGTGCCTACAGTGTCTGTCGCTACAGCGCCCTGATTGTGAGTCGGGTATTTGGGTGCTACAAATCATAACTTGCTTAGGGTGACTTTTCTAATAAGTGGATTCTAGAATATTCCCCAGAAGCATATAATAAAGGCAGGATGAATTAAGAATGCCTCAGTTGTACATTCATCTACCACTGAGGCCTTGTGTATGTTGTAAAGAAACCATGCCTGTGGCTTCTGTTCTCTATGTAAATGGCAGATAGAGAGCCTCTCCTTTTGAAAACCTCAGGGCCCTAGTTGATCTTAGTTTAAATGGGGTTTTACTGAAATGTTTTTGTGGCAGCTGCCTTGCTATTCTATTGAATGGTATGGTACCACCCTACTTTGTAAGTATAAATACTGTTGCCTGAGGTGGTAGAGGGATGGCAGTTTGTTCCACGTTGTCCTGCCAAGTCCTTGTTTTTAGGCGAGGGTGGGGGAATTGGATGGCCCAGTTTCCCTATTTTGTAATGACAGCACTTTCCTAGTTTGTTTCCTGCGGTGAGTGGTGACTGCCGCTTCATTCACTTCTCCTTTCCCATTGTTGTGGTTGCAGAAAAAATGTTCTCTGAGGCATAAATCGCAGCCAAGTGCCGGTGAGTCTGAATAGAGCGGCAGGGCCAGGCACAGGTAATATTGCATCCTGCTGCCAAGAGATGGACAACTCCTCTCCACCCACCTACTCCCAGAGCTGGAAGTCATTTATTCTCCACACAAGAATTTCTCTTTTCCCCTAAACCTGTTTCTTCACCTCAATTTTTTTTTTAAATATTTCATCAAATGGTTAGAAATGGCAGGTAAAATCTCCCCCCGCCCCCCAGGACTGCAAAGACCATGGAGAAAGCAAGAGGTGGGCAATACCTCGTCCTCCAGGGCCTGGGGAGGGGATTAAACCAAATCAGACCCAAAACAAAACAGCACTTGCAGGGATTGGATGGCTCAGGGGGCTGGTGACGGATTCTGGGCCTTCTGTCTCTAGGCTCAAGGGTAAGCTAGGTCTGCACGGAAACCATGGAGTTACCATGGGTAAAGCCTTTGTGGGTATGTCTACATTGCAATTAAAAACCCACGGCTGGCCTGTGCCAGCTGACTCGGGCTTGCGGGGTTCGGACTAAGAGGCTGTTTACTTGCAGTGTAGATGGTCAGGCTTGGGCTGGGGCTGGAGCCTGGGGTCTAGGGCCCTGTGAGGTGGGAGGGTCTCAGAGCTCAGCCTGCAGCCTAGGCCCAAATATCTATATAGCAATTAAACAGACTGAGCCCTGTAAGCCTGAGTCAGCTGGCCCGGGCCAGCTGTGGGTGTCTAATTGCAGAGTAGACATACCCCGTGAAATGAGTCAGTTGTGTCTGAAAGTGGACAGGGGTCCCCATAACTAGTACACACCCTTTCTGGCATTCTCAGCAGAGAGGTCCATGGCTGAATGGGAATGGGGCATAAACCACTTCCTCAGCTCCTGAGCTTGTGCACTGAGTGGGGGTTGAGTCTCAGTGGCATGGCAGTAGAGGGAAGTTTGTTGCCACTGCAGCTGTCTGTGCTTTCTGCCTGGATTTCTGTCTTCCGTTCTCAGTCCATCACCTTTCATAAGCACTAAATTCACATAACACGTAGTAGAAAATGGAGTCCTGGTGTCCTAGCAGCATGCTCAACCCTAATTAAACTGTCCGTTTGATTTTGTGTGCCCCAAACAATAGACGTGTCTTAATAATCTGCATCGTTCCTGAAGGAGGAGGTGTTCAGAGCACTCATCCACGGCCTAAAGTCAAAGGTAAGCCTCCCCGTGCACTTTGTAATAGCAGAATTAAGCTAATGCTGAGTGCTTTTAAAAATGCCATTCTAAATCTTGTATCCACACAGCCAGCTGCACCAGCTAATATTCCCTAGATCCGTTCTATTGCACTGTTTTGGCCACAGCATTCTGAACACAGGCAGAGGCTCCTGTCCTCTTATAAGCTTTACCTTTGTCTATTGACATGAGGAGAGGTGTGTGTGTGCATTTAATATGTCTACATAAATGTCAGAGACTTGTTTAACATGGCGCATTAACTTAAATGGCTAAACATTTCTGGAAAAAACCTAAGCCAATCCAATTATTCATCCTTTTTCCCAATGCTTTTCAAAGTGACAGCATGAAAAAAGAGTACCTCTGATTATGTTGTTGACCACAGCACAATAACATAAGAACAGCCATACTGGGTCAGACGAAAGGTCCATCTAGCCCAGTGTCCTGTTTTCCACCTGTGGCCAATGCCACGTGCCCCAGAGGGAATGAAAAAAAAACAGGTCATCATCAAGTGATCCATCCCCTGCAGCCCATTCTTAGCTTCTGGCAAACAGGGGTTAGGGACACCATCCCTACCCATCCTGGCTAGTGGCCACTGATGGAACTATCCTCCATGAACTTAACTAGTTCTTTCTTGAACCCTATTATAGTCTTGGCTTTCACAGCATGCTCTGGCAAAGAGTTTCACAGGTTGACTGTGCAGTTGTGTGAAGAAATACTTCTTTTTGTTTGTTTTAAACCTGCTGCCTATTAATTTCATTTGGTGACCCCTACTTCTTGTGTTATGAGGAGGAATAAATAACACTTATTTACTTTCTCCACACAAGTCATGATTTTATAGACTTCAATCTTATCCCCCCCCCCTTAGTCATCTATTTTCCAAACTGAAAAGTCCCAGTCTTATTAACCTCTCCTCTTATGGAAGCAGTTCCATACCCCTAATAATTTTTGTTGCCCTGTTCTGAACCTTTTCCAATTCCAATCTATCCTTTTTGAGATGGGGCGACTGCTTCTGCACACAGTATTTAAGATGTGGGCATACTATGGATCTATATAGAGGCAATATGATATTTTCTGTCTTATTATCTAGCCCTTTAATGATTCCCAACATTCTGTTTGCTTTTTTGACTGCCGCTGCACATTGAGTGGATGTTTTCAGAGAACTATCCGCAATGACTCCAAGATCTTTGTTGAGTGGTAACAGCTAATTTATACCCCTTCATTTTATATGTGTACTTGGGATTGTGTTTTCCGATGTGCATTACTTTGCGTTTATCAACATTGAATTTCACCTGCCATTTTGCCCAGTCACCCAGTTTTGTTTGATCCTTTTGTAGCTCTTCGCAGTCTGCCTGGATCTTAACTATCTTGAGTAGTTTTGTATCCTCTGCAAATTTTGTCACCTTACTGTTTACCCTTTTTTACAGATCATTTATGAATATGTTGAATAGGACTGGTCCCAGTACAGACCCCTGGAGGACACCACTGTTTTTGTTTCTCCATTCTGAAACCTGACCATTTATTTCTGTCCTTTGTTTCCTATCTTTTAACTAGTTACCTATCTATGAAAGGACCTCCCCTCTTATCCCAGGACAGCTTACTTTGCTTAAGAGATTTGGTCAGGGACCTTGTCAAAGGCTTTTTGAAAATCTAAGTACACTATATCCACTGGATCCCCCTTGTCAAAGTGCTTGTGCACCCCCTCAAAGAATTCTAGTTGATTGGTGAGTCATGATTTCCCTTTACAAAAACGATGTTGACTCTTCCTCAACAAATTATGTTCATCTATGTGTCTGACAATTTTGTTCTTTACTACAGTTTCAACCAGTTTGCCCTGTAATTGCTGGGATCACCTCTGGAATCCTTTTTAAAAACTGGCATCATATTAGCTATCCTCCAGTCATCTGGTACAGAAGCTGATTTAAATGATAGGTAACAGACTACAGTTAGTAGTTCTGCAATTTCACATTTGAGTTCCTTCAGAACTCTTGCTGAATACCATTTGGTCCTGGTGACTTATTACTGTTTAGTTTATCAATTTGTTCCAAAATCTCCTCTAATACACCTCAATCTGGGACAGTTCCTCAGATTTGTCACCTAAAGAGAATGGCTCAGGTTTAGGCATCTCCCTCAGACCTCATCCATGAAGACCGATGCAAATAGTTCATTTAGTTTCTCCACAATGGCCTTATCGTCCTTGGGTGCTCCTGGAGCATCTTGATCATCCAGTGGCCCCACTGGTTGTTAGCAGGCTTCCTGCTTCTGATGTACTTAAAAAAAAATTTGCTATTACTTTTTGAGTCTTTGGTTAGCTGTTCTTCAAGTTCTTTTTTGGCCTTCCTAATTATATTCTTACACTTCATTTTCCAGAGTTTATGCTCCTTTCTATTTTCTTCACTAGGATTTAACTTTCACTTTTTAAAGGATGCCTTTTTGCCTCTCACTACTTCTTTTGCTTCATTGTTTACCCACGGTGGCACTTGTTTTTGTTTGGTTCTTTCACTATGTTTTTTAATTTGGGGTATACATTTAAGTTGAGCCTCTATTATGTTGTCTTTAAAAAGTTTCCATGCAAAGTGGAAGATGGATAGTATTTTTTCTACACCATTAGCAGTAAAGGAGGAAAAAGTAATGGCTGCAACATTACTGGGAACTGCTATACTTATTCAACTGTAATAACTGTCTCTCTGGCACTGTGTTTAACTAGACCAGTGGCTGAAAAATAATACTCATAATCATCACTGATGCTGCACAGAAGGCCAGGACTATAACAGAGTTCAAAAAATAATTCATGGAGGATAGGTTCATCAATGGCTATTAGCCAGGATAGGCAGGGATGGTGTCCCTAGCCTCTGTTTGCCAGAAGCTGGGAATGGGCAACAGGGAATGGATCACTTGATGATTACCTGTTCTGTTCATTCCCTGTGGAACACCTGGCATTGGCTTCTGTTGGAAGACAGGATACTGGGCTAGATGGACCTTGGTCTGACCCAGTATAGCGGATCTTATGTTCTTACGTTATAAGCCATTGCATCATGGAAACAGATTTTCACCTTTTAAAAGAACAATCAGCAATACTCCATCCAGAAAAGAGCAAGTTCTATACAGCCTGCCAGAGGTACTATGCCCCCTTTTAGAGGTGCAGGATGAAGAAATGATCCACTTTTCATTATATAAAAGGGTTTTTCATGAGTTGGGCTCAGTCTTCTAACAGAGTCAATGAGCTGTGCATTAGGTTGCTTGGTAGTGCCTTACCTGCCAGACCCTTATGTCAGTGTAAGCAGATTGCAGAGAGAAACCATAGTTTAGATTCAGGTTTCAGAAAAAGAAAAGGAGTACTTGTGGCACCTTAGAGACTAACCAATTTATTTGAGCATAAGCTTTCGTGAGCTACAACTACACTTTCCACAGTATGCATCCGATGAAGTGAGAAGATCTTCGGCTGTGATTGCAGAGCCATTGGCCATTATCTTTGAAAACTTGTGGCGAACGGGGGAAGTCCCGGATGACTGGAAAAAGGCTAATGTAGTGCCAATCTTTAAAAAAGGGAAGAAGGAGGATCCTGGGAACTACAGGCCAGTCAGCCTCACCTCAGTCCCCAGAAAAATCATGGAGCAGGTCCTCAAAAAATCAATCCTGAAGCACTTACATGAGAGGAAAGTGATCAGGAACAGTCAGCATGGATTCACCAAGGGAAGGTCATGCCTGACTAATCTAATCGCCTTCTATGATGAGATTACTGGTTCTGTGGATGAAGGGAAAGCAGTGGATGTGTTGTTTCTTGACTTTAGCAAAGCTTTTGACACGGTCTCCCACAGTATTCTTGTCAGCAAGTTAAAGTAGTATGGGCTGGATGAATGCACTATAAGGTAGGTAGAAAGTTGGCTAGATTGTCGGGCTCAACGGGTAGTGATCAATGGCTCCATGTCTAGTTGGCAGCCGGTGTCAAGTGGAGTGCCCTGTCTTCGGTCCTGGGGCCGGTTTTGTTCAATATCTTCATAAATGATCTGGAGGATGGTGTGGATTGCACTCTCAGCAAATTTGCGGATGATACTAAACTAGGAGGAGTGGTAGATACGCTGGAGGGCAGGGATAGGATACAGAGGGACCTAGACAAATTGGAGGATTGGGCCAAAAGAAATCTGATGAGGTTCAATAAGGATAATTGCAGGGTCCTGCGCTTAGGACGGAAGAACCCAATGCACAGCTACAGACTAGGGACCGAATGGCTAGGCAGCAGTTCTGCGGAAAAGGACCTAGGGGTGACAGTGGACAAGAAGCTGGATATGAGTCAGCAGTGTGCCCTTGTTGCCAAGAAAGCCAATGGCATTTTGGGATGTATAAGTAGGGGCATAGCGAGCAGATCGAGGGACGTGATCGTCCCCCTCTATTCGACATTGGTGAGGCCTCATCTGGAGTACTGTGTCCAGTTTTGGGCCCACACTACAAAAAGGATGTGGATAATTTGGAGAGAGTCCAGCGAAGGGCAACAAAAATGATTAGGGGTCTGGAACACATGACTTATGAGGAGAGTCTGAGGGAACTGGGATTGTTTAGTCTGCAGAAGAGAAGAACGAGGAGGGATTTGATAGCTGCTTTCAACTACCTGAGAGGTGGTTCCAGAGAGGATGGTTCTAGACTATTCTCAGTGGTAGAAGAGGACAGGACAAGGAGTAATGGTCTCAAGTTGCAGTGGGGGAGGTTTAGGTTGGATATTAGGAAAAATTTTTTCACTAGGAGGATGGTGAAACACTGGAATGCGTTACCTAGGGAGGTGGTAGAATCTCCTTCCTTAGAAGTTTTTAAGGTCAGGCTTGACAAAGCCCTGGCTGGGATGATTTAACTGGGGATTGGTCCTGCTCTGAGCAGGGGGTTGGACTAGATGACCTCCTGAGGTCCCTTCCAACCCTGATATTCTATGATTCTGTGATTCTTTTTATATGCACAAAGCATGAAAAAATACTTCCTCTCACCCCACTCTCCTGCTGGTAATAGTTTATCTAAAGTGATCACTCTCCTTACAATGTGTATGATAATCAAGTTGGGCCATTTCCAGCACAAATCCAGGTCCCTCCCCCCACCCCCCCACACACAAACCCACTCTCCTGCAGGTAATAGCTTATCTAAAGTGATCACTCTCCTTACAGTGTGTATGATAATCAAGGTGGGCCATTTCCAGCACAAATCCAGGGTTTAACAAGAACGTCTGAGGAGGGGGTGGGGGGGTAGGAAAAAACAAGGGGAGATTCACTGCACTAATGGGCTATATGGAACACCCACTACGTATGAGTTCTTCATTTCATCTCTCTTAAACAACGATCCAGCAACCTGACCTCCATAGGCAGGCTCTTGTGGAGCCCATTGACTTAATGGGGGCTCCATGTAGGCAGAAGCATTCACCCCTCACCTCGATCAGATTGCTGATGCAGGACCTCACTTAAGAATTGTTACAGCTAATGGAGAAAAATTGCATACAGGTAGGGATATGATTGAGGTAGGGATCTAAAGCAGAAGCGCAATAGGAAATTAGGGCCTGATCCTCCTGGGTCTTGAGTAGCTCCTGTGAAGGAAAGACTGAACTCCAGTGGACTTCTTTGGGAATCCAGAGCTGTCAGATTCTTGAAGAAATGTTCAGCATGTTGTAGGGGCATAAATAAAAAAGTGGAGCTGAGGTGGTTGTGAATGTTTCAAAGTTCAGGAATAGAGTAATGCTAACACAAAATGATTTGCACACAGTGCCATTGGAACCATTGCAAACGCCAGGTGAAGTTGGCAATGCAGAATCATTCTTCCAAATCAGTACTCATGCTACGTCAGAGTGGCTTGCAAATTGCAGCGACTGTCTTCCATGGTTTGGGGGGGGGATACTTACAGTGAAAGTGCACAAAATAACCATGATCTTCTATGAATGGAGGGCTTTATTCCTACCACATAATGGAGTTTTTGTTGTTTCGACATGCCTGATCTCGGTTGTAGTATATAAGCTGGAGTAACTCAACTGATTGGTGTAAACCTATGAAGTGAGAATGTGGCCTGATGTTAGAGGCAGGAAGAGTAATTACGTAGATGTGTACGAGTCTGGCAGCACAGCTTTGGCAATTGAACATTCTAAATATGCATTTCATGCTGGAATGAAGGAAAGTCCCTTTGTATGGTAGATGCAATTAACTAATTTCCCAGGGCAAAGAAGGTGATGCCCCTTCCTGTCAATTAGTTAGAAAGGATGCGTGCACCTGTATTTTGTAACTAGAGCTGGCATCTCCCTTAAGGGCAAATTTCACAAGCTTAACCGGCTTTCTCCAGAACTAATTGACAAGTGAATAATTAGTTAGAGTCTTAACTGACAAATTACTGATGCAAAATTCCAATCTTCTTTGCCAGTGCACAAGCTTATCCTTCTAGAGATATTTGCAGGATTGGCACCTAAGGAAGAAATACACTAGTTTAAACCATTCTCTGGATTCAAGTGTTCTGTGTATTGTTACACAGGAAAACTAAAGATTGAAAGATAGCATGAAAATTTATCAGGTCCTATCCAGCTACTTTTGGTTCTCTTTGTTTTTCTATCAAGTGCTTCTTTAATTGATTCTGCCAATCTGTGTAAGATTTCTTACAGGCAAATTGTTCTCC
The DNA here is from genome assembly GCF_965152235.1 of Eretmochelys imbricata. Taxonomy (NCBI): domain Eukaryota; kingdom Metazoa; phylum Chordata; order Testudines; family Cheloniidae; genus Eretmochelys; species Eretmochelys imbricata. Next base: position 69,636,954 of record NC_135573.1, read on the forward strand.
AGTAAGAAAAAACATATGCCTATGTTCTCTCATCTTGCCCACTGTTACCTGAATTCAGACTATTCGCCTGTGTCTGAAGGTTTCTTAGTTCAAATGTGTTATGTCTACCCTTACTTTCCCTTGAGCATCCTGAATTCTTTGGGCCTAATTCACCATTGCATTACTCCAGTTTTATGCTAGTGTAATCCACTGAAGTCAATACAATGACCCAGTCCTTTCTTTTGTCATTTTAACCACTCCTCTGCCTCCCAGTGAGTACTTTCTCTTTTTTTTTCATTCTTACACAAAATAGCCTCTTCATTCTCCCCTGGATATTTGCTATAGCCAATGATTTTAGTTTATTGTTAATTTATTATGTGATGTTATAATTGACTGAAATGTCTTATAATCATTGTATGTTGAATAGAGTTAAATTGTAGGAGTATAGAAGTACAAGATTGATTAGTAGTTAGAAGGGATAATTATGTATTAGGAAGCTAAGTAAATAGGGCTGAAAGACAAGGCCTATAGGCTGAGGCCTGTAAGATGGTAGCTTAGCCATACTAGGCCATAGGCTTAAGAAATGCTTGACATAAGTAAGTGACCAAAGAATGTCCCTATGCCACAAGACTATGGGAAAAGATGTGCCAATGGGTGATATTGTGAAAAATTAACAGTAAAATACTTTTTTGCTTACAAGATACGTGGTACTCACATTTTTCTAACACATGCCCTAACCGCAGGGTGCACTATGTGCATACATGCTAATGAGGTACAGTCAGAATCATATTGTAAAAAAAGGGTGCCCAGATTAGGAAAATTGAACTCCCTAGGGGAAACTCCAGAAGGAACCATCCCTCTACTGATGATCAATCCATGAGAGACCCATCAGACATTGACACTATCTAGGAGATGTGAGTATAACTGCAATTGTAACCTGTGCATAGGTCTGTATAGAATTTCTAAATGCTTGGGTATTCATAACCTTTAATTGTAACTTTAATAAAGCTTGTAAAACAGATTAGACTTTGTACTTGTGAATGTCTGTCTAGTCTTTGTGTCCCTAGAAAATCTAAATCTGAAGCAAGGAGCAGAGGTGACTTTCATTCAGTTTGAGCTGGAAACTGAGGCCACTAGAGCTGAACCCATGGTGGGGTAATACCACATTACCAAATTCACTTTAAATAACATAAAAGGCTACATTGCTCTCCCCCGATATAAATGCCACACTCTCTGAAAGTGGCTCACAACTGAGAGTGCCTACCTCAGGGCAGACTGCCAAAAACAGGGCAGAAAATGCAAACTGATGGTATGTTCTGTAATTAGATTTCACCAAGCCAGTGACAAATGTGAACTCCTGGATCACTGTTACAGTCTTACCATGGAGTCACAGACAGTCCCCTTAGACTCTACCATTTATCTTGCCACCTAGGCAAGGTGGACTTAGTGATAAATGGTCACTTACACCAAGAATCACAACATATTCAGGTTGCTTCCAGTCCCAAGAGACGAGTCATTTATCCCAGATCAATTGTTACCCTAGATCTTACACCAAAGGCAATGCCAATAGCCAATCCTTGTAATAAACTAACTCAAGATTTATTAACCAGTAAGAAGAATAAATGAGAGTTATTGTCAGGTTAAAGTAAGCAGCATATACACACATGCATTGCAATCTAAATCCTATGAATTACGCAGTTGTAGAGCTCTGTCAATTCAAAATGTCTTTCAGGGTGACCCAGGGGTATCTCTGGCTTCAGTTTAGTGACTCTGACCCTGCAAGAGTTCAAACAGCCAAGACACAGAAAATTTTCTTGTCTTTGTTTTATTTCCTTCATTCAGCCTCCAAGTCCATAGGATGAGCTTGCTTTCATGTAGTACTTCCAGATACAACAGGACCATTCATCAATCCTTTGTATTGCGATGTTCCTTGATAGCTCATCTGTCTTTGGTAGTTTTTCCCATCTGAGTTCACAAGTTTAGAGCAAAATTTTTTTTGTTTATAAAGCAAAACTTGCACATTTCCTTTATAGCATGTAATACAGATGTAACAAATAAGATTAACACCTTCAGCAACTTACAAACATTCTAGAGTCTAAACACTAACTATCTTTTTATAAGACTAATACCTATTTTGAGCAACACTAACATATAAGTGAGCTGGTCTGGTCTCCAGCTCTAAGTTTGTCAGTTCTTAGCAAATGCCTGTAGCCTTGGCAAGAGGTGGCACTTGGTTTCCCAGAGTCCCAATAACTGCTATAGTTTCCTGCTGCATCAAATTGTGCACAATACCCTGAGTTCCAGTTATCCCCTTACAGTTCTATAGTGATTTATTTTGACTTGTATCAACAGAAGGATATTAGGGGATACTTGGAACTCAATGCATTGATCAAAGTCTCATTCTTCTTCTGTGGCAGTAAAGTGGCCTTGATTCAGAAAGGGTTTGATATTGCTATGCCACATTTTTTGGTTAATTGTACAATCCATGAGGTCAGTCTCATTTTTCCTTTCATTTTCTCATTTTGGATGGAAATGTTGATTCAAGGATTAAAGCCATGAATTCCATTACAAGCCACAGTTTTTGGGATCCAGTTACTTTGTTTTCAATTGATCAAGTGTTAACAGACCATTCTGTGCTTTGTGCTAACTGCGTTTGATTTGTAACAGCCATTACATCCAAACACAAACCAGCTTAATTTAATTTCAGACTGCTGCAAGTGAACACCAGCTGTGTTATGGATGAAGATGACTGGAATATTTATCTGGAAAAGCTGTAAGGCCTCTGGGAAAATTACTGAATATTGAATTTAAGGTTGGATCTAGTGATTGATAATCTGTTTTGCCAATTTCACCAGCAGAAAGGATGGGCTTTGCTAGCTTCTATGCATTCCACAGTTTATTGAGCCAATAAGAAATATCTTACCCACTGCCTGCGTTTGCATACTACGTAGATTTGAGATTCTGAAATAGCTTTCTGCAATGCAGACTTGATTTGCACTCACACAACTAGTTGGCAAACTCCAGACTGAAGGTCTGTCTTCAGCCAAAGAGATTTTTGTGTGATTTTAAATATTTTTAAGGTTTAGGGCAGCTGGCTGTGAATAAAGTGAGAAATGACTTCTGTCTGTTGGGTAGCATGTACAACTGTCCCATAAAACACTCAGATCATGAGATGTTTGTAGAACTCTCTTAACCAAGTAAGTGGTAATAGTGAGTACACAGTATTTGTGGCAACATACAGTATACAAGTCATCAGGCCCCAATGATGAATACCCATGGATATTAAAAGGAAGTTATTTCAGAATCCCTATCTATGTGCCCTGTAAACGCAAGTAGTGGGTAAGATATTTCTTATTGGTCTGATAATCCACCTAACAGATGATTATTTTCAGTGCCTACATACAATACTCCTGGGGGAATTCTGTGCCAAAAATTAAAAATTCTGTGTACAATATTTTAAAATACTGCAAAGTTCTGCAAATTTTATTTGTCAAAATAACACTACGTAATCACGTCAGTTTCAATTATTTTGGTAATTTATTTCAAATTCAAGTCAGCAAGTATGCCTGTAACAATACAGACACACACACAAAATTTCCCTCCAAATAGAGAGTTAAAGTAACCCCTATGACACCCCAGTTCCTGTTTCTCTGCCCCCTCCCCCCTGCAGAGCCCTGCTAGGGGGCCAGACACCCACAAACCCTCTCCCCCAGAGCCCTGCCGTGTCCCTCCAGCCAATACACCTGAACCCCCTACCTCCCCAAAGCCCAGCTGTATCCCCCCCATCCCAGATACCCACACTCCTCCTGCCCTCGAGCCCAGCTGTGAGGGCCCCTCTGTTCCCTTCAGAGTCCAGGGTTCTAGAGGGTGAAACAGCCTGATGCTTGGTCTCAGGCTTGCATGGAGTTTCCTATGTGCCACCCTCTCCTTCCCTCAGGGCGTGTGGGGAACTGCAGTTGTTGGGAACCCTCCAGCTCCTCCTCCTCCTCCCCCTGGCAGTGTCTTCTATGTGTGAACTGGGCCCTGCCAGGTCCAGTGACCCCTAGTGGCAGCCAGCAGTACTATAGCCCATTTCTGTGGGGGAAAGGAAATTCTGCATGCACAACATTAATTTCTGCAAAATTCTGCATTGTGCAGTGCAGAATTCCCCCAGGAGTAATACAAGGGTGACTAGCACACTAGAAATTCACATGCAAACATACATAGAGATAAGGAACAGAAGATAACGCATCTTGATTTTTAGTGAAGCATTTTATACAATTTCTCTTGAAATATTTACTTACAACATCAATTCAAGTTAGCTTGGACATACATAGAGTTGAGTGAGTAATTCGCCAGAGAATAATTTACTGGAAGAGTTTAGCCCAGTTTGGCTCATGAAAAGCCTGCAAATTGTGATTTTTGTCAAACATATGTTTTCATTTTTTCCACTGCCTCTTTTATTATTATTTACTGCTTCATCGTAACCAGCTGAAGATGAGTAGCTGATATTGCCAGTTTGGGATATGGTGTTTGAGAGACTTGGCTAGTGGGAGACCCTGCTTTGAAGTTGCAGGTCAGTTGAAGTTCTGAAGCCCACCCCACTCCCTAGGCTTCAGAGCTTGAGCTCCAGCCTGAGTTGCAACTTCAAAGTGCTGTCTATACTGCTGTTTTTAGGGTGCTAGTGTGAGCCCCACTAGTGGACTGAGTTGAGCCTCTCTGTCTTAAGGAATATCTTGCTTTCTCTCTCTGTGTTTTTGATTCTTGTGTGTTATGGTTCTGGATTAAAGGAAATAAAGGAGAAACCGTTATTCTTGAAACCTTCCAGAAAGAGTCCTTGGTTTTTATCTAACTTCTTTGTTTGTATGCTGTACACACAACACAAATAACCAGCAGCAGTGTCTTCTCAAAGAACAGGTTTCAGAGTAGCAGCCGTGTTAGTCTGTATCCGCAAAAAGAACAGGAGTACTTGTGGCTCCTTAGAGACAAACAAATATAAGCTTTCGTGGGCTACAGCCCACTTCATCAGGTGCGTAGAATGGAACATAGAGTAAGAAGATATATATCTATACACACACACAGGAGAAAAAAACTTGTTGGTAGCGATAATCAAGATGGTTAATTTCAGACAGCTGACAAGAAGGTGTTGTCAACTGTCTGAAATGGGCCATCTTCATTATCACTACAAAATTTTTTTTTCTCCTGCTGATAATAGCTCATCTTAATTAATTAGCCTCTTAGAGTTGGTATGGCAACTTCCACCTTTTCATGTTCTCTGTAGGTATATATATCATCTTACTATATGTTCCATTCTATGCATCTGATGAAGTGGGCTTTAGCCCACGAAAGCTTAAATTTGTTAGTCTCTAAGGTGCCACAAGTACTCCTATTCTTTTTTTCCCTCAAAGAACAGGATGCATCCTCCTGGTACAAGTCAACAGCTTGGTACAGACATGGGCTTTATGTCAAGGAAACAAACTTCTAAGTTACTTGTTTAAGAAAGAGACCTGGTTGTGTACAAGAAGGTGATGATATTCTTTATTCAGGATATTCTAAACAGGCATGATGCTGAGGATGTGCTATCAGAGCTATAAACCAAGTCATAAAAGTGAGCTGCCCTCACCCATCTTCTTTGCAAAGAGAACAATGTTTAGTTTTAAACACCTATAAAGAATTCTAGAAATATCCTTATTGAAACTGATTTCTTTTATAAACAAACATTAAGGAGAATATGTACATGAACATAATACTTAGTCCTCCCTTGAGTGCAGGGGACTGGACCAGATGAGCTCTTGAGGTCCCTTCCAGTTCTATGATTCTATGTATGTTTGGGAAAATGTTTTACAGAAGATGTTGGGTACTTCTAACTCATGTTTCCCTTTAAAGGTGAAAAACGTTTTTGTCCTTCAAACGCTTAAGATGGAGTAAGCTTCTTTGCAAATATTTTGTATCTAAACGCAAGCCATAATATAATAAATGGAGGTAATACATGCCTTAGCAGTCAGGATGTACAGTACCCTGCATACCACTGCAGAATGCAAAGTGAAATGGCAGTCTAGAAAAATTCATCAGCAGTGCTTAGGCCCCAATTTAGGCATGTGCTTAAGCACCTTGTTGAATTAAAGCCTTAATTTCTAATGCATGAGATTCAAATCCATTCACCTATCCACATAAACACACTACTTTGATTTAATTCATCACACTAAAAGATCATATTGTTTGTGCAGCGCCTACCTCAGTAAGGTCTGATCCATGACTAGGGTTCCTAGACACTGCAGTCATACAAATAAATAATAGAATTCATCCTCTTTTGATGATAGCATCTTATGTTTTGCACAATGCCAAGCACATTGTGTGTTCATATTTAAAGATGGCTGCTAGGCCACCTTTAAATAGTGAGCACAACAAAAAATAATGAACAAAGATCACCATGGAGAAGCTTACCTGTGGAATCAAGTATGTAATTATTATTCTGACTGGCAAGCTGTATATCTGCACTGACTTTATCCTGATGGGCAAACATTAAGCACTCAATAAAACTGAAAAGAGCTAGCAATCACTGTGTGAAGGGTTGTAAGATCCAACTGAAAAGAAAACCAGATAACGAGAGGCTGATTTGAAGAGCAAAAGTGATAGAAACATACTGAACTCTTCATCAGAAGTATATAGCCTAACAAGCAAGTGCAAGTTTGAAAGTTTTCTGCCATTTACCCGGCAGGCTCGCCCTCTTCTTTGTGAAATGCTGCCAGTAATTTAATGAAGAACAAGTTCAAACATTACTTCAGTGAAAGGACTGGAGATGCAAATTCTCCAGCATGTAGGAGTCTGTAGCTGCTGAACTACAAAATAATATAGGGAATGACATCCCTGTATCATGGTCTTATTCTGAATGTGATTTTTTTATTTAGATTCTAATAAGAGAACTGCTATGCCAGACTTTGCAGGGAATTTTGAAAAAGACAAGGCAATGAAAACCGAGGGAGGATGGACTGAGACTGAAACCACAGTCACTAAATACTTCTTCACCTTAAAGAATCCACAAGTACAGAGTCTTATAGAAACTCAGTTTAAGCCACTAAAAAAACTCACCCCTCAACCTTCTATGTTGTCTTAATATTTCATTGCTACCTATTGCATTTTTAATACCAACTTTGCAGATGGCATTTCATGACACACTGTCATGTGGATAGGGAAAAATGCTCTTTACAAAAATACTCCTTCCACCTGGCTGCATCATCAGAGGTCTAAGAACATGCAGCCTGTTTGCCATAGGGGTGATTCTGCACTGCAGTTTCCTACTGTTCCAGCAATGTTTGTGTTGGAGAGGAAAAAAAAACCCACAACAAATCTGCTTTCTTTATATCCTTTGTCATAAGAAAAGTGAGTTCTCAAAGCTTAAAATGCATATATGGTTATGGAGAGCAGTTGAAATAAGAGCAGAAAGTGGATCAATTATTTAACTGAGATCTGTGATTCCTGCCAACTGGCGTTCAAAAAGGTTAATGAATTTTACTGTAAGAACTGGTTCACATAGACTCTTAAAGTTGTATATTTCTTGAATCAATCTGGGTTTCCAATGGTTTAATCTTTGTAAAAACCAATAGGCACGGTAATTTGAATAGAGCCAGTCTGGATTATGTGCATTTAGGATACTGAAGAAATCAGCAAACTTCACTATAACTTGTCTTTGAAAAGTCTGGATAGGCACCAGAAGTTTGGTGAAAACTCATTGTAGTGATCTTTAAATAAAAGAAAGAAGAGTGATGCTGGCAAAATCCAACTTTGTGACCTAAAGTGGTGGAGTAAAATAGTAGAAAAATGCTAAGAGGAAAATATGCTGAAATATCTGATGGATAAAGGAACCATGGTGACTATGCACTGGGGAGATTTTTAAAGAACAGATTTTGCCTGTTTGGTGTGTGATGTGGCTTTTTTGAGAGAAAGAGATATTAAACGAGTATTTGAAGTGGTAAATATGGCATGGGGATTTTTGAGAGAATTTAGTAATAGTGACTCTTGATCTTAGTATCAAAATTAGTTGAAATTGGCTTGGATGTGAATACCGTCACATGGACTGAAAGCTAGAGCTGGTCAGGAATTTTTTGAAACTGAAACTTCAGTGAAATGGAAATCTCGTTTTCTGGTCTGCCCTACTGAAAACTGCCTGAAGGATTGTGTGTCTATATAAGCATTGTATGGTATTACAATTTAAAAAAAAATTTCAGTTTCCTTGTTTTCATGGAAACTAATTTTAAATGTAAATTGCAGCGAAAACTACAGCATCTATTCAATAAGGTCAATTCAATACATGTATTTATCACATCAGAACAATGGCACTTCAAAAAGAATATTGTATGAGCAACTCCCTGCCTGCTTGTTAGAAGTACGTGAGAGGGGAAGTTCAGTGCAACAGGACTTTTATTTTTACTAGGAAAGGTATGAATTTAATAGTCATTTGTTTAGGAAGGCGTATAAATAAAAAGTGAGAATTAAAACAATAGATAAATTAAGATAACAAAGATATTTCAGCTTCATTTATGTTCAATAATGGACTAGTAGGACAGATAGTTATGGTTGGGGGTTTCTTCCAGCCCATTTTATCACAGACTAAACAAATGGGCTAGTTATCCGTTAATTAAAAAAGATAGGGCCGAGCACAATTAAGTCTTGGTCCCTGATTGGGCTTCCAAGGCACTGTGATAATACAAATAATAAGATATTTACAAGTAAGGAAGTTACTTTAAAATCCTTTCTATACAATGAATACTGCGATGATCCAACATTAGTATGATGTCTAAATTTAAGCGGGAACAGCTGCAGGCCACCACAAATCATCAAGGATCCATGATATGGAAGCATTTGTACTATTAACTACTATTATGGATGATTTAATACGTAAAGCAGAATTTGAAGTATTTGATGAGCAACTGTAATAAAGTTGTGTGTCGCAAATATTTAGAGACCGATCCTCAGCTGGTGTAAATTGTCATAGCTTCATTGATATCAAGTGAGCGATGACATTTTAAATCATCTGGGGAACTATCCCAATATATTACGTGGCGTGTGTGTGTGTGTGTGTGAGAGAGAGAGCGAGCTAGCATGTGTATACACCTTTGACTTAATTTTCATTCCATACAACAAGAAAAAGTGACTATTTAATCATTTAAGAGAGAACACAAACTTCTAATTGAACAGGGTAAAAACATATTTTCAGTTGTGTGTGTGTTAAGCGGAAACAAAATTGTGGGTGGCAAGATCTTTTCCACGAGGATCAATCTGGTAATTATCCCTATATGTAGAGATTATAAATTTAGTGTTTCAGGCTTGTACTGGAGACCTCTCCCACTTCTATTTATGCTTCCCCCAGTGCCTGCAATTCCTCTGCTAAACAGTTAATGAGATGAATAATTATAACTAATAATTATTTGAAGCACTCAGACTGCTGTCAAGAGGTTGTACTTGTCATTATCGCTGTCAGTTTCTCACGTACAAATATGTGAAGTGTTTAATGCACAGGAAGAATATTCAAGTTGTATGTATTTAGCTAGAAGTAGAGCAAGAAAGGAGAAGGGTTGCTCAGCTGCCAACATACCCGTAGGGAAGTGACATCAGAAAGATGGCGGTGGAACTAATTATGTTCTGGTGTATGACAAAATATTTGAAACTGATCGTGGTGCAGATTGCCAATGTGTGGGTCTCTACACCATTGACATTGGGGCTGAATGGAGGTGAGAGGAAAGCCTGGGGCAAATGTTCCTCACATACCCTGTGCGCTGAGGAGGGTGCCTGTGTGCTAGTCCTATATGTGCTATTGTGGAAGGCGGCAGTCTGAGCATGTCTGGTGGACAGAGGAAAGGGATCCATTATTTTAAAGAGTATATGTTGTAAAGACTGTAAAGGCATGTGGCTGCTGTTCCAGCCCATTGGCTGGAGAAGCAGCTGACAAAAGGTAGATGGTGCTTTTGTAGATGATCTTGCTAGTTCTTTTAATCTGAATGTATCTGTATTAGATCTTGGTGAAATGCCTATTGTCTGTTGTGATCCCTTTCTTCTAGGAAGTGTAGCATTTTGCCAGTAACATTTGGCTTGCTTTAGTCTCTCTGTAGGATTGATGTATTTTTTTAGGTGCAGCGTTGCTGCCTACAGGTAATACCTACAATGTAAATAAATACATGACATAGAGACAAAACGTTACACTCCACAGTTTTGCATAATGCAATAGTCTTACAACCCAGCTTTTCAAATGCATGACTTTTCTGTTTTACCTTTGATCTGTCTGTGTTACTGGTTGGAAAGCATCTGTGCACTTGCTATTGCTGCCCTAATTAATGAGAATACAAACAAAGATGCATACATTTTGCTATTCAAGAAACACCTATTCTAGGAACAAATGAAAGCCTAGCTGTATTTGTTGCTGATTGAGAGGCAGCTCTTGTGCAAAGCTTTGAACGTGTCATTCCCAAAAGCAGGAACATCAGCTGCTTGTACTGGGCCCTGGAAAATACAGAAGTGCAAATCCTTGACTCTGTAACTCATGAGAGAGCCAAAATAGATGAGAAAGAGGGTGACATCTTGACTCCATTGAAGTCAATGGCAAAACTCTGATTGATGGAGCCAGGGTTTCACAAAGAACTGTAGGCCAGATTCTTATTTACGTAAGGCCCCTTTACATCACTCTGGCTGTGTAAAAAAGACTTATATTAAACTTACATTCACTTTAAGGCCCTTTTACACTGCCAGAAAAGAGTAAAGGAGTCTTCTTATACATAAGAATCAGGCCCTTTTTGTCAACCATGTTGGATTGTGACTTGGAAAATGTTTTGTGTTGCTGAGGCTTTGGAGAAGTTTTTAAAAAGGAATGGAGTAGTGCATTTCAAAGTTCTATGAGGTTAACTTGAGGAAAGATCTCCGCTAACGTTGGCCACTGAATTTTAGGGAAAAGTACTAATGAAGGAACCGCAAATGACTACATGTATGGAATAGTGACAAAGCCAACCACATGTGAGAAAGTGAACAGGGAGCAATCACAATAAAACTTTTCTTTTCGAGTGGTATTTGAAAGAATTTTTTGTTACTGTTCTTTTAAAATATATATAACATACACACACACACTCAGGATGGAAACTTCTATATCAATAGATAGCTAGAAGTGTCCATCCCGAGTGCCTTTGACATAATGCAAAATACTAGGCCATCAGAAAAAGATTAACTTCCACAGAAACAGCACTTGCCCAGCCTGAGAGATCAAATCAAGACTACTTTACCAGATCTGTAAATATAAGCCCGCAGTGTGCTCTTCCTCCCTGAAAGGCTGAATAAAAAGATGGGTTGTCTTATGTACCTGGGAACTCAATACTATATTGGGCCCATTTCAGACAATGGGGTTGGTGGGAAATGTGAGTTCCAAAGCAGAGGAATAGAGAATATCCTCCCAACAGATCCCACTTTTATTTGGACTGACTGCAGCCAGATGAGATGTGGTTTCTTGGGTGGGAAGGTCCTGAGTTATTTAGGTTTTCACAGATTCTAACCAATGCTTGAAACACCACCTGGACACCAATCAGCTGCCAACACTGAACCCAAAGCGCCAGCGTTGTGTGTCCCTTAGCTCGAGCCTGATGCGGCATCAGTGAAATTGCTGTGGTCTGGAGATGATCTAGCGTGTATTAATAGTTCCAGAATTCCAAGAGGGTGATCCAGGTGATATGTTTATACGCTAAAAACCCTGGGAGAGATGCCTTTTTAAAAATGTACTTCAAATCAGTTACGCTGTCAGAGGAAACAGTCTGAATGTTACGGGTCTGGTCCAAACCCTGTTTAATTGAGTGAAGAGATTCCTATTGACTTCAGTGGGGTTTGGACCAAGCTGTAGTTAAAGGAGGTTCCGAATGGCAGCTGAGGATGCTCAGCGTTTTGCAGGGTCAGGCCCTTTGAGTACACGTGAGAGCCAGAGTAACGATTTGAAGCCTCTGAGAAAAAACTGCAGCTATTTTTCTTTTTATAAACCTTTAGCCCCTTCCTCCACCTACCCAAACACAATTTTGTGAACTTTGAGAATGGTCCTTTGTGCATTTAAAATATATTTGCTGTTGAAATGCTATTAAATTGAAAACCAGCCCGTCTCTTTTTCAAAGGTCATAGTCACTGAAGTAAAACACACAGCACATGTGTTTGGGATTGTAGTGTTCTTCAGCATGAATCCACGAACAATCCTGTGGCTGAAATTTAAAAATACAAATATATATTTTTAGTAGAGGAATGTTTTTTTGTGTGTGTGTTTGGTTTTTTTTAAGAAAAAAACCCCTCAAATTGAAATTTACAAACCCTTAAAAATCAACCTGATTTCATTTAAAAAAGAAAAAAAAAGAAATGGTCCAAATTTGGGAAAGCCCCTGGCATTTCTTAACTTACCAAAGATTTTCTCCACAACTGTGAGAGCTAGAAATGTGGATTTAAAAGAGAGAGAGAGCTGAGGTTTTGGAGCACAATTTTTTTGGCAAGCAGTGAATTTTTCAGAAAGTTTGGTGACTGTGGAGTCATGGAGCCCTGAGTAGATGCTTCAGATACTACAGCAATAGGCCTGGCAGACATACCAAGATAAAAAAAGATAGGCAGGCAGGTAAGTTTTTGAAATATGCAATGTGTATTGTATTAAACATAGTGGATCAAATTCTGCCTTCAATTATAGTCATCTGGGGTTAATACATACATATAATTCTTTTGTTATATATTCCCCTAGGTCTGAGATTTGGACCCCACTTCTAGCTTTTGAATATAATTGTTTTCTAGAATGTCACAATAACTGGAGAGAGAGAGAGATTCATAAAATGTTTAGTCAGTGGATTACCAAAGCTGTAACTGAGGGCAGAATCTCGTCCACATTCCTTGTGAAATATGCTCTTGTAAATACAGAATGAACTAATAAACTCCAAAACCAAAAATTCACCTAGTATTAATTTGTCAAATAAAAATGTAATTTTCCTGACATTACTGTCACCTCAAACTGTAAAATACACAAGCCAGAAAGGAATTACAGCTTTTATGTCACCTGTTACTTAGGAGCACCGCAGGGGCTTTTAGGCCTGCTAGGAGTGAAAACTCATGAATACATTTTTGAAATTGCCAGTCTGCGATAAGGAGTTCAATTGTCCTTAAGGTTTCAATTGACTGATACACAAGGTTTCATAGCAGAAACGGAGGAGGATTATTTGTTACAGTTGATGATTGTTTGCTTTCAGCTAATTAATTTTAAACCAGTCCATCCATCCTGTGTCTGTTATATTGCTTTGCTTTCTTCCTCTTCCATTCCCATTTGCCAATATAAATCAGATGAAGATAAAGCTGAAATTGTTTCCTTCATGGTAATTGATTTAGACTTGCATTTTAATACAGGGCATTTATTAGATTTTTCCTGTTCTCAATACAGTTAAAAGCCAGTAGAATTTCTACACACAGACTCAGGAAAAGGAGTGGTGGTGTTTACATGGACTTACATGGACTATGCAAAAATAGCAGAATCCCAGGTATCCTGGGGATCTGAAAAGCATCTGTATAGTTTCGGATAAAAGCACACAAAAGACAAGATTTCACAGGGGAAGACCAAATTTCATGGTCCGTGATGCGTTTTTCATGACCGTGAATTTGGTAGGGCCCTAATAATCAACAAGGAGTAACACATACTCAACTGATGTTCAGCAAAGTTTACGCCAGTTGCTGCTCCTAGATGAAAGGAAAATGTATGTCAGGTTTGATCCTGCAAAATGATGAGTATCTCCTCCAGCATGTTGTGCTTCCTCCACTCCCGCTGCAAGTGATGCCCAGCACCTTGCAGGATTGGATCATCAAAATGATGAAGGTTTAGGTTTAGGGACTGACTGTCTCCCTCTCTTAATTTGAGAGCAGGAAATTCAGATTGGGCAGAAAGGACACAGAAAGGGTAATTGCTGGATCCGTGGCTTCCTTTTCCACTGATCCTGGGCATGGAGGTAGTGAGGCTAGAGAAAACAGCCTTTCTGTGGTACCTTCCCATTACCCACTCATTCCTGCTTGAGCTTCCAGCTATTTTCGACTCTTCCTGTGTGTTGCTCTCATCAGCATCAAGGATCTTAATGACAGAGCCCCTGGTGCTGAAAGGTGAGAAGCACCATTAATTCCTATTAAAATCAACAGGGGTTGAGGGTAATAGCACCTTGCACAACAAGGCTGTACAATGAGCAGGATATGTAACAGCACCAGCTGTTTTAAAGTAAATGTACTGATCCTGAAAGGTGCAGGAAATTGAAGCCTTTCCATGTCTGAACTGGAGACTTTTGTTGTTCGTATTTCCTTGCCCCCGCAAGGATAATCTGCTTCATATTCATTATCTGCTCCTTTTTTGGAAGTGGGTCTAGATGGGGCAAATGCCACGCTCCATTGAATTTATTATCCAAACTCCCACTGGGAGTTGGCTCACAGTTCTTGACTGCACTGGATTTTATCTTGTCTGCCTTCAGAAGTAAAGGAGGACTTCCTTCTCCCTATCACTTCTTTCACATTGCTCATTCTCCTGCAAGGTCCTTCCTTTTCTGTGCTCTGAACTGCTTAGAATATCTAGATACGTTTCTGGCTCAAAGTGATCAGTTGTAATTAGGCCATGTGGAAGAACAAATCACCAAAATGTGTGGGACAATGGACTTCACCAGACTTTGAACCCCCTGGAACCTTGGTTTGTGTCTGTTTGGCAGCTGTCACCGTACAGAAAAACACTTTGCTTTCCCCTTCATAACAAGTGCTAGTGGTCAGCCATCCAGTCACATACCAGTGGTGGGGTTAGTTGTTGGCTATGTACTCAGGAGACTGTGAATAAATGATTATGGATTCTCTGCTGAAACGGTGCAGCCATGTGGCTTCAAACCAGCAAACACATGTGCTTAATGTTAAGCATATTAGTAGTCCAGTTGCCTCCAGTGAGATGTGCTTAATATTAAGCATATTTGCATTTCCAGGATTAGGACCTTGGTTGATACTTGCTGTTGAGTATATAACAGTATTGGTTGTTAGAGCTGTGGGAGTGGAGGGGTAGGGTGGGAATGGAGGGGAGGGTGAACCTACAGTGGTAAAGGAAATGTCCTAAAAGTATAGGTGAGACTATGCTATGCGTCCAGGAAGCACAACCCACACAGGGACAGGCCGGGTGGAGGGGTTTAATTCACCTTTGCACCTTCAGGATGCTGAAGTGGTTGGGGGCTGGTATGACTCCTAGTGTAATTTAGAGCAGCCCTAGCAGCTGCTCTGAACTCCAGTGGCCTAGCCTGGGCAGCCTATATGCAGCTTCACAACCCACAGATGCCCCAAATGCCTACAGCAGTATGCACTACAGGGACTCCCCTCCTACGCACAACCCCACTCCTAGCACAGCCCCTACACTGAAGCTTGCAAGAGGGCCTATATAAGCCTTTCTGCAGCAACTCCAAGCAGTGCCTGCACCAGGGGAATTCTATGGTCTCTCTACACCATGCAAGAAGCATATAGGGACCACTGTTGGCTGGAGAATCCCTCCCCATGCATTTAGCAGGTTCACTACCAGAGTTGCATGCTATTTTGATGTTAATTCTACCGGGTGAGTGGGGAAGTGTTAGGTGTCAGTGTAACAAGTGTCCGAAAACTAGTGGCACATGGGCTGCAACTTTTAGGAATTAAACCCAACTACTGCTATTACAAGAAGTACCCTTTTCTTACTGGTCCCTGGATGAGTATTGTAAATATACATTCAGTTAAGTCCACTTCCAGAGTGATATTAACTTTGCTTTTTTCAGGAAGTTATAAACTTTCCTTTGCTTTAAATCAAAATTCAATAATAATAATAATTAATAATCAAAAAGGGCTTTGTGGTATACTGGAAATAATTGTTAGAACTCATGAACTTGACAGATTGTTGTCATCTGGGAAATGTCCAACATTGTAATTAGAAGTTCTTTGATGTAAGTGCCCACTGACAACAGAACATCAATATGTATCAATTTGCACATGCAGAATGTTTCAGTAATTCAAAGAACAAGATAATTATGTTTTACCTAGGATAACAGGGCACCATGAAGGCATTGGAGGAAAAAATATTTCTACAGCTATGAAGTTAATTCATCGACATGTTTACATTACCTGGAAATAGTGAAATGATATGTTAATTTATACAAATGCAAATGCCTCCTTGAATCCTAAAATAATGTCTAGCTAAGATTTGTAGCTGTATAGGTAGTAGGTCAGATAGGGAATAGACAATAGGGGATGTGGCTGTGCAACTCCCATGTTTTAGGGATGTAGTGAGTTATAGAAGGCTGAAAAGCAGAGCTGGTCACATTTTTAATTGAAGCCTTTTAAAATGAAAAATGGTTTTATGAGCTATTTGAAAATGTTTAATTTTGATTTATTTTTCAATAACATAATTTGAAACTCTTTTCATTTCAAATTATTTAACTGGACATCAGAAAAAGCCACAATATATTTAGAAGGAGACAAAAATTATTTTGAGTGGTTTTTGTGTGTGGAAACTAATTCCCATTTTTGACCAGCTCTGCTGCAAGGTTAGAACTCCAGCTCCCATGAAATCACAAAAAAACAAAGCCAGAGTATGGTTATGACCGCATTGGATTCACAGTCAACATTTGTATTCTGAACAATCCACTTCAGAAAGTAACCTTGGTGGACAGATGTAAAAAGCCTGATTCTCTGTTGTCCTGCACCTTGGATAGTGATTGATAAGAGAATAAGTGTGCAAAGTGGGTGTAGAATGCTGCTCAATCAGATGGGTAGCATTTCACACCAATTTGGCACTAGTGGAAATGACTATACACTGCACAGGGCAACAGCGAATCAGGTGTTTTGACGTTTGGTAACCAGCCTTCCTTCTGGGTGCTCATAAAAGACTGGGAACACCACTTCTAGGCAGCAGACCCTCCTCTGCAATGGAACAGGAGGGGTGTAGCACACCCCCGGAAGAGCAAGCAAGGACTTTAAATCAGTGAAGTATAAGGACAATAAGGAAAAAGGGGGGAAAAGTAGAAGATAAAATGTCAGCAGGAACCAGCCTGCCTTTGGAGCAAATGAAGCACTGACTTAAAATTCGTATTTGCTATGTGTTGGCTATTATGAGCTTGTAACTTTTTTTCCTTAAGGCACAGGGCAAACCCACAGGAACAATACAACTGAGGTTTAATGGGACCATTAATGTAGGGCTGAGCATGATGAGGGTGGATATCTCTCTTCGTAGTGGCTTTGGCTGAGCAGAGCCATCTTTAAAAGTTGAATATTGTGAAGGCTGAGTGGCTTAGATGGAAGCAGAAACCACAGCCTAAGACATTCTATGTCTACACTGCCACTTAAGTTATACCAACATATGTCACTCAGGGTGTGAATAAGCCACCCCCATGAGCGACGTAAGTTACACCGATCTAAGTGTCAGTGCAGACAGTGCTATGTCAGTGGGAGAGAGCTTCTCCCACAGACACAGCTGCCACCCCTCGTTGGGGGTGGGTTAATTAAGTCCAAGGGAGAGCTCTCCCGCATGGGCTTAGAGCGGCTATACTAGAGATCTTACAGCAGTGCTGCTGCATCGGTACAGCTGTGCCACTGTAAGCTCTCTAGTGTAGCCATAGCCTTAGAAAACTAAGGCTTCTAGGTCTTTCCAGGATGTCTTGTTCAGTAATGTAACTGGCTTATGAAAGAAAAAGGAGAGTAGGAAGTACTTTTAATATGAAGATATTCCTATTGAATGGCTGTTTGGAGGCCACTGAGAAAAGCTCATGGTCTAGATTCAATTCCAAGTAAAAATATATCCACACTGCACAACCTAGCATAATGGAAATTACTTTGTAGCCTTGTTGTCAGTCTCAACAGCGAGGCCAAGGAATGCTTGGGCCTCCCTCATGCCCTAGGAATAAGGCAAGTGAGTACGCTTATGCTGTTATAGCACCTACTCTGCCTGTTCTATAATTAAACTGAAGACTTCAATTTCCAGTGCTCATAGTCCCATGTCTTTGATGAGGCTTACCTTTACTTTCAAACAGCTGATGTGTTCTTTATATACCTTCATTTTTATTTAGGTAGCTGCTTATCTCATTTATTTCCATCACACAACTGGCTGTCATTACCCCAATCTACTGTAACCCTATTCTGAGGGCACCAGCATTCCCAAAGATACCATGGCGATGGCAGAGAAAAATGTGGAGTTAGCTAAAATGGGAGTCCCACCTAAAAGTTCGTCTCCTCCTTGTGTTAAAACTGAATCTGAGCAGATGTATGCATTGTTTCATGGCTTTACAAGCCCAATAGAGAAGAGTTGATGATCTGATGAACAAATTTATAACAGGATAAACAGAGTGTAAGGATTTTGCTGAGCATTAAAATCATCTCATCAAATTTAGGTGTGATTATTTTGTCAGAATTTTAAAGGGAGAAATGAGTAGGCAGAAAGATTGGGGTATTCACCAGATTCCCAGCATTTCTGTCACAATTAATACTTTTTGTGTGTGAGCTAACTGACAAAGCAATGATGCTTGCATGCTGTTACATTTTTTCCACTTTGTGGCAACCTTGAAAACGACTACATGACAACCAAAGGGCAGAGCACAGTCCAGTTTATAATTCAGGATCCAAAGAGAGATAAAGAGTAAACATTTCAAAAGCATCAATGTGATTTGGGATCCTAAATACCACTTTCAAAAATAATTTAGGAGCCCAAGTCACCTTGAAAGTCAATGGGACTTAGATCCTTTTGAAATTTTACCCAAAGCCTTGATGGTTTATCATAAGGACTGATCCTTTAGTTCTGAAGTTAGTGGGAGATTTGCCTAAATAAGGACTGATGGATCAGTTTATAATATACCCCAAGGGCAGTGAGCCAGGAGTCTGAGTTTATAAACAGTATTCTTGATTATCTACAGATATTTACATAAATGTATGCACATTTGCCCATTTTGAATTGAAAATTAGGTTAATTCATATTTTACAAGGTTCTGCAAATGTAAAATATTCATGAGGTCTAAACTTTTATTATTGTCTTCTTATAGTGTTACTTTCATTTGTGGTGCCTCAAGGTCACAACTCTAGATCAAGGCCCCATTCAAACACATTGCAAGCACAGAGTAAGAGACAGCCCCTGTTTCAAAGAGCTAAGTAGACAAGACAGACAACAGGTAACAGAAGCACAAATCATATATAAAGTCAGTGACAAAGCCAGGTCTGGAACCCAGGGCTCATGACTCTCTGTCAGAGCTGGAGAAACGACTGATTTTTCAGTTTGCTGAAAAATAAAATTCTGTTGGCGCAAACCAAATCTGGCATTTCTGGAAAATTGAAAAAGTCAATTTTGGGACAAGTGAAACATTTTGTTTTTAAGCATTTTAAAGGGCTAGATTCACAAAATGTCCAGAGGGGGAGAAGATGACAGTAACCGCCAACCAATGAGCATTCTGGCTTAGGGACTTTCGAAATCCCTCATGTTGAAGCTGTTCCATTTTTGCATAGCTATTTAAATATATATTGGAGCAGGGGTTCTGGAGCTAGGGTTGTCTTCTGTCTTCCCCAGTCTTGCTTTTTGTCTGACACAATGACTATTTAAGTATCTTATACAAAGTGGAACATCTTCAACAGGAGAGATTGAGAGAACCTCACCTGTAGCCTGATGGTCAGGCCCCTCACGTGGGAGGCGAAAGACCTGTATTCAAAGCCATTGGAGCCACTGGAGCCACCACCTCAGCTGGGGAGGAAGACAATCTCGTTGGTTCCAGAGGAACCATCAGATCCCACTCCCACTCCTCCTCCTTAACTGGATCAAAAGGCAGTTCCAGTTGCCTTCTTGGAGAGTAGGGATGGACGATTCCTTAGAAGACTAGACTAGAACTGAGGGAAGATACAGATCCCATGGTCCCCAGTATGGCCAATAGGATAGATCAAATGGGATTTGCTGAGGTTCTCATAGCATGGGATACTAGTGGGTCTGAGGCAAGTGACAAGATGGAGGTTGGTCCAGGCCTCCTGTCCAGGAAGACGTATCTTAGAGAAGGAAATAATGGTTCATTGGGTGGCTCAGAATCTCCCAAGGAAGAGAGAGCCAATTCCGGATCTAACAGTGGTACTGACATTCCTGCTGGAGGGAAGTCATAACCTGAAGATGGAACAGGAAAAAGCCTCCTTCCAAAAGGAGGCTCTCCTGGTGAGGACGTCTCTTAAGGGAGGGACCCAACGGAGCAGGAGACACTTGATCTGGGAAAGTGAAGATGTCCTCTACCAGAAGATGTCCTCCACCAGAGCTGCTGTAGAGAGAGTCTATGCCCCAGATCTGGAAGACAAAATTCATACCACGGGTAACCGATGCTCTTGGTGATTGAACTTCATTGGTGCTTGCAGGTTCCAGGGTTTGGGTTTGGGAGATACTGGAGGCACTACTGCTGCCAAATCACAACCCGGTGCCAATGGAACCAGAATGTGCTAGCGGACACTCTCAACAGACATTTTGCTGTCAACCCTGAGTGACAGCTAGGCGACTCTGTGGTGAACAATATTTCTGCTGTATGGCGGTCCCCCCACCAGGGACCTGTTCACCTCCCAGATAAATAGGAAATATGGCATATACTGCTCAAAAGAGCACTATTTTGCTACTCGCAGGGCAATGGTCTACTTCTTCCACTGTCAGACCACCTGTGCCTTCTTTCCACTACCACTCCTGCTTTGGGTCTTACGAAAGATTCGGTGGGACAGGGCACTAGTCATCCGCATTTCCCGCAACTGGCCCAGAGAGTTTGTTTCTGAGCATCCTATGCATGTCATCTTGGGCACCATTATTCCAGCATTTTCTGATCTCCTGACCCCAGGAAATGGCAAGATCAAGCATCCATGCCCTGTCCTCTTTACCACAAGGCTTTGTATTTGCATGGGCATCTCCTTAGAATGATCCTGTTCTGAAGCTGTAGATCATCCTTTTTAATAGTAGGAAGGATTCCTACTTTCTATTTTTTACTTTCCTATTTTCTAGCCAAGTAGAAACCTTTTTCAAACTGGGTGACTCAAAGATCTATATCCCCAGATTTTGTGGATATTCCTCTCATTCTGGGCTATGCTCTTTCCTTAATGACAGCAAGCTGTCCATCAGCTCCTTCCAGGTTCACCTGGCAGCAATCAATGTGTGCCATCCACCTTCTTAGGGTTACTTGACCTTTGGTCAGAGGCACCAGATGAGCACGGAGCACATGTGTACCCACAGTGGAATACACATTAGTACCACACACCTGGAAGAACTGCCAGTTGCTATAAGGCAAGTAACTGTCTCATCTGTGAGTAGTTTAGCTCTTGTTTACATATAGAGAGGTCTCTGCATGGGAGGAATTTTGTTACTGATAGGCTTCGTTGATGGCCTTAATCAGCATTCTGAGATGCTCCCAGACTACAAGATATATCTTGTCTGAATGTTCTGGAAGCACTTAGCCATTGGTCAATCATCAGAGGGCCTGTATGAGTTCACGTGGACTCCCAGGAAGTGCTTACGTGTGACATTTCCCCCTTCTTAACAGGCAGTTCTGCTTTGTTTGATGTTGGTTGTAATAGCACGGCTCATGCAGCACCTCATGGTTTCGGATTCCATCCGATGGTCCAGGGATATCCACATCGAACACATCACCGGCCACTAACAGTACCAGGAGGTGTGAGCCGGTACGACATCATGCATCAACTATGGGAAAGGGACTGAGAGACTTTTTCCATTGGACCATATGAACTGGAACGATAAACTCACTGAACATTAAATCCCACCAAATGAGGGTAAATCCATCCTCATCATCGTATCCACTCATTATACTCCACACCTGAACATAGCCATTATATGAACAACATACCCCCATATCTCAATATCTGTACTTTGACCCGTTAAACTTTTACCCCCAATCGGGGAGATTACAGATTATGTATTCCTTACGCCACCCATTCCTGAACCGAATTTCATACCCCTTGATAATCTGTACCTTATTCCCTGATAACCAGAAACTTCTTTGCTTAAACTCTGTACCGTTTTCTTTTTACTTCAACATCATCTTAATAAAATTATTAAATCTGGCTGCTTTTCTAGAGTGCTCTCTTGCTGACATTTCTCATTTCAGCGTTGACTAATCTTGTGAGAGCTCTTAACAGAATTGCTAAGTGAGACTCAGAATTGTTTTAACCTGTGGGAGGGGGCAGGAGGTAGCCTTATAGCTGAAATATGATTGGAAACACCTGGACAGGACGGTTGGCTCCTGGTTTACCATATGACAGCTTAGCGCCATCTCATGCATTTTTGAGTGATTGTTGGGTTTATAGATGATATACAGTTGGGGAATTGTAAGAGAAAGGGTCTCTTCATAAATTGCATGTATGCATTTTAAGGAAATAACAAACTGCACTAGTTACAGTTGCAAAGACTTCTGAAGAATTTCCTTTTGATGTTAGATTTAATAGAATCAAAACAGTGCTGGAATTTTTTTCAAGATGTTTTGTGACCTTTCAAATTCTTGCATAGGTGCTGGAACTAGGGGAGCTGGGGGTGCTCCTTCACTCCCTAGCTTGAAGTGGTTTTTATCATATGCAGGGCTTACAGTTTGGTTCAATGGCTCTCAGCCCCCCCACTATACCAATTGTTCCTGCACCCCTGAATACTTGTATCCATACTTATCATTGTCATTTTGATAGGTGAGTGTGCTTCTGGCCTCTGATTGCCAAGATACTGCAGGGGGTCAGTTAAGTGCTGTGTAACACACAGGAGTATATTCAAAAAGTAACTATGGTAGAGCCACTAAATGGTAGTGACCACAGTGCAATTATGTTCAGTATCCTCAGGGGAGGGATCTACCAAAAATTAGCACTGTAGCTCCACATTTTAAAAAGGGGATTTTTTTTTAAAAAAAGAGAAACCTAGGCCAAGCCCCCTAAACCCGAAAAGTAAAACTGAGGCTATACAAAATGCTTAGACTCCGCATGTAGGATAGATAAACACACATCCTAAAAGAGTCCCAGAAAGCACGCACATCCCTGACCAGCAGGGAGAAAAAACATCGTCATGGCCAAATGACAAAGATCAAGAGATTGAGTCCAACAGTACCTTCCTGAAAATGGAAAGCCAGACTTACTGAAACCAGCTGAAAGGCATGTGAACAATGGTAGTTAGAAATGCAAGATGGAAAGTCGGATGGCAAAGAGGGACTCTGAAGAGCAAGTAGCAAAGACAGACTCACATAACCAGACATTTTCTAAGTGAATTATGTGCAATATAAATCTGTTGGAGAATAGGGACCTGGAGGGAGGGAGAGTTATGAGCAGATTACAGAAAAGCCATATGATTTCTTTGCACCAGTCTTTACCAAAGAGGACAGATGGCAGATACCTACTCCAGGCCTGCTCTTCAATAGGTGAGGTACTGTCTGAGACTGAGGTGAAGGGAGCCTAAGTTGAGGTCTTTCTAATGGGGACAGGACTTAAATGGGCGTTCTTTAAAAAGTGGTGTTTCTGCAGGTGGTGAGGTTTCTCTTAGACTTAAAGCAATGTGGCAGGAATGATTCAGTGATATCTACAAAGAGTTACTAGAGGCATTAGGGATTCCTACAGAGGGAGGAGAAAAACAGGGTGTGCTTTAAAGGGCAAAGTAATAGTATATAGGACTGTCCGAGGAGGTCCAGGAATGCATCAGAGCATCAGGGTTATTTCTTTCTAGTATTAGGGTCTCTATAGGTAGTGTGGGACATCATTGTGATTACACAGAGGGATTGTGTGAACTCACTGTGTCTCCTATTAGGGAGTGCAGCTGATTAGGTCTCAAGTTTGAAGGGGAAAGAGCTTGGGGATATTAGTTAGCTAATCTATAGCATGCTGGGAAAAGCTCAAACTTTTCCCTTTTATTTTTCAGCCATTCATACTTTTCTCACAACAGTATGTTCATTTTCTATATCACACCTTTCAAGCAATTTTTACTGTCACTTTTAAGACTTACATGCTATTGAACTTCTGTCAGTTGGCTGACACAAACTCAATAGGTCACTGGTATGAAATAGGACATTTTCCAGGTTAATTGATCTGAATAATCCATCCAAGGAAAAAAAAATTCTCCAAAACTGCTCTCGCTGTTCTACTCCCACAAAAATACAAATATCCGTCCTGAAACCGATCTAACAGTTTGTCTCAGTTTGTAGGCAGCAGCTACTTTCTGGCATATTTACAAGAGTTAAACATTATAGCTCAGAAGAACTAAAAATGAACAAGAGTTTCTGACTAAACAGCTCGTGTCTGTTTCATGTGAGAGGGAAACAGTGTGTAGGCTTGTGCTCTAGCAGACTTTCCTCCACAACATGTTTGTGTCAAATCAAGGCAACATAGAACAAACCTATTTCACAGTACTAATCAGTGATAATATTGATAATGTTTTTCTTCATTATTACTCCAATTACAGAAGCTTAATATATCTGCCTTTACTTTTAATGAGGCTAGGCCTTCAGAGCGCTGGCAAAAGGTGAGATTTCATAATGTTGAATGATTGTCGATCAAAGAGAGCTCATCGGTATCCAAAGGATCTGCTTATTTTGTTGTGGCACAAGTTGTGCAAAAACATACACACACTAGAATGTTTCCTTCCAGTACAGGCAGGAAATACCAGCTATTGAAATGATTTAACCAGATCAGTCCCTCAGTATATAAAGTCTCTGCATAATATAAAACCGCCTTTTAAACAGGGAGGGGCTTTGAGGCAGAACATTCTCAAGAAAGGCCTTATTCCTTTAGAATGGCCTCCCCCCTACCAAGGGCTAAAATGGCCCAAATATGATGACCTTCCGAAGTGCATCTGTGTGACTGGGCACTGGCTGAGGCAGTTGAGGATGGGATTTCTGTCTGATAGAAGAGTGTGGTGGTGGGACGTTAAAAGCCGTATTGGTCACATGACTCACGAATGAATGATGTCTGGGAGGAAGGAGAAGAGCTGCTGCTTTGGGTGACATATGTTTTGTAACTGCTGTATTATTGTATGTCAAGGCTCCCAGAGCTCTGGAATGGGGTGTGTTCTATAGGATCCTGACCCAAACAGGAGTTGTGGGGGAGTCCCAAGGTTATTGTAGGGGGGGTTGTGGTACTGCTACCCTTACTTCTGCCCCGCTGCTGGCGGTGGTGCTGTCTTCAGAGCTGGGCAGCTGGAGAGCAGTTGCTGCTGGCTGTTTCAGTGGTAGCACTATTTATTCAGAAGTAAAATAACAAATGTGGTTTCTGAAAATACCAATGAATTTTTTGGCATAAAATCAAATGGGTCCCATTGCATCTTTCAGTTTCTGCAGTCAAATAAATGTTGTGGTGGGAAGCTCGGGGATGATTGCAGCATTGAGTGGGTGACAGCATACTTTATTAAATAGCAATGTAATAATAATTAATTACAATGATGTGTCTCCGCTGGTGGATGGGAACAAAATACATTCTTTTCCCTCTTGATCTCTATGTTGATCTCTTTTCCATGCTCTTAGACATGCTCCTTTGAAATAATCTCATGTATTTAATACAGGATATTTTCATTAGCAGTTGTAACCTCAGTGGCCATGACTGAATACCCCTTTCTGAGGAGACATTTCAAATACTGGCCCTTCAAAGCATTTTTTAAATTATGCTTTTCTAGAGGAAGTTGTTCAGCCTTGGAACACAAAGCCTATGTTTGAATAATTAAAATCCATTGAAATGCCGAATTGATAAATTTGCAGAATTAAATCCCTCTTGAGGATTCTATTTCCCTAGCATCTCTCTCTCCTGTTTTGAATGATAGTTTCAACTAGCAGTAATGAGCTTCTGCCAACCATTTATTTTTCCACATACCACCCAGTTTATGTAAAACATCAGGACCATTTAGCATTTTGGGTGTTTTCTTAGTGAAATTCACAGGCAGTTTATGGACAGATATGTTCATTTTGTGTTTTAAGGCCACTTACAACTTCCTGCTGCATCATTAGAAGGAGGAATTTCCTATCAGTACATTTACTAATCAAAGAAAGTTCTTTTGTGCCGACAATAAAACATTGCTTATCCAACAACCTCCCTGTCCCCCCCCCCCAACCCCTGGTCATTTGCAAAAGAACACTTCTTCCAGATTTCCCAGGGTCAGATTTGGATACTCTTACTCAATCTGAGTAGCACCATAATTAATGAGTAGTCCCATTGACTTCAGAATAACCAATATAGCTTGAAATTCACATAGGTGAAATTCACCCCTTTAGAGGAGGCTGGCACAAAGTATATGCACCAATTTAAGTCCCTCTTAGGCCCCTCTTCAGCAAAGCACTTACATATGTATCTAACTATGACAGAATATACCTCTATGTTCACACTCTATATTCTATTGTAATAATGTTTGTACAAGGTCTGCCTTGTGAGCTATCATTTAAAAACCTCATAATTTGCTGACCAATAATATCCTGGTAAAATGCATGTAGCAGGATTATATGTGAAGGAATAAACATAAATTGAAACCATGACTAAAAGTATGTTCCCCAGATAAGTCTGGGAAGCGCCCAAACCAGTTCCTGAGAGACAACGGGTAAGCTGATGCCTCAGCCAGGTTTAAAGAAGGCTGACAGACCATTACCTGCTAAGTGGCCATTCTTTGGTGGGAAAGGGAGCAGGGACAAAAAACTACATCTGAGCAAAGGAACAGCATGAAGTTTCTTTCCCCAAAGACTGACTATCATCTTGCTGGAAATGCTTCTCAAAGGAGCGAGGGACTATGAAGAGAAGACTCCACAAGACACCTGCCCTCTCTCTCCCTGCCCATTACATTCGCTGCCCCTGAGGAAACAAAGGAAGTAATTGTTGGATTCTGGGGAAAGGGTCCTGACCTAAAGAGTTTTTGGTCAGCAAGAATGCTGAAAGCATGTGGTGAGAAAACTTTGGTTTGAATCTAATAGAGCATAAGTTAGGCACCAGTAAGCATTTTAACTTTATTTTTCTTAAAACCATTGGTGACTTTCAGACCTCATTACTTGTACTCACTTAAAATCTATCTCTTTGTAGTTAATAAACTTGTCTTATTGTTTTACCTAACCCAGTGTGTTCAGGTTGAAGTGTCTGGATGACTCCATCTGGGGCAACAAGTTGTGTGCATATTATTCCCTTAAAGGAATAATGGAATTAATATATTTGTACTGTCCAGGAGAGGGCTGCCACCAGGGACGTATATTTTTGGAGGAAAATCTGGGACTGGGAGTGTTTTGGGGTCATCATGTGGTAACCTTGAAAGCTGGTAAAAGCCAGTGTGGCTGGCTGGGTGCAGCACCCACAGACGTAGCTGGGAGTGACTTACATGTTGGAGGCTGTTTGTGAGCAATTCAGGCTGGAGGCTACAGCAGAAAGGCACTGTAAAGGGCACTCCAGGTTACAGGGCAGGGGTGACATAGCTAGTCATTGAAATTGACAAGAAAGCTGGCTCCCGAACCAGGCTGCTGCTGGGTCTCTGCTCAAGTCGGGCTACTTCCTGGGGTCCCCACTCCCCACTGAGAGCTCTGCTGACCCCCAGAGTCCCAGCTCTCTGCTCACTGGCAGGGAGTGGGAAGGCAAGAAGCCCCAGGCAGCTTTCCCTCCACTCCCAGCTGGGGTGGGAAGGCAAGAAGCTACCAGATTGGGCCCTGCATGTGACCTAGGTGTCCTAGAGCCTATATTCCTGTGCTTTGTGAATTGCTCTCGGGCTCAGGAGGGAGATAGGCATCTGGCCACCTAGAGGGGAGCAGCAATGTGCATGCCCAGAGGCAGAAACATAGATATTGAGGGTATTTTTACCCTGAATACTTAGTTGCTTAGTGAGTTTATGGGGCCTACAGGGGTTAGGCACAGGGCGACCAGATAGCAACTGTGAAAAAACAGGATGGGATGGGGGGTAATAGGTGCCTATATAAGAAAAAGTCCCCAAAAATGGGACTGTCCCTTTAAAAACAGGACATCTGGTTGTACAGGGAGACTTTGGCAAACCAGTAAAGTGCCTGAAGCCACTATGGCTTACTGCTAAAAGCAGCCAAGTCAGCAGGCTTAGATTAACCAAGGCAGGAGGGGAGGGGAGTCTTTGGGTGCCACAGAGAGGGCAGCTTGATGCCACGTCCTTCCTGCTAAGAATTGTGTTGAAGTGGCTAATACATGCATTTTAGAAGAGCAGCATGTGCCCCAGAAATGTCTATTGGGGGCCTCAAGGCTGCAAACTCTGGGAAAAACCCACACCAGGTTAATCAATAATCAGAAGGAACCTTTTGCTGGACCCCTGAAACTGGTTGTAACAAGTTTTCTTTAAGGGACATGTCTAATGTATAAATAAGGGGGAAAAGTTTGAGGTAGTTGGACTCTTTTTGGACTCTCCTTCTGGATACATCTTGCAGTCCTCACTGGCAGACGGAAGATTTGGCCACCGGAATCCTGCTGCTGTGCCACTTGAGAGCCACACTCAGCTTTGGTAATTATCCAGGGTTGGGGGTGTTTTACTAACCTTTTGCGGACGTGTGTGTAAGTGCTTGAGACTAAGAAAAGTTTAGCTTTAAGTGAAAGCACTTTTGCGTTGTCCTGTTTGTGCCAGCCATCTATCGGTCGGACGGCCGTGTCTCTCCTGATTTATTTCCTGACACCACCTCGGACAGAGTAAAAGTTACCACGAGCTCTGGGTTGAAAGAACCCTGAGTAACATGGTCACCCTAGTTAGGCAGGAGTGTTGTACATTGCAGTGGAGCTAAAACTGGGACTTAGGTACCTAAAATAGGGATTTAGGCACTTAACTCCTTCTGCGCATTCAGCCCCTTGTTACTAAGTTTAGGGTGTGGGCACATCTTCATGGTTCTGTTACATTTTGGAGGATAGGGGTTATATTTGTTTACAAAGTCCATGGAATTGTTGATGGATGTTTTTTTTCCTGAAGCAAATTCTTCAAACACCTTTTTAAAAACAAAGTCTGTTGAAATCACGAGTGGAACCTTATGGTGAAATTCTAGTGCCATTGAAGTAGATGACAAAACTGCAATTGACTTCAGTAGGGGCAAGACTTCACCCACAGAGAACCAGCCAATAGAAGATGATTACCTAATATCCCATCAATAACTAAGGAGTAAAAAATTGGCCTTGGGGAACTCTGCCTCATGTCTGTTCCCTTCCAGCAAGGCTCACAGTGAAGACTTTCCTTCCTGGGAGCTGCTGGAGTTCCAGAATAATGGCCATAAGTGATTGGGTTTTTTTCTATTTGTCCAACAACAGGGGCTGTCAGATGGGAAATCACTGGCCAGTTGCCACCATTATCTTCCAGAACAAGGTAAGCTTGTATTTGGCAATGCGAAGGAACTGGATGCAAATAAGCTTCCATTGTGCTGAAGAAATGCTCTTCTGTGTGCCAACCAAACAACATAACCTTTTTTGCATCTAATGGCTGTTAATAAGTCCGATGTCATTTCTCAGCTGACACTTGAGAGGGTCCCAACTCCTCAAAGGTTATTTAGGCACCTAACTGTTGGCAATTAGGCACCTAAATACTTTTTGAGGATCTGGGCCTTTGTCTGTGACCAGCTCCCAGTGTAATTTGGAAATCAAGAACCCAATCCTGCAAAATTTATTCATGTATCTGGTTCTTATTCATGCACATAACCTCATTGGTATCAATGGACCACCTGGCTAAGTAAAAATTACATAGTTGCACCCTAGCTTATTACAAACTTATCTTTTCTATAAGAGCAGTTTTTACAAAATATAAATGTCTTGGGAATGAACTGGAGAGGGTTATCCTTGCAAACTAAACTTTTAACTTGAATATGTGAGTAACTAGATTGCATGCCAGGCTCACATGTTGCTCAGAGCTCATCAACATCTTTGAAGCATTGAATAATGAATAACAGTAGTTATTCTCCTAAAGTCTGAAGCCCATACCCCTAAGTCTGGGTTGCCAACACAGCAGAATGAGGGGACACATCTGACATTTACACCTTTCAGACCCTGCACTACATTTGATAGTCTGGCTATTTAACTGCTAATTGGTTCATACCAGGGGGACCATGAGCTTTCAAAAGGTAACATCCATGAAAGAAGCCCACTATGCATGAGCATCTCTACCACAACAAACCAACACACACACACTTTTAGTTTTATTAGAAAATAGGCTTTCAGTTTCAACCTTCCAAAGAGCTAGTCCAAAATTATTTTAAAAATATTTTAAAAATTATTAAAAATACCTCCCAAAGTGTGTGGGGCCAGCTCAATTTTAATTTAATTTGATGGAAAGGAAAGCATAACTTGGTGTACGAGTTCCACACTTTATTTGGCTAGGAAGGGATTCAGTTACGCAAAGGAAGAGCTCAGTTTGCTCCATTGAAACTGCCTCGGAGTATCTGGAAACTGGAAACAATGTCTTCCAGGTGCAGATCACTTGAAAACATGAAATAAAAAGGAGGAAGCAGGATTGACTACGGTGTTTTTCCCCCCTTTACTGTGTGTGTGTGTGTGTCTCTCTCTCTCTCTCTCTCTTTCTCTCTCTCTCTCCTAGAGAGAGTGCAAAATGGGAAGAAAGTTACTGTGTCCCTGAATTGTTCTCTGGTGCTTGGTGGAAAACTTGGATTGCTGACTCATGAGGCACAGCATCAATAAGGAAGATCCCTTAAACTTAGGTAAGACTTAACTGAACTTTAAACTAGGTTCACCGGGGAAAGGAGTCCAAAGCCCTGAGGTAAGTGGGAAAGCGGGATACCTGGAGGAAGCACAGGCAGGAATGTCTGTGAGGGGAGGGCTCCTGCCTCATACTGAGAATGAGGGGCGATCAGCAGGTTTTCTCAAGTGCTTATATACGAATTCACAAAGCCTTGGAAACAAGCAGGGAGAACTGGAGGTCCTGGTGATGTCAAGGAATTATGACGTGATTGGAATAACAGAGACTTGGTGGGATAACTCACATGACTGGAGTACTGTCATGGATGATTATAAACTGTTCAGGAAGGACAGGCAGGGCAGGAAAGGTTGGGGAGTAGCACTGTATGTAAGGGAGCAGTATGACTGCTCAGAGCTCCGGTACGAAACTGCAGAAAAACCTGAGTGTCTCTGGATTAAGTTTAGAAGTGTGAGCAACAAGAGTGATGAACTGGTGGGAGTCTGCTATAGACCACCGGACCAGGGGGATGAGGTGGATGAGGCTTTCTTCCGGCAGCTCGCAGAAGCTACTAGTTCGCACACCCTGGTTCTTATGGGTGACTTTAATTTTCCTGATATCTGCTGGGAGAGCAATACAGCGGTGCATAGACAATCCAGGAAGTTTTTGGAAAGCGTTGGGGACAATTTCCTGGTGCAAGTGCTAGAGGAGCCAACTGGGGGGGAGCTTTTCTTGACCTGCTGCTCACAAACCGGGAAGAATTAGTAGGGGAAGCAAAAGTGGATGGGAATCTGGGAGGCAGTGACCATGAGTTGGTTGAGTTCAGGATCCTGACACAGGGAAGAAAGGTAAGCAGCAGGATACGGACCCTGGACTTCAGGAAAGCAGACTTCGACTCCCTCAGGGAACGGACGGGTAGGATCCCCTGGGGGACTAACATGAAGGGGAAAGGAGTCCAGGAGAGCTGGCTGTATTTCAAGGAATCCCTGTTGAGGTTACAGGGACAAACCATCCTGACGTGTCGAAAGAATAGTAAATATGGCAGGTGACCAGCTTGGCTTACCGGTGAAATCCTAGCGGATCTTAAACATAAAAAAGAAGCTTACAAGAAGTGGAAGGTTGGACATATGACCAGGGAAGAGTATAAAAATATTGCTCGGGCATGTAGGAATGAAATCAGGAGGGCCAAATCACA
This sequence comes from Eretmochelys imbricata, assembly GCF_965152235.1. Taxonomy (NCBI): domain Eukaryota; kingdom Metazoa; phylum Chordata; order Testudines; family Cheloniidae; genus Eretmochelys; species Eretmochelys imbricata. The sequence continues at coordinate 69,668,723 of NC_135573.1, forward strand.
CCTGGAGCTGCAGCTAGCGAGAGATGTCAAGAGTAACAAGAAGGGTTTCTTCAGATATGTTGGCAACAAGAAGAAAGCCAAGGAAAGTGTGGGCCCCTTAATGAATGCGGGAGGCAACCTAGTGACAGAGGATGTGGAAAAAGCTAATGTACTCAATGCTTTTTTTGCCTCTGTCTTCACGAACAAGGTCAGCTCCCAGACTGCTGCGCTGGGCATCTCAACATGGGGAATAGATAGCCAGCCCTCTGTGGAGAAAGAGGTGGTTAGGGACTATTTAGAAAAGCTGGACGTGCACAAGTCCATGGGGCCGGACGAGTTGCATCCGAGAGTGCTAAAGGAATTGGCGGTTGTGATTGCAGAGCCATTGGCCATTATCTTTGAAAACTCGTGGCGAACGGGGGAAGTCCCAGATGACTGGAAAAAGGCTAATGTAGTGCCAATCTTTAAAAAAGGGAAGGAGGAGGATCCTGGGAACTACAGGCCAGTCAGCCTCACCTCAGTCCCCGGAAAAATCATGGAGCAGGTCCTCAAAGAATCAATCCTGAAGCACTTACATGAGAGGAAAGTGATCAGGAATAGTCAGCATGGATTCACCAAGGGAAGGTCATGCCTGATTAATCTAATCGCCTTCTATGATGAGATTACTGGTTCTGTGGATGAAGGGAAAGCAGTGAATGTATTGTTTCTTGATTTTAGCAAAGCTTTTGACACGGTCTCCCACAGTATTCTTGTCAGCAAGTTAAAGAAGTATGGGCTGGATGAATGCACTATAAGGTGGGTAGAAAGTTGGCTAGATTGTCAGGCTCAACGGGTAGTGATCAATGGCTCCATGTCTAGTTGGCAGCCAGTGTCAAGTGGAGTGCCCCAGGGGTCGGTCCTGGGGCTGGTTTTGTTCAATATCTTCATAAATGATCTGGAGGATGGTGTGGATTGCACACTCAGCAAATTTGCGGTTGATACTAAACTGGGAGGAGTGGTAGATACGCTGGAGGGCAGGGATAGGATACAAAGGGACCTAGACAAATTGGACGATTGGGCCAAAAGAAATCTGATGAGGTTCAATAAGGATAAGTGCAGGGTCCTGCACTTAGGACGGAAGAACCCAATGCACAGCTACAGACTAGGGACCGAATGGCTAGGCAGCAGTTCTGCGGAAAAGGACCTAGGGGTGACAGTGGACGAGAAGCTGGATATGGGTCAGCAGTGTGCCCTTGTTGCCAAGAAGGCCAATGGCATTTTGGGATGTATAAGTAGGGGCATAGCGAGCAGATCGAGGGACGTGATCGTCCCCTTCTATTTGACATTGGTGAGGCCTCATCTGGAGTACTGTGTCCAGTTTTGGGCCCCACACTACAAGAAGGATGTGGATAAATTGGAGAGAGTCCAGCGAAGGGCAACAAAAATGATTAGAGGTCTGGAACACATGACTTATGAGGAGAGGCTGAGGGAACTGGGATTGTTTAGTCTGCAGATTAGAAGAATGAGGAGGGATTTGATAGCTGCTTTCAACTACCTGAGAGGTGGTTCCAGAGAGGATGGTTCTAGACTATTCTCAGTGGTGGAAGAGGACAGGACAAGGAGTAATGGTCTCAAGTTGCAGTGGGGGAGGTTTAGGTTGGATATTAGGAAAAACTTTTTCACTAGGAGGGTGGTGAAACACTGGAATGCGTTACCTAGTGAGGTGGTAGAATCTCCTTCCTTTGAAGTTTTTAAGGTCAGGCTTGACAAAGCCCTGGCTGGGATGATTTAATTGGGGATTGGTCCTGCTTTGAGCAGGGGGGTGGACTAGATGACCTCCTGAGGTCCCTTCCAACCGTGATATTCTATGATTCTATGAAAACAGGGATGCTTAGCCCTGGTAGGAAAATAGGGGTTGGGCAATGAGGGATGTGTTTGTTTCACCCTAGGAGCAAGGTCCTTTTCTTTCTTTTTTTCAGATAACCCCAGGCTATGCTGCTTTTGTTCCAGATGCCAAGGACTTTGGTTTGCAATCTCTGAATCCCAGTGCTGCTGTACTAACATCTCTAAAGTTAACCATGGTTCTTTTTCTCAGCTGGTCCATATATCTGCGCATAACCCAGCCATGCCCCAGAATCACCGGAGACAGATCCTGTAATATCTTGAATGGTAGCTGGCATCCAGTTGGGACCAGAACCAAAGTTTTTAGTATAGACAGTGTCTCCAACAGTAAAACTATATTCTTTAGTATGTTTGTCATGTGGCTGCTTTTGCTTCTGTTGTGTTTGCTCTATTTTTCCCATTAAGCCTGGATGCATAAAGCTAACCGGGACCTTAGTTTCCTTCCCATTAACATCTCTGCTGGGGACAGGCCCGTGGTTGACTGCAGGGTTATCTGGCAATTAAACAGGTAATGAGACACTTTTGTACATATAGTACTTCCAGGTATTCTTTTAATAGCCTCTTTAAATGACTGGATTGCCCGTTCAGCTAGCCCGTTTGTTGGTGAATGGTAAGATGCTGATGTAACATGTTGAATGCAGTTTTGCTTCATAATTCTTTGGAATTCCATGCTACTAAAATAACTTCCATTATTTGATACAAAAATTTCAGGTAAACATGGATACTAAAGCTGGGCTATAGTTTTCTATGGCTATGTCTACACTAGCGTGGTAAGTCGACCTAAGTTAACCAATTCCAGCTACGTGAATAACGTAGCTAGAGTTGACATAGCTTAGGTCGACTTACTGCGGTATCTACACTGCACTGGATCGATTGGAGACATTCTCCTGTCGACTTACCTTACTCCTCTCATTTCTGTGCAGTACCAGGGTCGACTGGAGAGCGCTCTGACATCGATGTAGCGGGTCTTCACTAGACCTGCTAAATTGATGCCCGATGCATCAATCGCCACAGCGTTGATCCCGTGGTAGTGTAGGCGTAGCCTATAGTGGCTTCGGTAGTAGATGTATTCATGGCATCCTCACTGTATTCAAGGCATACTATACTTGTTGTTGTACACAGAGTAGGCTGGTCTACCCCGTTTGCTAATCGAAGTTGCTCATGCTATCCTATTGTTATGTAGCTGCATCCCTTGGCTGTTGAAATAGGCAAGTGTATGTGCACTTGCCCCCCACATATCTCCTGAGAGAACTCTTCCAGAAAGATGCTGCATTCCCTAATCATGGTAGTACAGTAAAATCATAAATCTCAATGGTTGTTCTAATTAGGCCATCCAGACCAAGGCAGAACTGGAACATTTCCTAGTGTCTTGTCCAGTACTAAATATCCTAAATGATGGCAAGGCCACAACTTCTTTTGGGAAACTGTTCTACAATCTAATAGATCCTTCTCTGATAGCCTAAACGTTGTCTTTATTCACTTTGTCCCATTATGGTTCATATGTGGCACTTTAAACTGTTCTTCTCGAACCCTTCATACTTGTAGATTGTCACCATGTAACTCTTTGGAACTGATTCTTGTACCCTGTTTAGCAACTCACATCTGCTCAAAGTGTGTGTAAAAAGCTGTCAAATCAGAATTGTAGTATTATACACTCACTTTGCACCCATTATGCACAGGTGTAAATAACTACACAGGGCACAAAGCAGTGGAGAATAAAGTGTAAAAACAGTAATAGCGTGCATGTTAATGCTGGTAAACTTGTCTGGCAATGAGCTCCCACTGAAGTCACCAGTGCTCTGCATAGGTGCAATGATCTGCCTATGCAAAACTCATTGGGGGATCAGGGCTTGAGTGTCTTGCATGGAAAAAGTGTGTTTGGATATATAGAGCCCTGATATTATTGGACACTGGCACATTAGGTGTTTGTTCCATTGGTCACCAGCCCAGAAGAAAACTGTGTTCCAGGAGTTTGGCCCCAGTTCATGAGAGAAGGTCATCTGCACATAGAAGAAGCCAACAGCCAAAAACAGTATTGTGTTCTGAGATTCCCTCTTCCGAACAGAGAGTACAATGTATAACATTAGTTTGGTGTTTGGTTCTCTTAAGCATGACAAATGAGTGTATTACACTGCTGTCAAAATCATCTTGCTGCCGTTTTAAGTGTGTTAATTATGTTGCAGTAACCTTTTATTTTTCATTAATATAAACGAGAAAAATGTTTTCTCCAAGCAGCATGTATCCCTGGCACTGTGTAATTCTAAGAATAGTTTGTTCTATTTCCTTGTTGTTTTGAAGAAGTATTTTTTTTATCATGTAACCACAAAATTAAAACAAACATGCACGACAGAGTGGAAAGATTTCAATTGCCCTTAGTTGTGAGGCCAAGGAAAAATGAGCAGGGAATAAGTTTATCCCCGACAGAGCTAAAGTGGCAGTTTCCCAAAGGCTTTACAAATTGCAGAGATTTCTTGTGAAGCAAAAAAGGTAGATTCCTCCTTTTCAATGGCACCTGTATACATGAGGACTAACTCTTTTCTTTGTATGGTCTTATTTTTAATCCAATTGTTGCCTCCAAAGGGCTAAGAGCTTTCTTCCAACAGGGGATACCTGTTTCATAGTTGACTGCTCTATGTGTCTGCTGCTAAGGGGGCTCTGAAAGCATGCTGATAACCCCTTCCCCTCAGTGAACAAGCTATTATTGTTTGTTGTTTGCTCAGCTCTGTGTAGACTTTAGAATAAATGACTGTTTGTGCACTGAGGTGCTTGCAAGGTATTCCTATGCGGAGGCGTGGCCAGGCGGCTCTGCTGCGTGCTGCCCCATCCACAGGTGCTGCCCCTTCAGCTCCTATTGGCACAGTTCCCAGCCAATGGGAGCTCCATGGGTGGTGCTTCGGGCAGGGGCAGCGTGAGGCACAGAGTCCCCTGGCTGCCCCTATGTGTAGGAGCCAGAGCGGGGACATACCGCTGCTTCCAGGACCCGTGTGGAGCAGCCCCAGACCCTGCTCCCTGTCTGGAGTGCAGGAGCTGGGCAAGCCCCAGACTTCGCTCCCCAGTGGGAGCTCAAGGACCAGATTAAAATGTCTGGCAGGCTGGATGCAGCCCGTGGGCCGTACTTTGCCCACCCCTGGGCTAGACACTTCAGGGGGAGGCTTTTGGGGAGTCGGGAACTGAGGTACACCCAGGGTTAACCTGAAAGGAAAAGCAAGGGTTGGCAGAATCTGGGGGAGCTGGTTTGGGTGGCTAACTGACTTAGCGTGTCAGTTTACCACCAGCAAGTCTCTCTCACTGAGGCACAGGGTTAAAACAATGAGCTATGGTTCTGGACGCCTTGAAAAAGTGTCACATGCTCTTGTTTGGTTTCTTTTTGGCTAACAAAGAAAATATTCACCTTGTTAGCACAAAGACAGTGTGATGACCTGCTCCTTGGACTTCCCTACTTTGGTTATCTTAAATCAGAACTTCTATGGCACTGTAACTTTAAATGAGAAAATTGATCTCTCAAAGTTTAATTGAACTCCAGAGTTTAATCAGTCTACTCTGTCAATCATATATTGTGGAGCAAGCTCCTTATTGCAGGCCTGGTTCTGATCTCTTTAAGATAGGGATTACTGACCGAATGAATTATAACTTTCAAATTAAACTCATTAAAAATGAGGCAAGGCAAGTTGTACACTTCTTTCACAGCAGCCTTTGTTGGCCTGACTTTTTTTCAACTTAAGGCAGCAGATCAATAAAATGTAGACGTAAGGTAGGCTGTGTCCTCTTAAACTATTGTACTCGGGTATCTGGTTGCCTGGAATAGCTCTTCTGATGGTGAAATGAGGCTTTCTGTCCATACACCACAGCTTGTGTGAATGTTTGTTTACACAAAGTATGGTACATGCGTGCTACAGAATCCAGTAGCTCTAAAGCTTCCAAGTTAAATCCCACTTGAGCACTCTCTATGTGGGTTGAATCAGAGAACAGAGAGGCTATTTGTGGTATCACTCAGGTCAGTGCAGCTCTGGCACATGGACAACAGTTCTGTAAAATGAACCCTACTTGGAAGTGGCTTTTAAATGACAAAAATAATTGCCCTAACTGTGAAAGTGTCTGTCAAGGTTCCTTCCCCACTCTGAACGCTAGGGTACAGATGTGGGGACCTGCATGAAAAACCTCCTAAGCTTATCTTTACCAGCTTAGGTCAAAACTTCCCCAATTCCACCCTTCGTCCTTGAATTGGCCGCTACCACCACCAAACAAATACTGGTTTGGAAACGTCTTTCCCCCCAAAATACTTCCCAAAACCTTGCACCCCACTTCCTGGACAAAGTTTGGTAAAAAGCCTCACCAATTTGCCTAGGTGACTACAGACCCAGACCCTTGGATCTTAAGAACAATGAACAATCCTCCCAGCACTTGCACCTCCCCTTTCCTGGGAAATGTTGGATAAAAAGCCTCACCAATTTGCATAGGTGACTACAGACCCAAACCCTTGGATCTGAGAACAATGAAAAAGCATTCAGTTTTCTTACAAGAAGACTTTTAATATAAATAGAAGTAAATAGAAGTAAAGAAATCACCTCTGTAAAATCAGGATGGTAGATACCTTACAGGGTAATTAGATTCAAAACATAGAGAATCCCTCTAGGCAAAACCTTAAGTTAGAAAAAAGATAAACAGACAGAAATAGTTATTCTATTCAGCACAATTCTTTTCTCAGCCATTTAAAGAAATCATAATCTAACGCATACCTAGCTAGATTACTTACTAAAAGTTCTAAGACTCCATTCCTGGTCTATCCCCAGCAAAGACAGCATAAAGACAGACAGAGACCCTTTGTTTCTCTCCCTCCTCCCAGCTTTTGAAAGTATCTTGTCTCCTCATTGGTCATTTTGGTCAGGTGCCAGCTTCTTAACCCTTTACAGGTGAGAGGAGTTTTCCCCTGGCCAGGAGGGATTTCAAAGGGGTTTACCCTTCCCTTTATATTTATGACAGTGTCTTTTCCAAAGAATAATTTACCGTAATGTGCAGGGACAAATAGCTTCTGAACTGTCTGTGCAATCTCTAGCATTCACTTCCCCTCCACTATGATAGTACTTCAATACACAGTCTTGCACCTAGTGTGGTCACTTATAACTGAACAAATGGCATGACAAATGATCCCATGTCATTTTGGCAGCATGTTATACCCACCTTGTGCTCAGTGGACCTCATTCATCAGGGCTCCTTAGCTGAGTTTAGTGCAGGATCCAAGGAGAAGAGAAAAAAGCCGGCTTTCTCCTACCTTTGTTCTTCCTCTGTTCTTGGGCTGGCCCAGGGCCAGTCTAAACTCCAGTGCAAATCAGAGCACGCTCAGGGCTGACCTAACTGCCCAGACTCCAAAGGGCTGTTACAGCAGCCAGGAATGCCTCAGCTACAACCCACCCACCATAGTCTGCTACAGGGAGAGCCGAAGTCATTATGCCAGCTCTGCACCCTCCAGGGAATTCCCTGGAACTGGATCTGCTGGTTTGACAGGTCATTTTCACCAGAAAAGCCAGCATAAATAAGCCATAGCACAAGGCTGAATCAAGCCCACTGGATGATCTCATGCTCCCTTCCTGTCTTAAACTCTGACTGACATTTTTTGCAAGTTCTAGAGTGTTGCACTGTAGCGCATTCATACAGTATGGTAATTGTGTTGCCCTCTGCAGTCTCAGCTGGTTGTCAACAATCAGTGGATTCAATTGAAGCTTTTACCAAGTGATCATCTCTTTCATCCAATAGCAGGGGTTTTCACACAGGCAGGATACAGGGCTCAGCTCTTATCTCTGAAGTTGGTGAGATTTTTACCATTGACTCAGTGGGTCCATGCCGGATAGATTGTATGCTTTATGGGACAGGGACTCAGCCTTCATCTGTGTTTGGAAAGCGTTTAGCTCATTGGATGTTACAACAATCTAACAGTAACTGCCTCAAGTGTGTTCTAGCTGTCAGAAGGAAAGAGTGCTTTCAGCCTGTGTTAATAGTAAATAGGAGATAAACATCTCTCCATTTTCTCTGACTGGGCCCAGTCTCCAAACAAACAAAACCTGTTGTACTTAGACAAGAAGGAAATGATGCTAAGAATGGAATAGAAAGTTATGCTCATATCTCCCAGTGCCCGTGTTCTGCATCCTTGCCTGATACTGCATCTTAACGAAGATCCAATCTCACCTTTCCCCCGTCAGACCCTGATTTCAGCCACGCCCCATCCCCCACCCTGCTTGGGGGAGCTGAGGTATAAGCACATGACTGTGTGGTGTTTTTGTTTCAAATATGCATTTGTTATAGGAAATTCAGATGAATTAAATGAGAAGCATAAAGACAAACTTTTAAAGAGTAAAGTACTACAGGCATTCAGTTCCAGCTAGATCCTAAGATCTAGCGGTATTATCTGCTAAATGGCACATTCAGCTCTTAGCTGACAGCCAGAGCTGAATCTGATCTGAGTTCCAACCCCTAAGCCAGTAAAAAGAAAAGGAGGATTTGTGGCACCTTAGAGACTAACCAATTTATTTGAGCATAAGCTTTCGTGAGCTACAGCTCACTTCACCGGAAGCCAGTGTTAGCTGCAGTTTCTCTTTCCGTTTCCATGGAAGCTGATGTTGGCTCAGCAGAAACATGGTGCCGCTGCCAGTGAGTTTTAAAACCAGATAGTTTAAATCAGTGACCTTGCTCATTTCCATGGAAAGGGGCATTGAGTGCCAGCCCAAAGGAGAGGTTCCCTCTCTCTTGTTAATTGCAGCCATTGAGGCTGATGGCTGAATTCTTTACTCAGGTATCATTTTGCAACAGTACCTGAGATCTTTGAGATCTTTATTGCCTCTTTTTAACAATGACAGAAATATCAGAGAAACAACTCTCCCTACTATCCTGTCTTCCAACAGTGGCCAATGCCAGGTGCCCCAGAGAGAATGAACAGAACAGGTAATCATCAAGTGTCGCCCATTCCCAGCTTCTGGCAAACGGAGGCTAGGGACACCATCCCTGTCCATCCTAGCTAATAGCCATTGTTGGACCTATCTTCCATGAACTTATTTAGTTCTTTTTTGAACACTGTTATATATTTAAAGGGGAATCAAAGTCTCTGTTCCCTCATATATGAAAGGGGCGGGGGGGAAGCTAACTCTAGCAGGCTTAATTTACATATATTTCACCCCAATGTGATTCTGTACAGCGTTTATATTGGGTTTGTTTTGGAGTTTGTGCTCTTTTTCTGGAAATATTAAATGATGCATATAAACGTATTTGTGAAAGAGGGTCATGTGCTCAGCTGACAGGTAGTAGACTCTTATTGGGTAATGAGTCCAAAATCAATCAGATCAGAGTGTCTGAGAGCTGGACTCTGTCTGGAAGTTTTGCTTTGCTCTGGCTTCCCTGCCCAGAGATTCTGGACCCTGTATGGAGCTGACTTTGTGGAATTGGATCTAGTAGCAGTGAATCTGACACTGGAACCGTATGGGGCACTAGCAGAGTTAGTGGCTCTGACTTCTTTGGATTAGAATCTGGCAGTAGCAGGTCTGGTAGTGCTGATTTTGTGGAACCAGCCAGGGAAAGTTGAAGAACAGAGTAGGATCTGGTGGTGTGAACTTCACAGGAAGAGGCTGAGGAGTGCTATCTCCTGGCAGCCTCTTGCCTGCTATTGAGTCTAATTGGCTTTGTGAATGAGGCTTTGGGGGACTGGGGATTGTTTTGAGAGACAGTGTGGCCTGGTAGACAAAGCAGTGGGCTGGGACTCAGGAGACTGGGATAGTATTCCTGGCTCTGTCACTGCTAACCCTGAGGAAATCATTTCACCTGCTCCATGCCCCAGTTTCCCCATCTGTAAAATGGAGATAGCGATACTGACCTCCTTAAGTGCTTGAGACCTATTGGTGAAAAAACACTATATAAAATAATAGGAGGTATTAAATATTTACAGTTCTGGGCCCCAACAATCTGGACAATTAATAACTGGGACTGTGCAGTCACTAATACCACTTGTACTGCTTGGGTTTTAACAATATCATTTTACTATGTAAATAAATGCTTATCTTCGCCACCCCCCATAAATTAACACGCCCCCCTGCTATTTGTGGTTTCCTATTCCCAAGGATTCCAGATTGTTTGTTGGCAGGGAAGAACCACTAGTGAAGATGACCAGGGGATTTACGGGTCCTAAAACCTGGGAGTAGATAAGGTCTGAGATGGGGGCTGAAGCCAGTTCTATGGCCTGTGTTATACTGAAGGCCAGATGATCACAATGGTTCTTTCTGGCCTTAGAATCTATGGATTTTATTTATTTTGGACATCATCTGAAACTAGCTTTACTGCAAGTGACACCTGGCAGAAGGGTCACATGTACGTGAGAGCACTATTGCATTACAAAGGTTAAACTTTCTATATGCGGCTTTAAAAAAAAATCTTCATCTGGGACTCCTAGATATTCTTCAGCTGAGGACCACTTTAACCTGGACAATGTTTCAGCTAGATAATATAGGACATTTATTCCCCTCTGCAATAGAAAGTGACTTCCTATTGAATGGGAGTTAGTGTTCCTAGTTCCCTTTTCATGTTGAGTCCTTGTTCTGGGAGCGTAGAAGCATGTGTGTAAAGGGGAAACAGGTAAAAGTGCAAAATGGAGCCAGAAAAACCCTCACTGTTCATCAGGCCTATTTGTTCAAATAGCAAATATTCTAAATTTTAGAATTAATGTAATAAAGGTAGTAGGAGCTTGTATCACATCTGTGCTTTTCGTTGTCTCCTAGATACTACCTGAGCTTTTACATAAAATGCCTTGGTAATTTAATCAGGTGTCTCATTCTGTGAAATGCCATTAGCTGTGAAAAGGAAAAACAGAGCATAACAAATGAAAATATGTACCTTGTGTCAAAATAAAAGTCTCTACATTAAATTGAACAACCCTGTTCCTTATACTACTGGTTTCCCCAATTAAATTGGAGAAGCTCATAGATCCATAGATTTGAAGACCAGAAAGGACCATTGTGACCATCTAGTCTCACCTCCGGTATAACACAGTACATAGAATGTCCCAAAAATAATTCTGTGACGGACTTCCCCAGGGTGCAACCTGCAACTGGGGTACTGCTGGGTCCTCTGGCATACTAGTCTTCCCCACCCTTTCACATTGTGAGGCTGTGACAAGCTGAAGTCCTCTCCGGGTCTTGCACTTACACAGCCATACACAAGAAGGGACACACCCAGCTACAGTTATATGAATGCTTTCGCCAGCCCCTCATAAACCAACTATAGAGTTCCCTCCCAACTCTCCAGCTTAGGACCCCAGAACTGTACCATCTTGCCCTGGTCAGAAGCCTGACTAGTGTAAGTTATTACCCAGTCCACCCCTCCCTCAGTGTGGAGAGGACAATGCACCAGCCCCTGTTCCTGAGCAGATTTCCCTTTGCACTTCAAACAACACACTGTTTTAGGTAAAAAATATAAAACAGATTTATTAACTGTTGAAAGATAGATTTTAAGTGATTATAAGTAATAGCATACTGATCAAAGTTGGTTACCTAAGAAATAAAACAAAATCACAATTTAAATTTTATACACTACACAGGATTTGAATCACGCAGTGTCTCACCCTGATGGTGCAAACAGTCCACCAATCTTCCATACACAGGCTAGAAATCCCTTCAGTCTGGGACCACCTCCCCAATTCAGTCTTTGTTCTTCAGGTGTTTCCAGGTGTTGAATTATGGGGGGAGTGGTACATAGTCAATATTCATAACTATAATATTCAGCTACAATGACAGCACATACAATCCAACATGATATTAATGTTCAACAGATCAGGACATTTAGAATGATATCTTACAAGGCATACTTTTCACAAAACATAATAATAATTATATTACTACAGTAAATATAGGGGTGGCAGGGTGTTGCGTTGGGGTACAGAATGTCAAATTCCTAGAGTGTATCTTTTAGAAAAAAACCATATTTGATTTAAAAATTGCTAGTGATGGAGAATCCATCCTCAATAAACTGTTCCAGTAGATTAGATTTTAGCTTCTGATTTATATTCATTACTATCAACTTCCCTTTTCTTGCATTTATTACATATTATTTTTTATTTTTGTATTGCTGCCTACACTTCCCCTGTAAACCAGGTCATTTTTTTTTCAAACCAGTATGGTCTTCTTCCTTGATTGCGGCTTTTTAGGCATCTGGTAAAGGTGTTCTTAACAATTCACAATTATTCACATTTTTTCTGGTGAAATCATAGAATCATAGAATATCAGGGTTGGAAGGGACCTCAGGAGGTCATCTAGTCCAACCCCCTGCTCAAAGCAGGACCAACCCCAACTAAATCATCCCAGCCAGAGCTTTGTCAAGCCGGGCCTTAAAACCCTGTAAGAATGGAGATTACACCGCCTCCCTAGTGCTTCACCACCTTCCTAGTGAAGTAGTTTTTCCTAATATCCAACCTAGTCCTCCCCCACTGAAACTTGAGACCATTGCTCCTTGTTCTGTCATCTGCCACCGCTGAGAACAGCCTAGCTCTATCCTCTTTGGAACCACCCTTCAGGTAGTTGAAGGCTGATATCAAATCCCCCACCCCCCCACTCTTCTGCAGACTAAATAAGCCCAGTTCCCTCAGCTTCTCCTCATAAGTCATGTGCCCCAGCCCCCTAATCATGTTCGCTGCCCTCCGCTGGACTCTCTCCAATTTTTCCACATACTTTCTGTAGTGGGGGGCCCAAAACTGGATGCAATACTCCAGGTGTGGCCTTACCAGTGCCGAATAGAGGGTAATAATCACTTCCCTCCATCTGCTGGCAATGCTTCTACTAATTCAGCCCAATATGCTGTTAGCCTTTTTGGCAAGAAGGGCACACTGTTGACTCCTATCCAGCTTCTTGTCCACTGTAATCCCCAGGTCCTTTTCTGCAGAACTGTTGCTTAGCCAGTTGGTTCCAACCCTGTAGCAGTGAATGGGATTCTCCCGTCCTAACTGCAGGACTCTGCACTTGTCCTTGTTGAACCTCATCAGATTTCTTTTAGCCCGATCCTCCAATTTATCTAAGTCACTCTGGACCCTACCCTTACCCTTCAGTGTATCTACCTCTCCCCCCAGCTTAGTGTCATCCACAAACTTGCTGAGGTCCAATTCATCCCATTGTCCAGATCATTAATAAAGACCCCAGGGCACTCTACTTGATATCGGCTGCCAACTAGACTTTTTGATTGCTACCCATTGAGCCCGATGATCTAGCCAGCTTTCTATCCACCTTATAGTCCATTCATCCAGCCCATACTTTTTTAACTTGCTGGCAAGAATACTGTGGGACAGTGTATCAAAAGCTTTGCTAAAATCAAGGTATAGCACATCCACTGCTTTCCCCATATCCACAGAGCCAGTTATCTTGTCATAGAAGGCAATCAGGTCGGTCAGGCATGACTTGCCCTTGGTGAATCCATGTTCACTGTTTCTGATCACCTTCCTCTCCTCCAAGTGCTTCAAAGTGGATTCCTTGAGGACCTGCTTCATGGTTTTTCCAGGGACTGAGGTGAGGCTGATTAGTCTGTAGTTCTCTGGATTCTCCTTCCTCCCTTTTTTTAAAGATGGACACTATCTTCGCCTTTTTCCAATTGTCTGGGACCTCCCCTGATCACCACAAGTTTCAAAAGATAATGGCCAGTGGCTCTCAATCACATCAGCCAACTCACTCAGCACCTTCAGATGCATTAGATCCGGCCCTATTGACTTGTGCACATTCAGCTTTTCTAAATAGTCCTTAACCTGTTCTTTCACCACTGAGGGCTGCTCACCTCCTTCCCATACTGTGCTGCCTAGTGCAGCAGTCTGGGAGCAGACCTTGTCTGTGAAGACTGAGGCAAAAAAAACATTGAGTACTTCAGCTTTTTCCACATCACCTGTCACTAGGTTGCCTCCCCCATTCAGTAAGGGCCCCACATTTTCCCTGACCTCATTCTTGTTGCTAATATACCTGTAGAAACCCTTCTTGTTACCCTTCACGTCCCTTGCTAGCAGGAACTCCAATTGTGCTGTTGCCTTCCTGATTACGCCCCTGCATGCTCTAGCAATATCTTTATACTCGTCCCGAGTCATCTGTCCAAGTTTCTACTTCTTGTAAGGTTCCTTTTTGTGTTTAAGTTCACAGAAGATTTCTCTGTTAAGCCAAATTCTTCCTCACAGCTGATTTGGCTCATAATTGTTTTCAAGTTTTGTGAAATTGGCCCTTTTAAAGCACTAGGGGTGTGTGTGTATGTGTGTATATATTTTACTGGTCAGGACTTTATTCTGTTTGCAGATTATAAATGTGATCAAGTCATGATCACTTGTACCTAAGCTACCATTAATTTTTAGTTCTGTGATCAGTTCCTCTTCATCTGTCAAGCCAAGCTCTAACATAGAATCCATTCATGTTGGATGCAACACTTTTTGCTTTAGGAAATGCTCATCTATAATATTTAGAAATTCCAAGGATGTTTTAGTACTGGCAGCATGAGACCTGCAGCATACATCACTCAGAATGAAGTCTTCCGTAGTCACACAACTGCCCCCCCCATACATTGTAGATAGTGTAAGGAGCTGGTCATCCTATTCCCTAGTGTGTGATTTGGTGGTCTGTAGCAGACCCCAACTAGTACCCCAGCTTGTGCCTTCTCTGTTAGGACGTTGATCCATTAGCAGTCTGGGAAAGATCATTTTCTTCCAAGTTATCAGTGACTCGGAAACAATTAATGACATTTTTGACATGGTGTGCCACCCCGTCCCCTTTCCCACTCAATCCTTTATGCATAGATTATAACTGTTGTTTTTAACATTCCAATCATGCAGATCTTCCCACTGGGTTCAGTAATACCAACTATATTGATTTTGTACTCATCATTCCTCTTGTTTGTTACCCAGGCTTCTAGCATTGATGTATAGGGAATTAAAGAATTTCTTGTCTTCATGTCCTTTGGTTCCTTGATTAATTTTGTTCTCACCATCTCAGTTTTGTTCTAAATGAATGCTCATATATTCCCTCTTTTTACCCTCCCTTTTTGCTATTTGTTTAATGCTTTCCTGACTACTCTAGCCAGCCTGTCCCCAAGGAGATTGGTTCCCCTTCTACTGAGGTGAAGGCCACTGTACAGCCACCACTCCCCAAAGATGGACCACAGAAGGAGGATCAGTGATCCACAAAAATCAAAACCTCTCCCCTATATTACTTACCAAGCCAGCAGTTCACTTCCAGGAGTGATTTTGTGGATAATCCCTTTAGGGATTACTTGCATGAGTAAAACCAAATCCTGCTTGCCTTAGATGATACCAGTCTGTTGGCATTCATGCTGTACATGGTATTTTTGTTGTTCATTTGTAAACAGGGACAACATGGATT
Source organism: Eretmochelys imbricata (assembly GCF_965152235.1). Classification (NCBI taxonomy): domain Eukaryota; kingdom Metazoa; phylum Chordata; order Testudines; family Cheloniidae; genus Eretmochelys; species Eretmochelys imbricata. The sequence continues at coordinate 69,683,950 of NC_135573.1, forward strand.
GTCTAACTCCTGAGTTTTACTGGCTTAAATTATTCCACGTAAAAATATTTCAGATTTCAAGATGACTTGAAGAATAATTAGGAAGGTGTCTGAATTGGCCCTGCATATGCCAACTTTCTATGGGCTACTTAGGGAAGACTTATGTCAAGTCTCTGCACTTAGTATCAATTTATTGTTGCTTGTTCCAGCCTCCTTGACTCTTCTGTCTTACCTGCCCAAAGCACAGCAGCTAAAATTAATTTCTCTCTCCCTTGACCCCCCTCTAACCAATTCACTGGCTTCTGCTGTGTTCCATGTAAAGTTCAAATTACTGGTCCTCACTGCCTTGCCTGATATTCTCATTTCCTGACATTTCTTGCCTCATGCTCTGACTTGTTCTCATCTTGTTCCCTCCATCTGCTCATGCTTTCACCTTCCTACCTCTTGTCACCCTATTCCCTATGCCTGGAATGACATTCCCCTTCCTGTGCCAGACATCCTCACTTTCCTCCTTCTTGTTGGCTTCCTTTGGCTTTCTTTCCAGCATGGACTGTCGCTCCTCCACTATTGCTCTCAGTCTCTATGGGAAAAATATCAGTACTTATATGATTCATGTGACTTACTATTTTTGATCTATGTTATTTCTTCCCCTTTTTCTTCCTGTGTAATTTAGGCCCTGATCGGGTACAGTAGATGCCACTTATTAGCAACCCCTTTGTGGCCAGCAAAAACTTGCCATTATCCGGCAATTGCTAATAAGCAGAAGGCAGGTTTGCAAGGCTGCAGCCAGGGAACGCTCATCCCAGTGCTTCCTTCCCTGGCTGCAGCCTTGCAAACCTGTGTGTGGGCAGGGAAGCAGTGGGGAGGAGAACTGCAGCCCAGATACTGGGATTTTCTATGGAGAGAAGGGGCACTGGGGGCCCACAGAGTTGCATGGTAGCTTTCCTTGCACTCTCCAGGGGCTTGGGGTTCAAAACACCCTAGCACTTCCTACCCTGTGTGCAGCGCCCCAGCAGGGCACAGCCCAGAGAAGTACTGTGTAGCTCTGGCATCTAGGCTGCAGCCCGCCCCCACTTATGACCTTACCCATATCCTCCCTTCCCATATCAGCCAGCAGCCCCTTGCCTAATGTGTGCAGGCAGGTTTGTGAGGCTGCGGCCCCAGCAGGAAGCACTGGGACATGCTGAGCACCAGCTGCAGGTTGGCTGGGGCACATCCCGTCACTTCCTTCTCTGGCTGCAGCCCTGCAAACCTGCCTGTACTCGGGCAATTTCTTCAACAACAACAACAAAAGTTGTTGACAAGCAGCATGTCATTGCCAATATCCAAATCCCATTAACTTTAAAGTCAATGGGACAGGATTGGTTCCTGGCAAAATGTTGCTATTAACAGGCTGCTTTTGCTCTGCCCCCTCCCAGTGGGCTTGATCCTGACTGCTTGTTATTGCTTGGCCCCAGCCAGAGGGCTGGCTACAGACTCATTACTGACTTACAGTACTGTTGATCGGCTCTCAGTCATTAGGTAGCGTAGTGGCCTCCCTCTGATGCAGACAGGGAGGAGCCACGCCAAGCCACAACATGGGGGTTACTATTAAGTGGAAACTACTGTAAATTTACCTTTTTGGGGAGACCCTGGTCCCTGTGAAGAGTTCCAGTGAAGTCACTGAGGCTCCACATGGGCACTAAGAGCCACTTGTACCAATCTAATTAGAGGATAGAGTTTTAAGGTCCTGATTCAGCAAGGCACTTGAGCGTGCACTTAAATTCCATTGCCCCAGGCTTAAAATTAACTATGTGCTTAAGTGGTTGCCTGACTTTGGACCTTAGGTTGTAAACTTTCTGGTCATGGGCCATGCCAATCCTAACATCTTTCTCAGGTGCATGCCTAGTTTTATCATTACATTTAGTTGTTTGACCATCTGTGTTCCTTTTTTTAGAAGGGTGTTATTTCAAAACCTTGAGTACTAAACACAAATCACCTATTGGCTCTATATACTTGGACTGGGATTTTCAAAGGTGCCTAACGGAACTGAATTTCAAAGAGATCCAGATGCCCAGCTCTCTTTGAAAATCCCAATGTTAGCTGACAAGTTATTGTGGACTTTTTTAGATATTAAAGTTGCTGAGAGTAGCAATAGTCTGTCAGCTACCTCCTATAGAGAACCTATAATGAGGAATAATATGCATTGTGACCATTTGCTTTCTATCCTAAAAAGTTCACCAGGTTCTCAGTTACAAGAGTTTTCATTTATCAAGATGACTGCTATATGAAGATGGATGTAATGTGTAAAATAACTTTGGCTAAGGGTATATGATATAAATCTGATTAGAATTTACCATAAAAGACAGAGAGAAAGCTGATGTATTGAGCAGTAAAGGTAGGATTGAGAATGTATCCCTTTTGTTAAGATCTTCCCTATTTGTTACAATATTTCAGTGCTTGTATATAATTACCTTAATATCTTTGTATCTTAGCATTGTTCAAGGAATCACCTATTCTTCTGCAAAAAAAAAATAATGGTGTCTTTGGGCATGGAGATTATTGCACAGAGAATGTTTTTGTCAAATTCCACATCTGGATTTTTCTAATGTGACAATTATCATAATGAGCAAGATCTGAATAAAGGGAGTTACTTTACTCAACCATTATCTTGAAAAGAGCCCTACATTAGAGCTAGAAGGAGTTTTCTGTGTATGTGTCCAAATGACTTGGGTATAGTATAATGAGGAAACTCTTCCATCACTGAAAGTGCACATCAAGAGAGGGAGCCTTACCTTGGATACGAATGTCAAAGGCATTCATCAGTCTATTAGTTCTTTGGGATTCTTGACAGATGCAGGGACCAAAAAAGAGAGCAGAACAAAAGTTTCACTGTCCTAAAGAGAATCTTTCTGGACTTATTCTTTATGGTTAAAGCCAAGTTCTTCCCTCTTGTATGTATATGCAGCTCCTACTGAGTTAAGTTGCCAGCTTATTTCTGTGGGCAGAACTTAGCAGTGTCTCTCCATTAAGACTTAATGAAAAGTCTGGCATACCTTTCTTTCAAGAATGAAGAAAACTCCTAAGAAAAAGCATTCAGGGCCCTTTGGTTACTTGAGCACAGAGAAGCTGAAGCAGGTGAAACTCTCCAGGGGTATGTACGGAGGGCAACAGTGGCTATGAAGTATGCTCCCAATTCCACAGAAGCCTTTTGGCTACTATCTGTACCATTCAGGGGTCTGTAAGTCATGGGGGCTGTTTGTGGAATGACAGTACCCCGGGGGTTGGGGGTGGGGGAGGAGGAGACGTATATGAGAGGGAAGGTTTAATGGCTCTGTATTTCATTTTAGCAATTTGTAATTTACTACTATCCTTTTACTCATTTAAAAATATAAATACAACTAAACAATGATTTGTAAACCAGAAACAAAGGCTAAAATGTGTAGCTGAGACTGATATTAAACAATAGTGTTAAGAATTAAAATTTAAACATTAACAAATATATTACCGATCTAATAGAATTTTCCCATAAATATAATCCCAATAAATGAGTGTTCTGAACAATCAAAGTTAAAACTGACATTTTTATCTTGGAACTAAATTCTGCTTTCTGTTTCTCTATAGTAAAGTTGAAGCAGATTCTTCATTAATCTATGTAGTTCCACTGAAGACAATAAAAACCAACCAACCAACCAACCACACAATTATAAACTTTCCAAAGTAGTTGTTAGAATCTAGCCACTGTCCAGTGACTCAAAGGACGGAAGGGTATGTAGCCACTCCCCCAAGGTATGGGTCAAGCCTCCTCCCTACTTGGAGTGTCTTGTCTTTTCTCCTTGCAGGGGCTGGGTCCTGAGTTATTTTTCTGATGCCTGATGTCTCCACCCAACATGATGCCTTTCTGTACCCAAGACCCAAACAGTGCTTGGGAAAAATGAATAATGCTACAAGTGGACAAATGTTCTAAAACCCAGTACCCAAGATACAATAAAGCACAGCAGCAATCCTAGCAAAGAAGTGATGTACCCCAAAATAACAGTATAACAAAACTGACTTTATTGGGAGCAGGAAAATAGGATCTGGGGAAGGAAAGGGTTACGTTAACTAATACATGCTAAACACAAACAAATCCACCTGCTAACACTCAACTCTTCCCAATCCCCAGCTCCCTCCCTGGCAGATGATATGTTGATGAGGAGTGCAGAGATAAGGGCTGTAGCCTTGTGAATGAATGTTGGCTGGTTTAAAACAGAACAACAGTGTTTGTAATGGGACGTCCACCCCACACTGGCAGAGAAGGGGTTAAAAGCAGCTTAGGGAGGCTGCATGGGGAGAAGCCAGTCAGGGCCCAGTAGGACCATATGAAAAGAGCTGCAGGGCCAGAGGTGATCAGTTGCTTCAGGGAGCCCAATGGAGATCACTGGGTTCCTAGAGGTCTGCAGGAAGGTAGCACCTTGGACTGGACAGCTAATAGCAGGGATCGGGGTGGGGGAGGAGAGAGAGAGTGAGCGTACTCACTTGCTCGCTCCTGGCTGGCTGCTGGGACTTGCAGGCTTGAGGTCCTGAGAAGAGGGTGAAGAAAAGTGCTGGGGCTCAAAACTAAAACTAGTCCTTGTCTTTGAGTCAGGCTGTCCCCTCCCACTGAGGGTCTGAGCAGCCCTGGCTCATCGTTGACCCAGCAAACTGCCTGTCCATATCACCCCATGCAGAAGCCTCACTATTGGCCTCAGCAGGAGTTTCTAGTCCACTTGGTTCCCATGCCTGACTCCAAGCATGCTGAGAAATGATGTCAGAGGGTTCTGGTAGCCAGTACAGTTGTAGTCCATTGGGTAGATTAGTCTGACACTCCTGGAGGTGACAAACTCCAAGTGGGATTCTGGGTAAGTTTACAGTATATACTTAATACCATATTTTCATTTTATTCAGCAATTAACCTTGTGTTAAACCTGCAATTCCAGTTTTACATAGGGCTTAATCCTGAAAGGAAAGGCAAAGTCAATGGAAATTTTCAGTTCAGAACTTAATAGCTGATGACTGGGAAGGAATTTCATATAGTCCTTTTATAAACCTTCAGGGGTTTAAGATTCTTATTATTTGCCTCACAGAACTGCCTAAAGGCCCATCGAGATCAGGGCCCCATCATGCTCGTTGTTGTACATGCACGTAGTACGATAGCACATGCCTGGAAGAGCTTAAAATATAAGTGGACAAGTCAGACAGAGTGGGCGAAATAGAACTCTCTCTCCACTTTACAGATGAAGAACGGAGGCAGAGAGGGATGAAGGCATTTGCCCATGTGTCAGAGCTGGGATTTGAGCCTACACATCCTTAGTCCCTCTCCTGTGTCTTGACCACAAGGCCAAAGTTCTGACTACAAAGCTGTTCTTTCAAAAAAAATTATAGATGTCTTTTAAAGATCTTTAATACCTCATAGGAGTGCTCCATCACCTAATTAATTCACCATCTTAACTTCCAGAAAAGAGACTGTGACTAACACTTTTATTATTATTGCTGTCACTGGGCAGTGGCAGATTTAAGAGTCACTAAATGTGACCGGCTCCCCTGGTCTCCTTCTCCTGTCTGCGAGTGGCAGATGAATAAAAATATGGGCCCTGGTGCAAGGTTTTATTGTGTACCCTCACATGACGTCACAGGTCCCACATTCAAATAAACTCACTTCCCTCATCCCCCCAACTTGTTCCTGCCTCTGCATCCCTGTTCTGCTCCCCCATTACACTCCCCTCCAAGCGCCATGCTATCATAGAATCATAGAATATCAGGTTTGGAAGGGACCTCAGGAGGTCATCTAGTCCAACCCCCTGCTCAAAGCAGGACCGATCCCCAATTAAATCATCCCAGCCAGGGCTTTGTCAAGCCTGACCTTAAAAACTCTCTAAGGAAGGAGATTCCACCACCTCCCTAGGTAACGCATTCCAGTGTTTCACCACCCTCCTAGTGAAAAAGTTTTTCCTAATATCCAACCTAAACCTCCCCCACTGCAACTTGAGACCATTACTCCTTGTTCCGTCATCAGCTACCACTGAGAACAGTCTAGAGCCATCCTCTTTGGAACCCCCTTTCAGGTAGTTGAAAGCAGCGATCAAATCCCCCCTCATTCTTCTCTTCCGCAGACTAAACAATCCCAGTTCCCTCAGCCTCTCCTCATAAGTTATGTGTTCCAGACCCCTAATCATTTTTGTTGCCCTTCGCTGGACTCGCTCCACATTGGATCGCTCTGGCCCGGGCCCTACCCCAGTATTGCTACTGCTGGAGCCATCACCACTGCTCCTGCCAAAGCTAGAACAAAGCTGCAGACCACCCCTGCTGCTGCCACCAGAGTACAGTCATAGCCTCTAGGGAGAGCAGTACACCAGTGCCTGCTGCTGCATTTGAATTTGCCCGGGCAATGTGAGGGAAGGAGGGGCCTCCAACCAAAGTGGAGGCTGTGCCCTATCTGGTCCCTCTAATCAGAATTCATGGCAGAGCCACCCTTTTGGAGGCCCCCTTCCCAGGCAAATTCAAATATGGGTTGTGGGGACCAGCGCACTGCTCTTCCTAGCGGTTTCAGCATGATGCACCAAGCACATGTTGTTGTGCGGCTGAGCAGCCCTGAGCCTCCAGGGGCCCTCCAAGCATATGGGCCCCTGAGCAGCTTCATCAACTGTTCCTCTGCCTCCACATTGAGGGCCTCACCCTCACAAGTAACTGAGTCAGTCACCCACAGAAAGGAGCCCCCTCATTGTCACAGGGGTGATGCAGTTGCATGTGTCGAACGCTGCCCTAGGCCGTTGGCCCCCATTTTGTTCTGAAATGCCTTTGCAAAGCTCACACAATATAGTCGTAGAAGTTTCCTTCCCCATCATGCAGGGGTCACAGCTGCTAGGTATGCGCTAGTCCTGAAGGGTGCTGTTGGGAAATGTTCTCTTCCATAGCTGCCTCCTTGCTATGGAACACAGACATACGTGTCTGTGTGCTCTTCCCCACCTCCACAGCACTCTCTCCCACCAGCCCCACTCTAGCTATGCCTATGTCTGTTAGATTCTGCACAGAAAACACAAAACAAAACCCCACACTTTTTAGGATTACTCCACAACTCAAGGATAAAGTAAGCATAGGGTTGCTACCTTCCTAATTGCTGGTAACCAGACCCCTGAGGCCCTGCTCCCACTCCGCCTCTCCCCACAAGGCTTTGTCCCCATCGCTTGCTCTACTCCTCTCCCTCCCTCCCTTCTGTCGCTCACTGGATCATCTCAAAAAGAAAAGGAGTACTTGTGGCACCTTAGAGACTAACCAATTTATTTGAGCATGAGCTTTCGTGAGTCTGCCTGCAAGTAGGAGGTGGCCCCGGCTGAGTATGGGATTGATGCAGGTTAATGATCCGGCACCTTCCACCTGCACAATAACCAGACTTTCGGTTTGGGTGCCATTTAGGGTTGTTGGGTCCTCTGGTCAAAAACTGGGCACCTGGCAACCCTAAATAGCTTCTGGACCCTTAGGCCAAAAACTGGACTGTCCAGGTAAAACCTGTACGGATGGCAACCCTGACTAAGCAGCACAAAAATACACTTTATTTTTGCCTATATTTCCAACTTTGGAAGACATCTGAAGATGAAAACCATAAATACAAATACAATCTGGTTTTAGAAAATGAAAAGAAAAAAGATTTTGTTATTAAAAACTTTCTCAAAAACTCCTAAGCAGCAGAAGCTGTCATTTTGTTCACTTCCGGACCAGCTTCTGCAGTCTGAAATAGAAAGTCATTAACTACCTTAATTCAGCAAACATGAATCTGTCATTGTATCAAGGTTTTAGTCAGGAAGGAGATTTGTGCAGTATCACTGAAGTGGCACTTGTAGTAATAGCTGATGATATTTCCAGAGAAACTTTTTACTTGAAACCAGTACAACTGAATACCCCATAACTGAGCAACAAAACCAAAGATCCCACAGATTATCTTAAAACAAACAAACAACCCCCCCCCAAAGACCTTGTAGGCGAATTTGAAAGGAGTAAAATAAAAGGCGCTGTAGATGAGTAAGTCAATGCATTCTTGCTTCTGAAATAGGTTTGGCATTCCCGTCTGATAAAAGTGACTTTCAAGATTCAGTTTGATCAGACATGGCTGAAAGACCTTGCTCTTTGCAATTGAAAAAGACAAGATAGCAAGGTTGCAGCGGGAACAGTTTGCCAAGGAAAAGTGTCACGGTCCTGCAAGGTTCCAGTAATTGAAAATATACAAGCCAACATGATTTGGTTGAGATTCCACTTTTATTTAGGCTTCTAACTTATATGTTTTTTTTTAACTTTAAAAAAGCTAAGGTGACATGACCATTTGGCCCAATGCAGCATCATTTCTGACTGTGCTCTGAACTTTAAATCTGCCCCTGTCACTGTGGCAATTCTGTGTAGGTTGAAAAGTTGAAACTCTTATTGATCTTGCACACACAGTCCTTATGTATCAATACTTTTGCCTGTGAAGATGCTTTTCAAAGTTCAAGAAGCCGTGCAGTGACTGAAGTCAGAGCCAGAGCCAAGCTGTTGAACACAGTATGGTCTCCCTGCCCCATATAATGAAGCAAGCCTGTCTGACTGTGTGCAAGATCTTTAATTACCTTCAGTCTCAGGCTGATCAGAATGTGTATTCCTATTCCAGTACTGGAATACAGTATCTATTCTGCTGTGAATATCCAGTCCCTAGTAAGGAACAAAAATCTGGAGTTCTTAATGTTTTGCTCCCTTTTTTGAAGTAAAAAAATGCAAATATATATATATATATATATATTTAAGCAGCTCACTTCTTAATATCTTGCCATTCAATCCTGAGATGTTCGTAGTAACTAGCAGTGAGCATGGCTAGACCTACACACTGAAGATATAAAACGCTGCGGATGGTATGGAGGGGAACTTGGAGCATGATGCCCTTCTACCTGGATATCAGAATCTGGTAAAGGACTATAGGATTCAGAAATGTTCTGCGAGACTTCAGTCCAGCAGTTGGTAATAGCCATAAGAGGCATTCCAAGAAAGTTTTCCAGCAAGAAAGGGAAAGGGGGGAGAGTGAATGTCCCTGAGAGCAGATGTGGGAGTGGTGGAAAGTAACACTTTCTCCCTGATGGTGACTTCCAGCAGGTCAGGATCTCGTTCTGGGTGTCCTCAGTATCCCTGGCAGCAGCTACAAGAGTACCAGGGAGGGTAGTAAGAATGCCTCCTCTCTGATGTCAGTTTCTGGTGGTGGCGATGATTGGGGGGCAGGGGGAAGGAAACATTAAATTACTATTAGCAGCCCTAACTTCACTGTGATAATATCACTTGTTAGTAATGCCCACTTCCTTCTACACTTACGCAGCCTCAGCAGCTTCGGAGAAGGCAAAATTCCTTCCCCCATCTCAGTAATGTCATTTCTGTGGGTATAGGAGGTCAAATGCAGATTATCCTCCTACTGAGCAGCAGCAGCCTTAGGCAGGCTATGTAGCCAGTTACTATGCTTTTGGAGACACAAGATTCTTTGACACCATGGTGACAAGCATGGTATAAACCACCTATGTAGACTGGAACACATGCCTTTTAGAAGCTGAGCCACATCTTGCTTTGAATGAGATCTGCTCTCTTGAATTGAACACCTTGGACCATCCTGTTTTGATGTGTTCATGTCTCATTGTTCTTCAGTAGCTCCTGATGATAAACTTTAACTGTCTCCCATCTCATCTGTCATGGTCATTTCTACATCCAAGAGATTTTCATTTGTTTATATAACACTTTTAAATGGTTTAATCGTGGTTTTTTTTGTTTGTTTATTTAGCTACAAAATACCAGCAAAACAAACACGAGTTCTGGCAAAACATCACTTGGATTGTATGAGAACTGCATTAAATTATAACTAGGGTTGATTGGGAGGTTATTTTTTTCCTCACCAGAAAATGCACTCGTTTTTACTGAAAATTTTCGACAGGGTTTCACTTTGTGAAAACTGAAAAACCAACCAACCCCTCCAAAAGCTCCCCTCAATAGCAGCTCACTTTAAACCCAATTTAAAACTTGTTTTCGTTTTTGACAAAACTTTGGCATTCTTGACTGTTTTTTCAAAAAAAACTTCAGTTTTGTTGAAATGTCACTTTGTCAAAAAGGTCTGACCAGAAAAAATTGTGACCAGCTCTGACTGTAAACTCGCATTGGTTAGTCCTAAACAGTTTCATCGGCAGAGAATTACAATGATTGTATTCAAACTGAAATATTAACAATAGTTATAATTAAGGGTTAAACTGTGAGTGGTAAATCATAGCTTACCCAACCTGCATGGATAACTACAATTCAGTATGGATAAAAATATTGAAGAATAAAGAAAAATAAAGATCATACTTATTCAAAAATAAAACAGAATATAAAATGTAATTATGGCACAGTGTTCAATTTTATAAGGAAATATTCTTATCTAACAGAGTCATTTTATTAACCAATATGAAGTTTTTCTACCTCAATGCCTGATTGTAGGTGAAAAGCCAAAGTAAGGACCTGATCCAGAGCCCATTGAAGTTAATGGAAATTCTCCAATTGACTTCAGTGGGGATTGGAGAAGGCAATCTATCAGTTTACAACAAACACAACCTTGTGTCGTTAGAAACTTTAGGCCCGATCTAGCAACCCATGTCTGGTATGAAAATCCTAACTCACAGGATTAGTCCTATTGATTTCAGTTGAACTACTTGTGCCGATAACTCTGTTGGGTCAATCCCTCTGCTTTACGTGATGTCCGTTACTTTCAGAGTGTCACTGTAGTGTCGGACACTAGAGCTATAGTGTAGGATTTTCAAAAGCTATCTGCTTTGGCCCAACTCTGCTTTGGTGGTAAAACTGTCATTGGCTTCAGTGGGAAAAGTTAAATCAAGGTGAGCCCTTTTGAAACTCTCACCCATTGTGCCTTGTGAGGTCTTACAAAATAGTGCAGTTTTGTCAGAGGGCTTATCAGGTAGGCAAATATCCAAACTACAGGTGTACAGATTCTTCTGCCTTTGAAGACACCCAAAGCATGTAGTCCTTTACACTAATTTTTCAGAAATCTGATTCCTCAAAGTCATTTGGGTCCCATGCTATTATCAGTACTGGGGAGACCTTTCTTTCCTCAGGTGTAATACACTTGAAACTTGATTTCTCAATAGTTCGGTTCAATTAAAAATTTCCTGTCAAATTTTCATTTTGAGCATTTGAAATCAGTTTTCAAATTGCATTGTTTCCTGAGTTGATAAAGGCTCCTTCTGTTTTTAATAAAAGTCTGGTGCGTGACTTATAAAATGCATTTCTGTGTAATCAGCACCAACAGGGTATGTTTATAGTGAAGTGAATACTTTAGTAACCTGTGGGACACTGTATTTACCTTGCCCTCACATAATGGTAAACATTACTTGATTTATCTGCTTGTTTTAATAGCTTCAGCCAAATTCTCTAGGGAAGGGAATTTGTCTCCTTATCACTTTAGAAGCAATCAAATGAAACAGACGGCTCCTCGTGCGTTTTAATTATAACCTATTTCCCATACTTTAAAAAAAAAAGTGAACTTTTAGAGAGAGAATTAAAATGTAAACCTCAACTTAGATCATTTTACAAATATATCTAAATGTAAAGCCTTTATCCTTCAGGCTTTTATGATCACTACTTTTGTGGTTTGATTGAAAAGATAGGTCCCTTTGCTGCCACCCTTACACGTGGGGCTAGATTGTAACTTAACCTGCCTGGAGTGAGGAGCAATACGTAGTTGCACCACCTCAGTAGTAGACAAGAATGACTTGTGACGCAGTCACAATTTCTCCTCTCTGCCCTTTTGACTCTAGGTATTTTGCTCGTTTTTGTCAAGAAGCTTACTAGCTGGCCTTGTGCCGCTGGCCAGCTACTCTGGCCAATTAGTGGAGTGGAGCCAGGGCTCCTCCCTCTGCCTGCTGGCTCCCAGCTTCTCCAAGTTGCCCAGTTCCCTGCTTGGTGGGCTGCTGGGCTCCGGGAAGCTTGGAAGGCACTGGAAACACCTGGAAAGCTCAAAATGAAATGCTTTATCTTTCCAGAACAGGTTACAGAATTTTCATTCTGCAGGAAACTTCAATTTAATTTTTTCATTTAGTTTTGGAATGATTTGTTTTAAATGAATTTATCTAGCTTCAGGTCCCAGCCATTGGATGTTGTTATGCCGTTCTCTGCCAGATTAAGGAACTGTTCCTGAGAAATCTCCCCCTGTGTAGGTGCTTGTAGACTGTGATGAAGTCACCTCTTAACCTTCTTTTGGATAAACTAAATAGACTGAGCTTCATACGTCTCTCACTATATGGCTGTGATGCTTTCTCAGGGCATCCAGAACTGTAAGTCACCATGTTACCCATCTGCCTCACCATAAAAAGGATCTGCTGGTGCAAAACTGAATGACAACTCCTTTGCCACTCCAGTTTGTTAGCCAGCCTCACAGATACCTCAGGACTTCAGTAGTCCTAACTTTTGCCTGGCAGGTAATGCTTGGTTTCCCCAGTCCTCAAACTCCCTGGAAGAGCATTCCTCAGCAGTATACAGCCCCTGCCACTGGACACTCACAGAAATGGCCAAATCCTCGATCTCCAAAGACATAGACTACACATTAGCCTGTTGACGCAGCTGAGGATGCACACTCCGCTTTAATATAGCAGCACTGAGATGAAATTTATCCTCATTTTATTATAAATTTATTAATAACAGTGATTTAAGTGATACCAAGCAAGAATAAGAGACAAATGGTTACACATAAAACAAATATGTGACACAAACTTAGCAGGCTACAATTCTTGACTAGGATAAGTTTCTTAACTAGAAGCAATCTTTCAACATCACTGTCGTGGGGTACACACACCTCTGGGTCACCTCCTTATGACCGTGTCTGAGGATTAGCTCATGACTAGTTGGATGCCCCCCCTTTGGTTTCTTGCCCCATGATTTCACACTTTCTGACTATGGAGTCAGGTTACTCCCTCTCAGTCACTCAGGGTACTCCCTCTTTGTGGCTTGGCTCTCTGGCCAGGTCATTGTAGTTTTCCCCTTGCAGGTAGTATCAAAGTCCCATTGGACAACTGCCTCACACAGTTTTCTGGTCCACAGGCCACACTCTGTCACTTCCCCTGTGGCTGGTAGGTGAATCTGGGCCCACCCTCTACTCCGGGTTTCAGCTAATCAGCAGCCAAGGTCTGCAACATCCCACCTTGCTGCCATTTCCCTGAGCCTTTTCCTTCTCCACCTCTCTCAGGCTTCTACTCCACCACACTTCTGGGTAGACCCTTCCTTCAGGGCCTGGATCCCCAGGGTTTCTACTCTTCCCCTGGGTTTCCTCCTTTTCCTCTCTGCCCAGAGAGTGACTGCAGGCTTCCTCACTGCAGCCTTGTTCTGCTGCCAACTGCCTGGCTTTATACCAGCCCTGCCTGTTCCTTCTCTGCGGAACTCTGTCATCAGCCAGGGGTTGCTCAGGCCACCTAATTCCCCTCAGGTGTGGCCCATCCAGTGTATTGGCCCCTTATCAGCCACATTAACCCTTTCCAGGCTAGTATGGGGTGAGCAGCCCATCACAGTTGCCTATCCACATGGTAAGGGATCCTTTGTTCAAAGGTACAAAGAGTGCTCTTTGTCCCCTAAGTGACAGATGGCCACAATGTCTTTTTGCTTCTCCTTATATTCCTCAGTTTATTGTTTGTGTTACCAGGATGAACCTCTAGCATTTGGACTCTAGTGTCTTCCCATGCTATTTTTATTTATATTTGTATACCTCTGATACAAAAGAACTGCTCATTGTCTCTGGCATCACCATGCACAACTTACATTAAAGATAGGGAGATAACTATCCTCCATCTTGTCTGGAAAAAAACCTGTTTGTCCCTTTGTTTGGTTACAGACTTTAAAGCATAATATCCATAATTCCTTACACAGTGTTAACACATACATTTCACAATGATGTTAATTACCAGTGGGTCGCATGGCTTTCTTTATAGATAAGTATCATGACAGCAATGTGTTAGGTGCATTGAGTTTGTCAGGCCAGATAGGAGTTGTTACATGATAATGAACCATTTGCCATCTGGCATTGAGGGGCTCTTAGGGTCACAAAGGCATGTTTCCCACACCTTGAATCATTCTTGCAGCTCTTCTCTGAACCCTTTCCAATCTGTCTACATCCTTTTTGAAGTGTGAACACCAGAACTGGACACAGTATTCCAATAGTGGTCTCGCTAATGCCACACACAGAGGTAATAATACCACATCCCTACTTTTACTTGCTGTTCCCTTGTCTATGCACCAAAGGCTATGTCAACACTGGCATGCATACCTGAGTACTAGATCATGTATGGGGTTGCTTGTGCTCCACATACCCATGCCCACATTTGCTGTGCTGCACATGGGTATAATGCGGTGTATATGTGTATACCTGCATCCCCGCTCCAAGTACACAAGGCTAGCACTTGAATTTCAGAGGTGGTATCCCAGGGTTGTGTGCATCACAGGGAGACAAACTAGGAACCACTTTGTTGCGTACTGTAGGTACTGCTCCCTGCCTTCACACATTTGCCAGTGGTGCTTCCTGATCACATTGCCCCCTCACTTTTATTCCCTGCAAAACCATGTCGAAGGCATGGGTCATTTGTAAATGGTTCTGCTCTTGCTCCTTATAGAGAGAACAACGTTCGTGCAGTGTAGGCGGCGCTCATGATGGCATTTGGGCAATATTTTCTTAGCCATTGAAAACAGCTGATCTTGAGGGGCAATGAAAATTCATTCATGTCAGACTGGACAAATACACTGGTATTGCCATGGTATGGCCTTTGGTGGATCATCACTTCTGATACAGGAGAATCAGCATGGTGTGGTGGGATCACAATGTCTTGGAAAGCTGGGATGACCAGCAGTGGCTTCAGAACTTCCGAATGAGAAAACAGACCTTAATGGAGCTCTGTGAGCAGCTTGCATTAACCCTCCAGCAGCAGAACATTCAATTCAGGGAAGCCATATTGGTTCAGAAGTAGATTGCTATTGCCTTGTGGGGGCAGGGTACCACAGACCACAAATCACTTTGGGGTTGGAAAGTCCATTGTCAAGATTGTGGTTGTGCAGGTTTGGAAGGCAATTAACACTGATCTGTTCACAGGTGGTTGCTATAAGAAAAGTTCCAGAAATAATAGTTGGTTTTCAGAGGCTAGGATTTCTGAACAGCGCAGGGGCCATCATAGCATGTGTATCCCAATAGTTTGCCCACTACAAGTGGCAAGTGAGTAGGTGAACCTAAAAGGTGACTGTTCCATCATTCTGCAAGGTGAGCACATAGATTCATGAACACAGGAAAGGTTCAGGATGCAAGGAGGGAAGAAGAGCCTTTATTCTTCAGAAACGCTATGGCTCATGAAACTGTACCCCAACATATATGGTCCTGGAAAAAGGGAATTCAGTTTCAAGCTAAGTAGTTGCAGAATGGTTGTGGAATGTGCAGTTGGTAGGCTGAAGGCTCACTGGTGCTGCCTGTGCACCCGCCTGGATGCCGTTTATATGGTTTTGTTGCCTGCTGTGCCCAGCACAACATTTGTGAGGTTAAAGGAGAGTTGTTTCCATTCCAAGTGGATTCAGGAAAAATACAGCTTGCAAATTCTGTACAGGCAGCTGGACTCCATACAGATGCACCCCAGTCCTGGGCCCCAGTGGGAAATGGAAATTAGGGACTCCATATGTGCACATATGCTGGAACAGGAGGGATCTTGAGGGGCAATGATGTCAAGGGACAGTTTCACATCCTTTCTCTTTATCTGCTTTAAATGTACACTAGAGAACATACCTACCTACTTATGGGGCATGTGGGCTGGTGTGTTGGTGCAACAGCACCCCTTCTGTCCAGGCAAAGAATTGCACTAGAGTTTACTCAGTCTGGTGGGATGGTCAGTGAGTTCCTATTGCCTGAGTCCTGTTGGGGGTGTGGATTTTCGCCTTAATCCTGGTGAGGTCAGCTGGTCCTGGCACCCAGGGGATCTGAAAACCACCTCAGTTCTTCAGTCTCTCAGGCGTGCCCACTCCACTAGGTTCCAGCTTGGGGCCCTTAAGCCAGACAGGCAGAATGAGTACCCAGTGACTCCTATTGTGCCTTGAACAACTTCCTACCTCACCTGGTTTCTGTAGGCTTTTCAGCCTGTTGGTCTGGTCATTCCCTCTGTCTCTGGGCAGCTTCTCAGAAGCTTGCTGGCAGGAGTTCACTTCTCCAGTGTGCTTGCTCCTCTGGCAGCCATCCTGGACCTCTGCTTCCCAGCTTTTCCCAGCTGCTTCTCCTAGCTGCTGTGAGGCTGCCAATCAGCCTTGGATGGCAGTGCCTGCATTAACCCCTTGGTTCCCGGGCCAGCATGGGATAGATATACCCCATTACAGGGGTACATAGCTTTTTAAGGGATTTGTTCCCATTTGAAGTGTGCAGCTGAAATTTGTTATCTGTTCCTGTGGGTCACATTGTACACATTAAAATCAATTATTACTGGGCACCTACACTGTGTCATCAGCATGGGGATGGGTTTCTGCTGTGGAGCATAGCAGCAGTGGTGTGATGAATTCATTATTCAAAGTATTTGTCCTTCTCACTATTGACACTTGTAAACCAACTCATCTGTTGTGATTCGTTTTGAAAAAAATAATGGGGTGGGTCTGATGGCAACAATTTCAGGCATTGGTACATATGACTTGTTTTTTATTTTGCATCTCCTTGATCCCAGTTACAACAGTATGGGAAACCTTCATACAGTTTACATCATGGTTTCTGATTTCACTTTAAAAGGCGAAGGACTTGTTCGCACTTCTTTTGGGAAATACTTGTTTTGAAGTACTTAACTGACTAGCACAAATAGCTGATGGATGGAACCCCCTAATTTTAGTCTTTCAAGAACTGCGTAGGGTGGGGTTCGCCCCCCCCCACACTTTTATGGAGACAAATTCTATTGTTAATGTGCCTGCATAATTTTCAGCACCTTAAGGAATGTGTTTATGAGGAATACCTGGGGAGGGGAGAGACATGCAACCGTTATGTTAATGTAGTGATTTAGAATTGTCAGCAGTGCCGAGTGCAATTCACAGCTGTTAGAGCTCACTAATCCCTGGTGTGCTTGGAAGGTGCTTAAGGTTTTGAGGGGGTGGTTTCAGTATAGGGTACTGACAGATGCTGTAATATTGCCAGTACATTTTTATTTAGGTTTTCAAATTTCAACATGTTCAATAAAGGCATTAAGACACAGATTAATCAATGCTATACTGCCTACGTGTAAGACATATGCTTAGCTGAAAATTAATAGTGGTTTTTACAGCACAGGAAACATACACTCCACTATTCCTATTCCTCCCATGTATTCCTAGGACTTCAGGTACTTCCGCTCAGGTTTGGGGAAGACTCAAACATTTTCACTATTATGGCACCAAAGTTTTTCATGCCATTCTACTACGTAGGAAGCTGGGGGCCCATTCCTGATCCAAAAAACACCTTCAGTTCACTTAGGAAGGAGGAGGCACACTCAGTTAAATCATATCAAATGCCTTGCAGAAGTCTGAATATAGTATACCAACACAGTTACCTTTAACAACCAAACTGGTAATCTCCTATAAAACAGATACCAAATTTGTTTCACAAAACCTATTTTCTATAAAACCATTATTGATTGGCATTAGTTATGCTACCATCTTTTAAGTCTTTAGTGATTGCATCCTTTCCATGATCTCATGTGTGTATTTTTATATATCTACAGATAGTCCCAACCAGTGATGTATACATATCCATGTTCTGATGTGTGTATATATAAATACATGTGGAATCTCCAGGAATGTTACTTGACATGTACCATGGCCCAGGCTTGGCAATGTGCACTAAAAGATGATGAAACCACATTTACTTTGGGTGACTTCTTGCCTCTGTTATTACAGTACAAATTAATTTTTGATTCTTTAGCTTAATTATGTAATCTTGACATTTTAGCACCTTTTGTAATATATCCTCAGTTCAGAATAGCAAAGTGAAGAATGATTTCTTGACTAGAGGAAAGTTCAGAAGTGACCTTAGAAACGTGCTCAGGAACTTGCTGTCCTAACAAAGTCATATTAAATGTAACAATTAAATTTTAATCTCCATGTGTGTGAACAGAGGGCAATTTAAAAGATAGTCCTAACTGCTAGCATAAAACACAATATCCTAAGATTCAAGTAGAAGATTAATAAAAAGAAAAGGAGTACTTGTGGCACCTTAAATACTAACCAATTTATTTGAGCATAAGTGAGCTGTAACTCACGAAAGCTTATGCTCAAATAAATTGGTTAGTCTCTAAGGTGCCACAAGTACTCCTTTTCTTTTTGCGAATACAGACTAACACGGCTGTTACTCTGAAACCAAGATTAGTAAAGTAACTTATAATTTGTAAACGTGGTTGAGTTATTAGGGAGGATAAACTTCATTGTAAAAAAATGATCTCACATCAAGATAATAAGTGTAAAGATGGAAACCCAATGACTTTCCCAAAATATCTTTGAGAAGTCACTAAGAGCCAAATTTTCAAAGGTACCTAAGTTGGCTTTCACAAGCACCTAAGCAGTCTCATTAACATCAATAGGAATTAGGCATTAATTAACCTGCTTAGGCACTTTTAAAAATCCCATTAGTCATCTATCTGCATCTTAAGACAACTTAAATATGTTTCAAAATATGGCCCCAAATGCAAAAGCAACAAGCAACTTTCTAAACCCAATGACTGTTAAGTTTTTCTTGTACATGCTGTTCTTCACCTTTTACCCTTGTAGTAAATGCTAAAGATAATTCAGCTAATAGTGTGATCTAAGAAACATTGAAACACTAGACAAGTATTTTGTAGAAGGCATGGAGCATCTAGTAGCTGGAATAAACCATTTGGTAAAGGTTCTTAAGATTCAGGCCTCTCAAGACTATTTTAATTCTCCAGAGTGTCTCTCATGGACCTTATTTTGAAGAGTTTTTTCCCTTGTTCACATTAATGTCTCTGACCTCTCTCATTGGGGCTATCTGTTACTTTTCTTACATATTTTTGATATGAAGTATTTTCTTGATCCTTCCATTGTATGGATTTTTTAACATTCACAAGAGAAGCCAAATACTATGAACTGGTTAAAATGGCATGAACAAATAAAATGACTTATAATCACTCATGCATTTTTAAACTTACATATGATTACAAGTTTAAGGATGTGTAGTATTGTAAATAAATAACCTGGGAAGAAACCATTGTTACCTGCTTCCCTGTTTATAAAAGTAGATATTACTCAAAGGAATAGAAAACTGTTGGAAAACACACACACTGTATGTGTTACGAGTGGATTTTGAACTGCTTTGTGAAGAAAACTCCTTTGGGGTACATATTTTAGACTTGACTATAATGAATGTCTAAACAGAGAGAGAGAGAACACAATTTGGCTAGCTATAACGTTTTCTAGATGCAAATTCTTTATTTTTTCTTTGGCTATCCCAGGAATATAATAAGAATTGTTCCAGAACTTAGTGTCACATCAATGCTCCTTTGTTGTGTCTGTACTTCTTAAAGTCCCTCTGTGTATTCAGTAAGTCCTGGATAGACACTATATTAGATGAGCCCCTTCTGATTTTTTTATTTTTACAGCTCTATCTGCAGTTCACTAGTAGGATGATTACAGTATTTATGTTCATACCCATCAAAGTTATAACTGTGTGGTCAGGAGGGTTGACGAGCGGGAAGAACACTTTCTAAAACGTGGTATGTTTATACACTAAGTCTAATTCCTGATTTGTGTCATTATGGTATAGTGTGGTGTGAACAGCATCAGATAAATAAATTAATCTTTTAGTTTTGGGGAACATCTGCCTGTTTGTACATGGTCCCTGATTCAATTTCCTATGTGAATTCAATAAGCACGAATATTGACAAAATGAAAATTGCTCTACAAATAAAATGGAGGATGAGACTGCTAGCATTGGATCAGATCTTTCTAGCCATTTGTTTTCTATGTAGGAGATGGGAAACTAGAAATAAGTTATTTAATTCCTTTACCCGTTCTTTCCCACCTCTGTGCAGTTTGTAGAGAAAGGGCCTACATCTTGGAGGAAGAAAATAATGCCTCCTTCTTCAATTCTTCATTAGTCCTTGTGTGCAATCCACATGTGACTGGGGATCTGCATGGGTGGGGAAGGAAGAAGGAGGAACAGAACAGGGGCTTGCCAACTTTGTGTCATCCTCCCCATTGTAAATCTTGGAAGGTTCCATGAATAGAGAATGCAATATCAACATTATATTATACGGTTCACACTAGAACTAGCTGAACAATGAAAACTTGACATTCAAGCTGTTTGAAACAGATCCATTTGATTTTTTTTCTTCTGAATTTTTTAATGTGAACTCTTAATTTCCCCCCTCCCCAATTTTTTATTGAAATAGTTAAGGAATTTTTAACAGAAAACTCACTGTTTGGTTAATTAAAAATATTTCCAATGTTTTTAACTTAAAAATGAAAAAAAAGAAAGACAGTTTTACACACGGCAAGGTAAAATAAAAAAAGCCCCCCCCATATTATGAAAAAGATTTTCACTAAGAAGTATATTCACACCTTGACATCCTCCCTGAGGGTGTGTGTCGATGCCGTCATTAGCAGGGATACTTTACATAAGGCTTATGTTATGCACAGGTATTATTCTGATCCTGTGCACAGGGATGAATGTTGCTTCCTGTGCACAGGTTTAACAGACCCACACAATGGTGGAAAAGCAAACCTCAAATTGCTATACCTGTTCATCTGAGTAGATAATGACTCTTTAATATATTAATCTTTGAGGAGAAATAACCTCTCCTCTTTCATTGTAATTAAAATTGAGTCAGGGCAACTTGAAGATAAGTGGTATATTCTGTTTGCTCACTTAGGGTCTGATCCAACTCCCGTGAAAGTAAATATTGCCTTTAACTAACACAGCAAGGACCACTTTATTTTTCATCTTTTGTGGGTTGCAGAAGTTTCAAGATGGGCTTATATAGTGTTTCATGGAAGACATTATCTCCTGCAACTCCAGGTATGCTGAGAATGTTTGTGGAACATAATGATGCTCAAGGGGCACTGGTACATTGGGAGTGTGTGGCAAAATCCTGCTTCTACAGATAGATCAGACATCCAGTCGGAAGTGGTGTGAATCTATCAGCTCCTTGGTATATCATACCCTTTGACTTGGTTTGCTTTCTGTGTTCATTCTATTTAATGAAAGCCTCCACTTTTCCATAATTCCTCATTCCATAACACTTTCACTTGTCTGAATGCTTAGTTCAATTTTATCATAGTCTCATATACTATGTATAGGGCCCTACCAAATTCATGGTCCATTTTGGTCAATTTCACAATCTAGGAATTTAAAAATAGTAAATTTCATGATTTCAGCTATTCAAATCTGAAATTTCCTGGGGTTTTAATTAAAATGACCCAAAAAGGAGTTGGGGGGGGGGGCAAGGTTATTGTGTGTGGGATTGCAGTACAGCTACCCTTACTTCTGCACTGCTGATGGCAGCGGCAGCGCTGCCTTCAGAGCAGGGCAGCTGGACAGCAGCGGCTGCTGGCCGGGAGCCCAGCTCTGAAGGCAGAGCCGTCGCCAGCACCGCAGAAGTAAGGGTGGCATGGTATAGTATTGTCGCCCTTACTTCTGCACTGCTGCCTGCAGAGCTGGGCCCTCAGTCAGCAGCCGCTGCTCTCCGGCCGCCCAGCTGTGCAGACAGCAGTGCAGGAGTAAAGGTGGCATGGTATAGTGTTGCCACGCTTACTTCTGCGCTGCAGCTGGCGGGGCACTGCCTTCAGAGTTGGGCATCGGGCCAACAGCTTCCGCTCTCCGGCTGCACAGCTCTGAAGGCAGTGCAGAAGTAAGGGTGGCAATACTGTGACCCTTCTAAAATAACCTTGTGACCCCCCTGTAATCCTTCTTGGGTCAGGACCCCCAACTTGAGAAATGCTGGTCTCACCCATGAAATCTGGTCTTCTGTGTGCTTTTAGCCTATACTATACAGATTTCATGGTCCACGATGCATTTTTCATGGCCACGAATTTGGTATGGCCCTAGCTAGGTACAAACTAGAAACTAGGTACCCAGCCAGATCTTCCTTACTCCATTGTTCTGTACTCATATCTGTAGTGAACCCTTGAACCTTTTGATAATATTTTTGTCAGTGTGTGTGTGTAGTGATTATTTTTGTCCTTAACATCACTGTTTTTTAATTCAAATCTTAAGAAAAATTGTGGATGTGGAGAAATAGGTATCTGAATATAGATTTGTGTTAAGTTTGGACACAGACTACAGTGAAATTTGCTAGTTAATATTTCCATGTCTATTCCTTATGTTGGTGTAATACTTTATCAATATCTCATTGTAATGCCATATCTGAGATTTTAAAGTCTATTTTAATGTCTCTACTTTTGGGATAGTCAGGGTGTACAAAGACTAGGCAAAAATAAATCCTTAATGGACACCATAACATAAAAAAAAATAATTATACAGAGCTACATACACAAGAAGAGGAAGAATACCTAGCTCTTACATACCTTTTTTCATAAGTAAATGTCAACACACTTTACAAAGAAGGTCAGTATCATTATCTCCATTTTACAAATGGGGAAATGACGTAACCTTGGGCATCCAGCAGGCAATTAAGACATTATGACTCAAATGTATTCCAAGAGATATATGATTGCCTTGACTTTTGCTCTATTCATGGCAGAGCTGAATACCTATGAATACAAACTACCAGCTAACTCGTGCATAGCGTATCTATGGACTGCATTGTCTAATCCACCTAATGTCTCTTCAAAACCACAGATGCTGAATAACAGGAATGTGTTTAAAATACATTAGGGTCTTCTGGTAGGTAGATGAGAGTTTTGTTTTTTAAATGTTCAACAAAAAATGTCTAAAAGCTACGTAGGGCTCGATTATATCTCCAGCACAGTCGTGATTAATGAACAGCTCTGGGGTGCACTGTGCCTCAAGCACACTGAGGCTCAAAATGCTCTCTGCTTCCTGCTGTTCCAAGGAGTAGAAGTTTGCTGCTTGCCTGTAGATGCCACAGACCCCCTGGTTGGCTGATGCAGGGAGTTAAGTCTGGTCCCCTTCCTGTGCCTGTGGCTGGGGAGTGAGCAGGTGGACAGTGCCCACATAACTCTGCACACCGAAACCTAAGGGCCAGGGACCAAGTGCAGATGGGAAAATAACAGAACGCCACTAGCCATCACTTTCAGCCCCCAACTAAAACTTCTCCAACGCATCATCAAGGATCTACAACCTAACCTGAAAGACAACCCATCACTCTCACATATCTTGGGAGACAGGCCAGTCCTTGCTTACAGACAGTCCCCCAACCTGAAGCAAATACTCACCAACAACCACCACCACACAACAGAATCACTAACCCAGGAACCTATCCTTGCAACAAAGCCCGTTGCCAACTGTGTCCACATATCTATTCAGGAGACACCATCATAGTGGACCACATCAGCAGTGGTCCACTATCTACCAATGTGATATATACCATCATGTGCCAGCAATGCCCTTCTGCCATGTACATTGGCCAAACTGGACAGTCTCTACGTAAAAGAATCAATGGACACAAATCAGACGTCAAGAATTATAACATTCAAAAACCAGTCGGAGAACACTTCAATCTCTTTGGTCACTCGATTACAGACCTACAAGTGGCTATTCTTCCACAAAAAAACTTCAAAAACAGACTCCGAGAGACTGCTGAATTGGAATTAATTTGGAAACTGGGTACAATTAACTTAGGCTTGAATAAAGACTGGGAGTGGATGGGTTATTACACAAAGTAAAACTATTTCCCCATGTTTATTTCCCCCCCACCCCCCGCTGTTCCTCAGATGTTCTTGTCAACTGCTAGAAATGGCCCACCTTGATTATCACTACAAAAGGTTCCACCCCTACCCCCCGCTCTCCTGCTGGTAATAGCTCACCTTACCTGATAACTCTCCTTACCGTGTGTATGGTAACACACATTGTTTCATGTTCTCTGTGTATATAAATCTCCCCACTGTATTTTCCACTGAATGCATCCGATGAAGTGAGCTGTAGCTCACGAAAGCTTATGCTCAAATAAATTTGTTAGTCTCTAAGGTGCCACAAGTCCTCCTTTTCTTTGCAATTTCCTCAAACTTACTTATTATCTAATAAAATCTGCTTGCGGACATTCCATGAGTAGAAAGAGGCAAAACATGTTGAACTTATTTGCTCAATTCTAATACATTATTAATTTGCCATAAGGTCCAGAGTTTTAGCTGGGCTTTAACTCAGTCTCCGTTTTTGTGGATGAAAGTCTGCGCGGGCAATAAATAGGCCCACAGTATTGAAATTGTAATGAATTGTGGGTCCAAATACTAGCTGATATTTTCAAAGTGGTGCATGGGATTTGGCCACATGTCTTTTATTAGTATCGAGATGTAATTCTTTGAAGAGTAAAATCCTCATGTGTTGTTATCGTATAACAAGCATATACACTGATCTTGACACAACTCACTTAACATTGTATGTTTTGATGGCTGTGGAATTTAAGGCTATACAAAGAACAAAATATGTTCCTGAGCTATATGCAATAGGACACTTGGTTTACATACAATAGTGACCAGGTGGCAGAAGTGGCACATGCAGGCTGCCCAGAGGAATTTGGGGGTCCGGGGCAAAATCTGAAGCCTAGGCTCTTTCACTCTTCCACAAAAATTGCCACTGAGGGGAGGCCCTCGGAGTAGAAGGGGCACTGTCTAGCCTGTCCTAGACTCACCCCGTAGCAGTGGCTCCTGGCCCAAGGAGCTGAGTCTGGTTCCCTGCTCCAGGCATTGAGACTTGGGCTGCTGGGTTGCAGCCCACTCAGGTTTGACCTGATTACTTCTCCCTCATAGGAGCATCCAGGTCAAACTTGAGTGCCAGGTCAATCCTGCATGCTAGCTTGCAACACTACTCAAATTTTGCCCTGTCACCCCACATACTAGGATGCAATGAGACTCCCTCACATTTGGCCCAGCTACCACTCTGTTAACACAGAGGGGATGCCAACCAAAAATGAGTGGCACTTCTATCCCCATGCCAGGTCACAATGACACTTGCTTTGGGGACCCTTTCAAATGAGGGCCTGAGGCAAACTGTCCCTTTTCTCATCCCTAACCCACCAGGATGGCCCTGTGAACATGCTATATTTAACACAAAGGAATGGGAGGAATTTCTGTAGCACATTAATCTCAAAAGAATAAATGATTAAATCCTTCATATTATAAAGCATCGGCTTTGGGAAAAACTAAGTGGATACAGACTCATAGGATCTTAACCATTCAGCAAACCAGAATCCAATGCAAAAGCCCATTAACACTTTTATGAAGAATTGCATAATTTTAATGTATGTGGTAAAACTAGAGTTATTCATATTAGTGACCAATTGGGAATCTTTTTTTTTCTTATACCTCGTTCACCATTGTTCAGTAGATTTCCTACTGGACATGTAGGAAACTTAGCTCACTGATTCAGAGGCTGGATAAAAAAACCTTGCCTTAATCCTTATTTGCAATGGAAAATGAAGGCAGCCTTTTTTTTAAAGTAGAAAAGATAAAAAATTGTTAAATAAAAACAAGAGATTATGCGGACAATGGAGCCTTGCAACTGCCTATCCAGCAACATACCCTGAGTACAGCAAAATGCTGGGTGCTGATCACGCGCACCTCTAAAAGAAAGGACAGATAGAGCAAGTGAGAGAACTGTATCTAATGCATTTGAGAAATAAAAAAGCATTTGACCAGGTTGAAGACCAGTGGGAAGAAAAAGAACCAATATTCTCTCTGTCTGAGAAGCATGAGACTCAATATAAACAAGGCCACAAGCTAATAACAAAAATGCTTTTATTTATTGCTCACTAACCTGCAGGGCTTAATACTGCAGAAGGTTACAAAATTTCCCATAGAAATAACACTTTTCAATTCAATCCTGCAAGCATTATAGCACATTTCAGGACATAAAGGTAAAACCCCTTTAAAAGAATGCTATATTAAAATTACATTAAAGGGAACTTTTCACTTTCAAGTTAAAATATATTTATCTATTGAGGGCCCTACTGTGCCATTCTTATTCACACTGAATAGTACCTTACTTCAAAAGAGATCCATTAATATACATCCTGTGTTAACCTCATCAGTTTCTTTTTCTTGCTCACTGATTTTCTTATGTGCTGTTCACTGTGGGATTTTGGTGCTCACAAGAGGGAGACGTTTATAAGCAGGCTACCATACTTAATTATACCTTCTGCTATAGATTAGCACAGAGAAAACCTCACTGCTCTTGTCCAGCAATTGCAACCTTCTTTAACTTTGGGTCTTTCCTATATAAATATGCACATGCTTAAAGCTGAAGCAAGACAGCTGCCTAAAGTATCTTGTGATTTATAATTTACGTGAATGTCTGAGTGAGAGAATTTGTTAGTCAACAGGATTTGTTGATGTGCCTGTGCACGGCACACAAACCTGAACTAGCGACAATGACAGGTTTCACATCAACAATAGACAGAAGAATTCTGCAAGAGAAAAGAAGCAGCACGTAAGAAAAAATTCAGACTCAAATATTTTACACAAGTTGATCTTGAAGAGAATGACAACAAAATGACAAGGATTGCAATTTGCTCCTTATAGGATAGACAGGGACATCAAGTCAACCATTTACATTTTTCCAGGGCTTTTTGCTTTGTCAGCTGGAACCAATTCTTGATAGCCTTCACGGCATGGTGAAAGGATGTTTTCTGTGAATAATTTCCTGAGGTGGAATAGGTTCTGAGCAAAGCTAGCAGGAAAATATAAAACCAATTTTGTTAATTTTTTTAAATTTTAAAGTTGTTTCTGTTTTGTAGAGTTCAAAACTGGACAATTCGTTTTTTTGTCTTAACTTTTTGTGGATTTGAAATTTTCAACATTTTCTTGGTTCTTTTTTTATTTTTGCCTGTAAGTGACATAAATTGATTTTCCATTTTGATTTTTCAACTCTAACATTTCAAAAGTTGAAGTTATGGAGATCTAGAATGGGAAAGCAAAGAAAATCAAAAAAGTGTGGGAGAGGAACCGAGGCAAGACTCAATGGCAAAAAAGAGACCCTCCTAAAATTTTTAAATTGCAAAAAAGGAAAAATTAAAACTAAAATGAACATTTTTAATTCAAAGCAAAATGAAACCTCATCAAGCTCAATATATTTATGTAAATAAAATGTTTCTGCAAAATGTTTGTTTCCAATGAAAACACATTTTTGACATGAAATGTTTTCAATCAAAACATTTTGATGAGCTCTAGTTCTAAATAATGTTTTGATACTTTGGGTATTGAACTAATTTCTTATTTTAATATTTTTAGCTGCTTATTATGAATAATTGTTGTATGTGTATGAAGTTGATTGATTAGCAAATTTTAAGTGAAATGTTTTAATTTCAGAAGAAATCCATTCATCTTTATATTTTTTCCTGTAATCTTTGCTCATATTGAAAATAATACTTTTCATTATCTTCCTACTTAACTATATACTAATGTCATATTATGTCATAAACGAATAAGTTCCAGTGTCACAAAAACATGTCACAAACGTATAATATGGGTTCAAGGTAATGTTTAAGATCGGTTGTGAGGGAGAAAGCTGCTACTCAAATATCTGATGAACTGTCAAGCTCTTGTCCTCTCCACATGGTATGGGGATGGGTCAAACCCCTGTTTCCACACTAGCCAGTGAAAATAACTAGGCAGGGAGGAGTGGATTCTTCATCCTCTTAAATTGTGGCAATGTGGCCACCTCCCCCTACGCCCTATAGAGTTCAAGGAAGCTTTGTACCCAGTTCAGCTGTATTGTCTCCCACAGCTCCTGCTGGGGCAGTCGGCCATTTCACCATCACCTAAGCAGAAATGTGTACTAATGGAAGAAAGCAAGGCAAACCTTTTATGAACATGTATTAACAAGGAGTAGGTAAGGACACACATGAAAATCTTCAACATAAACAAGTGAACAAAACTGGAAGATATGCATCTTAAGGTACTAAGGGAATTAATAAACTTACTGTACATACAATGGACAATTACTGGTAAAAAACTTAGGGTGTTGGAGGAAAGTAAACATAGCACCAATCTTGCCTCCACCCCCCCCAAATAGATTATTTCTACATGTTGTAATGAAAATGTACTTCTCACGAGAGATTGGTGAATTTTTTGGGCAAACTCTGCCCGCCCTCAAAATGCATATTTGGGTTGACTAAAGCTTTTTCTGAATTCATGTTGAATTTGCTAAATTGTTTCAGCCAAAAAAAAATCAGAAAATGTTAATGTTTCATTTTGACATTTTTGAAAAAAAAAACTTTTTTTCATTCAAAATGCCTTTTAAAATCAAATTTTACTTCTATTTTATAGAAAATGGTAAAAACCCACAAATGAAACAAAACTTTCATTTCTGGTCCAGGAAAACATTTTATTTGATTAAAACACATTTCCCCCCACTTTTTTGGTTCAGCCGCTGCACTGAAAAATCGGTTATTTACACAAATCTACTTCTTAGTGACCCTAGAATTATTTGCTACTGTTCCTCTATGCTTTTGCATGGAATGGCAATACATACAATTTTGACTTGCCTTGTAATTGTCAGGACACTAGCAAGCTGCAATGTCTCTATTAATGGGCCCTGAGGATCATGACTAATGAGGAAGCCTTATTATCTGTGTTTTCTACTGCTTTATCATAATTCAGGCAGCCTTTCCATTCATTTACGACTTAACCACACCACACCACATCACCTCACTCAAATGCTATCTGGAATCAATTTCTTTACAACAGGCTTATCTCTGATTTCAGTAAGACAATTAGCAATGGTGTGAGCTGTAGCTCTCAAAAGCTTATGCTCAAATAAATTTGTTAGTCTCTAAGGTGCCACAAGTCCTCCTTTTCTTTTTGTGAATACAGACTAACACGGCTGCTACTCTGAAACTTGTTTTCTAATCACTTTCTGTCACTCTCCCTTGGGCAAGTTTCCAGTGAGCACATGTTTTGAATGATAAAGGATTGCCTACCTTGCAGTAGTATTGGTTTAATGCAACTTAATTTTAATGATTTCACCCAATGTCATACAACCCTTAGCAATAACAAATGTCCCTTTTGCTAGATGTCAGATTGTAAAGATACTTTTTATGATACTAGCTAAAGAAAAGACCATATAATATTCCCAGAATTTCACACCCTTCCCTCCCCTGAACCCTCCTTTACTACCCAGCCTTGGCTGAGAATTGATTCCCTAGCCTCTGGGATCTTTCTCCTTCCAGAGTCAATCTTTGTGGATGTTAAGCTGGTAAATTAGGGTTTCACTATGTCTCTTTCTCTCTTCCTCTCACCCTCCTCCCCTGACTCCTCTCTGAGGCAAGCAAACTGAGCTAGCAGGAGGGATAGACTGTTGCCTACAACAGGCTAGAATGTTAGTGACTTATAATGAAGGTGGAAGGAATAGATTAACTGGTATATAAACTCTGTTCTGGGGGGGGGAGGAGAGGGGAGAACCCTGAGAAATGAATGGAAAAGAGAACTATCTTCCTCCACATAAGTTATTACAAAGTCCTGTCTTCTAGGTAGTATGCAGACTAATAAGTATTTATGGCTTGGAAGGGGAATCTGTTAACACTGTCACTTCACTTTTATCCATCATAACGCTGCTTTAACAGAAGAGATGTATCCTTTAGGGCTGTCGATTGATCACAGTTAACTCACGTGATTAACTCAAAACAAGTAATCTCGATTAAAAAATCACGATTAACTGCTAAGAGAATACCAGTTGAAATTTATTACATATTTTGGGTGCTTTTTGACATTTTCATACATATCTTGTATTCTGTATTGTAATTGAAATCAAAGTCTATATTTTGACTCCAAATATTTGCACTGTAAAAATGATAAACAGAAGAAATAGTATTTTTCAATTCACTTCATACAAGTACTGTAGTGCAATCTCTTTGTCCTGAAAGTGTAACTTACAAATGTAGATTTTTTTGTTTGTAACATAACTTCACTCAAAAACAAAACAATGTAAAACTTCAGAGGCTACAAGTCCACTCAGTCCTACTTTTTGTTTGGCCAATTGCTAAGAGAAACAAGTTTGCTTACATTCACAGGAGATAATGCTGCCCTCTTCTTATTTACAATGTCACCAGAAAGTGAAAACAGGCATTTGCATGGCACTTCTATAATCAGCATTGCAAGGTATTTATGTGCCAGATATGCTAAACGTATCTATGCTCCTTCATGCTTCGGCCACCATTCCAGAGGACACGCTTCCATGCTTGCTGACTCTTGTTTAAAAAAATATGTTAATTAAATTTGTGACTGAACTCCTAGGGGGAGAATTGTATGTCTCCTGCTCCTGTTTTACCCACATTCTGCCATATATTTCATGTTATAGCAGTCTCAGATGATGACCCAGCACATGTTGTTCATTTTAGGAACACTTTTACTGCAGATCTCACAAAACGTAAAGAAGGTACCAATATGAGATTTCTAAAGCACTCAACTCAAGACTAAGAATCTGAAGTGCCTTCCAAAATGTGAGAGGAACGAGGTAGGGAGCATGCTTTCAGAAGTCTTAAAAGAGCAAAACTCTGATGTGGAAATTAAAGAACCCAAATCACCACAAAAGAAAATCAACCTTCTGCTGGTGGCATCTGACTCAGATAATGAACATGTGTCGGTCCACACTGCTTTGGATGGTTTTTGAGCAGAACCCATCATCAACATGGACGCATGTCATCTGAAATGGTGATTGAAGCATGTGCAGCTGGCATGTAAATATCTTCCGACACCAGCTACAACAGTGCCATAGGAATACCTGTTCTCACTTTCAGGTGACATTGTAAACAAGAAGCGGGCAGCATTATCTTCTGCAAATGTAAACAAACTTGTTTGTCCGAGCGATTGGCTGAACAAGACGTAGGACTGAATGGACTTCAAGCTCTAAAGTTTTACATTGTTTTGTTTTTGAATGCAGTTATTTTTTTGTACATAATTCTATATTTGTAAGTTCAACTTTCATGATAAAGAGATTGCACTACAGTACTTGTATTAGGTGAATTGAAAAATACTATTTCTTTTGTCTTTTACAGTGCAAACACTTGTAATCAAAAATAAATATAAAGTGAGTACTGTACCCTTTGTATTCTGTGTTGTAATTGAAATAAATATATTTGAAAATGTAGAAAACATCCAAAATATTTAAATAAATGGTATTCTATTGTTTAACAGGTTTCAGAGTAACAGCCTTGTTAGTCTGTATCCGGAAAAAGAACAGGAGTACTTGTGGCACCTTAGAGACTAACACATTTATTAGAGCACAAGCTTTTGTGAGCTACAGCCCACTTCATCGGATGCATAGAATGGAACATATAGTAAGAAGATACATATATATATATACAGATAAGTTGGAAGTTACCATACAAACTGTGAGAGGCTAATTAGTTAAGATGAGCTATTATTAGCAGGAGAAAAAAAACTTTTGTAGTGATAATCAAGATGGCCCATTTAGACAGTTCACAAGAAGGTGTGAGGATACTTAACTTAAGGAAATAGATTAAATATGTGTAATGACCCAGCCACTCCCAGTCTCTATTCAAACCCAAGTTAATGGTATCTAATTCACATATTAATTCAAGCTCAGCAGTTTCTCGTTGGAGTCTGTTTTTGAAGCTTTTCTGTTGCAAAATTGCCACCCTTAAATCTTTTACTGAGTGGCCAGAGAGGTTGAAGTGTTCTCCTACCAGTTTTTGAATGTTATGATTCCTGATGTCAGATTTGTGTCAATTTATTCTTTTGACTAGAGAATGTCCGGTTTGGCCAATGTACATCACAAAGGGGCATTGCTGGCACATGATGGCATATATCACATTAGTAGATGTGCAAGTGAACGAGCCCCTGATGGTGTGGCTAATGTGATTAGGTCCTACCATGGTGTCACTTGAATAAATATGTGGACAGAGTTGGCATCAGGCTTTGTTGCAAGAATAGGTTCCTGGGTTAGTGTTTTTGTTGTGTGGTGGCTGGAGAGTATTTGCTTCAGGTTGGAGGGCTGTCTGTGAGCGAGGACTGCTCTGTCTCCCAAGATCTGTGAGAGTGAGGGATCATTTTTCAGGATAGGTTATAAATCTTTGATGGTGTGCTGGAGAAGTTTTAGTTGGGGGCTGAAGGTGAGAGCTAGTGGTGTTCTGTTATTTTCTTTGTTGGGCCTGTCCTGTAGTAGGTAACTTCTGGGTACTCTTCTGGCTCTGTCAATCTGTTTCTTCACTTCAGCAGGTGGGTATTGTAGTTGTAAAAATGCTTGATAGAGATCTTGTAGGTGTTTGTCTCTGTCTGAGGGATTGGAGCAAATGCGGTTGTATCTTAGAGCTTGGCTGTAGACAATGGATCATGTGGTGTGTCCTGGATGGAAGCTGGAGGCATGTAGGTAAGTATAGCAGTCGGTAGGTTTCTGGTATAGGGTGGTGTTTATGTGACCATCGCTTATTAGCGCAGTAGTGTCCAGGAAATGGACGGCTTGTGTGGATTGGTCTAGGCTGAGGTTGATGGTGGGATGGAAATTGTTGAAATCATGGTAGAATTCCTCAAGGGCTTCTCTTCCATGGATCCAGATGATGATGTCATCAATGTAGCGCAAGTAGAGTAGGGGCGTTAGGGGACGAGAGCTAAGGAAGCGTTGTTCTAAGTCAGCCATAAAAATGTTGGCATACTGTGGGGCCATGCGGGTTCCCATAGCAGTGCCGCTCACTTGAAGGTATATATTGTCCCCAAATGTGAAATAGTTGTGGGTGAGGACAAAGTCACAAAGGTCAGCCACCAGGTTTGCCGTGACATTATCGGGGATACTGTTCCTGATGGCTTGCAGTCCATCTTTGTGTGGAATGTTGGTGTAGAGGGCTTTTACATCCATAGTGGCCAGGAGGGTGTTTTCTGGAAGATGGATCGTAGTTTCCTCAGGAAGTCAGTGGTGTCTCGAAGATAGCTGGGAGTGCTGGTAGCGTAGGGCCTGAGGAGAGAGTTCATATAGCCAGACAATCCTGCTGTCAGAGTGCCAATGCCTGAGATGATGGGGCACCCAGGATTTCCAGGTTTATGGATCTTGGGAAGCAGATAGAATACCCCTGGTGGGGGTTCTTGGCATGTGTCTGCACAGATCTGTTCTTGTGCTTTTTCAGGGAGTTTCTTGAGCAGATGGTGTAGTTTCTTTTGGTAATCCTCAGTGGGATCAGAGGATAATGGCCTGTAGAATGTGGAGTTAGAGAGCTGCCTAGCAGCCTCTTGTTCATATTCCAACTTATTCATGATGACGACCGCACCTCCTTTGTCAGCCTTTTTGATTATGATGTCAGAGTTGTTTCTGAGGCTGTGGATGGCATTGTGTTCTGCACGGCTGAGGTTATGGGGCAAGTGATGCTGCTTTTCCACAATTTCAGCCCGTGTATGTCGATGGAAGCACTCTATGTAGAAGTCCAGTCTGTTGTTTCGACTTTCAGGAGGAGTTCACGCAGAATCCTTCTTTTTGTAGTGTTGGTAGGAAGGATTCTGTGGGTTAGTATGTTGTTCAGAGGTGTGTTGGAAATATTTTTTGAGTCGGAGATGTCGAAAGTAGGATTCTAGGTCACCACAGAACTGTATCATGTTCGTGGGCCTGGAGGGACAAAAGGAGAGGCCCTGAGATAGGACAGACTCTTCTGCCGGGCTAAGAGTATAGCTGGAAAGATTAACAATATTGTTGGGTGGGTTAAGGGAACCGCTGTTGTGGCTCCTTGTGGCATGTAGTAATTTAAATAGTTTAGTGTCCTTTTTCCTTTGTAGAGAAGCAAAGTTTGCATTGTAAATGGCTTGTCTAGTTTTTGTAAAATCTATCCATGAGGAAGTTTGTGTTGAAGGTTGGTTTTTGACGAGAGTATCCAGTTTTGAGAGCTCATTCTTAATCTTTCCCTGTTTGCTGTAGAGGATGTTGATCAGGTGGTTTTGCAGTTTCTTTGAGAGTATGTGGCACAATCTCTCAGCATAGTCTGTGTGATATGTAGATTGTAATGGATTTTTTTACCTTTAGTCCTTTTGGTATGATGTCCATCTGTTTGCATTTGGAAAGGAAGCTGTCTGTCTGTATCTGTACGAGGTTTTTTTCATGAAGTTGATGGATTTCCATTACATACGGCTAAATTCAGTGCCTTGCATAATGACCGATTTCAGAGTAGCAGCCGTGTTAGTCTGTATCCGCAAAAAGAACAGCAGTACTTGTGGCACCTTAGAGACTAATAAATTTATTAGAGCATGAGCTTTTGTGGGCTACAGCCCACTTAATTGGATGCATAGAATGGAACATATAGTAAGATATATATATATATATATATACACACACATACAGTTAAGTTGGAAGTTACCATACAAACTGTATGAGGCTAATTAGTTAAGATGAGCTATTATCAGCAGGAGTAAAAAACAGTGTGATTAATCGTGCAATTAATTTGTTTAATTGCACGATTAATTGCGATTACTTTTTAATCGCTCGACAGCCCTAGTATACTTCAGAATGAGACTGGTCTAAATAATGTATGAAGGGAAGCTCAGGGTATGGGTCTATTTTATAGCCCTATTCCAGTTTGGGGCTGATAGAGCCACTTGCCCAGCAAGTAGTCTTTGCTTCATTAGTGGCTCAGATAAAAACCTTCCCTGCTGAGCTCTAGCCTGCAGGATTTTCATCCTATTGGGAAATAGCCATTCTCTTCTCACCCTGCAGGAGCTCAGATCTTGCACAGCATGTTGATGACTTTTTTGATGTGGGCTTGAGATGTTTTATTTTGGGTTGGAGCCACTTGCAGCCCATGCGCCAAGGGATTATATTGCTGTTACTTGAATGCTGGCTCTTATTACTGCCCCAAAAATCTGACAGATGAATTATGGTATTAACCATTTTCATTATATCACTTTATTTGTAAAGCCATATGTTTGGGTCATGGACAATTAACACACAATAATAATGAAATAACACCTCATAAAATATACAAAATGAATTCCAGCTAAAGTACTAAGAAGTCTAATGGAATGAGAACATTTACAGTAACGTAGCTAATAATGACCAGTAATGGAGTGATTTGTCAAACATGGAATTAGTTTCCATTTCCACCCTGCCCCCGGAGCATTGTAACTGTAAATAGCATTAAGGGATGCATTCTGGCTTTGAGGCACAGCCCTGTGTAAAAGCCAATGTTGAGGTTCAAGGCTGAAGCAGGACCTCCTGAAGATGTTAGGGCCACAATCCCAATGAACTCTGCTGAGGTGGAAGCTCACTGAAGTAAATGGTGTTCTGCTTGGGCACAGGAGCCCATCTACACTAAGCTCGTTGTAGGACTGGGGACTAAACAGGGAGTGTGGCTGCTCTTTGTCATCCTATTGTACTGAGCCAGCTGGGGTGCTAAGTGCAAGGAGGGGTGGATCTAGGACATAGATAACAATATCACAATCATGGCTGCATTGTCAGCTTTATCTGATTTCCTGGGGCAAAACCTGAAGGAAGGAATTCTGAGTACTTATTTGCTCTCATTAAAAGTTGGAAGCACAGGACCTGATTCTGATTTTACATGATTGTAAAATCAAAAGTAATTCTACTGAGACCAGTGGAGTTACTCTGATGTAAAAAATGGTGTGACTGAGATCGGAATACATCCCGTAAGTTTTGACATCTGATCCCATGAAGAAACAGAAACAAAACAACACAGCTCAATTTCTCATGGGTGGCTCTTTTTAAAATAGCATTTACCTTCTTATAAGTAAACATGGCACTTTTGAAAACTTGTATGTATTTAACTCCTAGTTTTATATAATTAACCCCGAGCTAACTCCTGGGATACAAACAGCAGCACTGCTTCCCTGCAGTGATGGCTTAACCCTGACCTGGATTAAGTAGAGTATTTTTGGAAGATCTCTGTTAATGAGCTGGAAGACATTAGCAAAATCTACAGGTCATGGGGATGCTGGAATTGCAAACTCCACTCATGGCAGAGGAATAATACACAGGGACCTATAGAGATTAGAGTTGGGGGCAAGAAATAACAAAATTAGTTTGAGATTGGAAAAAGTGCAAGTAAATATAACTGGGGGAAATTAATCCAAAACACTCATGCTCCATAAAAGAGAGAGACCTCTGAAAACCTAACGCTGAAAGAGATCTAGGGGTATGAGAGAACATCAGACAAGCCATAAAGGATGACGTCCTTGCCTCGTTTTAAGTCTATGACAATTTTGCCACTGACTTCAATGGAGCCAGAATATTGCTGCAATTTGCAAAGCAACATATCCGCCAGCAAAAAAGCCAATGTAGTTTTGTGCTGCATATACAAGAACAGCATATAATGGAGTATTGAGGTGATACCTATTAAGCAGGTCTGTTTTGGTAACAAATGCCCAATGTCAAGAAACTGGAAGGAGTTCAGACATGCATAATTAAAATTAGAGCTGGTTGGGAATTTTCCAATGAAACAGTGTAGTCAGAAAATGCCAATTTGTTGAACCAGAATGTTTGCAGAACTTTGACTGCCAGGCAGCCTTGTTCCCTGCTAGCTCCCGTCGTGGGCTGCAGGGGATCCTGGGCTTCCAAGGTCCACAGCGCTGGGTCAGCAGTGCCATACATAGTGCCCCAGGGTTTCCAGGTTGTGTGGCTATGGAGAAGCCCTGCCATGCAGACTGCTACAGTGTCAGGGACCCCAGGGCTTCCAGTCTCCCTGCCATAGAGCTGGGAACCTAGAAATTCTGGGAGTCCCAGCTATGCAGCAAAGAGTCTGGAAGCCCTGAGAATCCCATCTGAAGGCTCTGAGGCAGCCCCACAATCAGAATCAGAACTAAACCAAATTTTAAAATGTCAAAATTTCCCATGAACCTGGAATTCCTAGTCTGAGCCAGCTCTAATTAAAATGATTAGTGGGCTGGAGGGATTGAGATGTGAGAATAGATCATTTTCATCTTAAGGCGTTGTGACAGAGTGCTGAGAGAAACAGCTGTCCCAGCACTCTAATCACTTAAGCTCTGCTTAATTACCCCCTGATAAGACTTCAATGAGGAATGGAGTACTTCATTACCTAATTAGACTGTGGGCCCAGGGCAGTAAGGAGCTAATTGTCCCATCAGCTGGGAGAGGTAGTTAAAAAGCATAGGAAGGCAGTGTAGAGAAGAGAGAGAAAAAACCTAGCAGTGCTGAAGGAAAAGGGGATCCCAGGAGGGAGAGATTTCTCCCTCTTTTTGGAAAAAGGGCTGACATCTGAAAAATATCATAGATAGAACTGCTGCACAGGGTTGTGATGGTGCTGGTAATAATAATAAATTGTACAAAGGTGTTAACAAACAAGAGGTATACAAGACTGTTTGTGTGGGATTGCAGGACAGGAGTGAAGCCTGCCCTGTTAGCTGTGTATAGCTAAGGCTCCATATAATCCATGGCAAGCTTTTCCTAAATTTTGAGGCAGCTTTATTTATATTTAAAATTGGATCATTCTTATTTAATTAAAAATGAAAATGACTGACTAAAGTAGTCTGAACTGATACTTTACATACTGTATTCCCTGCTATTTATTTTGATAGTCAATTTATTTTAAGCTGTCACACGTTTTCAGCTTTCAGTGTGTTTCAGATGTTTATGTCGACAGCACATGAATACACTGTGGAAGTGGGAGCTCTTACCTCAGCAGGATTCCTTATTTATGGGGAGGGTCTCTCTGGGGCATCTGGGTTCAGAGGAAGACCATGGTATTGTGGTTTGCAGCGTTGCCAAGGAACAGGGCAGCTGGGGCCTGAAACACTGTGCTGATGTATCTGGCCTCCTGCTGATCCCCTGTGATGTTTGGAATCCAGAAGTGGGTTCTGTGGGAGTAACTCTGTGAGGAGAACCTCACTGAGGTTTCCTACTCTGGAAACCTCCTACTTCCTCCATCAGTTTTACTATGTGAGAGGTGCACGTGGGGATAACTAGGAATAGAGGGCCGTTGTATGGAAAGGGAGAATGTATACTGAAGATCAAGAGAAACGTCAAGATATAGTAGAAACCCCATTGCTCGCAACTTTTAAAAAACAGTAAATAAAGCACTAGGAACAGTACTATATGGAAGTATCCTGCTTTGACAGGGAGCTGGACTGAATGACCTAATAGGTCTTTTGTATATCTAACTTCTGTGAGAAATGGGACGTTTGATCAAATTAAAGGGCACTGCATTTAAAATAAAACACTGCAATGATAAAGTTTTGAAATAAATTCATAAGTTAGAGAATTAGTTCAATGATTTTTTGCCTAGAATAGTTGGAGCCTCAGACAATTGATATTTAGATCCTAAAATTGGCTATAAAAATATCTGTGCATCCCTATTATAAAATAAGGAAATTGCTTAGGGGTAAAATGAGGCTGTATGTAGAAATAACCATATGCTGGTCTCAATCCATCACCTGATTCAAGCGGTCTTCAGCTGTCATTAAGACTGAGCTGATCACAACATGTCCGCCATTTTTCTCGCACTCACGCCTTTCTTCTCCATGTTCATCCAAAACGTTTAACAATGTCATCTTCCCATCTTCTTGGAGACAGGCAGGGTGGTCTTTTCTGTTCTCATGGGTACCACTCAGCTATGACTGCGGTCCACCTATTGTCCGTGAGTTGTGCTGTGTGGCCCACCCATCGCATCTTATTATGTCTGCTTTCCACAACAATATCTTTCACACTGCTGCATTCTCTGATCATTTCATTTGGGATGCAATTCAGAAGGGAGATTCCCAACATAGCTCATTCCATTGCCCTTTCAGCTACCGACAGCTGTTGCTCTTCTCTCTTCGTCAGTGCCCATGTTTCACTGCCGTACTACGTGGCTGTTGAATTAAAGATATTTGCACTTGTGGTCTTGTCGATTTTTCCTTTGAGGATGTCCTTGATGGAACTGAATGCACACCATCCTGCCGGAATCCTTCGTGAGAGTTCTCCGTTCAGGTCTTGGCGCATATTGACTTCTTGGCCCAAATATAAGTACTGTTCCACTTCTTTGATTTCTTCTCCTGCTACCGTTATTCGGGCTTTTCGTAAGACGTCTGATCGCATATATTTTGTTTTACAGCAGTTCATTTTCAGTTCAACCTCACTGCTTTTCTTGTCGAGTCTTCATAGCATGCTCTGCAGTTGGTTGGTGCTTTCGGCAATTAGCACGATGTCATCTGCGAATCTGAGATGAGATAATCGTTTTCTGTTTATGTTGACACAACTCCTCCAATTGATCTTTTTCATAACCATTTTGAGGCAGGCGGTGAATAGTTTCAGTGAAATCATATCTCCTTGCTTCATGCTTTTCTCGACTGGGAGGGGAGTTTCGAGGAGAGTAATGTCTGTTGTGCATCCAGTATTCACTTCCTTCAACAAACTGATGTACTGAGTGTTAATGCCCTGCTCTGTGAGTGCCTTTAATATTGCGTTAACTCGACGCTATCAAAGGCTTTTTCATAGTCAACAAAAGCAATGCACAGAGTGAGTTCATATTCCCTCGCTCTTTCTAGGAGCTGGCTAAGGGTAAACATATGGTCGATTGTGCTGAAATTTCTTCGGAATCCTGCCTGCTCTCTCGTCTGTTGTTCATCCAGACTCTGCAAGAGTCGGTTCTTTTTCATCTTTGTAAAGAGCTTGTAGATGTGAAAGAGCAGGCATATAGGGTGGTAGTTCTTAAGATTTTTCTCGATCACCCTTCTTGTGCAGCAAGATGGTATTTGACTCCTTCCAGCTTGATGGTATTCTTCCTTCTTCAAGATATCAACTGAATCTTAAAGCGAGAGCCTTCCAAAGTTCTTCAGCTCCTGCAGAAATAATTTCTGAGTTTACTCCATCTTTGCCTGGAGCTTTTCCCTTCTTCATCTGGTGTAGTGTGCTTCGGACTTTGCTGACAGTTACTGGGGGAACGGGTTCTTCTGACTCTTGGAGCATTGGGAGAGGGACATTGATTCTTGATTTGAACAGTTCTGTATAGAAGTCCCTGCAGACCTCCTCCATCCTTGCTCTGTCGATTACTGTCTCTCCATCCTTGTTCTTCAATGCTGTTATGCTCAATCTATACTGCGTCAATTCCTGCTTGCATGTCCTGAGGCTCTTGCGTGATTCAGCTGTTTTGAGGAGCTTTTCTTTCTGGAAGTTCTCAGAATTGTCCTTCAGTTTTCGCCATATAAGCTTGCACAGAATGGAGTACTCAAGGTTGTTATCCGAACTCCTTTTCATGTTTCTCCACTTCTCCAACAAGCTTTTTGTTTCGTTCGAGATTCTTCCCTTTGCCTCCTTCGGCATTTCAATATCAGCTGCTTTTTTGCAACATCTCAGCTTGTCAGCAAAGATACTATAGTCTTCATCACGCTTTTCCGTCTGGCTCCAGTCAAACCCAGAAATCGATTTCTTCAGCTTTGCTTCATCGAATGTCTTCAGCCGCTGTTCCCTGTTTGCCATCTGTAGCGCCTTCTTTTCCATCACTTTGTCGAAAATCAGCTTTGCTTTAAGCAGGCAATGGTCACTGCCGGGGTTGAAAGGCAGCACCGCAGAGACATCTTGGATGATGCACCTTTTATTGACTAAAATATAGTCGATTTTGTTCTTGCTTTTCGCGTTTGGTGTGGTCCACCTCCTTCCGGTCTTCTTTTTGTACCAGGTGTTTGCCACATACAATTCTTTCATTTCTGCCATCGCTACCAACCTTTCTCATCTTTCATTCCTTTCGCTACTGCCGTATCTTCCTATGAACTTTTCGCCAGCTTTCCCTCTCCTGACCTTGGCATTGAAATCTCCCATTGTGACAGTGTAAGTGGACTTTTGCACAAGGGCTCTTTTGAGCTCTCAGTAGAATTCTTTCACTTCTTTGTCCTCACTTGCACTTGTGGGAGCATAGGCCTGGATGACCTTGAGGGTAGCTTCTGCCTCCTTCTGAAGATGCAGCACACCGATACGTAATGATATTAGCTGGCATGATTTGACTTTCGAAGACAATCCTTACTGACTATAAATCCGACTCCTCCAACATTTCTAGCGCCATCTCCCTTTCCGAGCCTCAGCACTTCCATCCTTCCAGTTGACTTCCAACACCTTCTTTAGTAGGGTTTCGCAGACACTGAGGATGTCGCATCTTAACCTTTTCTTCTCCTCCATCAGATGGTTTAATGTTTCCTCCCTCGCCAGCAACTTACAGTTGTAAGTACACACATCGAGCGTTGTCCTTTTCCATGTCAGCCTAGCACCTGACATTTTTAGCAACCTCTCGTCTCTTGATTTACGCTCTGCCACTGAAGAATGGTTCGATGATGCGCAGGGAACTGAGGCCCATTTACTCGTGTTGTTTTAGCTGTTGACTTCAAGCCATCCCACTGGCTGGGCGGGCAGGCATATGTACCTCCTCAAGCTTAGCTAGCCTTTAACCTCTAAGGAGAAGGAAAAGCACTCTTTCCTCTGAGAGAGCAATCCCCCTCCCTGGATCGGGTAGTCCGACACCTTTGTAGCATGGTTAGATCTGCCAGGGCATATGCCCCACTACCATTGCTGTCAGACAGCCAGGGTCACCACTGCACCAAGATGAGGCACTGAGGTAGGATTTTGCAATTCAATCCATACTGTGAGTTAAGAGTTATCTGTTGCTCAAAGTGTTAAGAAGGATTTTGTTGTAATTTGATGTGGATAAATATTCATATTTTTAAACAGTTATTTATTCTATATAACTGGTAACTTGCTTTCTTCTTTGTGATTAACTAAAGTGCAGAAGTTGGCCTTGTGTAACTAGACTATTGTAGTGGAACTGTTGTTGATTAACACCTGGAAATTTAAGACTCTGTCCTCTTTTTGGACACCTGCAGTCATATTAACAATTTTTTTTTTTGTTTTTTCCTCTTTCCTTTAAGTTGGCATCGAACACTGGCAATTTAAAGCAGACTGCAGGCCTGGTAAAGAAATGCTCTTTCTCTGTATTCCATTTGTTGTCATAATCTGCCTATGTACCTCTGATGTTTTAGTATCTTTACTGATTTTCTCACAGAAAAGATCAGCAATAGATGGAGCCTTGATACTAGAAACATTCTGTTTATTATCCAGTGGGGTTCAGACTAATATATCTGCCTATTCTGCTTCTGACATATGGCACACTAGTGTTTTATAATTATTGATTTTTTTCTCCATTCTCTGGATTAATGTTACTATTCTCTCTTGCCTTTTGGATAGCTATTTTATTGCTTCAGAGTCATGCACAGTAATATGGTCTAATGTGATATAATAAGATGTCATGTCAAAAACTCGAGCAATTTGTTTTTATTTTTCCTCTCCATCACCTGCAAGGTGTAGGTTATATGGCAACTAACAGAGGCGAGGAAGAATCTAATGGTTCATCAGCCTGGGACAACTAAAATCCCAGTCCAGTCAATTTATATATATTTACTTACTGCCTATCGGACAAGCTGCTGACTTACACTTAGAAGTCTAGTGGCCCCAGTCTTGGGGCACTGACTGACCAGAATTTTCAACTTGAAGCTGAAATCTGTCTTCCTACCTTAGTTTCCTTATAATCACCACTGAGGAGCAGAGAGAACTGATTTGCCTGCCTAGCCCACTTGGGCTTGCTCCATGGAACTCAGTGGGAGTCCTGCCATTGACTTCAAAGAGAGTAAGATAAAGCCCTAAATTCCTTCTCTGGCTCTACTCATCCAACTGCTTAATGCTCTTTGGGAAGATTGTGTAAAACAAGCACCAATGGCACTTATAGGGAAGGTCATTCTATTTAATTATATTTTCAGTTTTAAATCAGTAATAAAACTATGGGTACAAAAGCAATATTCAGAAATTGCCTCTGACAGTGAATAGGCTTTCCGTACTCTGTTCTGCTTGGTACTTTTACTTAAAAAATCCTTTATCCACCTATATACTCATAGGGCGCAGAGACTTTAAGGTTGGGACGAACCATCATGATCATCTAGTCTGATCTCCTGCACGTTGCAGGCCACAAAACATCACCACCCACTCCTGTAATAGACCTCTAACCTCTGGCTGAGTTACTGAAGTCCTGTTATGCTATTATTGCCTATTTTATGCAATAAGTCCTCTCATTTGCTTTTTCAATATTTAGGAAAGCTTCTATCAAATATTCTTTATTTCTCCTTTTTTTTGAGCTTCGGTCTCTACTCTTACTATATGAGCAGCTTTACTCCTTCCCCTCCTGAACCCACTTTGCATGTTACCTGTAAATTCATTTAGCCCTGTCATAAATATAAAGGGAAGGGTAATCACCTTTAAAATCCCCCCTGGCCAGAGGAAAAATCCTTTCACCTGTAAAGGGTTAAGAAGCTAAAGGTAACCTCGCTGGCACCTGACCAAAATGACCAATGAGGAGACAGGATACTTTCAAAAGCTGGGAGGAGGGAGAAAAACAAAGTGTCTGTGTCTGTCTGTGTAATGCTTTTGCCAGGGACAGAACAGGAATCAGACAGCTGCAGCGGCACAGGAGCCAGCAAACAGAGCTGTAAACAGGGGAGTTTGAGTGGGAGTTCTGTTGGAGGAGAAGATACAGAGGTGGCAGTGGGAGTGACCCATGTAGCAGAAGACACAATGAAGATGACTGGATGTGGAAGCTGTGGTATGTACATGATCCTGGAGGGGGCACCTGGTAAGAGTTTTGTCTGCATGAAGTGCCGTCCGATAGAGCTGATGGAGGAAAAGATCCGAGGTTTGGAGATGCAGGTGGAAAGTCTGGTAGAGTTTAGGAAGGGGTTTGAGCAGATTATGGAGCAAAGACATGAGGTATCTGAAGGGAAAAGCTCAGACTTGCAGATGGAAGCAGGACTAGGGAATTCTGAGGGGAGACTGGGTGAGGAAAGTGGTCAGTGGAAGCATGTGACTAAAAGAAGTAGGCAGAGGAAAAGATGGGCTAGTGAAGGAGAAATAGAGCTTAAGAATAGGTTTGCAGAGTTGGAAAATGAGGAAGGGGCTCAGCAGGTAGTCA
The DNA here is from genome assembly GCF_965152235.1 of Eretmochelys imbricata. Classification (NCBI taxonomy): domain Eukaryota; kingdom Metazoa; phylum Chordata; order Testudines; family Cheloniidae; genus Eretmochelys; species Eretmochelys imbricata. The sequence continues at coordinate 69,727,965 of NC_135573.1, forward strand.
CTGAAGGTGACAGGGCAAGGAAGAAGAGAAGAGAGGTTAGTCCTATAGGAAAAGGGGAAGAGTTAATGGAGATTACACCAAATATGAGCCCCAGGAGGATACAGGATGGGTTAAAAAGGATTACAAGGGAGAATGGGAATGGAAAGAACTTGCAGCCAGAGGGAACAGGGGATAGACTGGAGAATAGCACAGTCACTAGGAAAAGGCAGGTCTATGTGATTGGGGACTCTTTACTGAGAAGAATAGATAGGCCTGTAACCAGAGCTGATCCAGAAAATAGGAGGGTGTGCTGTCTTCCGGGTGCTAAGATACGGGATGTAGACCTGAGGTTGAAAAGGATTCTAAAGGGAGCGGGAAAGAATCCCCTAATTATCCTTCATGTGGGAACAAATGATACGGCTAGATTCTCGCTGGATAGTATTAAGGGAGACTATGCTAGGCTGGGGAGGACGCTTAAGGAAATTGAGGCTCAGGTGATCTTTAGTGGGATTCTGCCTGTTCCTAGAGAAGGGCAACAAAGGTGTGACAAGATTATGACTATCAATAGATGGCTTAGGCAGTGGTGCTATAAGGAGGGCTTTGGGATGTATGGCCATTGGGAGGCATTCATGGATAGAGGACAGTTCTCTCGGGATGGACTTCATCTGAGTAGGGAAGGAAATAGACTTCTAGGATGGAGGCTGGCACAACTGATTAAGAGAGCTTTAAACTAGGAATTTGGGGGAGATGGTTGGGAGATGTCCAGGTAATCTCCACGCCAGAATTAAGCATAGAGTGGAAAGAAAATGAAGTAAGAGTGGATACAGCTGTAGGTAGGAGGAAGGGCAGTGTAGATACAAGTCTAATAGGTTATACTGGTAGTAAAATAACCGTGCCTAATAGGGTACAGAATGTGAGTGAGGCTAAACAGCAAAAATTAAGATGTTTGTACACTAATGCAAGGAGCCTAGGTAACAAAATGGAGGAACTAGAGTTACTGGTGCAGGAAGTGAAACCAGATATTATAGGTATAACAGAGACCTGGTGGAATAGTAGTCATGACTGGGCTACAGGTATTGAAGGGTATGTGCTGTTTAGGAAAGACCGAAATAAAGGTAAAGGTGGTGGAGTAGCACTGTATATCAATGATGAGATAGAATGTAAAGAAATAAGAAGCGATGAAATGGATATGACTGAGTCTGTCTGGGCAAAAATTAAATTGGGGAAGAAAACTATTAGAGCCTCCCCTGGGATAGTGCTTGGGGTGTGCTATAGACCGCCGGGATCTAATTTGGATATGGATAGAGCCCTTTTTAATGTTTTTAATAAAGTAAATACTAATGGAAACTGTGTGATCATGGGAGACTTTAACTTCCCAGATATAGACTGGAGGACGAGTGCTAGTAATAATAATAGGGCTCAGATTTTCCTAGATGCGATAGCTGATGGATTCCTTCAGCAAGTAGTTGCTGAACCGACTAGAGGGGATGCTATTTTAGATTTGGTCTTGGTGAGTAGTGAGGACCTCATAGAGGAAATGGTTGTAGGGGATAATCTTGGATCAAGTGATCATGAGATAATTCAGTTCAAACTGAATGGAAGGATTAACAAAAATAAATCTGCAACTAAGGTTTTTGATTTCAAAAGGGCTGACTTTCAAAAATTAAGGAAATTAGTTAGGGAAGTGGATTGGACTGAAGAATTTATGGGTTTAAAGGTAGAGGAGGCCTGGGATTATTTTAAATTAAAGCTGCAGAAGCTATCGGAAGCCTGCATCCCAAGAAAGGGGAAAAAATTCATAGGCAGGAGTTGTAGACCAAGCTGGATGAGCAAGCATCTTAGAGAGGTAATTAAGAAAAAGCAGAAAGCATATAGGGAGTGGAAGAAGGGAGGGATCAGTAAGGCAAGCTACCTTATTGAGGTCAGAATATGTAGGGATAAAGTGAGACAGGCTAAAAGTCAAGTAGAGTTGGACCTTGCAAAGGGAATTAAAACCAATAGTAAAAGGTTCTATAGTCATATAAATAGGAAGAAAACAAAGAAAGAAGAAGTGGGACCGCTAAAAACTGAGGATGGAGTGGAGGTCAAGGATAATCTAGGCATGGCCCAATATCTAAACAAATACTTTGCCTCAGTCTTTAATAAGACTAAAGAGGATCTTAGGGACAATGGTAGCATGATAAATGGGAATGAGGATATGGAGGTAGACATCACCATATCTGAGGTAGAAGCGAAACTCAAACAGCTTAATGGGACTAAATCGGGGGGCCCAGATAATCTTCATCCAAGAATATTAAAAGAATTGGCACAAGAAATTGCAAGCCCATTAGCAAGAATTTTTAATGAATCTGTAAACTCAGGGGTTGTACCGTATGATTGGAGGATTGCTAACATAGTTCCTATTTTTAAGAAAGGGAAAAAAAGTGATCCAAGTAATTATAGGCCTGTTAGTTTGACATCTGTAGTATGCAAGGTCTTGGAAAAAATTTTGAAGGAGAAGGTAGTTAAGGACATTGAAGTCAATGGTAAATGGGACAAAATACAACATGGTTTTACAAAAGGTAGATCGTGCCAAACCAACCTGATCTCCTTCTTTGAGAAAGTAACAGATTTTTTAGATAAAGGAAACGCAGTGGATCTAATTTACTTAGATTTTAGTAAGGCGTTTGATACGGTGCCACATGGGGAATTATTAGTTAAATTGGATAAGATGGGCATCAATAGGAATATTGAAAGGTGGATAGGGAATTGGTTAAAGGGGAGACTACAACGGGTCCTACTGAAAGGTGAACTGTCAAGTTGGAGGGAGGTTACCAGTGGAGTTCCTCAGGGATCGGTTTTGGGACCAATCTTATTTAATCTTTTTATTACTGACCTGGGCACAAAAAGTGGGAGTGTGCTACTAAAGTTTGCAGATGATACAAAGCTGGGAGGTATTGCTAATTTAGAGAAGGACAGGGATACCCTACAGGAGGATCTGGATGACCTTGTAAACTGGAGTAATAGGAACAGGATGAAATTTAATAGTGAGAAGTGTAAGGTCATGCATTTAGGGATTAATAACAAGAATTTTAGTTATAAGCTAGGGACACATCAACTAGAAGTAACGGAGGAGGAAAAGGACCTTGGAGTATTGGTTGATCATAGGATGACTATGAGCTGCCAATGTGATATGGCTGTGAAAAAAGCTAATGTCGTCTTGGGATGCATCAGGAGAGGTATTTCCAGTAGGGATAAGGAGGTTTTAGTACCGTTATATAAGGCACTGGTGAGACCTCACCTCACTGTGTGCAGTTCTGGTCTCCCATGTTTAAGAAGGATGAATTCAAACTGGAACAGGTACAGAGAAGGGCTACTAGGATGATCCGAGGAATGGAAAACTTGTCTTATGAAAGGAGACTCAGGGAGCTTGGCTTGTTTAGCCTAACTAAAAGAAGGCTGAGGGGAGATATGATTGCTCTCTATAAATATATCAGAGGGATAAATACCAGAGAGGGAGAGGAATTATTTAAACTCAGTACCACTGTGGACACAAGAACAAATGGATATAAACTGGCCACTAGGAAATTTAGATTAGAAATTAGACGAAGGTTTCTAACCATCAGAGGAGTGAAGTTTTGGAATAGCCTTCCGAGGGAAGTAGTGGGGGCAAAAGATCTATCTTGCTTTAAGATTAAACTCGATAAGTTTATGGAGGAGATGGTATGATGGGATAACATGGTTTTGGTAATTAAATATTCATGGTAAATAGGCCCAATGGCCTGTGATGGGTTTTAGATGGGGTAAGATCCAAGTTACCTGGGAAAGAATTTTCTGTAGTATCTGGCTGATGAACCTTGCCCATATGCTCAGGGTTTAGCTGATCGCCATATTTGGGGTCGGGAAGGAATTTTCCTCCAGGGCAGATTGGAAGAGGCCCTGGAGGTTTTTCGCCTTCCTCTGTAGCATGGGGCACGGGTCACTTGCTGGAGGATTCTCTGCTCCTTGAGGTCTTTAAACTACAATTTGAGGACTTCAATAGCACAGATATAGGTGTGAGGTTTTTTTTTTTGTAGGAGTGGTGGGTGAAATTCTGTGGCCTGCGTTGTGCAGGAGGTCAGACTAGATGATCATAATGGTCCCTTCTGACCTAAATATCTATGAATCTATGAATCTATGAATGGAGTCTTAGAATAGTATCGTAGTCTTAGAATGTGTCGAAAGAATAATAAATATGGCAGGCGACCAGCTTGGCCTAACGGTGAAATCCTAGCGGATCTTAAACATAAAAAAGAAGCTTACAAGAAGTGGAAGGTTGGACATATGACCAGGGAAGAGTATAAAAATATTGCTCGGGCATGTAGGAATGAAATCAGGAGGGCCAAATCGCACCTGGAGCTGCAGCTAGCGAGAGATGTCAAGAGTAACAAGAAGGGTTTCTTCAGGTATGTTGGCAACAAGAAGAAAGCCAAGGAAAGTGTGGGCCCCTTAATGAATGAGGGAGGCAACCTAGTGACAGAGGATGTGGAAAAAGCTAATGTACTCAATGCTTTTTTTGCCTCGGTCTTCATGAACAAGGTCAGCTCCCAGACTGCTGCGCTGGGCAACACAACATGGGGAATAGATGGCCAGCCCTCCGTGGAGAATGAGGTGGTTAGGGACTATTTAGAAAAGCTGGACGTGCACAAGTCCATGGGGCCAGACAAGTTGCATCCGAGAGCGCTAAAGGTATTGGCGGCTGTGATTGCAGAGCCATTGGCCATTATCTTTGAAAACTCGTGGCGAACGGGGGAAGTCCCGGATGACTGGAAAAAGGCTAATGTAGTGCCAATCTTTAAAAAAGGGAAGAAGGAGGATCCTGGGAACTACAGGCCAGTCAGCCTCACCTCAGTCCCCGGAAAAATCATGGAGCAGGTCCTCAAGGAATCAATTTCGAAGCACTTAGAGGAGAGGAAAGTGATCAGGAACAGTCAGCATGGAGTCACCAAGGGAAGATCATGCCTGACTAATCTAATCGCCTTCTATGATGAGATTACTGGTTCTGTGGATGAAGGGAAAGCAGTGGATGTATTGTTTCTTGACTTTAGCAAAGCTTTTGACACCGTCTCCCACAGTATTCTTGTCAGCAAGTTAAAGAAGTATGCGCTGGATGAATGCACTATAAGGTGGGTAGGAAGTTGGCTAGATTGTCGGGCTCAACGGATAGTGATCAATGGCTCCATGTCTAGTTGGCAGCTGGTGTCAAGTGGAGTGCCCCAGGGGTCGGTCCTGGGGCCGGTTTTGTTCAATATCTTCATAAATGATCTGGAGGATGGTGTGGTTTGCACTCTCAGCAAATTTGCGGATGATATTAAATTGGGAGGAGTGGTAGATACGCTGGAGGGCAGGGATAGGATACAGAGGGACCTAGACAAATTGGACGATTGGGCCAAAAGAAATCTGATGAGGTTCAATAAGGATAAGTGCAGGGTCCTGCACTTAGGACGGAAGAACCCAATGCACAGCTACAGACTAGGGACCGAATGGCTAGGCAGCAGTTCTGCGGAAAAGGACCTAGGGGTGACAGTGGACGAGAAGCTGGATATGGGTCAGCAGTGTGCCCTTGTTGCCAAGAAGGCCAATGGCATTTTGGGATGTATAAGTAGGGGCATAGTGAGCAGATCGAGGGACGTGATCGTCCCCCTCTATTCGACATTGGGGAGGCCTCATCTGGAGTACTGTGTCCAGTTTTGGGCCCCACACTACAAGAAGGATGTGGATAAATTGGAGAGAGTCCAGCGAAGGGCAACAAAAATGATTAGGGGTCTGGAACATATGACTTATGAGGAGAGGCTGAGGGAACTGGGATTTTTTAGTCTGCAGAAGAGAAGAATGAAGGGGGATTTGATAGCTGCTTTCAACTACCTGAGAGGTGGTTCCAGAGACAATGGTTCTAGACTATTCTCAGTGGTAGAAGAGGACAGGACAAGGAGTAATGGTCTCAAGTTGCAGTGGGGGAGGTTTAGGTTGGATATTAGGAAAAACTTTTTCACTAGGAGGGTGGTGAAACACTGAAATGCGTTACCTAGTGAGGTGGTAGAATCTCCTTCCTTAGAAGTTTTTAAGGTCAGGCTTGACAAAGCCCTGGCTGAGATGGTTTAATTGGGGATTGGTCCTGCTTTGAGCAGGGGGTTGGACTAGATGACCTCCTGGGGTCCCTTCCAACCCTGATATTCTATGATTCTATGATTCTATGAACTTAGTAAGTAATCTAGCTAGGTATGTGTTAGATTATTATTTCTTTAAATGGCTGAGAAAATAGCTGTGCTGAATAGAATGAATATTCCTGTCTGTGTGTCTTTTTTGTAACTTAAGGTTTTGCCTAGAGGGATTCTCTATGTTTTGAATCTAATTACGCTGTAAGGTAGTTACCATCCTGATTTTACAGAAGTGATTCTTTTTACTGTTTCTTCTATTAAAATGTTTCTTTTCAAGAACTGAATGTTTTTTTTCATTGTTCTAAGATCCAAGGGTTTGGGACTGTGGTCACCTATGCAAATTGGTGAGGATTTTTACCAAACCTTCCCCAGGAAGTGGGGTGGAAGGGTTGGGAGGATTTTTTTGGGGAAAGACGTTTCCAAACAGCATTTTCTCAGGAACCCGGAGAAATGTTTGTTGGTGGCAGTGGAAAACCAAAGGCAAGGGGTAAAATAGTTTGTACCTTGGGGAAGTTTTAACCTAAGCTGGTAAAAGTAAGCTTAGGAGGTTTTCATGCAGGTCCCCACATTTGTACCCTAGAGTTCAAAGTGGGGAAGGAACCTTGACAAGCCCTAGATATGTTTTTAATCTTTCAGTCACTATTCTTGCCAAAGCTTTAACCATGGCAATTGGCCTGTACACATCAGGTCTTTTTTGCAGCTTATCTACTTTCCATACTGGGACTACAATCACATGTTTCCACTCTATTGGTAGCTCAGCTTTCCCTCATATATTGTTGTACAGTTTTAGCAGTATTTTCAGACTCCCTTCATCCAGATGTTTTTAGCATTTCATTACATATGCCATTTTTGCCTGGTACAGAGATCTTTGCTTTTAGCTATAACTTTTTTAAGTTCCCTCATACTGAAGTTTTAGTTCAATATTGTAGCCTCATCTTCCCCCCACCTCTTCCAGTTCTCATGATTCTCTTTAATGAATTTTCTTTTCCTCTAGTGGATTTCTATACTCTGATTTTCACCATTACTGACATTGTGGAATATTTCTACTGAAACTTCATTTTTTCTTCATAAGAGTTTTTATCCCTTGGCCTTCTACGATAAGGCCTGGTAAAGAAATGCTCTTACTCTGTATTCCATTTGTCGTCATAATCTGCCTATGTACCTCTGATGTTATGGTATCTTTACTGATTTTCTCACAATACTTTCACTAGCTTTCTTTTTTTTGCCTTATAAAGACCTTTGCACAATTGCCTTGGTTCTTTATATTTCATTGTCTTAAGTATCGATTGTATTTTTTGCTTTCTTATATATCTTGTTCCTTTCTTTAATTGCTTTTTTTTTGCACTCATTTCACTGTGGTACATGGCTCTGCCTTTAGGGTGCTTTGATATCTTAAGTATAGCTAATTTTTCTGCTATCATGATTTCTTTAGTTATTTTGCTACTGAACTCATCAATGCCATCATTTATACATTGTTCATTAATATTTTCATTACATTTGCTTCTAAATAGTTTCCAGTTTGTCTTATATTCTGGTTAGCAGAAATCATCTTCCATCCTCAGTATTGCCTTTTTCTTAAGGTAAGTACAGGAAAGTGATCACTTCCCATTCCCTCTTCTTTATCAATTTCCCAGTTGCATTTGCTTGCTATACAACTTGACACAATTCCCAGATCTGCACAGGAGAGATTTCCATGGACTGCATTAAACCTAGTGGGTGTACCATCATTCAGAATTACTAAATTATTTTTATTGATGAATTGTTCTAGACATTTGTCATTCTTATCATATTTTCCACTTCCCCACAAACTGTTATGGCCGTTTAGGTCTCCACATTTATGTCCTGTTTCACCTCAACTATCTCTGTCAAATCCTTAATCTCCAGTTTTCCATGGGGCTTGTATAAATTAAATATTCTCAAAGCTGCAGATTTATTTTGAATTGGAATCACAATAGCATTAGTCTCTATATTTAGTTTCTTCACCTCAATTTCAAGATAATTAAGTTTTCCTTTAAAAAAAATTCCCCTACCCCTTCCTAGTTTTCTGTCTTGCCTCTAGATGCCATGTCTTGGGATTCTGAAATCTAATTTCCTATTAACCATGTTTCTTTTATGCAAATGATATCACACTTAGTAGCCTTATCAAGAATATTCTTTTTTAGTTCCTGTACTATTAGGTTATATACATTCCAGCAGTAAATAGTAGCATTCTATTTATCGTTCAATATTTTTTCACTTAAAAAAGTATGGAGTCATTCTGCTGAGAAATTGCTAACACGTAGGTACTTTTATGTTGCTTTAACTATACTTTACATTTTCTGACAGGTTTCAGAGTAACAGCCATGTTAGTCCGTATTCGCAAAAAGAAAAGGAGTACTTGTGGCACCTTAGAGACTAACCAATTTATTTGAGCATAAGCATCCGATGAAGTGAGCTGTAGCTCACGAAAGCTTATGCGCAAATAAATTGGTTAGTCTCTAAGGTGCCACAAGTACTCCTTTTCTTTTTTCATTTTCTGTTTTTTCCCCCATCTGTGATGTGCAGTTTATTACTTCAATCATAAAAGCTAAAAACCAGCTTGCCTATACATAATGTCTTCTCCTATTTTTCCTGTATCACTCATTATATCCTTGGATTTATTCAGCTGTGTATTTGTCTTTCTCCTTATTGAGTTTGCTTTTCTCTTCCCCTTTTGGTCTCCTAATAGCTCCTACATATGACATGCTATTTGTAACTCTTTTGTATCTTGCTTTGTTGCTATACAACCTACGTATGCTGCACAGTGCTTTCCTCCACAGTTGCTACACTTTAATTCAGTTCCTTCCACACAATTGTCATAGGAGTGCTCCCCTGGACACCTACTGAATCTAGTTTTCCCTTCACATATATTTGCCAAATGTCCAAGACAAGATACTTACTTTGGTATCTGTAGCGACTCTCTGGGGATTGTAGGTATGGTTTTGTAAAAAAAAAAAAAAAAAAAAAAAGAAATCTGGTATCCTATTGTTACCCTATTTGGAAGGGTTTCTCCTTTAAATACAACAAGCACAACTGTTGATGGTGTTGTTTCCCTTATTCTTGCTAATTAGCTGCTTAGCATATAGTACTTTATCATCCCCTATTCTTTGCTTTACCTCATCTTCAGTCATTTCAACTGGCACCACAGACACAACTCATCTTGTTTCTCTCAGATACCTAGGCAGTTGGCTCACTCCAATTTTCCTAGCATTGTAATCTTTAACAGTTTCCCCAGTTGTTTCTTGCTTTATAGTCAATTAATAGGTCTTTTCATTGTAGCTTTGTAGCTTTTTCAGTGTCTCCAGCCCTTTTAAATCCACTCTACCACTTTCAGAGGGTTTATATCCCCTATTTTCACATCCTTGACTAGTGATTTCATTATTATAGCAGTATGCTGTTTCATTTTCACTCTTTCATGTCTTCTTGCCTGCTGTTTCTTCTTCTAGTTCTGGCATTTTCACCCTTTCCCTTTTCCTAACCTGTGACCAGTCTTCCCCTCTGCTTTCTCCATATTTTTCTGGTTTCAGTATTCTTGATTATATTTTCCATCTGCCCCCAAAGTATAGGTCAGCTAGCTTAACCAGCTTCAGCTGGAGTCCCCTGTCAGCCAGCCAGAGTCGAGCCCCATCAAACTGCTGCTGCTGATGGGCTTAAGAGCTGGTCTATTGACTGTTCTCACTATTCAGGTGCTGTAGCCAATCCAGCAGCCACTATAGGCCAGCTGCACTCTTTAGGTTGCCCGGAGACTGGTTCTGCTACAGAACCTGATTCTTGACAGTACACCAACAGCTCCATGAAGGTGCCTCCTTAGGGCCAGGTTTCTCTGGCTACTTCCAAGGGAACTCTCTCAATAGGTCTGAGGTATGGATGTTCTCTACTGGTTCCAAAAACTGCTCATCCAGACTGTAGCCTTCCCAGACCACCAGGTATTGGAGCCTTCTATTAACTCACTGGTAGTTGAGGATTTGGTGGACCAAGTACTACTTCTGTCTGTGGTTTGTTATGGGTGGTGGTGGGCTGGAGTGGTTTGGGTATGGGTTTTCAATGTAGGTTTTTAAAGATGGGATGAAGCTTCAAGGAGTTGGGCAGCTGTAACCTTAAAGTCATTAGGTTTACCCATTCTGTAATCTTGATGAGCCCAGGCATTGGTAGTCTAGTTTTGTGGATGGGTTGTTTGATTTAAGGTTCCAGGCAGAGAGCCACACTTTGTCCCTATGGCCAAATTTGGGGGCAGCCTGATGATCTTGGTCCACATGGTGTTTATAGGCTTCTCTGGTAGACTGCAGGTGTTCCCTAAACTCTCAGTTCACTCAGTGTAGATGGGAAGCAAATCTGCAGCTGCTGTTAGTGGGATCTCACTGTGTGGAATGCGGGAGTGAAAGCCATTATTTGCAAAGAATTGGCTATGTCGGGTCGAGGCATAGATTGCAGTTATATGCAAATTCAGTGTAGCATAGTGAGTGAAACCAGTTCTTCTGTTCTTTTGTAGTTAATAAACTTGTTTTTTGCTTTATCTAAACCAGTGTGCCTTTGAGGGAAGTGTCTGGGGAAAAAGCTCTGTGAGCAAAGGCTGTTGCATATTCCTGCCCACATCGAGGGAGGGGTGAACTGAGTAATAAATTCATATTGGTTGGAGTTTTTACCAGGGTAGGATGGTACAGCTCTTGGGTCTTAGACTGGGGAGCTGGGGGTTATTTTGGCTGTAACTTCTCTATTGTTGGTTCATGCAGTGGCTGACCAGAGCCTGCATGCAACTGCAGTTGGGTGTGTCCCTGCCTATGTGAATACTGGTGGGAATGTAGGACTGGGAGCGATCTGCAGCTTGTCACAGCAACACAGTGTGAGAGGAAACCGAGGCTGGTGAGTCAGAGGACTCAGTGGTACCCCTGTTCCAGGTGGCACCCTGGGGGGAGAACCTGTCACAGTAACCAATCAGGCAGCCTACTTCATGCCATCTGTACTCATTAGGTTGCCCACAGATGGCTCTATTGCTTTATAGTCAATTAATAGGTGCTCTGCTGCAGACCCTGATTCCTGACACTAAAAACCCACAGGACTGAGTCTCAGAGCCTGGGTCAATTGACTTGAGCACACAGGGCCTAGGCTGTGAGTCCAAAAGTAGTAGAGGTTTCAGAGCCTGGGTTCAAGTCCAAGCCTGAACTTCTACACTGCAGTGTAGCCCTGTAAGCCCCGGTGAGCTCACAAAGTCTTAGTCGGTGAACATACCCTGCTAGTCCCAAACCAGAGGCAAGACAAGTCAGGAGACGAGAGGGATCTGCGGGCTGCAGATTGCCCACCACTGCTCTAGAGGGACAATTCATACAAGTAAATATAAGCCCAGAGCCAAGTATATTGGAATAAAGATTTGTAGTATTTGATTGGTGCAATGACCTATACGCCGAGGCAGAGCTGTGGGGAAAACCTCTATCCTTAAAGTGTACTTTCTATGGATAGAAGGCAGGAGACCCTCACTGGTGGTCCACGGAAGGCCAGCCCCAAAGGGAACAGGAACCCCTGGTTCAATCCCAACTCTGTAAAGAGGACAGTGCATGAACAGCAAAGAAGTTCTCTTCCAGAGGCAAAAAAAGCCCTAAGGTGAAATAAGTGGGGGGAGAGGAGATATGTAACAGGATAATATGAGTCATTGGGTTTGCAGTAGCACTGGGATGAGTGCAAGCTCAACTGAAGACAATTATACACTTTCTTTTTGGGGGATTGTGAGTACCTGAGTGGTAATCAATGGACTAACAAGGTTACTGGGAGGAACAGGAAGCAAGGGGGAGCTTAGCTGGGGGCCTGAGCTGAGGAGTGAGATCTACAGTGAAGCCTCCCCTTGCTGTAAACCTGCATTACCCTGTGATACTTTGATAAAGAAAGAATAAATATATCCATGGTGAAAAAGTTAACAGTCCATGCTGTGTTTTTGACTGTGAAACCTCACAAACTGGTCAGGCAGTGGATATACTGGGAGGGTAGCAGCAGAGGTGTCCTGTAACATACCCTCACTAGCACCAAATTTTACTTTCATTTTCTTCAAAGTCAGAAATACTTTCAGCCACTTGAGGTAAATACTGCATTTACCTTCCTAACACACATTCTATAGGTCAGCCTCTTCTTTTTGATCTCACTGTGTGTCTTTGCCGCTTGTCTGTCTCGGGAAACATACTTGATAGCCCTGCTATATGCAAGGGGAAAGGAAGGGCCAAGTCTGTTCACAGAAAAGATAAATAGATGGAATGTGTGTGACATGTGTTCACTCTCATCAAGATTACTTGAGATGTTTAATTCATTCATCCCAGGGCTGCTCAAATTTTTAATCTGAGTGTTTGATACTTGCAATATACAGAAAAAAGGCTTGCTTAAATGATGGATTTCATGTGGTTCATTCACCTGCGTGATTTACTGCCTTCACATTTGGTTTCTAGGAGCAACACATCAGCATTATTATTCTAAAACTAAATGATGTATAACTATGAAATGAAAAAATAAATGTTGGCTTCCGTGAATCTTTGAATAGAGTGGACCAAAATCTTCTTACTACAAGACTAAAATTAATTTTTATCTGAAGGGTATGCATTACACTGAAGGAAAATGATCAGAAATTGTTCCCTTCTTTTAGCCTTCAAGGTTCAGTAATAACCACTAGGCAATTTTTCCATAGAATTAATTCAAGTATATAATATTATCTTTTCTAGACACCTTTATTTAGCACCTTCCAGGTCCCCAAAGCACTTTATAAATTCTCTAACTCTCTTTTCCCCTCCTACTCTCTCAGATCTTGATTAGAATCTCACCTTTTCAAAAGTTTGGAAGTCTTCAAATTAAGGTTCCTGTTCAACACAATATTGAGATGAGACCACACTGCACATTTCCAATCCTGCATTCAGATACCACAGTGATGGACACAGATTCAGAACCTATGTACAATAGACAAAAAAATAGAATAAAAGAGAGCCTAACTTTGGCACCGTCCCTGGGAACTGCACTTGGCTGCAGTGGGAAGGCTTGTGTGTTCCAATCACACTGAAAGCTGTGTAGATGGGGTTTTAACTCCTAGTAAGGTCCCACAAACCTGACAGATCAAAAATTAGGGAGCAGATGAAAAGCAGTCCACTGGACATCCAGGATGGTGTTGAGTGATACGCCAGCTACTCATCCTTGCAAAAAACCATTCGTTCATTCACAATACTCCAGACAGCAACTGCAGGAAATGAGACTATGGTGATCTGTCCCCAGCTGAGTTCATTACACATCCCTGCCTTATTCTCTGTTGAATATGTTCACTGCATGAGGCAGGAGCCCTATAGCAAAAACAGTAGGTGATCATCTATTAAAATCTGAATGGTAATGCATATGCACAGGATGGAGAGTAAAGGCTGTGCAATCATGAAAGATGTAACCCAAAATAACCCCTCTCCCCAAATCTGGGGAATTCCCAAATCAACTTAATTAAAAAACATTTAAGGTTGCCAAGTGACATTGGCATTAATTCCTATCTAGAATAAAGGGTTTTCACCAGTAATCTCCATATAAATATTATTAATAAATATATCACAATACACAGCTATTCTAAATATAAACATTTATATGTACACATTAATGAGCTTGATTAGCCTCAGTAACAAATACATAATTTTAACACAAGTCTGTATTATACACTTTTCCTATTAAATTATATGTACAATACTATTCTCAAAATGTAGAAGTACTTTACAAACATTTCTATTGTTGGTTGATAATTATGTAACAATATATCCCATTTAACAATCAGATTTTTAAAAAATTCGGATATCAAAATCAAGATAAATTGTGCATTTTAAAAACTCTTGGGTCAGAATGCAGGTGGTTATGCTGCATTAAAACTTGTTAAGAAATACATGTTATATATACTGTGACGGGGCAAGGCCAGATGGCTATAGAAAAGTAGTGGGAGATAGACAGATATATTAGCTCCAGGCTAAACAAATCCCTGGTACCAGGTGAAGTGAAATGGAAGCTGCTCCAGGTCAATTAAGAACTTTCCAGAAGGCAGGGAGAAGGCTAGGTTGATTGGGACATCTGAAGCCAATCAGGGGCTGGCTGAAACTAGTTAAAAGCCGCCCTGTCAGGTGGGTGTGGATGTCAGGAGCTGTTGAAGGAAGTTGTGCTGTTGGAGAGGCTGAGTAGTACACACCATATCAGGCACAAGGAAGGAGGCCCTGAGGTAAGGGTGAAGTGGAGCTTGAGGAAGTGAGGGCTGCTGTGGGGGAAGTAGCCCAGGGAATTGTACATGTCATGTTTCTAAACGGTCAGCTACCATAGCTGATACTATTAGGGTCCCTGGGCTGGAGCCCAGAGCAGAGGGTGGGCCTGGGCTCCTCCCCACCCACCTTTGTCCCCTGATTAATCACTGAGACTAGGAGACAACAGAGACTGTTCAAGGAAGGATAACTTCTCCTCACCTCCCTTGCTGGCTTATGATGAAAATGGCTCAGTAGACTGTGACCCTTGTCTCTAGAGAAAGAAGGGTTACGTGGAGGGTCAAAGTGAGCCTCTGAGGCTAGCGAAATCCACCAGGAAACGCGGGACCCACGGAGGCAAGGACAGAGCTTTGTCACAATACTATTCATTTCTTTGGTTTTAAGTGCTTGGGTTTTTATAAATATTGTCATAGGTAAGTACCATGTAACTTAGAAATCTGAATTTTGTTTATTTTTAAGCAAAGTTTTTTGCTTTTGGATAAGATACCATCTGGAATTTTTAATACAAGTTTACAAAAAGCAAGTATGGTATAGTACAAAATTCTTCAGACGTGGCTTGATTTTTAAGTTTCAATGAAATCTAAAGAACAAGCCAAATTTTAAGAAAAAATGCTCACTGGCTTTGAAACACACAGGGTGCAGTTGACAATATAACACGTTTTATGGATTTTTATGGCCAGGAAAGACAGTGATGTAATCCAAATTGACCTCTTATTGCAGGACGTAGATTTCACCCAGTGATTCCTGCATCTAGCCCAGCAACTTGTGTCCGAAAGAAATGCTGGATTAAATATAAAATAGCAACAGATGCCTGACATTGCTTGTGATAAAGTCACAAATATTTTAACAAAATCTTTTCATAAAATCTGTTTTACAGGCTGAGCTGTTACGGGTAAGCTGGGAGCTTTGCATTATTGATACTTTGTTTAAATAGCATTCCATGATTAACTGAATAACTAGACTCAGGAGCTTGTCAGCCATTGCAAGCACCCAGCCCTTATCTATTTCAAAATTGTGCAATTTACAGAGAGAACTGGACCAGCTCCCCATTAACTGTTTAATACAAGATGGATTGTGACTCTATGTTAAAATGTCTGCCTGAGAATAAATGAGAATGTGCCATTTAAATTATTGTCACAATGCTGATCCCTTGAAGTAGAGTATTGCAAACACTGTCATTTGTTTATGGGAGCCTGCATCTCTGTGTTGCTTGCTGTCCATGCTGAGACAGTACTCTTCAGCATGGAGGTGCCTCACTAACAGCGGATGACCAATCTCTGTTTCTCATCACTTCAGCCAGAATAAACTGGAACAAAGTTATTATACAATCACTTGTGCATTAGATTCACCTTTGAGGTTCTGTCACTCAGCGGCCAACCTTTGTTATGCTCAAACAGCCACTCAAAGTTTGGCTGAACAAATTAATTACATGTTAAATAATGTCTTGAAGGCTTTATGTACTATCATGTAACATATTATCTGCAAGCTTCGATAAGCTTAGAAGTGATATTTAAGTTAAACCTGATCATAAAGAATGCTATCACACGACTCATGAACCCATGCACGAGCTGTGCAGCTACTTGAAGAATAGCAGCCTGATCTTCTCTACCCCAAAGGCCCAAATGAGCTGTCATTGCATTGGGTGGAGCCATATATTCTGCTTCTCAACAGCCTGGCACAACAGTGGAAACAAAACACTGACTTCAGTGGGGCCAGGATTTCACCTTTTGGGATTTCCTATATTAAGGAAAATGTTTAGTGTTAGGAAAAGGTTTTACATACAGTAGAACCTCAGAGTTACGAACACCAGAGTTACAAACTGACCAGTCAAGCACACCCCTCATTTGGAACTGGAAGTACGCAATCAGGCAGCAGCAGAGACGCACCCACAAAAGTAAATACAGTACAGTAATGTGTTAAACATAAACTACGGGAAAAAAAGGGAAAGCTTAAAAAAAAAGAGATTTGGGAAGGAAACTGTTTCTGTGCTTGTTTCATTTAAGTTAAAATGGTTAAAAGCAGCATTTTTTTCAGCATAGTAAAGTTTCAAAGCTGTATTAAGTCAATGTTCAGTTGTAAACTTCTGAAAGAACAACCATAACATTTTGTTCAGTTATGAGCATTTCAGAGTTGCAAACACCTCGGGAATGGAGGTCGTTTGTAACTCTGAGGTTCTACTGTAAAATTCTTCAAGCCACAGTGTTACATGCTATTTTGCTGTTAACGTGGACAATGGTAGTTGTGTTTGAAAATGCTTTAGGACTAACCACAGTCAGTTAGATTAATAGATTCCAAAGCCAGAAGGGAACAGTTCCAATTGTTAATTACTCTCACTGTTAAAAATGTATGCCTTATTTCCCGTCTGAATTTGCCTAGCTTCAACTTCCAGGAGTTGGATCATGTTATACTTTTCTCTGTATCATTCTCCTTGTCCACACAAAGTAGTTTTTAATATCACATGAGAGCATACGCTAACTAACATGATATATACCCTTATTGGGCTGGTGAATTGCAATGTGCTATGGGGCTGCGTAGGTATCTCTGAAAGCATGATGTAATGGCAAAGGGATTGCACATGTGTAACTAAGGGCAGAATTTAACCTGCAGAATGTGTGGTGTTGGTGATAAGTGAGAAAAACAAGAACCCAGCTTGACTTTGAGATTAGACTGAATTTGCAAGGCTGGGGGTTAGAAAAACATCTTTTTTACTTGCAAATTGAATCGTTTGGATATAGATTTCTATTGAGATATGAAATCCCATGATGCGATTTTTACAATCACTTTTAAAGTCTATTTCTATTCTGATATACAATCAAAGGATGTAACTGTGGGAAAATATTTCATATTTATTATCTCCTCAGAACACAACCATAGTTTAAAACTCTATTTATTACATTCAAGCATGGATATAAACTGATATTCTGGAGTGATAAAACACAATAGTAATTTCAGAGTCAACATTATTTAATAAAGGGCCAGTTTGCAGACAAAATTATATGCAACAGAAATGAGAAATGAATAGATCCCATGGAGCTAAGAAACACAATAAACTTTCAATTTACCATTATAAAAATTGACAATGTTTACAAACAGAAAGCTTTTCTTTTTTTTCCCTCCCAAGCCAACTGGATGAGCAAAAATCACATAAGTATCTGCTAGGAACCTCTAGGGCCTTATTGCCTTATTCTTCCCTACAGAACTGTATAGCCTCTTCAGAGGAGAAACGAGCTCTGAACATTCTCATATGTAACACCAAAGTTTCACACGTGTATTAAATCATTCTTCCTTTTAAAGATGTATTTTCACTTTCAAGCATTTTCCTCCCTTTCCCATAGCTTGTGCCTTTCCATAACATTGAGGTCAGTGAACCATGAAATACCAGATAAATGCCCATGCAAACTTAACTCTGCCCCATGGGAGCTGGCAGCCCCTGGGAACTATCTGCATGTACTCCAGCTATATTCACTGTATTAGGTAACTGTATTGAATGGTGAAGGAATAAGTTGGAGCAGCTTGGAAGAGCTGGGATTGGTGTCATGAGGAGATCGGGTCTGATTTCCCCCCCTGGCCCCAAGTGTGTTATCAAAGGAAAGAGGAGAATATGTACTTTGAGGTTTCAGTCTGCAGCATTGCAGTACAGAATTGTGTAGATTGTGTCAGTAGCAGAACACTGGGATCTTCTTGCCAGGTGTATTGTCAAAGGTGAGGTGGGATATGAGAGCAATCTGTGGATTTCATAGATTCCAAGGCCAGAAGGGACTATTGTGATCCTATAGTCTGACCTCCTATGCAACACAGGCCCGAGAACTTCCCCCAAATATTTCCTAGAGCAGATCTTTTAAAAAAATATCCAATCTTGATTTTAAAATGGTCAGTGATAGAGAATCCACCATGATCCTTGGTAAATTGTTCCAATCGTCAATTATCCTTGCTGTTAAAAAAAAATTATGCCTTTTTTCCAGTCTGAATTTATCTAGTTTCAGCTTCCAGCCACTGGATCGTGTTATACCATTCTCCTCTGGATTGAAGAATCTGTTGTTAAACATTTGTACCCTATGTAGATACTTTAACCTTCTTAGATAAACTAAATCGATAGACTCAAAGAGCTCAATCATTATAAAGCATGTTTTCTAATCCTTTAATCATTCTCATGGCTCTTTTCGGAACCCTCTTGAATTTATCAACATTCTTCTTCAATTGTGGGCATTAGAACTGGACACAGTATTCCAGCAGTGGTTACACCATTGCCAAATACAAAGATAAAATAACCTCTCTGTTCTTATTCAAGGTTCTCCTGTTTATGCACTTAGGATAACTATAACCTAATCATAATATTTAATGTGACTACTCACAAGTTTATGTTAAGCATGTGTTTTCCTGGATTTGGACCTATGAGTATAATTGGGATTGCCATTAAAAGTCAACATGTCTCTACAGATGCTACATAGCTAAGACAGGTATTTTGAAGTAAATGGAATATGGTAAGGACCAGCTTCCCCTTCCTTCTTCATAGTGCTCCAGGGTAGTTTACACTGCAGAGTGAGTTCACCCAGGATGCCTCTCTGACTTAGGTCAGTTCTGTTAGCTGCTGCATAGTGAGGGCAGGAGGAGCAATGACCTTATCCTTACTTGCAGTGCCTGTTGTTTCAAACCCTGAGTGCTCAGCATTGGTTTAATACTGCTCCTATTGAAGTCAATGGGAATTTTACCATTGATTTCAACGGGAGCTAAGTTAGGCCAATGCATACTGAGTGCTTTGGAAGATCCCACCCATTGTGGCTGGTCCCTGAATAGGAGGAAGTCTCCTCATGACCTCTTCCCTGCCTTGTACACCTTGCAGGGCCAGACATCATCTGACCTTAAACTTCTTTTGTAATTTAAATATTTTTTAGCTATTGGCAACTTGGCTTTACAGGCAGAGGGGAAAGATAGTACTAATAAAAATGTCTAAAGCGCTCTAAAAATATCAAAAATAGTTTGTAGTATAGTAATATAGATGGCATAAATACAATATATGATGTGTGATAGTATAAAGGTTTTATTGGGGATTACTTGCTTACCTCACAAGTTTAGGATGACTGCAGTATTCAGATGAGTTTTAAATCCTGTATGTGTGCCAATAAAGCCATAGAACAAATGGAAAATGGGTGCACAGCAACAATTAGTTACAACTGTTGGTCTTGTTCAATGGATCAAAAAATGATGTGCTCAAAAACAGATGCAGTAGCATAGATAAAGAGTGAAATATACCCTTTCTGTAGGGTGCAAAAGAAGAGAAGAAACACTACTACCAATAAAAAGTAGAGGGTTGATATCAATAGAATTCTGAGATATGAACAAGGGGAGCAAGTGGTCCTTTGTACCCATCTAGTTAAGATACACTTTTGGAAACACAAGATGTTTATGTATCCATCTCCAGTTCTAGGAGGAGGACTACATAGCTAATTGTTTGAAACTGAAGACATGGCTGTGGAGCCCATTGTATTTACTGAATATAACAGAAAGAACCGTTAGATGGAATGGTAAGGCCTACTGTTTGAACCTTCCTCAATAGGGTGAGTTTTAATTCGTTGGAAGTACTTTATGTCTATGGGAAACTATACCATAAAGTACCACCAACAAATTAAAATCTATATGTCTCAATGTCTGTATATCTCCTATTCTAGGAGGAGGACTACATATCCAATTGTTTGAAACTTTATAGTCCGGTAATCTTTTCAATGTAACATTCTTTATTTCCTGAGACTACCTGGCTGCACTGAAAAGATTACCTGACTAGGAACACTTTGAGGCTTTACTAGCCATTCCATGGATGGAGTTCATACACTGTAGGCGATCCTTTCTCAGCCTCACAGGAGAACAAAAGTTTTCCTGTGATTTAGAGTTGATAACAGATCACACGTGATCATTTTGTCCAGGAAATGAAAGGAGACCTAGAAAGCTTAACATTTTGTCTAGCTT
The DNA here is from genome assembly GCF_965152235.1 of Eretmochelys imbricata. NCBI lineage: Eukaryota > Metazoa > Chordata > Testudines > Cheloniidae > Eretmochelys > Eretmochelys imbricata. Next base: position 69,748,339 of record NC_135573.1, read on the forward strand.
TTTATAGTTATCAAAAGCAAAGTACATTGATATTCTTAGATGGAAGGCACTATGCAAGTTCTTGTTGTTATTTTATTTTATTATTACTATGTAACAAGTTTTTGGTTTGTTGAAACAACAATCTTTTTTAGACTGCTGGATGAGACGTTAGTCAGCCTCCAATAATGTTATCATTCAATTTCTTACGCTATTCTCCTGCAATCTAATCAATAATTCTCCTTGTCATAAAAATACAGACTCAGAAACAAGCAATTCATGAATTTTATGACATAGCTAAATTTGCATTAGTCTTAGGATTTATAGATTGCACACACATCCCCTTTCATGCTCCTGCACAGAACAAAACCATATTCAGAATATGAAAGCTATTAACTTCCTGAATATGCAGATGATGTAAAATGCCAAGGATAAAAGATTCTGCAGGGACTGGTGTTGGGCTCAGTTTTATTTCAAATTCTTATTCATGATCTGGAAGAAAAAGAAAAAAGCCCAATATTTAAAGCCCCTATTCCTGCAACACAGGAAATACTGACTCATATATGTAGTCCCATTGACCTCAAGTGGGCTACCGGTATGAGTAAGGATTGAGCACTAAATTTGGCAATGATACTAACAATGGGAAACATTTCAACATGTCAAATACCAGTGTGGGAAGTGAAATGATACGGACTATTTAAGACAGGCCAGACATACAGTTAGGGAATAGAGAGGCAAAGTATATTAGACATGCGTCTGAAAGAAAGGGAATCCTACTTTCTAATTCTGACTCTGGCAATAGACTTCTTCTGTAGCTTTTGTTAAGACTTAACTTTTCTGCCTTGGTACCCCCATCTTACAGGAGTGTTGTGGTGATTTAAGCAGTTTGTAGAGCACTATCTATGTGCCAAAATTAATCAGAAAGCACAAAAAGAAAAAAAAGTTCTAGTGATCAGGAATCTAGCTTCTTCCTTCTTCCCACTCCCAGTTTGTTTGGACAATTTTCCTTTGCAAAACTCATTTAAATGTTGGCAATGATGCACAGGCCCCAGGACAAACAGTTGGGCTCTATTTCTGCAGCAGAAGCTAAGGAGTGGGGGAGATATCTCCACTGTAGTGCACACTGTGTGTAACATGAGTCAGTTAAGTTTGAGTCAGTTGAGTTTGGCATGTATCCCAGAGAATCCTCTTGCTTCCCCTATGGTGTGTATAAGTTGTTTATGTATTTTACCGGTTTGATCAAAATGATAAGGTTGGCTCTTCCTTTAATGTTAATTATTTGTTATGAATCTTGGTCTAAGGAGAGTTGTTCCTAACCTGGATATGGTAACGTCTGATAAAAGATTCTCCAGTGCCTATACCTGCAGGTGAAACATGAAAAATAAGACTCGTCTAAATCGATATATCTGACTAATTAAATGATGTGCACCTCTTCAAAAAAATCTGATTGATACATTTCAGCCTATTTCAAAAGAAATTATCTTTAGCACTGTCACTTAGCAGTAACAGTTATATTGTACCTAAATTTGTAGTAGTGGCTGGCTTTAGAAAAAGCTCATTAAAGTAATTGGACTTAGGAAAGTTAATTGCTAAATATTTATTGCATTTCTGAATAATTTCCTCTTTAAGCTATGAAATGCCTACAGTTGATTGGCATACCACACTAATCCTTGGTCATAAATTGATAGCTATGGAATAGGAATTAAAGGGGTAATAGGTGTTTCAGGAAGACTTGTGCTTTAAATGAAAGGTAAAAAAAATAAGACAAAGCAGACCTGAATAATGCTTATGTCAGTTAAATCATGCTTAATGAAGGATTAAGCTAACAAGCTTTCATATTAATCACACGGCCAAAGTGCTATAGACAACAAAGTCTGCTTTTTGAACCATAGTGGTGGTTAGCAATTATACAGAAAAGTGACTTATCAGAGCATACAGTTACTGACAAGCTTCCATGGCAACATTTGTGAAAAAGAACCTTAACCTAAACAGAACTTGCTTATACGAATGAAACATTTCCAATGTTTATGGAACTGAGGTAGCCTCTGAAGCAAGGACCGAAACTAGTGGCAACCAGAGTTATTTTTGTTGCTACTGCGACTTGAGATGAAAAATCTAATGGTGATAAGTACTTATAAGCCTTTTTTTCCATGGCACTTTTCAGAAACTCAGCAAAGTGGCTCTTTAGGAGAACAAATAATGCAATCTTAGGGCTCATTCCAGCTCTTATTGAAGACAAAGTGGTCTGAGCAGGGGCTGCTATCTGATTTGATCTATTTGCAGTACATTCACCACTGTATTATTCAGGTAACATACCAAATGTAGAGTAGTATCACTTGTTTGGAAAAGGATCAGACTCTTTACTTCTCCCTCATTCTACTTTGTATTCTTAAAGGGGATTATTCTTGGTGTTGTCTTGCAATTTTCAGGCCATTCTGTAGTCACCATTATTGAGGCAAGGCTTATGCAAAAAGATGACTTGCATTGTTCCCTAACACCGATAAGACAAAGACACATTCTGATATCTCAGTGGTCCCCAAATATTTCAGGATCAACCCCCCTTACTCCTGTCTGCGCCTCTCCTGGGGAGCCAGGGCCAGAGCAGGGCCACGGCTCCTTGGGGTGGTGGTGGTGGGGGGGGGGAGGAGGGAGAATGTGGACGGGGTAAGGGGGCTGATGCTGGGGCCACAGTTGGGGATGGGTCTGGAGCTATGGCTGGGAGCGGAGTCCCAGCCAAGGCTGGGGGCAGTGCCAGGGCTGGAGCAGAACTGGGGATGGAGCGGGGCTGGGTGGCGCTCCCTCCCTGCCCCTCCAAACCTTCCTTCAAGCCCCCTCTGGGGGATGCACCCCACAGTTTGGGGACCACTGTGATATCTGGTAGTACAGGGAATTCCACAGATAAGGTTCTAAAATGAAGATATTTATGCTCTCTGCCACCCAGAATTTACCTTGAGGATCATCCGTCACAATCTCCCAACAAATTTCTATTAATACGCTGGGTGTGGAAGTAGTAGCAGCTTCTGAAATGACTAGTTTGTAGGTCACTGAGGGCTTTGAAGATTAGAACTGGTACCCTGTGTTGCCAACTCTCATGATTTTGTCATGAGTCTCATGATAATTATTGGTTTCAGAGTAACAGCCGTGTTAGTCTGTATTCGCAAAAAGAAAAGGAGTACTTGTGGCACCTTAGAGACTAACCAATTTATTTGAGCATAAGCTTTCGTGATCATCCAATGAAGTGAGCTGTAGCTCACGAAAGCTTATGCTCAAATAAATTGGTTAGTCTCTAAGGTGCCACAAGTATTCCTATTCTTTTTATGATTGTTTTCCTTACAGTCCCTGCTCCTGGAATCAAGTGGATATGAAATGATTTTAGCCTTCATTCTGACAGAAAAAGAAACTTTCTAGCCCTAGCTTCAAAATGTGATCCCTGTGGACACTAAAGCCTGAAAAAGCAGAAAGCAAATAAAAAGAACACCAAATCTATTATTTTTACATCATCTCATTATTTTAAAACCAGTCTCATGATTTTTGGTGAGCCTGACTCTTGATTTTTGAATGTTTGGGGTTGAAGGCTGCTATAAAAAGCCTCCCTCACTCTTCTCTTCTGCAGACTAAATAAGCCCAGTTCCCTCAGCCTCTCCTCCTAAGTCATGTGCCCCATCCCCCTAATCATATTTGCTGCCCTCTGCTGGACTCTCTCCAATTTGGGGTTGGCAATACTGGGTACCAGAAGTGTAATGAGAATTAGATAAGTGGGCTGAAGGATGCTCCTTTCCATTTAGATAGGTCAAAGATTTTACGTTGCTCAAGAAATATTTTGCTGTTGTTTTTAACCCAATAGAGGGTCTTAGATTCATCAGCATGGCCAGATTCACCAGTGTGGCTCTAGTTATCTCAGGGCAGAGACTGTCTCTATTATGACTCCTGCCCTGTTACATTTTTATTTAACATCATAAATAATAAACATAGTACTTAAAAGTACCATAATCGTGTCGGGATTTATTGCTGGCTGATAGCTCAGCAGAGCAAATTTAATCCAAATAGGTTTTGAAGCTGGACACATCTTGATAAGCTTAAAACTGAGACTCTATTCTAAAACTGCCATATGCATTTACATAATTGAACAGAACATTAACATTTAGCAAAATTTACAGTAAATGCTAGTTAAAAAACGCAGCCAAAATTTTCACATTTGGATGCCTAACAGAAGACACCCAAATCCATGATTAAGCACCTAAATAAATAGCTTGTTAGTATCCTCTCTTAAATTGAAACTGTTAAGTTTTCTCATGGTTTACTGAGTCTGTCAGCAATCTAGCCTGAGACACTAAGCCCTTTGAGGAAGGAACCTGATCTTTATCTGTGCCTGTAAAGCATCAGAAAGTTTCATTATATTTTTAATAAATAACATTAATCTTCAGGGAATAAACTACTATTAGAATTTTATTGCCTTCTCAAATAATTGTCTGTTTGGTATATCACATCTGCAAATAAATAGTTTTCATAGAATCATAGAAGATGAGGGTTGGAAGAGACCTCAGGAGGTCATCTAGTCCAACCGCCTGCTCAAAGCAGGACCAACTCCAACTAAATCATCCCAGTCAGGGCTTTGTCAAGCCGGGCTTTATAAACCTCTAAGGCTGGAGATTCCACCAGCTCCCTAGGTAACCCATTCTAGTGCTTCACCACCCCCCAGTGAATAGTGTTTCCTAATAGCCAACCTAGACTTCCTGCACTGAAACTTGAGACCATTGCTCCTTGTTTTTTCATCTGCCACCACTGAGAACAGCCTAGCTCTATCCTCTTTGGACTCCCCCCCCCTCACACTTGAGATAGTTGAAGGCTGCTATAAAAAGCCCCCCTCACTCTTCTCTTCTGCAGACTAAATAAGCCCAGTTCTCTCAGCCTCTCCTCCTAAGTCATGTGCCCCAGCCCCCTAATCATATTTGCTGCCCTCTGCTGGACTCTCTCCAATTTGTCCACAGTTTATCTGTAGTGGGGGACACAAAACTGGACGCAGTACTCCAGATGTGGCCTCACCAGTGCTGACATCACTGGCAAGATTATGGAGTAGCTGATATGGGACTCTATTAATAAAGAATTTAAGGAGGGTATTATATAAGTTAATACAAATCAACAGGAGTTTGTGGAAATTAAATCCTGTCAAGCTAATTTATCAGTCCCAACTGTAGTAGAGTTTGTCATACAAAACAGGGAGTTGCCGTGTTAGTCTGTATCCACAAAAACAACAAGGAGTCAAATAAATCTGTTAAGTCTTTAAGGTGCCACCAGACTCCTTGTTGTTCATACAAGACAGTGTCTTTTGACAGCCTATCACTGGAGAATCCAAATGAACTTGTTTATGTAATGTGCAATATTGTTTGGAGTCATCAGATGGCACTGTTACATAGAGGCTTCTGTTTAACTGAATGTGTAGACAGGTCTTGAAAGAAATGCTATCTTGTTAGCTGTTGCAGCTCTTTATAGAAACTGTGCATGTCAATGCTGAACATTTATTCCAAGCCTCAGTCCCTCTGAGTGGAATCTCTCCTAGTTGCAGAACTTCTGTCTACAGGATTCCTACGCAAGCAAAACAAATACATTACATGGTATCAGAAACACTATGTACTATATGAATATCACATGTTATCCCTTAGCTTGTTTGCACCATATGAGTATAAACATTTTTATCTCCTTTAATATCTTTCAATTTTATGGCCTGTCTGTGGCAGAAGTGGAGCTGCTCTGTGGTAATTTAAGACTACTATCTGTGACCTGGTTATTGGGAGGTTTACTATATGGATATGTTGGCTTAGTTTAATAGCAGGCTGCTGAAAAAAACAAGCAGGAAACAGGACAGTGACTCAAGATAACCACTGATCTGCCAATGCATAAGGGACCACGCAAGAGCCTTTTGCTTTGATGTCCTGTCTGTAAACTCTTATGAAGCTCACCAAACTATTTTGGATAGCAAGGTCTAAGATTTTGAACACAGGAGGAAAAAAGACCCAAAATAGTTGTGAAAAGGTCCCTCTCTCAGCAGGGAAGAGACATAGTTGAGGGAAACAGACTGATACCCAGACCCAAGAGGTTTAGAATATCTAAGAATGAGAAGCCTGCTTAGGGTCTCTCCTAAGGGATGGTAAACGTCTAGGTAAGATAGGTATGAATGTAGACTTTTTGTTGTTTTAACAATTCATTTTCTCTTAAGTTTTGCTTTATTCCTACTGTTAAGATTCAACAACACTTTGGTTTAAGAAGGCTATCTGGTCACAGTATTCACCACTGATCACAAGCTCCTGAAGGCAAGAACCACAGGTGCTGAACCCAGTCAGACTTGCTTGGGCAGTATGATCGAGACGCAAGGTACAGTATGTATCCCAGGGCCCAGTGTAAGAGTGGGAGAATCATGGGACTCCTACCAGGAGAGGTAAAGGCTCAAGGTCTGAGACCTGAGTAGGTGCACCCGGAGAGAAAGTCGTAAACTGTAACACTGCCATTTTAGCTCATTTTACAAAAGTAACTTTACAGTCAGTGAACATCTCTTCAATAGTATTTCTTGTTTGATTTTTTTTTTTATTTTGAAAGTTTAATACTAAGGGATACATGATTCCCTATTGCCTCCTTTGGGCACTGACTACCTGACAGACAGCTGGACTGATGAGGTTCTGCTGAACTGGGGGTGAGAGGGAGAATTTAGAGATCATGTGGTAGAGATGGAAGTGGGGAATGCAGTGGTTAGCTTTTAAATTAGATGGGGCTTGACCTTCTTGGCTATAATGTATATATTTTTATATAATGAAAACCATTTATTTTCTTTTTCTTCATGCAAAAAACAAATTATATAATGAAGACGTTTGCTTTACTTTGGCAACCCTTTCCACTTTTGTAGCATGATTTTCTTCTACTTGAGTTGCCCATACAATTTTCTATAGTTTTGTTAATATGAAGTTTCCCATTATCTCTTTCAGAACCTTACTACAAACTTACAGCCAAATTCAGCCCTATATAGTAGTACCTTACATCATGATGAGCACCATTTGATTTAATGAGACGACTCATCAAATAAGGTACTACTCAGAGTGAGTAATGGTAGCATAATTTGGCTTTAGTAACTTACATGATCCATTTAGTTGCTTGCTAATGTGATCATCTCCAGCATACACAAATGTCGTTTTTAGCTTTTCTTTAAGTGATTGACAAATTGATCATAGTCCCATTTTCTTCTTGCATCATTTGTCTAAACAAATGTCTGTCACATTGGCACATTTACATATGCTGAAAAACAGTAATATGCTTTTCTGACTCGTTTCCATAATTACAGTTAATTTCAGTATCCGTAATAGGATCAAATATATCTTTAATAGGCAAACTTCACAGTGTAACACTGCACACTCCAGCAGTTTGTCTGTGGCTCATATACAGAGTTGAAATATCTCCTACGTTTTTTCATCTTCTGATGTTGCCAATTCACATGTATAATCAAACAGCTCCATTATTACAAGGCCACATTGTTTGCAGATAGATATTAAGGTTTGAGCATAAGCCTGTCTGTCACTTACTGTTGGAGTACTTAAAATATAATTATGCACACAATTAATGACCAGTATTCATTTGCAGATTGTAGTCTTATTTGTGGTTAGCATCCCTATGATAGATACCATGTTGTAGTACCTACACCCTCTGCTGTTTGTATTGAATATAGCTATTAAAATGATTGAATTTACTTTGCTTTCTTTATTCTTCACTTCAGAGGGTGAATTGGAGTAGCTTTGTTACAGTATTTGTGTGCATGAGGACAATGAGAATTACGATTTCAGGACCAAGCCCCTGTGTGGTTATCAGACCCTAACATCTTTTTCTCATTTGGTGGTATTCCTCAAATACTGCAGTTTTCCCCTGCATGCTAAAGTTTCAGTTACACATTTTCCTTCCTTTGAACGATACTTGTTTTGCATACTGTGTGTTGCTGCAGTTTTATAAAACCTTGGCATTCAGTTTGAGTTGTATGTTTGAAGTACCAGTGATTACAAAGTCACACTGAACCTTAGTTCTTTACAGATGGCACTACTTGTACGGTTTGTTGTTTTGGTAACACTGATTTTTTTAAAAAAAGTAATTCTCTCACAATTTCTCCCCATCCCAACACTTCGTCAAAGTCTCAATATCTTGGCTCTGCATTGGTGATCCTGCTTGATTCCATTCCCTCTTAGAATCAAGCACGTTTTTTGTTGTGTCAAGTGAACAACTTTTTTGTGTGTGTATATCATTAATTAGTTAAGAATTAAGATGTAAAGAGCAAGGCAATGGCACAAAAGAACAAGAAAGTGGGAGACGCTGAGGCTCTATGAGTTGTGAGTTGCCTATGCAGAGTCAATGTATTTTTCATGTAACCAACAGACAGATGGTGATTGAGTAAAATTGCTATTTCTTGGTAGTCTTTTTTTTTTTTCCCCCAGCATCTGGTATACTCACTTCATCTTATCTGTTCCTTATTCCTGTCAGACATTGGAAAAGCAAGTAAACAATCTAAGCCTGATGAAAAAGAGACGAAGAAGCACACTGATGACACAGTCTAAAACACGCAAAATCTCTTTTGTGGGTTTCTGTTTAAACATTCAACAAGAAAAGAAACAAGACTGAGTCTTCTGGAGTCCAATAGCTGAAATCCATCTGGGAAGAAAATTTTAGTAGACAGCCTACACAACTCAAGGATCTTTCCAAAAGAAATTAACAGAACTACTTTAAGGTGATTTTTGTCTGTTCCTGTGAAGCCCAGCAGTGACTTCTACAGCATCTCAAGTTCTACAATACAGAAGTCTGCTGAGAGATCAAATAGTATCAGCACCAGCAGCTGACCTCTCTCTGTTCTCCTGAACCACTGACACTAACATTATTGCCATATCTTGTCCAGGTCTATATCCTGGAATTGGAAGATATCAGATGCTATCGGATTTGGTCAAACGTTAGCTTCCCAAAGGCCTTCCTCAAAAGGAGTGGTTAGATACCAGACAATAATTAGGATAACATTAAGGACAAGAAATGGTTTTCTGAGTATCCTTGACCACAGGTTGAGAAGTTGCTCCCTTTAAGGAAGGCACTAAAAATCTTTGCCTATAAAGGATTCAGGTATTCTCAGTAGGCTTCCAGCAGCCATGAAGATATTGGATCAAAACCACAGGTGGCTGACTGCAGCTCTTCTGAAGCATTAGAACCTCTAGTTGCAGAAATTGGATGAAAGTCAATCAGGGAAGGAGGTGCATTTGCTCCCTCCTGCTTTCATATTGTTACCATAGATTCTGTGAGATTGTCCTGAATCTGGTTAATATTATGAGACAAATAGACTAAAACTCCTCACAGTGAGAAAGTGTCCACTGGGAAATTGCCTGAAGGTAATCTGGATTGATTGTATGGACCACCATCTCCAACAGTTTTACTGGTTGTGACTTTGAAAAGATTATCACAGAGGAGAAGGACCTCTCTGTCCATTTGATTTAGGAATTAAATCCTTGTGTTGTGGTTAGTCAGATTTGGTGCCCAAATCTTTATCCTCCCCCTCCTTTATTGACTCAGCATCTTTAGCACTCTTCATTCAGAGAATATTTGGCAGGTACTGTGTCATTGTACTTGTAAACTCCCTAGTTGGTTGTTTCACTGTGGGGGGGTTCCTCCTCTATACATCTTTCTGTTGGAGGAATTCTGGGTTCTGAAAAGAGAAGAGGAAGGTGACCCAATGCTTGGTTGGGCTTTTTTCCTGAAGAAGCAATGGATGGCTATACCAATGACTTACTTTAAAATAGAATTTGAACATCCTTCATTGGCAGGTAAAAATGAAGCCTCCTGAGAATGAAATTTAAGGGTTTACAATACAATATATCTACCTACATGTACATGAACCATGTAGGAATAATTATTTTATATTCTTTCTCTCCCCCCCCCCCAGTAACAGGATAAAATATAAATTCCTGACAGCTAGATTTCGCACAGACAGCTATAATTTCTGAATGCATATAGACAGGAGAACTTGGTTCCCTTAGCAACCAAAGCCACTTGAAAGCTCTTTAAATTGTCTCTCATTATTCGGGTTCTCTTTTATTGTAGCCGTTGGTCAATCAGGTAGCAAAGAGAAAAATAATTATCAGGTGGACTAAAATGGAACAAGCTAGCAGATTTTTTTTGGGGGGGGGGTAAGGAGGGGAGTGTGACTACTTACTATCTCCCAGAAGACTAAAAAGAGGCCTTGAAAATTATCACAGTCCGCACACCAAAGCTCATGGCTGAACCTCAAGTTTTCAGCTTTCTTCAGAGTTTAACTTACAAACCTCAAAAGACTATTTCATCTTCGGGGAGGGATAATCGAAATTCTAGCAGAAAATGAGAAGGTTTTTTCATTCAGGAGGGCTTCACAGCCTAATGATCTGGCATCTGGCAAAATGACAGAGACAGCAAGTAGCCTGCAGAAAGACCACTATCTGCCATGATCCAGTCAGCTCTCAGAAAATGGATAGGGTTAGCACTTAGATGGGAGAACTTAAAAGACACCTAATCTTCTGAGATGGTGACGTCAGTCCTTTGCTGCAGCCTGGCACATAGGTGCTAGAGAAAGTAATGCTGGTGATTCAGTAGGTTTTACTCTTACATCTGAATCAGTACTGAATTAGTGTCCTAGTATGTGGTTAGAGGGCACTGTGCTTCTGGATATGCCTTTTTGTTTTGTTTTTTCTAATGAGATGATGAATCTGAGGCCCTGCCTACTTGTTTTCATTAAAGATCCTAGTACATACAGGACAACTATATGTTAGTGAGGTTACAAAGTCAAGCATTTGACAGGAAGTGCCAGATATATGGCTACCTGTGCAATCACATTTATGTTGCATAGGCAACCATGCATTTTGATACCTTGTGCGTCCAATCTGTGCAGTGCAGGAGGCAGGTGTCCTATGGAAAAAAATGTGATCATGTAATTATAGAATACCATAGCACATATGCACAAGAGGGGCCAAATCTGGCATTTTAAAACTTTTTGATTGCTTGAATTTGCAACCTAAATAATAATCTTTTAATATACTATTTTGTATGCATTCTCCTATTTTTAATGGAAAAAAGTAAAAACAAATTCCACTATGTATATCAACCGTGTATCCTCACCCACATCATCATCAGGTCTGGAAGCCTTTATTTTCATTACTGTAGAACAAACTATTACTCAAGCTGTAAGACTAACTACTGGCGCTGTCTGCTGGGTCCAGGGTCGTGGCCTGGCTTGGATTTCTCTCTCCCCACCCCCCTACCACCCGGGGAGCAGGGGGATCTTCACTCCCATATGGTGTCCCCAGAGAAGGGCATGGGCTGCTGGGTGGACTGCTAACCTTTTTTTTTTCTCTCTCCCTTTACCCATGTGAGTTGAAGGATCTCCTGCCCCTTGTGATGACCTCTGGAGGCTGGGAGGGGAATTGAACAGGGTATCTATCTCTATGCTGATTGGGGGAGGGTGAGTTCTGGCTCTCTCCCTGTTTCTGATTCTTTAGTAGTTCCCAACATTCCCAGCGCAGTGTGGGCTGCTTGCGCAGTGGTGGTGTTTGGGTGACATGAACCTGGCTCTTTAGCATATGTGTTCAGTTGTTGTTTTGGCAAGCTGCCAAAATTTTCCTCAGGCATGCAAGCAAGAGAAGGGAACTGGTGATTTCTGGCAGTTTATAACTCAGCTAAATCCAAATGACAGGTTTCAGAGTAGCAGCCGTGTTAGTCTGTATTCGCAAAAAGAAAAGGAGTACTTGTGGCACCTTAGACACTAACCAATTTATTTGAGCATAAGCTTTCGTGAGCTACAGCTCACTTCATCGGATGCATTCAGTGGAAAATACAGTGGGGAGATTTATATACATAGAGAACAGGAAACAATGGGTGTTACCATACACACTGTAACCAGAGTGATCACTTAAGGTGAGCTATTACCAGCAGGAGAGTGGGGGGAGGGGACCTTTTGTAGTGATAGTCAAGGTGCCCCCCCACTCTTCCCCCCCCCCCCGGAGGATTGGCAACCCTAGTTGGGGATCAGCATACCTGTTTGCATACACTTTTAGTACTTGAAGATTCTTTGAGATTTATAAGCAATAACCATACTCAGTACTTGCAGCTTAGATGGAGAATGGAAGCTGGGAAGAGAAAGGGTGATTCCTTATCTAAACCTGAACACTTTAAAAAGTTTGGGGTCAGTTATTAATTAATCTAACTGTATTTATTCACCCTCTTCATTTTAGATTTGTCTGGAACATCCAAAATAGCAGTTTTTTTTCTCCATAAGAACATTTCTGATCCAGCTAGAGTAACTGGAGAACAACAAACCACTTCCTCCTCATCCACCCTACCTTCAACTTAACAATCATAAGTCTCACTTTACTGATAAATTGACCAGAATTCAGCCTCATACTTGTCCGAATGAAATAATTGTTTATTATAAAACACACAATGAAATGGTTAGCCAATGAGTGTTAAAGATGTTGCTACACTCTGGCTCGTGTGTGTGTGTGTGTGTGTATATAACATCTGTAATGTGGAAAAGTTCAAATAAAATGTTAAAAGTAATTGAAAATTAATGAATTAAATTATAGATTAAAAGTGACAGCCAGTAAATTCCCCCCTAGCCAATACTTCAATCTAGAGTGACTTCCTGATTTTATAGGGACAATCCCGATATTCAGGGTTTTGTATCATATAGGAGCCTATTACCCCCCCACCCTGTCCACTTGCTGAAATTGGGGAGCCCCCACTTTCCATAAACTAGACAGCAAAGGTGCCCCCGTTCCATATGTACTCCACCCAACACAGACTCCAGAATTCCCCTCTCCTCACCCCACATATAGAAACCTGAATGCCTCTCCCACCCCACATATATCCCACCAACTCTCCACCAGCCCCCATCAACATCCCAGAAACCCTGACATACATCATACTCATTGCAGCCCCCAACACCTCAGCTCCACCAGCCACAGCCCCCAACACTCCAGTCCTCAACCCTACTGCTACCCCACCCCCAACTCACCCTTCTGCCTGCAACAGCTGCTTGCTTCTCAATTGCCCCCACTCACGCCGTAGCCCACTAGCAACTCACCTGCAGCTCCTCAGCTGGTTCCCCCAGGACCTATCTGGTCACTCTCTGGCGCTTCTCTGGCTCAGTGCTTTGCTCCCATCCCAGGCCAGGGTGGCTCCTCCTGATCCTGGTGACCCAGTTCTGCTCACTCCCATCACCTGCCCTGCCCTTACACAACCCCCGCACCACTCAGGTTTAACACAGCTGCCCCTCTGTCCTGGAGGGACAGCCAGGCCAAGTGTGAGCAGTGCTACCCAATTTTTTTTTCCCTCTGGGTTGTCTGGGGCCTCCCTCAGATGAGGTGCCTGTGCAAGTGCATATTGGTTAATCCAGGTCTGACTTCCATGTGTTAAAACTGGCCTATGGGCTGCAGCTGGAGGAAGAAGAGAAGCAGTGGGGAGCAGCTTTTTTCATGGCAGTCCATAGGTCATTGCTACATCTTTAAAATGCGTATGACTCACGCAGAGACATTTCTGTCATGTTGCATCGGTTGTTTTTGGTAATTTCAAATTTATTTAAAACACTACAGCTACGTCTACGTATTGGAGAGCAGAAAAGTATGCTATGACACATGGTTTGGTTTTGGCAAAACGTCAAGCGTTGTGGTTGGGTTTTCAAACCACATCGGCCTGTGGGTTTGGAGCCCCTTTCTAAGATGTAACTCTTCAACTGAAATCAGAGCATGGAGTAAAGTCTCTGTATTACAAAAGGAGCAAGAGGAACACACCCCACCCTGTTGAACTCCACCAAAATGCATAGAAGCACATTACGCTCAGTCACCTGCTGTTGTCTTCTTGGGGAAAGCTCTACTTACCCCACTGTGCATCCTTACAAAGACAGCTAGTCTGTTTCCTCTCTCTGCTGCAAAGTGTAGGCCCAGAGGATCTTGTTTCACTCATCAATTTGGCATTTACAGGGAAACATAGTGGAGCTCTCCACCCCCATCTGGGGTCAGATTAATTAAGTAGTATCCAGAATGATGTTCAGGAGCCAAATACCTGAATGACTGAATATTTTCATCTGATATTCAACTTTTAGGGATTTGGGTTATGTACCCCCTTTTCCCTGGGGGGTTAGTTTCTGGTGGAATGGAATATTATGGTGTCATGTGACAATGGCAAAGAATCACAAAAGAGTTGCATTCTTTTAATACTGTACAAGGAAACTTACGAGAAAAAGAACAAGGATATTAGATCTAAATCTACTTTCTCACTCTCTCTGCTTCACTGCAGAGCTTCTGCCTATAACTTTCCCTAGACCCCTCCTAACTGACTTCTTGCTATAGATATAATAAAATACTACACAACCTCCCAATGAGGAACCATTTGGATCCAGTTTCATGAATCTACATTTTGTCCTCCCCATAATATATTATGAGACACACTGTGCAAACTTTCTATTAATAAGGAAATGGGGGGAAGTCAAAGGGGTTTCATTCTAATGTCTTCTAGTTAGCAAAATCTGGAATATTCAGTAAGGGAGCAAGTACCATTGCTTGAAGGCCTTAAAACTGCCTAGGAGGGAAAAAAAAAAGGAAAGACAACTTGGAAAAGTGTATAGAGATGATACATTCATTTACTGTAGAACTTACTGTCTGTCTTTCCTTTCAACTTATCTGCCTGTCAGTGTTTAGACAGAAGTCATGTGAGCTTTTGAGCTGCAGGGACTGAGATCGAGCAGAATGTGTGTGTTAATGCAGAGTGCTGCTGGAGACCTGGCAGAGTGAGAGTGAGACAGAGAGAGAGAGTGAGTGGAAAAGGGGGAAGTGCTGGGAGTTGTAGCAGCAGCAGCTGCTGCCACCTCGGAGCTAAAGACTGGGATTCAGCTCCATCTCCAGCACGTTTTCGGCTCTCCAGAGGCATAGATGCTCCACGTTCAAAAGTCCTAGAAGATCAGTGACACCTCCAAAGCTGAAAGGATGCTTCTCTACTACTCCTAAAAGCATCTGAGGACTCTGCTCCTTTTTCAGGACTGAAAGAGGTAATTTTTGAAATTTTGTTGATCTCATTTAAAGGGGTCACATCTGAATGTGGAAAAAACTCAGGGCAGAAAGGCACACAGTTGTGGTGAAAGGGGGTGGATTCTCTCTCCCCCCCCCCCTTCGTTGTAGTTTAGGCAGTAAGAACACCCAGAGATTAGGATACTGTTTGACTTAAAAAATGTGGTGGGAGGGGGAAACCAGTAGAGTGGAACTGAGCTGTTTCTAAATTGTTATGGTCTCCTGTTTTGTTTCTAACGTGTAATCTCTAAGTGGAGAAACTTTAGCCATGTATCTCATAGAGCATTTGCCAGCACTTACCTGTTACATTAAACAATGAAGAGATTTTAAAATATTGCATTTAGTTAAATGGGATTTATTTAAACCTCTGCTTATTAAACTATCTCCCCTCTCCACCATTGACCCTCCCATCCTCCCCCCCCCCCCCCACAAGATTTTGAAATGCAGGTCTGTTTGAATAGAAAGCTTGCACATTATGTTTCATTCTCTTCTCTTCTCTTCTCTTCTCTTCTCTTCTCTTCTCTTCTCTTCTCTTCTCTTCTCTTCTCTATTGGCCTTCTGCTGTCTCCATCCTTGTCCCGTCCTCCTCTCTGCTTGTGGTAGCAATGGACCACATGGAGCCCCCTGTACACATTTTCCGTGAGGAGCCACCCTCCACCTGCTCTCCAGGCCCCTGCCTCCTCCCCAGCAGCAGCAGCTGGCTCCTGGGCTGGGCTGAATATGGCAACAATGCCAGTGGTGGCTTTGAAGACTTGCAGCAGAACCACACCAACATTTCCCCAGCTATCCCTATTATCATCACTGCTGTCTACTCTGTGGTCTTCGTGGTTGGCTTGGTGGGGAACTCTCTGGTCATGTTTGTCATCATAAGGTAAGGGATCTTGGGGAGAACTGTTTGGCTTTTGAGTATCACACTAAGGAGGCTTCAAATGATACCCCATTGGAAGGGATGTAAGGGAAGGGGTGGGGAGAAAGCTCTTTGGGAGATGTAAGGTGCATATCCTAGGAGCCATAGGGAAGTGACTGAGCTGTGTCCAAGTGCTAGTTGGTAGCTATTCACATTTTTGACTTTTGCCTGGGAGTACAGCTAGAAACCCAAAGGAGAAATGGATTAGAAAGTTATAATTCTGTAGCCTCTGAGTTGGAGGAGAGGAGGTGCTGCCTGGCTGCGTACTGGAAATGTGTGGATAGAGGCCCCCCCTCCCCCCGCAAGGGTCAGAAGCAGTTAATGTTATAGAAAAAGATGAACTAGAATAAGGAAACTTCTTCTGCAAGGCATCCTTTTCCTGGGCTAGGCACCATAAAAGAAGGGAATTGTTTATGGTTCCAATTTGCATTATTGTATTATCATATTATCTTTTACTGACTTTTTTTTTTAAGATAAAGACTTTATAAAAATTTGGAAATCCTGAATATAAAGATGGGAGTAATTTTTCTTTAAATTAGACTATTATGATAGTTTCCAGGATTAAATGCCATTATTGCTTTTAGGCCTGATAAAATCAAAGTAAGCATTGATAGGGGTTGCTTTTCATATTCCAAATAACAGGACAAAAGAAAAATTTATTTGCACTAATTGGTGTTCACGCTAAACAGCTCATTTAAATGCACTCTTTTACACTTGTATATTGATGTACATCTTTAATCCCCAGGAAATGATGGGGTGTGAATTTTTCTATCTATTTTTATAATTTCCGTGTGCAATTACTGTATCAAAGTACGCCATATAGTGCCTCTCAGAAGGTTTATAGCTCACTTCTTTGTGAGTGAAATCACTCAACCTTTTGGTCTCCTGCTTCATAATGTGTTTGAATCCTACAATAAACACTGTGAAATTCACTTTCTGGAGTGTTTTAGTGCTTGAGTAAAAGAAGTCCGTATATGAAAATTAAGCTGACATGAATTCAAAAGGTTCTGGTGAACAAAACTGGCCTCGTTTAGGTCAAGCAGTTCTAAAATGAGGAAAATATGTCAAGATTGATTCAGATTGGAAGACAAGGTAGTTGTTATTTACAATGTACGTTAGGAGGAACACTTACAATCAGGTGAAGCTCCTTGAAAATAAAGATAAAATCCCTTCAAAAAATCAACACCGTAAATAAGATGCCTGTGTGTCAGTGTGAGATAATTAGTTTGCTCCAGGCTGAAAATGTTGTACTCCTACCGGCTATCTACTCTATCCTTTACATATAGTAGGAAATAAAATCCCTAATGTATAGGGAGGACTGAGTCTTTCCCTGACACACCCTCAGTTGTAAGGGGAGAGCTTCTTTAAGCTGTCAGTCTAATAGTGTCAATTAACTAGATGGGCAGCCAAAATACACCAGCCATCAACCCTGAAAGCAAGCTAATATGTATTATACTGGCTTGTGTGTATTTCCTATCTCTCTCTTACTACTTCCCTCCTGAGGTGTTTTTTTTTTTTTGGGGGGGGGGGGTGAAGGGCGGCATCCCCTGCTAATTATGTAGTTCTTTCTCTTCTCCACCCCAGCTTTTTTGTTGCTCTTTCCTCTTTGTGTCTCCCCTACCTATATTTCTACATGGAAAAGCCTGAGATTGTTCACAATATCTTTCCCCTTCCCCTCCCCTTATTTCTGTGTGGCAAATGGTTTAAATGTTCTGACATCACTAGAATATATAAATATATATAATAAACTCTAATTTGAAATATTCCAATTGGTGTTGCACTGAGTGTCACTATCTGATTTTTCATAAACCAGTGAAAAATATATTATATATGTTGCAAAAAACTCCTTTTCTCTACAAACACCAGCTCGGTGGGAAGCTTTGGAGAAAGTGGCGTGGGAGAGTCATTTCCTTCTGCCATTTCATTTCTTTATTCTTCTCCTTTCCCTGCTGCCCCTAGCAGTCTCGAGGGGGAGGATGATGACACACTGTTACTCCTCTTTTTTTTTTTTTTTTTTTACTCCTCAGACATGTGGGGGAATTCATGTGATGTCCCTCACTGTTGTTTCTACTCTGTACAATCCCTTCAGGCTAATGCTGTTGTTTCCTTCCTAACATCAGTACTGTTGCTAGGCATTGACGATGGGATGTGGAGACTCTGGCTTACTACTTTTTTAGCTCTTTGGGTAATCAGTTGCCTAAAGGAGGCGGGGCTT
This sequence comes from Eretmochelys imbricata, assembly GCF_965152235.1. Taxonomy (NCBI): domain Eukaryota; kingdom Metazoa; phylum Chordata; order Testudines; family Cheloniidae; genus Eretmochelys; species Eretmochelys imbricata. The sequence goes on from NC_135573.1 coordinate 69,766,529, forward strand.
TAAATAAGACACCTAATGTCATGAGTCTCGTGATAAGATTGTGAAAGTTGGCAATATTGTATCACATGCAGGAGACCCACAGAAGCATCAGGGAACCTGCAGAAGAAGTGAGGAGCAGTCTGGAGGGCTACATAAACCAGCTAACATCCAGCCAAAAGCTGCAGAGTAGGCAGGTCTGCCCTATTCCTAACCCCTCTTGGAGCTGTTAAAACAGCTTTTTGCTAAACCACAAAGAAAAGGAGGTGTCTCTCAAGCTGCTTTTCCTGACCCAAAAAGACTGACTTAATTGGCTTATGAGCAGACTGGGGTGGAACTGAGACCTTGATTCACTAGCTGTCTTCTCCCCAGCCCTTCTAGATGGCCAAATGGGGAAGAATATCTAGTCGAGCTCTCCAGAAAATGTCCATTTTGTTTCATGCAAATTTCTGAGGTTTTGAAATTTGTCTTTGTGACAATGTGGAACAAAACCAAAACCTTTCAAAAGTTTTAGTGAAGTGGAATTTTGTTTAAAAGTCCATTGTTGGATCACAAAGTTCAAGTTTTCAATTTGAATTTCTCTTTCATATGCATCCACCCTGGACCTGAGATACTTTCTCATTTTAAAATTTTGTCAAAATGCATCTGTGAAAAAAAAAAAATATATATATATATATATATATATATATATATATATAAATTTTGGCATTTTCCATCGATAACAACAAAAAGACCAAGTTTTGTCAAAAATTTTTCCAGGCAGCTCTAATATATAGCCATTGTCCCTGACTTAGACCTGTAGTGTCTGAGCTGACTGGTGGTCTGGATTAGGTCTCTGGTCAGTAAATTCAGACTTTCACAGACTTCTGCCTGAGCACCAGCTTATCAGGGGGCTATAGTAACACTGGAGGGAAATGAAGTTTACCTCTCCAGAGCAGGGACATGGAGACAGAGCAAATTCCCACCTGAGAACTACATCCCCCCATGAGAGAAAAGGGAGGAATGAGAAGAGAACTCTTGAACTGCACCCCCTCGGAGATGGGACCAAAGATGAAGAGAAAAGATGAAGACAGAAATAGAGAAGAGCCCTACCTCAAGAGACAACAAGAGCAAGGAAAAAAGAACTAAGGGGCAAAGACGGAGTGAGGAGAAAACACCTACCACCTGGGGGATTCTAACTCTGTGGGAAGAGAGTGGGAGAAAGATAAAAGAACCCCTGATGGTGGGGAGGAGGAAAGGGGAGAAATGAGAACCCACACCTGCAGGCCCATCACCAGGGAGGGTAAAAGAGAGAGCTTCTGTTCTGTGGTGAAGGGGATTGGGGAAAAGAAAGGGTGGGGGAAAGAAGGTAGAGAGGAGTGAGAGAAAGCAGACATTCAATGAGGCCCTCATCAATGGGGGAGGCTGTAGAAGAAAGGGGAGAAGAGGTAGGTGGTGAGAATCAATGGGGAGGGAAAGAGGAGTGAATCTCCACTTCAATAGATAAGGAAGGGACAGTGGAGAAAAAGGTAGAAGAAAAGGCAGTATCAAGAAGGGGTGAGGAGAAAACCTATACCTGTAGGGGGTACAACTGGGAGCAGGAGGTTGAGGATAAAGATACCCAGGCTTCCTCAATAACACCACATTCAAAGGGGAGGTGTGGGCACGGAATGCACAAAATAAGTGAAGTCCAGTCACTGGTGACTAAAGGGAAGAGAGAGAGAAAGGAGGCTGTCTTCTGTGACTGGCTCTGAAGGGAGAAGGCAGTAGGAGAAAAGGAGATATCTGTGGCAGGCTCTAGAGATGGCTAAACCCCAATTATTCTGCCTGGAGATAGACTGGGAATAAGGATCCAGCCTGTGGAGAACCAAATTAGGGGAACAGCTCTAAGGAGGAAGCCCTAAGAATCAGTGACTTGGGTTGGAGCTGGTTCTCCAGGAAGAAAGTACAGAGAGTCAGTACTCTATGAGAGAGCAGGGTAGAAGGGTAGCTCAGGAAGGGTAGAAGACTCATTTATTTTACATGTCCTTTGGGACTATTGTTTAAATTTATCAGCACCATGTTCTGAGAGAGATGGTGGGCAAGGTGTTCTGGGCAGGCTGACCCTGCCACAGAGGCCATATCAGAGGCTACATAGCGGAGTGAAGAGAGACCCTTCACCACCATTGGAGGACTTTATACCCTACTGGTGGGAGGTCAGAAGAGGGAGAATGCCAACTCAGCCATTCCATCCCTGGTGGGGTAGGGGATAGAAGTGAGGTAGAAGATAGAAGAGGGAGCAAGAAGTCAGTGGTACTAGTGGAGGGGTGTGGCCTGGTGGATTGGAACTCCAGAATCGAGCTGGGTGAAATTTTTCTACAAATAGTTTTAGTCAAAAAATGCACTTTTGGGTCAACTAAAACTATTAGTAAATTCATGTTGAGTTGCTGATTAGTTTTAACTGAAGTTGAAATGGTCAAAATATTTCAGTAATGTTGAACCAAAACATTTCCTTTCAACCCAACCATTTCCTTTTTACTTCCATTTTGACAAAAAAAAGGAAAGGATTCATAAAATGACTGAGTCAGAGGAAGCAGCTGCTCTCCCCTTATACACTTTAGCCTTGTCCCTTATAAGCTTAGGTGTAGGTAGCTGGGTTGTGGGAGACCCAGGTGCAATTCCCTCTTCTGTCTGATGAGGAGGAAGGATTTGAATATGGGTCTCCTACATTGCAGAATAATGCCCTAACCACTGGCCTACAGGATATTCTGACAGGATGATTTCTCAATCTCTCCTCTTGAAGCTGTTCTGCTTTTTATAAATGATTAGTCACTGGAGCAGGGATTTAAACTGGGATCTTCCAAATCCCAGGTGAGTGCCCTAACCACTGGGCTAAAGCTTATGAGGGAGTGGGTGGCACCATCACTGCGTCCTCTTCCTCCAGTCGTTTTATGAATCCTTTCCTTGATTTTGTCAGAATGACTGAGGGTGAAACAACATGAAATGTTTCCTTTTAACATTACCAAAACATTTTGTTTTGACACAAAACTTTTCAATTTGTCGAAAAATATCATTTTTGGTACAACTCAAAATTAAACTTTTGATTTTTTTAAATTGCTTTACTCTGGAGACCTGGTTCCTATTCCTGGCTCTGCCACTGACCTGGATCCTTAGCAAGTCATTTCACCTCCTTTTGCCTCAGTTTCCCCATCCATAAAAGGGGGCTACTGATATTTTTCTCCCGTGTAAAGTGTTTTTAGATCAATGGATGAAAAGTGCTATATAAAAGCTTGGTGGTATTATAAATTGTTGGGGTTCCCCCGAGAACTCTTTCACTCAGCTGCCCGAGAACTCAGTTCAACTCCACTCTTGTCACTCAGAATCATTTAACAGGCATACAGCTAATACAGCAACACAGCTTTTGGCATACAGCAAAGCTATGCTGAATTGATTAGACTCAAGCATAGCGGGTGGGAATAGGGTGTACCACACATCCAAAGTTACACAGAAAACATCTTCCTATATATGTATTTACACATTACCTGACATATACTATATATTGCATTACACTTTTGGGGATTGACTTGGTTACTTTATAGGAAAGAATCCCTGTACAGGATGCTCTGCTACACACAACTTAGTTTTTACCTCATCAGAAACTTTTCTGACTGGCAGTTTCAGCTGGTGTTTCATTAATTTTTTCCTTTAATTTAGCATTACAATTTATTACCTCCCTTTTCTGTGCCCAGGTTACATCCCTACTAGTACATTTGGAAGCAGGTAAGGCCTATTTCCTTTTAAGTGTTTTTAATTAAATCACCCAGAGTTAAACAATTTAAATCGGATTGTCTCTGTGCCTGCAGCAGCCAGCATAACTAATAATTTACAAACACGTTCATTGGGAAGGGCCCATTTCCTTTAGAAAGGCGGTAAACTCTTAGTGGGGGCGGGGGAAAACATAGTAAACTCTTAGTGGGGAGAAAACTCATAGTCGTGGTAGCTGTCATCACTTAAACTCCTATTTGCATAATTTGTTTGGTTACTAAGGATTTTACCAGGTATGATGGCACCAAGTTATACTGCTGTAACTGGGTTTAATTATCAAACCAACCGTTCTCTTCCTTAAAAAAACCCAACACATTCAACATTCTCTTTAACACTTTATTATGGCTATGTCTACACTACAAAATTAGGTTGAATTTATAGCAGTCGGTTTTGTAGAAAGCATTTTTATACAGTCGATTGTATGTGTCCCCACACAAATGGTCTTAGTGCATTTATCCAGCATTTAGTCGGCGGAGTGTGTCCACAGTACTGAGGCAACCGTCGACTTCCAGAGTGTTGCACTGTGGGTAGCTATACCACAGTTCCCGCAGTCTCTGCCACCCATTTGAATTCTGGGTAGAAATCCAAATGCCTGATGGGGCAAAAACCTTGTTGCGGGTGGTTCTGGGTACATATTGTCAGGCACCCCTTCCCTCTCTCCGTCCGTGAAAGCAATGGAAGACAATCGTTTCGCACCTTTTTTCCTGGGTTACCCAAGCAGACGCCATACCACGGCAAGCATGGAGCCCGCTCAGCTCACTGTCACCATATGTCTTCTGGGTGTTGGCAGATGTGGTACTGCATTGCTACAAAGCAGCCGCTCATTGCCTTTTGGCAGCAGACAGACTGGTAGCCTATAGTTGCCGTACTCCAGAGTGCTCTTTTAACCGACTTCTGTGAGGTCAGGAGTGCCTGGGAAAACATGGGAGTGACTCATGGGTGAAAACATGGGAAAACATGAGTCACTCCCATGTTTTCCCAGGAGTGCCTGGGAAAACATGGGAGTGACTCATGAGTGAAAACATGGGAAAACATGGGAGTGACTCAGCCAGGTCATTACCCTTTTAAGTTTCATCTCAGGGCGATTCAGTCCTGCCGGTAGTCCTATTGCACCGTCTTTTAATGAGCAGCCAGGAGACGACAATGGCCAGCAGTAATATGCACTGTCTTCTGATGAGCACCCAGGAGATGATGATGGCTAGCAGTCTTATTGCACAGTCTGCTGCCAGCAAGATGTTATAAAGATGAAGTGGATCAAAACAAGAAATAAATCAGATTTGTTTTGTATTCATTTTCTCCTCCCTCCCTTCGTGAAATCAACGGCCTGCTAAACCCAGGGTTTTGAGCCCTATGTTTGAGGGGGGCATTCTGTTTCTCCTTGATGCAAAGCCACCCCCTTTGTTGATTTTAATTTCCTGTAAGCCAACCTGTAAGCATGTTGTCAGTCACCCTACCCTCCCTCAGAGCAATGGCAGACAATCGTTTCACACGTTTTTTCAGCGCAGATGCCATAGCACTGGGAACATGGAGCCCGCTCAGATCACCGTGGCAATTATAAGCACTATAAACACTGAACGCATTATCCAGAAGGATATGCAGGACTATAACCTGCAAGAAAAGCGAAACCAGGTGAGGAGGAGGGCGACTGCAGCGCGGTGACGACAGTGATGAGGACATGGACATAGGCCTTCTCACAAAGTATGGGCCCCTGCAATGTGCACATCATGGTGTCAATTGGAAGGTTCATGGCGTGGAACACTGATTCTGGGCCTGGGAAACAAGCACAGAGTGGTGGGACCACATAGTGTTGCGGGTCTGGGACAATTCCCAGTGGCTGCGAAACTTTCACATGCGTAAGGGCATTTTCATGGAACTTTGTGACTTGCTTTCCCTTGCCCTGAAGTGCAAGAATACCAAGATGAGAGCAGCCCTCACAGTTGAGAAGAGAGTGGCTTGAGAGTAGCCCTGTGGAAGCTTGCAACGCCAGACAGCTACCGGTCAGCCGGGAATCAATTTGGAGTGGGCAAATCTACTGTGGGGGCTGCTGTGATGCAAGTAGCCAGCGCAATCACTGAGCTGCTGCTATCAAGGGTAGTGACTTTGGGAAATGTGCAGGTCATAGTGGATGGCTTTGCTGCAATGGGATTTCCTATCTGTGGTGGGGCGATAGACGGAACCCATATCCCTATCTTTGCACCAGAGCACCAAGGCAGCAAGTACATAAACCGCAAGGGGTACTTTTCAATGTGCTGCAAGCACTGGTGGATCACAAGGGACGTTTCATCAACTTCAACTTCAGTGTGGGATGGCCGGGAAAGGTATGCTCGCATCTTCAGGAACTCTGGTCTGTTTCAAAAGCTGCAGCAAGGGACTTTCTTTCCAGACCATAAAATTACTGTTGGGGATGTTGAAATGCCTATAGTTATCTTTGAGGACCCAGCCTACCCCTTAATGCCATGGCTCATGAAGCCATACACAGGCATCCTGGACAGTAGTCAGGAACTGTTCAATTATAGGCTGAGCAAGTGCAGAATGGTGGTAGAATGTGCATTTGGGAGTTTAAAAGTGCGCTGGTGCAGTTTACTGACTCAGTTAGACCTCAGCGAAACCAATATTCCCATTGTTATTACTGCTTGCTGTGTGCTCCATAATATCTGTGAGAGTAAGGGGGAGACATTTATGGTGGGGTGGGAGGTTGAGGAAAATTGCCTGGCCGCTGATTACATGCAGCCAGACACAAGGGGGCTTAGAAGACTACAGGAGGGCGCGATGTGCATCAGAGAAGCTTTGAAAACCAGTTTCAGGAATGGCCAGGCTACGGTGTGAAAGTTCTGTTTGTTTCTCCTTGATGGAACCCCTCTCCCTTCCTGCCCCGGTTTCTCTCTACTTTCCTGTAAGCTAAGCACCCTCCCCTCCTCCCTTCGATCACCGCTTGCAGAGGCAATAAAGTCATTGTTGCTTCACATTCATGCATTCTTTATTTATTCATCACACAAATAGGAGGATAACTGCCAAGGTAGCCCGGGAGGGGTGGTGGAGGAGGGAAGCACCAGGTGGGGTGGTGGAGGAGGGAAGGACAAGGCCACACACCACTTTAAAATTTATTGAATGTCAGCCTTCTGTTGCTTGGGCAATCCTCTGGGGTGGAGTGGCTGGGTGGCCGGAGACCACTGCGTTCTTGGGTGTCTGGGTGAGGAGGCTATGGAACTTTGGGAGGAGGGCGGTTGGTCACACAGGGGCTGTAGCGGCAGTCTGTGCTCCTGCTGCCTTTCCTGTAGCTCAACCATACGCTGGAGCATATGAGTTTGATCCTCCAGCAGCCTGAGCATTGACTCCTGCCTTCTTTCAGCAAGCTGACACCACCTACCATCTTTAGTCCGCCACCTCTCCTCGCTGTCATATTGTGTTTTCCTGCAATCTAAGATTGTCTGCCTCCATGTATTTTGCTGTGCTCCGTCAGTGTGGGAGGACAGCATGAGGTCAGAGAACATTTCATCACGAGTGCATTTTTTTCTCCTTCTAATCTTCGCTAGCCTCTGGGAAGGAGAAACATATGCAGCTGGTGGAGGGGGGAAAAAGGGAGAGCGGAAGTTAAAAAGACACATTTTATAGAACAATGGGTACACTTTCACAGTAAACCTTGCTGTTAACATTACATAGCACATGTGCTTTCATTACAAGGTCGCATTTTGCCTCTTATTGAGGGTATGCCGGTTTGGTGTGAGAGATCACTCACGCAGGGGCCGGGCAGCAGAATTTGGCTTGCAGGCAGCCATGGTAAGCCACAGTCTTTTGGCTTCTTTAAGCTTCATAACATGTGGGAATGGTTTCAAACAGCAGCGCCCTCATTTCCCTTACCAAGTAGCCGTTGGGTTGGCCATTTAACATGGGTTGGCAATTTAAAAGGAGGGGCTGCGGTTTCCGGGTTCACGTGCAGCAGAAACCCAGCTACCCTTCCCCCACACACACACCCAATTCTCTGGGATGATGGCTTCACCCCTTTCTGCACCACGTGGCTAACAGTGGGGAAGATTTCTGTTCAGCCACAGGCCAACAGGAACGGGCACCTCTGAATGTCCACTTACTAAAACCACCCTATTTCAACCAGGTGACCTTGAATGATATCTCTCTCCTGAGGGTAACACAGAGAGATAAAGAACGGATGATGTTTGAATGCCAGCAAACACCGGGACCATACGCTGCAATGCTTTGTTCTGCAATGATTCTCGACTACGTGCTACTGGCCTGGCGTGGTAAAGTGTCCTACCATGGAGGATGGAATAAGGCTGCCCTTCCCAGAAACCTTCTGCAAAGGCTTTGGGAGTACATCCAGGAGAACTTTACGGAGATGTCCCTGGAGGATTTCCGCTCCATCCCCAGACACGTTAACAGACTTTTCCAGTAGCTGTACTGGCCGCAAATGCCAGGGCAAATTAATCATTAAACACACTTGCTTTTAAATGATGTATAATATTTATAAAGGTACACACACCAGAGGTCCCATCTCTGCCTTCAGGGTCTGGGAGCCTGCCTTGGGTGGGTTTGGGGGGTACTGGGTTCAGGGTGATAAACAGATCCTGGCTGTTGAGGAAACCAGTTTCTCTGCTTCCTTGCTGTGAGCTATCTACAACCTTCTCATCATCATCTTCCTTAACCCCAAAACCCATTTCCGGGTTGCCTGCCACTCCTTCAACAGAGTCAAAGCACACAGTTGGGGTAGTGGTGGCTGAACCCCCTAAAATGACATGCAGCTCATCATAGAAGCGGCATGTCTGGGGCTCTGAACCGGAGCGGCTGTTTGCCTCTCTGGTTTTTTGGTAGGCTTGCCTGAGCGCCTTAAGTTTCACGTGGCACTGCTGCGGGTCCCTGTTGTAGCCTCTGTCCTTCATGCCCTTGGAGATTTTTTCAAATATTTTGGCATTTCATCTTTTCGAATGGAGTTCTGCCAGCACGGATTCATCTCCCCATACAGTGATCAGAGCCCATAACTTCCATTCGGTCCATCCTGGAGCTCTTTGGTGATTCTGGGACTGCATGGTCTCCTGTGATGATGAGCTCTGCATGGTGACCTGTGCAGGTGAGCTCGCCTCGCTGGCCAAATAGGAAATGAGATTCAAAAGTTTGTGGGCCTTTTCCTGTCTACCTGGCCAGTACATCTGAGTTGAGAGCGCTGTCCAGAGCAGTCACAACTGAGCACTCTGGGATAGCTCCCGGAGGCCAATAATGTCGAATTGCGTCCAGAGTACCCCAAATTCTACCCGGCAAGGCCGATTTCAGCGCTAATCCCCTCATTGGGGGTGGAGTAAAGAAATCCATTTTAAGAGCCCTTTAAGTTGAAAAAAAGGGCTTCGTCATGTGGATGGGTGCTGGTTTAAATCGAGATAACGCTGCTAAATTCGACCTAAACTCATAGTGTAGACCAGGCCTTACACTACCCCAACTATCTAGTCCCCTCCAAGCTCTGCAGTGTCAATTTGTGCAAAAGCTCCTTTTAACTCCTTATCCTTTCCCCTCAAATCACTGACTTATTTTTCAAAGTGACACATTTCTCAGCTGATTATTTTCAGTGTCTGAACTTATCTTTTATGTTTTTTTGCACTTATCCTTTAACTTAATACACTTCGCCTGAAAAGCTGTACTCACTAAATACAGTCCTTGAAGGATGGCTACTTTTTACTTTGGATTTATGCAGAAAGGTAATTGACACTGTTTTCTCTCTGTCCTCTCTGGAATCTTTTCCATTTAGTTTATTTCTTCCTCTACAACTCTGGTTTCTTCTTTGTGCTTTTTTACATTCACCCTTCTGGGTAGCACATTTCATTTGTAAAGTTTTAGCCACCAGAAATCATCTTTGTAAAATTGCTGCTGCATCGATCTGGACTCAAGATTAAAAACAAAAGAAAACAAACAAAAACCTAGATACTATACTGCCAATGGGTCCTATTTTTTAAAAAAATTTCAGTGGCACTCGAGACCTTTGCTGTGCTCTGCAAATAATTTATTTATTTATGGCATTCAATGGAGCTCCGCTGTGTTCTGCTAAGCATTCTTTTTGGTTTTTTTTTAAATCTGGTACCACTCTCTGGATTTCCTTTTTCACCTGAATACTTCTCTAGGGTTTGCCTTTAGATTTAACATACTTCTTCAGTGTGGTGCTAAAGAAGTGTGGTGCCTCATATTGAAACCTTTAAACCCTTCCAATGCATTTCCCTTAATGCTAGGTTGCAACCCGCACACTAAGGGATGTATACATTACCTTACTTATACATTACCTGCTCCAGATGAGGGGATCTGAGTCGCTGTACCACTGTGTTGGAGTTCCCCCGAGACCTCTTGCATTCAGTTGTCCAAGAACTCCATTTTATTCCAGTCTCTTCACTTAGATTCCTTTATTTAGCATACAGCAAAGCTAAACTGATTTACTTAGACTCAAGCATCGGGGGAGGGGGTATAGGGCATATCACACATTCATAGTTAAACAGAAAATCTCTTCCTTTATATACATTTACACATATTACATTGCATTTACTATATATTGCATTACACATTTTGGGATTGGCTTGGTTACTTTGGAGAAACCAATCCCTTTACAGCATGCTCTGTTCACACACTGTCCATACACGATTTACTTTTTACCTCATCTTCTGTTCCAGGCCTTTTTTGTCCCTTGTTATCTTGTCCATTGTGAATGATTCCGTGGGTGTTCCCCCTTAATATCAGCCACACTATCAGAGGCTCGTTCACTTGCACATTCACCAATGTGATATATGCCATCATGTGCCAGCAATGCCCTCTGCCATGTACACTGGTCAAACTGGACAGTCTCTACGTAAAAGAATAAATGGACACAAATCAGATGTCAAGAATTATAACATTCATAAACCAGTCTGAGAACACTTCAATCTCTCTGGTCACGCGATTACAGACATGAAAGTTGCGATATTACAACAAAAAAACTTCAAAACCAGACTCCAGCGAGAGACAGTTGAATTGGAATTCATTTGCAAATTGGATACAATTAACTTAGGCTTGAATAGAGACTGGGCGTGGCTAAGTCATTATGCAAGGTAACGTATTTCCCCTTGTTTTTTCCTACCCCCTCTCCCCCTCAGATGTTCTTGTTAAACCCTGGATTTGTGCTGGAAATGGCCCAACTTGATTATCATACACATTGTAAGGAGAGTGATCACTTTAGATAAGCTATTACCAACAGGAGAGTGGGTTTGGGGGGGGGGGGAGAAAACCTGGATTTGTGCTGGAAAATGGCCCAACTTGATTATCATACACATTGTAAGGAGAGTGATCACTTTTGATAAGCTATTACCAGCAGGAGAGTGGGGTGCGGGGAGAGACCACCTTTTGTAGTGGTAAACACCCATTTTTTCATGCTTTTTGTGTATAAAAGGATCTTCTACACTTTCCATAGTATGCATCCGATGAAGTGAGCTGTAGCTCACGAAAGCTTATGCTCAGATAAATTGGTTAGTCTCTAAGGTGCCACAAGTACTCCCCCCTTAGCTTAGGTAGTACAGACATTGTTTCCAATCTAGTGATCCAATAACCTTCCTGATACTGCCTCCCAAGAAATGAGGCTTCACATATGTCCAATTACTCATGTCAGGCCAGGCCTACATAAATCACTTGAGCAATGTCTATATTACATTTCTACAGCAAGCCATTTTTGAGATATGACAACATCAAAGACCTTAGAATATGCTTCTAAAAGGGAAAATCACATTTTTAAAATTTCATATGAAAACAGGCCTTGTCCCCTTACACCAAAACTTTTCCTGCCCCCTGCAAATTCGACTCTGATTAGGGACTTCACAGGAAAAATTTCAGGCAAAATGGTGCTGTCTTGAGACAGCTGGAGGGGATGAAAAGGCGTATTTGTAACAGAAACTGAGTTATAACTTTAATTATGGAATTGCTATCACAATGTTGTACACAGCCACCATGGGAGCTATGTGTCTGTTGTTTCACTCATTCTGGATTCACCTCTTCAGTGTGCTCTGTCTTGACTGCCCCAACAGGTCACTTACTCAGAAGAACTGCTGACGTCAAACTCCAAGACAGCCAATCCTGTATTTCTTTGAAAATATTTTGCAAGCCTCCAGTGGTCTGAATAATTCTCTAGGATTAAAAACAGTTTTAACAATAGGCAGTGTCACAGCTATGTGCGTTCATTCCTAAGGGAAAAGAGGAGCTTGTATGCCTCTGGTTTGTCTAATGTCTTAGGAAAAAAAAATAAGCGTCACTGAATTTAATGGCATCCTGTATAACAGGAATACTCTGTTAAGAAATGTCATAATGTAGTCAACTCTTTCTCAGATTACTTTTATGTGCTACTGCTGTAAAAATGTTCTTTGTCCCATGTCAGTCTCTTAGTACTTTTTTGTACTTTCATTAACTTGCATTCCCCTCAAAAATGTTTCTCCATGCCTCCTGGTGTGTGTGTGTGTGGGGGGGAGGGGATATGGGCATGCCCCACACTTTGGGGACCACTTTCCTAGGAGGTGGTGCTATTAATCCCATTTTACAGATGGGGAATTGGGGCCCAGAGAAGTTAAATTACTTGCCCAAGGACACACACAATGTCCATGGTGGAGCAGGGACTTGAGCCAAGTCTCCCACATCCTAGTGTAATGATTTAACCACTGGCTCCTTGGTGGAGCTGGGTTGCACTTGGACTTCCAGTTTGGAAATGTTTCCATTAAAAAAATAAAAAATTATCAGTTGTAGGCCAACTGAAACATTCCATTTTGATGAAATTTTAGTGTTTTCTTCCAAGTTTGTCTTTTAAAATTGTTTTATTTTATTATAATTTATGACAGAATATAAAATTTGAAACAAAAATAATTTTGAAATGCAAAATCAAGATGTTCCATTCCAACGAGGTCGACCTTATTGAAATGCTAAGTTTCAACTTTTTCTATGTGAAATTTTGTTGAAATTGACATGTTGCCATGGAAAGTTTAGATATTCTATGAAATGACACTTTCTGATAGAAATTTTTTCTGCTGGAAAACTTTTGACCAGCTCTACTCCTTGGCAAGTTACTTAAACCCTCTGTGTCACAGTTTCCCCATCTATAAAATGGAGATAATTCTTATTTATTTACCTAGTTGTGGTGTGCAGCCCACCGCCTTATTGTTTCAAACAAAGCTAATACTCCATTTACTAGCACGCTAGTTTGTTGAGTTGGAGAGGTGCCTCCCAACAAACACATGCATCAGGTGTCAGCCTACCGGCATACAGGAGTGTACCAACTGAATTAGCTTTGAGAGAAGAAACTTGGGCAAGGAAAGGGTTTGATTCTTAGGCTATATACACTGAGTGAAGATGGGGAAGGGGGGTCTTTTACAAAAGTGATTTCTGCACAAGGAAAATGATTTAAAAAAGAAAGGAGGGCGAGAGCAAAAAAGAGTCACAATGGATCTTTATGGCCTTGCTGGGAAGCCTTGCTTACTGCTCTAACCATCAAGTTTGGAATATTTTTCCTGGAGTCACAGATTCAAATCTAGTCAGGTTCAGTATTTCATTCTCCGGGAAGGTAAAATGAGTTCCATATAGTTTACTATTTGGACTGTTCAGACAGGTCAATGTGCCCCCCGCCCCCCCCCCCCCCAGATGATGCCCATGTTTCCAATACTTAAACATACCCCTTTCCCAGCACTCCACCCCAAAAGTATGAAGCTTCTGGTTTATGGTTTAACTCTCTCAGGGGCATGCACCAGTGTGAAGCAGTCAACAACCGCCCCCACCCCCCCACAGACACACATACTTTGACAGCCTAACATCTTTATGCTTTTTATATTTAATCATGAATAGCACAGGAGAGTACAGAACACACAAAACAATAAACCATCCTAAATGCAATGTCCTTCACTAGCCCACCCTTCCCTTGGGAGTCCTTGGGGAAATCGCCTGTGTTCTGTCAGTTAGGCAGGCAGGCAGGGTCCTCTGCCCCTTGCCCACCCACCTTGCAGCAGCCTCCCTTATCTTAATTTGGTGCAAAATGGCTCTCCCCCAGTTCTCCTGTGAGTCTCTTTATATACTCCTCCTGAGGTCACCTGCTTCTTCAGTTCTGCCATTTGGTACTTTTTTCATTACTCCTAACTCTCTACCTATCCCTCAGAGCAGAGGAGAAGGTGTCTTGTCCTATGTACAGCAACCCTATGGTCCGAAGGTGCTCTACTTTGTCCAGTGCTGATTGCTCACCATTGTCTCTGGCTTGGCAGAGACCTGACACAAACCTTGCAGTACAGTGGATCCATAGACATGACAGGCTATCCTTTACACAGTAATTTCATCACACAATTCATATAATCATTTCCAATTCAGAAGTGGTGCAGACAGAATCCCCAATTTGTCACAGCACACACTGCGGGATTCTCAAAACCTAGCCTGGATTCTCAAAACCTACAACTAGACTGGTAGATAGGAGCATAAATATCTATATGTAGTTTTGGATGGGAATTTTCAAAGGTCCTTTTAAGTGCCTATTCTGAAAAATCTGACTACATAGTTAAGTGCACAGACAATGGGAGCTTCAGGTGCTCAGCACCTCTGAAAAGCAGACCCTAGTTATCGCACGTTGGACACAAGAGCTGTCATTGAAAATTGTGACTCAAGTTACCAATCACATAGTTAAGTGCACAGACATTGAAGGCTAGTTTGGTTGGAAGCTGAGTGTACAGGAACGAATGCCTGACAAGTTAATGATGGGGTAGTTTGGTGGCACTCTGTTTCACTACATAACTTACAGCTTTGTTTCCTGCTACATGGATGTACTACAAAATGTATTATGCCTTCCTCTGTGTCACATGGTTTGTTGCATGTGCAGGAAAATGTCCACAGTTTACTTTTCTTAATTCTTATATGTTTAATCAGAAATGCTTAATGTCTTCAAAGTATTTTGTTCCAAATCTTGTGGAAGAGCTGTAGAAGACATCTTGTGGACAATGGTGAGCAGGATCAATGATCTGCCACTCAGTAGCTGATTCACTTTCCCCCTTCTTCCTTCCTCTTTCATCTATCCCACCTTGTCTTCAGCTGTCAGGGAAAACTCCAGATTCCATGTAAGCAGCTGATTGTGACTGTTCTACACAGCTGTTTCCATGGGTCTTGCCCATGGACAGATACCTCATAAAGTCCAACTTTTCTTTCTTAAATGAATTGTTTGTGAGGAGCCATTCCTGGATGGAATACCCTTTCTTTATGGACTGGAATGATGTGGTAATAATAGTCAAAGGGATAATAGAATCATGCTGGAAAGAGTCACCAAGCTCTTTTGGAGAAAGTTTTCCTCCAAATCTTGTTGAGTATTGGAGGAAACCTGTCTCATCAAGTATATGCAAGATTATGTATAGTCCCAGCAACAAACTGGCTAAACAAGGCCAAATATTTACCAGTTCATCTACTTAGTCTTTTGGCTCCTTTTCTGTTATAGCCCCATCTTGACTGTGCCAAGAAATTTCTGGCTCAGGCCAAACCCAGTGAGGCTGTATTTCTTGGCTGATAACTGCATTCCACAGAGACTCATGTGTGAGAGAGAGGCAGATTATGAAACTGTTTTATCTGAAAGGATTTTACCATATGCTCTGAAGGGAGTAAGAATGGGGAGGGAGTTGCAATGTAGAGTTGCAGTCTCAAATAGAGGAAGGGGGTCCAAGGAGGTCTGTACTAATCAGGAATGGAAATGGGAACATTATATTCTAAACACAGAAGTCAGTTCCTGGCCCCGCTAAGTCGTCTTTGTGCTGTTCTGGCATGAAAGAGTGCTAGGGAGGAAAGGGGAGATGGCCAGAACATCATGAATTCGGGCAAACATGTAAGGCCATGGGAAGGCATTATAAGTCTCCATAAATTAGAGCAGTCCCAGGGCTGCTCAAGTTTGTGTGGGGCCAAATTGTCCCCCAGCATCCTCAAGGATGGGGAGGATGTGATGGTCCTGTACATCCACGATTGCCCTTCTCACCTCTATGTCAAGTAGAGCTTAGCCAAGCCCCAGACAGTTTAAATGCGCTCACTGTACTACGCTTTCAAACACTACTTGATTCTTCAGAAAGCCTTAGCCATAATGACTACTAAGGGCATTTCAGTGAGGCAGGGCATCCACCAGTGCTGGTTCATGGTGTGTGACAGAGAGTGTGTGTGGGAGGTGGGGGGAGGGAATGTTCAGTTCTGACCTAGTACAACATTTTATGTTACAACTAGCTATTCAAATACGCCCATTCAATTTCCTCACCGAAGGCAGGATTTTTTAAAAATCTCTCAGTTGATGCTCACTGAATATGAGAATCAACTGCTGTTGACATGTCAGGACCTTCTTCTAGAGGTATTCCCAGAATAACTGGCTTGTCAAACACTGTCCAGAAGAGGAAGGCTAATTAGTCTCCAGAGAAGATCTGAATTTTGACCCAAATGATCCAGAAGTGCTATGTCTGCCACTTCAGACCTGACCCTGAAGTGTCCCATAAGGAAAGTTTGTGCTTGATGCAGTGAATGCTATGGGAGATGACTGGAGAGGTATGGAGAATATTAAGAAGTGGGTGGCATGCAACAATGAGGTGAGGAAGATAGAGGAATGCATAGAGGCCAGAGGTTGATCCCACATGATTTCTCCCAAGTGGAGACACTGGAGCTGTAGCCCACTCAGACCATCAACAGCCTATGGGGACTTGAGACCACCCTAATGAACCAGATCTTCACAGATAAATACTCTTGGGAAGTGTATGTCATACAGTGTGACTTCTTTTTCTCACAACTTCTGAGCTGTATAGTGTCTTACCCTTACTACTCGGAATGTTCCCTGATACCCCAGTGAGCATTAACGGAATGCTTGTTTAAGATGCAACTCCCATGTGTCCTAATTTTCAGCTACACAGTTATCAGATAGAGCATACCTAATGTCAGCTACCAGTGCTCTCTTCTATCTCCACGGTAAGGCAGAGGCCATGTGCTTTGTTCTGAGAACAGGCTGAAGGTGTTTCCCCATGAGTTGTATTCATGCAGCGTACTCGCAGAGCCTCTGTTTGTGTGTATTGAATTTCCACCCCGCTTTTACTTTCCCACAGAAACAGCCTGACAAACGCAGTTCCCTTAAAAAGATTTGGCTGCCACTAGCCAGGATCTTCAGAGGTAACCATTCCCTAGCCCTTCAGATGCCACAGCCCTTGCAAAGGAAGAAAGGGGGAAATGGCACTCTGACAACCTTCCACTGGAGCCATTATTGCTTCTCCCCATGAGCAATGAGATCTGTGCTCTCCACCAGGTGACACCTGGCCCACAGCATCCATCAGCACAGACAACTCCATTCAAGTGAAGGATAGAGTCCCTCCTTGTTGGACCAACAACTGACGCGTATGACACACCTGGTTCTTCAGGAACTGCCAGGCAGAACCTGGAACCTTTTGTCCCAGAGCCACTGACACATACCTAGGGAGGTTATGGTGTCCTGCAAGAAAACCTCACTGCAGGAAAGAGGAATGTTGAGGCTGAAAAATGCTACATTGACAGAGGAGCAGCATTCACTAGGAAAGTAATGTAACTTCTAAAGTAACTTCTAACGTAAGGCAAAATAGGGGCTCTTGGGAACAGCCACACTAGTCAGGAATTCTGTATATAGGGAGCTGGGCAACCCACTCTGATGCTCTGCACTCACATGGGACCCATGCAGAGCATCAGAGTGGGTTGTCCAGCTCCCTATATTCAGAGTTCCTCACTAGTGTGGCTGTTTCCAAGAGCCCCTATTTTGCCTTACATTAGAAGTTCTCATCCTGTCTAAGCTAGAAGATTGTGATGACTGCAAGGCTAGTGAAATGACAACATCTCAAGATCTCAGCAAGAGAAAGTTTAGCTATTGCAATAGAAAGAGATTTGCAACCAGATGGTTTAAAAATTGTAATTTTTTTCTGTTTTTATTAAACCTGTTTAACTTAAATTTAAATTTTAAATTTAACTTTAAAAATTAAAAACTAAGTTTTTGGATAGAGGAAGGAAATATTTAAGGAAGTATTCCTTAAAATCTAATATCTTTCGCCTTTCAAGCGTGAGAAGTCACAATATCCTTGAGTCTGGTTGCTTTCTCAGCAAAACCATGGGACACCAAACTTGACATTACTGCCATTTGTAAGGAAAAATTGAAGCTTTTTTCTTAATTAAAAACAAACAACTCCTTTGAATCTTCTTTATCCAAAGAGGAAAAAAAAAGATGGATTCATAACGCAGTGTGGCTTTGTCCTCAGTGAGTGACTAGACCATGTTTGGAGTTTTATGAGTCTTGTCCTGCCCTTGAATTTTCAAATCCAGTACTTTATCTCAAGCATAGAAACTCAAACTTTTTGACCTGAGTTCAGGCCCCATAGATGTCTCATTCAGGGGTGTAGTTATAAATGGAGGCCCATGTGAGGATTTTAACTCTTGTTGACCTTTGAAAGTTGGGATGAATTTCTACAATCAGGAATATGCATAATTCATACCAGCACGGTGTGGCTCTTTATCCTCCTCTAGGGCTAAACCATGCATACAGGTTAAGACTATTATTCCATTTGAGCTATTAGACCTAGTCCTTTAGCTGTAGCAGCTGAGATTCATGCTTTTTGATCCAGAATTCCCAGGTTGACTCCCTGCAGATAAACCAGCCAGCACTGATATTGCAAGGGAACTGACCTATTTAAAAAAATCCTTTGCAGTTCATGTTTAATATTTTAATATCAATTTTTGTACAAATTTTTAACTAGTTACAATAATATTTATAATAAGTAAACATTATGGCAAATATATTAAAAATTAGCATCTCAGGTTTTGCTCCTAAGTCCATATTAAGGCAGCTAAATAGGTGGCCTGATTTTTCAGAGGTGCTGTATCAGTGGGAGCTGTTGGGCACTCACCACTCTTGAAAATCAGGCCACTTATTGTGTTAAAGCTAATTCAGTGGACAGACAATTCTTGAATCTGTATGATAACAATAATAATGATTACTATGAAAGTGTGAATTTGTTTTCTGAGGTCCCCGCTAATATAAATTCAAGACTGCCATGAATTCAGAATGTAGTGATAACACATGGCCGAAAATGTGAGAGTGGAGGTTGCAACATGCAGACTTTTACACTCTATGCTGGCTCTGTGTTAAGTTTCATATTGATGTAAACTTTCAAAATGCCTTTTAAGACTATAAAAAGATTAGATTCATTCTACTTCATATGTCCCCAGTCTTTCACTATGTTCTGATTCAGTTGGTTTTGAGTTTACCCTAAATATAACCTTGATATCTGGGGCCTTTCCCAGTTATGCCCTTTGTCTTTGCAACACTTGCTGCTGCTATCCATGGGAATTTCACACAAGGGAGCCTAACATGATAGCATCCATCTGTAGCTTAAAGAAATGTTTGACATTTGGTTTTGTATGTTTTAATTCAGTGCGACAGCTGTCCTCCTATACCACTTCCATGCTATGCCTCATTCTATTTAATGCATTTGTACTTCACATATTAACCACTATCGTAGAATGTTGTCGAGGTATATTTGTCATTCTTGCAAAACAAATTGATCTCATACTGAAGTGGAACATTTCAGCATGAAAATGTTATTTTATCAAAGTTATGTCTGGATGAATAATGATTTGGAACTACCTTTTTAGCTTTAACTAAAATAATTAATGCAAGACTATAATTTGTAAATCCTCATTCTCTTTGTCGCTGCTTGCAATAGTATTGTCAAAGAATCCTTATACAGTGATCCTTTTCAATGTGTACCAATTTGTTAATAACTCTGTGCCTACCAAACCTCAAGTTTCCCTGTAGGTTTACATTAGCTGTGATTCTCCCCTCCCCCTTACTCGCTCTCTTGAACAGATGTGTAAGTGTTGATGTGTCCTATTAAATAGTTGCTACATCCTATTTCAGAAGTGAGTGCACTGCAGTGATGGGTGAAATAAGAAGTGAGGTAAGTTTTTCAAAAGTGCCTAAGTGACTTAGGAGGCAAAGTTCATTTAAAGTCATTGGAAGTCAGTAGGCCTTAGGCTTCCAAGTGCTGAAGATGCTTAGATGCTTTTGAGAATTTTACCCATAATTTGTAAGCAGACAAATGGCATTTCCACTCTGCTCCTTACAAAGTGGACACACTTTAAGATCATGTTTCTTCTGGGTTTGGTAACTTAAACAATAATATCCAAACATAAATTTAAGCCGAAGTTTTTCCTGTGGGATATCTCTATTCCTCCCAGGTATGTTAGTACCAGAGAGGCTCCAGCCACTTCTTTTATATGCTAGCGGGAGATAACAAGATCTACCTACAAACATAAGACAGCAGAAATTATTCTGCATCTTCATACAACCTTCTAGCACCTGAGCTTAGGTTGACTAATGAGAGGAGCCTTTCACTTTTATGTAGGATCATCAAAACTGCCACTCTGTTACATTTCCCATTATATAATGGGCTATATTTGACCCTCTTTCTGTGCACAGAACTTCCACTGAAGTTAATGGGGGAAGGGGGCCAGGGTTGTACAAAGACTGAGGTAAAATATGATCCATAGTTTATAAATATTTTGTAAAGCTCTTTGAGAACTTTAGATGAAAGACCGTAAATGTGAGTCATCTTATATGTGCTACATTAAATCCAACTCTGCTTAGTCCCGTACTTGACATTTAAAAACAGATACTGATATTTTCCTCATAGCTGAAGTTAAATTATTAGATCAATAATTTTAATTTTCTGCAGCATCCCTGAACTTTTTTATTATGAAAATCTGAGGTTTTAAGTCAATACTTTCACCCTGTACAAGTGCAGGCCTGAAAACTTAGAAAACTAGGCTTCCCATATACCACTGAATTCCATTGTCTGAGGTCATAAAAAATCAGGGGAGAGAGAGGACAGCTAGTCAACCAGATATCTGTTCACTCTTTTGTCATGTGTTGGAGAGTACAAGTAATATGTGATTTTTGAAAATGGGATCATCACGTTATGGCATCTTTCTGGTTGCTTCTACAGTGCATTTACTAATTGTCTGTCAAAATGTCTTCCCAAGAAGCTGTCTGACTCCAAGTCAGACTCCATAGCTGCTAATAGAAGCATTTCTGAATCTAACCAGCAGGCAGCCTCAGCAATGAAAATGAACCTAACTCCATTCCATGTTTTTTGCTGATAACTGATCATGTGACATCAATAATGATAAAGCAAAAAGGGATAAGGTGCTAGGCCAGATTGTGTGTGTGGAGGAAATCCAGCCCTGACTGGTGCTTTCTCTCTCTCCCTGCACATCTTTCTCCTGCTCCTGGTGTTGGGAGAACTCTAGGGGGTGGAGGAGAATGGGCCACTGGGGCCATGGGGTGGGTTAAGGGGCTTATGTGGGGGTGCTTGGGTTGGCTGTCAGTTCCTCCCACCCCCAGCTCTCTGCTCCAACGGCTCTCAGGTATCTGTGGAGAAAGAGGTGGTTAGGGACTATTTAGAAAAGCTGGACATGCACAAGTCCATGGGGCCGGACGAGTTGCATCCGAGAGTGCTAAAGGAACTGGCGGCTGTGATTGCAGAGCCATTGGCCATTATCTTTGAAAACTCGTGGCGAACGGGGGAAGTCCCGGATGACTGGAAAAAGGCTAATGTAGTGCCAATCTTTAAAAAAGGGAAGAAGGAGGATCCTGGGAACTACAGGCCAGTCAGCCTCACTTCAGTGCCCGGAAAAATCATGGAGCAGGTCCTCAAAGAATCAATCCTGAAGCACTTACATGAGAGGAAAGTGATCAGGAACAGTCAGCATGGATTCACCAAGGGAAGGTCATGCCTGACTAAACTAATCACCTTTTATGATGAGATTACTGGTTCTGTGGATGAAGGGAAAGCAGTGGATGTATTGTATCTTGACTTAGCAAAGCTTTTGACACGGTCTCCCACAGTATTCTTGTCAGCAAGTTAAAGAAGTGTGGGCTGGATGAATGCACTATAAGGTGGGTAGAAAGTTGGCTAGATTGTCGGGCTCAACGGGTAGTGATCAATGGCTCCATGTCTAGTTCGCAGCCAGTGTCAAGTGGAGTGCCCCAGGGGTCGGTCCTGGGGCCGGTTTTGTTCAATATCTTCATAAATGATCTGGAGGATGGTGTGGATTGCACTCTCAGCAAATTTGGGGATGATACTAAACTGGGAGGAGTGGTAGATACGCTGGAGGGCAGGGATAGGATACAGAGGGACCTAGACAAATTGGAGGATTGGGCCAAAAGAAATCTGATGAGGTTCAATAAGGATAAGTGCAGGGTCCTGCACTTAGGACAGAAGAACCCAATGCACAGCTACAGACTAGGGACAGAATGGCTAGGCAGCAGTTCTGCGGAAAAGGACCTAGGGGTGACAGTGGACGAGAAGCTGGATATGAGTCAGCAGTGTGCCCTTGTTGCCAAGAAGGCCAATGGCATTTTGGGATGTATAAGTAGGGGCATAGCGAGCAGATCGAGGGACGTGATCGTCCCCCTCTATTCGACATTGGTGAGGCCTCATCTGGAGTACTGTGTCCAGTTTTGGGCCCCACACTACAAGAAGGATGTGGATAAATTGGAAAGAGTCCAGCGAAGGGCAACAAAAATGATTAGGGGTCTGGAACATATGACTTATGAGGAGAGGCTGAGGGAACTGGGATTGTTTAGTCTGCGGAAGAGAAGAATGAAGGGGGATTTGATAGCTGCTTTCAACTACCTGAGAGGTGGTTCCAGAGAGGATGGTTCTAGACTATTCTCAGTGGTGGAAGAGGACAGGACCAGGAGTAATGGTCTCAAGTTGCAGTGGGGGAGGTTTAGGTTGGATATTAGGAAAAACTTTTTCACTAGGAGGGTGGTGAAACACTGGAATGCGTTGCCTAGGGAGATGGTGGAATCTCCTTCCTTAGAAGTTTTTAAGGTCAGGCTTGACAAAGCCCTGGCTGGGATGATTTAATTGGGGATGGGTCCTGCTTTTGAGCAGGGGGTTGGACTAGATGACCTCCTGAGGTCCCTTCCAACCCTGATATTCTGTGATTCTATGATTCTATGATTCTATTCTCACTGCAGCGTGGGCTGCTTTGGTGGAGACATGAGCCTGACTTTTGAATGTTCAGGGACTTTGGCAGGCTGCCATACTTTTTTTTGTGGGTGCAAGTGAGAGAATGAAAATGGCAATTTTAACACTTTCTATCTCAGCCAAATCTGAATGGAATTTCATGGGATAAAGAAAGGCACTTTTGTAGCTCAAGGGGATTCTCTCTGCTGAGTATCAAAGGCTTCTTGTCAACAATGATGACAAAGAAAAAGTCACAAGAATTCCCTATAATGTAAAGTGTTAGGCAACTACTACCAGCTCCCTATATCGGTAAAGTATAGGTTATTGCTAGGCTACAATGAAGCCAAGGTCACCCAAGGTCACCAGTGCTTCTGCGTCGTTGTTCCCTCCTCTTGCAGGTTCAGGAGACTAGCAGAAAAGACAATTTTTCCTTCTAATCTATGAGGGTCTTTGGACAGCAGTAAACAGTCTGATCCTCCATTGGGCAGGGGATCTGTGAAAGACACCTGCTACTGCAACCTGATTGGACACTGATCCCAGGGCCATAATGCCCATAAGCCTTAGCTTAAGGGAGCACTTGTGGAGAGGTAATTGTGTGGGAGGGCTCATGAAAGTCTTCTCATTACTAGACTTTGTATATTTATTTTTATATTAAAAATTAAGATTTCAGGAGTAAGTGACTGTGTTACAAAGTGTGGTGCTCACAAATCCTAGGTTTTCAGGTACAAGTCAATTAATTAGACACCCAAACAGGTAGTTAGGAACAATAATGCCTGTTTGCACACACATTTGAGATCTGTGGGTAGAACAAAGTTGAACAAGGAAAAGTTGTTGTGAATCTTATAATGCTTTCAGATCTAGAGGGGGAAAAGTATTCTCGAAAAGAAAAGTAGTAGAGTCAAAAGCAGATCCAGGTTTCCTGAGACCCAGTCTCTTGTACAATCAGCAAGACCACAACTGCCCTAGAATAATAGTGCCAGACTAGTGACTCCATTGCCTCAGCAATGAAAATGAACCTAGCTCCATTCCATGTTTTTTGCTGGTAACTGATCATATGACATCAATAATGATAAAGCATTATCAGCATATTCACATCGACAATGATGAGCAACAATCAATATTCTGTTGTGTGCCACCTCAGAAACTTTAAGGGCCCACAGTTGAAAATGTGGCCCCCGTAGTTTTGTATGCTATTGCCAGCCACATTTCTTAATTGGTGTTACACAAACCAATAAAATCAGTTTTGCTTGAATGTATATAGAGAAAATAGTGTAAGAGTTAATGTAATTTTTATGGACTCTAGTAGCCTATTTAACCAGGTATCTTATTCTACACTCTACAGGCCACTCAGCTGGTGTAAATTGGCATAGCTCCAGTGAAATCAATTGAGAGATGCTAATTTACGCCAGCTGAGGATTTGGCCCTGCAAGAGTAATGATTAATGATTAATTCATGCCATAGCACGATGAGTTGAGGATACCCATTACTTCTGTAAAAAAAAAAACAAACAAACAAAAAAACCAACAACAGGCAGTAAGGGTACATCTACACTGCAATAAAAAAGGCATGGCACCAAATCTCAGAGCCCAGGTCAATTGACTCAGGCTGTGGGGCTAAAAATTTTAGTGTAGCTATTTGGGCTCAAGCTGAGACCCGACTCCCTTATGGGGCTTCAGAGCTTGGGCTCCAGCCCGACCTGGAACATCTACACTGCAATTTTTAGTCCCACACTTTGAGCCCCACCAGTCCAAGTCAGCTGACCTGGGCCAACCACATCCATGCTATGGATCTTTTATTGCAGTGTAGATGTATTCTCAGATGCTTGTAAGGAAAGGAACTGCTAGAATTTTCTATCACTTGCAAATGAAGCAAATTATATTCTGATTTATTTGTAGTTGGATTTTAGAGGATGAAACTAAATCTGGTATTTTTATAATGGCTTGACTAATTTACATGATCCCATTAAAATTACTCAAAAATCCATTTCTGCCTCTGGCAAGTAAATCTAATTGGTGATGCAGCAGCAGCAACATAGCTGAGAGACTAAATGTAACATATTTAAAATAATCCCTCAGTCTTGAACGTGCTTGCATTTTTTTCCAAAAGTTTGTTACAACACAGTTTCCCTAATACAGTAGCTTCATATGCGAATGTGTTGTTATAATTAAGATTTATTTTTCTTGTACTTCAGGTATACAAAGATGAAGACGGCAACAAACATTTATATTTTCAATCTGGCTATGGCAGATGCTTTAGTTACTACGACTATGCCTTTCCAAAGCACTGAATACCTGATGAACTCTTGGCCATTTGGGGATGTGCTGTGTAAAATAGTTATTTCAATTGACTATTATAACATGTTTACCAGCATATTCACATTGACCATGATGAGTGTTGATCGATACATTGCTGTGTGTCACCCTGTGAAAGCCCTGGACTTCCGCACTCCTCTCAAGGCAAAGATAATCAATATCTGTATCTGGCTATTGTCCTCGTCTGTTGGTATATCTGCCATAGTCCTTGGAGGCACTAAAGTCAGAGAAGGTGAGTATAATTTTGATCACTTAAACTCAAATGCTTTTGCTTCTAAAATAATATAAATGTAACTTGGAATACTGAGTAGAGTAGAAACTTATTGAATCACACTTCACTAATTTGTGCATCATTTAATTTGTACATAAAAAACCCGGTCACATTTTCTCAGCAAAATTGTAATAGTGGAATACTTCTCTAAGAACTCATATTTCTAAGACTTCAATATTTAAATATGCTACAGAATATTATAGTGTGAAATATTATAGTTAAAGATAAGATACAGTGGTCAACTAAATGAACAAAGGACATTTTATGATGCATTATCCTTGATAGGTCAAGGAGGAAAAGGTCAGGATAAAAGTCTGAGATTTGGCTGGAGAACTTCATAAGAGAAGTTTCAGTGGAGATCAGAAAATGGAAGCCAGATTGGTGTTTGAAGAGTGTCAAGCAGAATTAGAAGTCAAAGGCTGGTTGTAAATAACCAATTCAAGGCGCTTAGAGAAGAAGAGGGGAAAGAAATAGGTCATAGTAGCTGGAGAGAAAAGTATGTCAAGGGAGGAGTTGGGAGTAGGAGCAAGATAGGGCAACAGAGAGGCATAGGGTCTATGGGACAGGTATCCCAAGCTCCCATTTACTATCATGGGAACTGGCATTCTGAGTAAGGACTGCAGGATTAGCCCTTAGACGCAGAGTTTCACTGTAACTGGACATGCATGCACAAATGAGTTTCAGTGAATCGGAGTACTCTATTGGCCCAATAGATCAGTGCTTTAAACCCATGCCAAGTGGGTGTAAAGCACAACCATCCTGATGAGGTAGAGTTGAACATTTAATTTGCACAAGCTACAAAGTAGAAGGCAGCAGAGAATCAGGCCCTATAAAGCAGAATGCTCTGTATTCCAAATGGAGGAACATCTGAGGAGAAAGTGGAAACATTTTGATGCCATGCTTCTTCAATGAAAGGTTTAAATGCATAAGATTAGTAGGTCTTGACTTTTTTAGGCAGAGTCAGAGTAAGTACTACTTAGAAGACCAAAAAGCCATGTATTGTAATCTATATCTGCTTTCCTCTAAATATTTGTGTCACTTGGAAGATTATGAATTCCAGTGCGTATTCAGTGACTTCAGATTCCATCTTAAGTAAATATAAGCCATATTATGAAACTCCCTCCCCCCCAAGAAGATAAGGACAATTGTAGCTCTTGTGCTCTCTCTCATTCAAGAACTTCATTGGGTTAGCACTTTGAGCCACCCAAAAAACGGGTGAGGATGGAGCATCTATGTGGTGTGGCCATGACCCCACTGCTATGGTATCCATTAGCACACCTGGCCAGCCGTGGAGTGGAGCTCATGTTCCTCTTATGGGGCATAATAGTGGCTGCATATCTCTAAGCACTATGGAACTCCAGCAGACACGAACCTATGAACTTTATGGAAGACTGCTCTACCCATTTATGAAAGCAGCCGCTACTGATTTCACTTCCTGTTAAATCGTTTGGTATAGATAAATGTAAACAAAACATTAATGCTCATTAGCGAGTGCAGAGAGGAAACTTATTGGCTATTGGTCTGCACTGGTGTGCAAAACATGGATTTTGTTCCTGATCTTGATCTTGGGTTGGCTGGGGTTGCAGACAGAGTGCTCTGGGAACAATGCATTCAGATCTTTGGAAAGAAAATGTCTTCTTTTGCTCTGCAGCAGTGGTTCTCAACTTGTGGCCCAGTCAGCACAGAGCTACGGCCCATGTGACATCCTCAGGGCCATACAGCTAGTACTGGATGCGGCCCACAATGGTAACTAGGTTGAGAACCACTGCTTTGCAGGAACTTTTTTGACTAATAAAGCATTGACAGTCTCAATAAAGCAATGACTGCCTCTGGAAAGAGTCCTTTCCAGGTATCCTCCGCTGGGAAGAATAGTTGTCTGGCTTGCTTATATTATATTTTAAAAGATGTGAAACACTTATGTCAGCAAGGTACCTAGGAATGTGTCTAGCTTTTTAAGCACATGAGTAATCCTATTCACTATAGTGGGGTAGAGGTGCTTAAGAGTTAGTCATGCACCTAAGTGCCCTGTTGAATCAGGATGTAAGTGAGCTTCTTACTCCCAAAACTGAGAGACTGATAACTGTGCACAGCAAGATTGGGCACTGTTTGCAAATGCACTTCCGTGCTGACTGCAAAACCCCTGCATTTCTAATTGTCAGCCTCATTTGAGTAACTATGGCCAACTATATTATCTGGTGCTTATTTGAAATTAACAAATAAATTGGGAGTAGGATGAACAGAGCCGTCTCTTGAGTATGGCAAATTGGGGTGACCGCTGCAGGTCCTGTGCTCTGGGGGCCCCGGGGTCCGGTGCGATTGGCCGGTGCGGTTGGTCCCAGAAGTGACAGATTTGTGACTTCCGCCTCGGGCTCCGCACCCCCCTAGGGATGGCCCTGAGGATGAAGTGACTAAGCTACTTTTTTCACTTCCAACCAAAGCTTAGGTTTAACCTCTAATTCCTCAGTGAGGAAAAGTATTTCTGGGTAGGACTCTGTGTGGTCAGTTTAACATCTGAGCATCAAATGACCTTGCCCATCTCTAAAAATTATTCTCTTAGATTGTCTAGCCCATCTAGTTCTCCTAATGCAGGATTATTCCCAACAGTGTAATTGCTAACACTTCCTTCCTGCAGCATAAGTTTGATATGTCTGACCTTAACAGAGTTTCTCCTTTACTGACAGACCAATCTCTTAAAAAATGCAGAATTCTAGTTTCTTCCAAGGCCCTGATCCTGCAAACTGGCCATGAACAAATTCAGGCTGGAAATTAGAAAAAGGTTTCTAACCATCACAGAGGTGAGGTTCTGGAATAGCTTCCCACTAGGAATTGTCAGGGCAAACAACTTAATTAGTTTTGAGAGAGAGCTGGACATATTTATGAGTGTTTTTGTGCATCGCGGTTTCTTGTGATGGTGGGGGTAGGGCTCAAAAGCCCTGAGGATCACTTCCAGATTTTGTCTTATGTTCCTAATAACTCATTCTTCAGGGTTTAAGTGGCCACCTGCAGGGGGTCAGAAAGGGATTTATCCTGCCCGCCCATATATTCTGTTTTTTAAAAAATCTCCTTTTTCTGAAGCATCAGGGATGGCCACAGTTGGAGATGGGACATGGGCCTGGGGATCAGATGGATTCGGGGGAGGCAAGGCTCTGAAGTGGCACTGAGCATTCTCTTTCTCAGTTGCTTGTAGGTTGGCCAAGTGCCCAGTTTTTGACCGGAAAGTCCAGTTGAAAAGTGGACCTGACAGTGTCCGGTCAGATCTACTGACTGGACACCCAAAGTCCGGTTACTGCGAGTTGGGGAGGTGGAGAGGTGCCAGGTCATCACCCACGCCAGCCCCTACTCAGCCGGGGCTTACTGACTCTTACCTTCATTGGGTGGCTGCAGCTCTCAGCCCCGGCTCCGCAGGCAAGTCCCTCCTGATCTGGGTGGCGGGAGGGGAAAATCAGTGAGCGACATGGGGGAGGGGAGAAGAGGAGTAGATGGGGGCGGGGCCTCAGGGGCATAGGTGGGGCAGGAGTGTGGCCTTGTGGGGAAGAGGCGGGGCAAGGAAGTTCCAGCATTCCTCCGGAGTGTCCGTTTTTTAAATATTACCAAGTTGGCAACCCTAGTTGCTTGGCTGGCTGGTCCTTGTTCACATGCTCAGGGTCTGCTAGCCATATGTGGGCTCAGGAAGGAATTTTCCCCCAGCTCAGTCTGGCAGTGACCATGGGGGATTTTCACCTTCCTCTGCAGCATGTGCGTGTATGTCATTTGCCAGAATTTTCTGGATTTATTTTACTTTGCCATTTCCCTGCCATTGTGGGGGCTTTGGGTAAATTATAGTAAATATTTTACTAAAATATATTTAGCTAAGGTGGAATCTGAGTCAATTCCAACAGTTTCTTATTATGTAATTGAAAAATATAAAAGAAGGTACTGGACCTAAATCCACAGCAATGTACAATATTCTGCACTTTTTTGAGTATTTGAAGTAATTTTTAATTTAAAATTAAAGGAATGTGGATTACAGATAAATGTACATGTTCTTACTGAACTACTTTGTCTATATGTTCAAAGCTAATTTGGTAAGTAATTGGTTTCACCAGTTCTTTAAATTTCCAACCTAGAAGACTTTAACTTATTAGAAGTTCAAAGATCTGAGAATAGCAGCTATGAAATTCATATGCACAAAACTCATAGAAACATGAAAAAGAAAATGAGTAAATTGAGTATCTTCCAAATATTGCTCTAATCGGTTTTGTTAATGTCAGGAACTGGATTTTTTTTTTTGAGAGACAGAGTTTTAAGACTCTTAAATTTGTTTTGTTCCAGGAAAAAAAGAAATGTTTTTGAATACCATTGGCATTAACAGGGAATTTTAAGTATGAAAGTAAAATAGAAGCAACATTTCTTATTTCTCTCAAAATGTAAATCATGTGCTATACAAATATAAAATCTTTTGCATGAGAATCTAATAACATTAAGTAACTTTTGCACTGTAGCCTTTAAACAGGGCCAGTCTTAGCATGTTTCCAAGGTAAAAAAAAAAATTTTGCTTCCACCTTCTTTCTCAGCCTCCTCCCCCCGCAATAATGTATTAACTGTGATACTGCTTCAAAATAACAAATCCAGGGACTTGCTATGGTTTTCCAGACCCCACAATGACAGCTTTGAATGACCATGAGGACATTGTGAATAATCTGAGATCATTAGGAAATGCAGTGATATGTTTTCAAGCGTAATGACCATTTTAACATCATTTTGCTCTTTTGCTACAGGGAGGTCTAGAAACTTTTCAAAACAATGAAAGCTAAATCTAATATCAAATTCTCCTTTGCATTTTTTGTTCCTTTGGGGAACCACAAAGGCCACCCCTTTCTTTAAATACAGACAGTATGAAGGAGGTCTGCATTGTGCTTTCTGCTACTTAGGAAATGCATTAACTGCATTGCACAAGAATGAGATAGCTAAAAAATATAGACATTTGTTCCCAGACTCCATAAAGCTGTCACATTTATTAATTGAGAGAGTGTAAAAAGAAATGAGTTGACATCTAAATCAAATATTTTCCGTAATTTATCTTGCAAAAACATGCAATACAGTATCAAAAA
Organism: Eretmochelys imbricata; assembly: GCF_965152235.1. Lineage (NCBI taxonomy): Eukaryota > Metazoa > Chordata > Testudines > Cheloniidae > Eretmochelys > Eretmochelys imbricata. The sequence goes on from NC_135573.1 coordinate 69,796,986, forward strand.
TTTGGTGAATACTATAGCTGAGAAGACAAAGGAAGAGCTGTTTCACAAAGGATTTTGAAATTTGGCTTCATTAGAATTGGAACAAAACCTAAAAATTTCAAAATTCTCCATGAAGGAAAATTCTGAAAAAAATCAGTTTCAGATCAATCAAAATTTGACAACATTAAATTGAATATTTTATATTTATATATCTATTTTTGTACATATTATAGAATATATAAGAAAATACAAGATAAATAATTTTGAAAAAAAGTCATTCCAAAATGAAAAAATCAAAAAGTTTCATCCAAAAATCTTAAAATAGGATGTATCAGCACTTTCAGAAGTTTTTTCCCTTCAGTTTGGATGGGCTAGAGTTCACTTCATTGTCCTTCTCCAATGCCTAAAAAAACCCCAACTCCCACAGAAAAGCAGCTGGAGACCCAGAATTAGTCTCTAAGAATTTTCAGTAAGGATTGCAAAGAGTCAACCTCCCCACATTCAAGTCCCCAAAAGAAATGAACTTAATTAAGTACCAACTGTATAAAATCTTATGATAAAGAAACATAATAAATAATAATAACAATGTTTATAACATGGCTATTTTATAATCCACAAACATTATCTTTACTATTATACATACATGTAAAAAAAGAAAACAAATTAAATCTAAACAGTCAGTTCCCGCAGAAACACAGTGAGAAGAAACTCAGAGTTCCCAAAAAGCTTAGGTTGAGTTCACCCAAGTCTCAGAAAGAAAAGGAGGACTTGTGGCACCTTAGAGACTAACCAATTTATTTGAGCATGAGCTTTCGTGAGCTACAGCTCACTTCATCAGATGCATACCGTGGAAACTGCAGCAGACTTTATATATACACAGAGAATATGAAACAATACCTCCTCCCACCCCACTGTCCTGCTGGTAATAGCTTATCTAAAGTAATCATCAGGTTAGGCCATTTCCAGCACAAATCCAGGTTTTCTCACCCTCCACCCCCCCACACAAATTCAAGTCTCAGAGTCTTTGATAATCAAATCTATACAATCTGCTGAGTCAAAAGCAACATCTTCCCTCCACTTGCTTGTAGGAATCTTCAGCTGGACTCCATGCAGACTCTTCCCCTTCCTCTGCTGAAATCACAGTTAGCCAGTCAGCTAACTGATTAACCAACCACTCAGTTAAGCCTATAGATTTAAAACAAACAAAAACAAAACTGTTACAAGAAAAATGCAAAAAAATGAGACTAGCAAAATAAATGACTTTCTCCATCATCACATTTAAATAAAAGAAAAGTTAGTGACTCATACTAGTTGAGACAATTTAACGACATTCAAAATTTGAACAACATTCAAAGTATTCAATTAAAATAAAAGAAATGAGTTTTCCCTCATGATTTTCCCTTTCTATAATTAACATTGCCCATGCTTCTCTTTTGGAGGGTTAACAATATCACTAACATGCTGCAAAATAATTCAGAGCTAGGGAAAACACCCTACTTCCTTCTCCTGGGCTCAGCTCCTCCCAACCCACAAAGGACACATGGCCTTTTGTATAGCAGTTGCCCTGACTTCTTGCCCTCATGGAGTCTGACTCCAGCAGCTAGTTATTATAAACTATTGAGCATACCTCAAACTACCACACCCAACTCCAGAAACTTCTGGATGTGGAGTGCTAATTGTTCATCTGCCTAGCAATAGTGACCCAGACACAGCTCACTCCTACTCACCCCTCAATAGATCTCTTAAAGAGATATCTACCTAGTAGGCACATGGGTTCCACAGACAGGAATGAAAGCCAAACTACCAGTCATAGTAAAAAAATGCCCAGTAAACACTAATGGAGAATCTGACCCTTTGTCTTGTTTTGCCATTTATCTTGTGTCTTGTTTTTCCTTGTGCCTGGTTTATATGATGAAATACTACACTGAGGTAAGCAAATGAACCCAAGAATATCACACTGACTACAAGCCTCCTGTATGATGAACTAAGACTAGAACATAAAATAAAATGTCAGCATGTGACCCCCATTTATAATATTGCAGCAAGAAACGAAGTGAACTGATGTCAATGGGGTCAAATCCTGCAGTCCCTACTCAGACAGAATTCTCAATGAAGTGTTCTGCAAAAGGAGCAGCTCAGTTAGACTCTGCGTATACCAGTTTGCTTTACCTAAGATTCATTTAAAAAAAGATATTTCGAAGGGAATGTAGCACTTAGACTGCATAGCGTTTGCACTGAAGAAAGCATGTGGGAAAACATTTCTGCAAAGCAATTGTGTCATTGCAAGACTGTTTCACGATGGCAGAAATCTCACGAGATCAGCTAACCTGATGAGATTTCCACCGTTCAGGATGGCAGAAATTTACCCTTTTTTGGTTAAAATAGCATGAAAGCAGCTACAAGATTTCAATTCAATTAAACCAGTGGTGGAGCTATTAAGGAGGGGTGTGTGTGTGTGTGTGTGTGTGTGTGTGACTCCCACCCCAGCTAGCCTTTGGATGTATGTGTGTCGGCTTTCACACAGGGCTTATGGTTGAGTCCACCCCACGCTCACCTGGCAGAGGCGGCTCCTGTCCTGCGGAGCTGGGCCCAGCTCCCCACTCCGGGTGCTGTGACACAGTTTGCAGGTTTGTGTGGTGCTGAGACCCCATGTGCAATTTCACAATGCCATTCACTTAAATTTGGCCCACACAAACCTCCATCATGATGGAGAGGTGTCCCGGCCAAACCTGAATGGCGCTGTGATCCCCATGCTCCAAGTCGCAACACCATTCATTAAAATTTGCCCTGGCTGCCCTTCTTTCATGATGGAGAGGTGGCCAGGCCAAACCTGAATGGTGCTGTGGCCCCATGCACCAGGCTCCAATGGTTGGAGTGAAGAGCCAGACCTAGTCCTGTGGGACAGGACTGTTGCTTTCCAGTGAGTGTCAGGCCTCCAGCTCACCAACAACCCATCGCCCCTCCCCCAGTTGGCTCTGCCACTGCATGGAACCTGGCCTCAAATCAAACTGAGATCCAGAGCCTAACAACTGTTCAGTGCATCTCTATATATTGTATTTTTGTGCCTCTGTAGGTTTGATGCCGCTCTTGTGCACAAAAGTTTGTAATATAAAATGTAATATAACACATTTTAAAATATTCTCCAACTAGTCCTGAAAGACAGCAGTGGAAAACCAGTTTCAATGACAATGGAAAGCAATTATTGGAGTGATTTAATGATAACTCCATTTATTTGTGTCACATTACATGGTAATCACTTTTGCAAGCTTATACTGTAATGCAGCTATAGGTTGGAATGTCTAATAATAAAGCAATTTTCTTCTTCTTCTTCTTGCCTCCTCCATTTATAGATACTGCTAGTACTGAATGTTCTTTGCAGTTTCCAGACCCTGATTATATGTGGTGGGACATCTTCATGAAAATCTGCGTCTTTGTCTTTGCGTTTGTTATTCCAGTTCTCATTATAATTGTTTGCTATACCCTGATGATCCTGCGCTTGAAGAGCGTACGACTTCTCTCAGGGTCTCGAGAAAAAGACCGAAACCTTCGTCGGATCACCAGATTGGTTCTTGTTGTTGTGGCAGTTTTCATTATCTGTTGGACTCCCATTCACATTTTTGTGCTGGTTGAGGCACTAGGGGATGTGCCCCATAGCACTGCAGCAATCTCCAGCTATTATTTCTGTATTGCTTTGGGTTACACCAACAGCAGTCTAAATCCTATCCTGTATGCTTTTTTGGATGAAAACTTCAAGCGCTGTTTCAAAGACTTCTGCTTTCCCTTTAAGATGAGGATGGATAGGCAGAGCACCAGCAGAGTCAGAAACACAGTTCAAGACCCTGCTTACTTGAGGGAAGTGGATGGGACAAACAAACCAGTATGACTAGTCGTGGAGATGTCATCTTACTGTCCTCAAGGAATAGGAGAATCAAACGATCTTGGACTAACTCAAATAACCACTGTGGTTTGAGACATTTTTGATAATATTTGGGAGTTCTCACAGTTTGAACTAAAATACGTTAATTGCTTAGAACAGGGAATTCCCCAAAATAAGCTCAAAGGAAAAAGATGACTGACTGCCAGATTTTGGAACCATATTTACAATGGAGCTGAGCAAGTGGTAAAATACCCACTTTCAGCAAGGTAGGAAGTGCTTCATACTGTATTAGGTGACTCTGGACAAGAAAAAAATTGAACTGTTCTTCTTATAGAACATATCTGCCACCTTCTAGTCTATACCAAGCAACATTTGGTGATAACACTAAATCAGATTATGGCAGAAACTCTGTTTTGACGTAAAAATCTTTGCTTCAGACAAACAAAAAGAAGGCATCCTAACTTATTTTGCTGCTTTACAATGAATAGTATCAGTTCTGAGACTACAAAACATGGCAGAGCTATGTAATCAAAATTCTCATTAACTACTTTGTGTGAAATAACATACGTTTGTCTGTATTGTGGAGATCCAGTTTAAGCATGATCTGCCTTCAGACCAAAATGATTTTATTGTGTCTGTGTATTGTGAAAACTTTTCAATGCTTAAAAAAAATCAAGATTTAAAGATAATCCTTAATATATTTTAGCACATGTTACGTCACATACGATGCTTACTGTCTTTATATGTGATTCTCCAAAAGATGTGTATCTATTGATTGTGGATATTCCAGTATGCCTTTCAACAACTTGTTGTTCAGCAAAATACTAGAAAAATGCAAAGAATTCTTGACCGGTCACTAAATCGTTAAAAAGAACAGTATAACAAAAGACCCAACAGTAAAAGAGCAAACAGGCATGGCTAAAATTAATGTTATATTAGCTGTCCTTGATATATACACAATTTCAGAAAATTTTAAAAAGTAAAGAATGTATACGTGGACTAGTTACTAAAAATGTAGTAAATTGACACAAAAATCAATGAGAGTTAATTGCATTTATAAGTACACACTATGGCACTGGCTAGACTAGAGAAAGCTCTCATTGCACGTTTAGTCACATTGATACATTTAGCCTCAAAAGAGTCTTACAAATTGAGTAAGTAGTATTACCTCAATTTTTCAATAAAGGTGTGGAAGGCAAGGCAAAGAGAATGTGAGTGACTTGCCCAAGGTTATAAGGTAAGTTTATTGCAGAGCTGAGACTATACTATGGAACATCAGTCTCCCACCCCTGTGCTTTTAACTACTAGAATAATCACACCATCTTGGATCTTAATCTTACTCCCATTGAAGTTAATGGGAGTGTTGCTGTTGTGTTCATTGGGAGCAGAATTAGACACCAAGCGAACACCAACTGTTTGATCATTTTCATCACTCATAGTAAAGACATGAGGTCTCCATCATAGTTTACAGTGCAATTCAACTGGAGGCTGTTTTGTTGGTGCTTTAAGTGGCCTCTTAACTCCAAGCAGACATGTATGATTTTAAATAAAGATACATGTGCCAATATTTTCAATAATGGGTGCCTAAATGTAGGCTCCTAAGTTCATATTTAGGTACCTAAGTGAGTGCAAAGTCCATAGACTGCTGGGTGCCCAGCACTTTTGAAATTCATGCCACTTACTTAGGCACTTAAGCATTTAGGACTCTAACTTTAGGTCCTCTTGAAAATACTGGCCACAGTATCTGGTTAAATCTAGCACTTTCTGATTGTGCCTATAGGGCCAAAATTTAATCATTTTTGTTGCTCTCCTCTGGACTTTCTCCAATTTGTCCACATCTTTCCTGAAATGTGGCATCCAGAACTGGACCCAGTACTCCAGCTGAGGCCTTATCAGCATGGAGTAGAGTGGAAGAATTACTTCTTGTGTCTTGCTTACAAAACTCCTGTTAATACATCCCAGAATGATGTTTGCTTTTTTTGCAAGAGTATTACCCTGTTGACTCATATTTAGCTTGTGATCCACTCTGACCTCCAGATCCCTTTCCGCAGTACTCTTTTCTAGGCAGTCATTTCCCATTTTGTATGTGTGCAATTGATTGTGCCTTCTTAAGTGGAGTGCTTTGCATTTGTCCTTATTGAATTTCATCCTATTTACGTCAGACCATTTCTCCAGTTTATCCAGATCATTTTGAATTTTAATCCTATCCGCCAAAGCATTTGCAATCCCTCCTGGCTTGGTGTCCTCCGCAAACATTATAAGTGTACTCTCTGTGCCGTTATCTAAATCACCAATGAAGATATTGAACAGAACCAGACCCAGAACTAATTTCTGTGGGACACCACTTGATATGTCCTTCCAGTTTGACTGTGAGCCACTGATAACCACTTTCTGGGAATGGTTTTCCAACCAGTTATGCATGCACTTTATAGTAGCTCTATCTAGGCTATATTTTCCTAGTTTGTTTATGAGACGGTCACACAAGACAGTATCAAAAGCCTTACTAAAGTCAAGATATACCACATTTACTGCTTCCCCCCTATCCACAAGGCTTATTACTCTTTCAAAGAAAGCTATTAGGTTGGTTTGACATGGTTTGTTCCTGACAAATCCACGTTAACTGTTACTTATAACCTTATTATTTTCTACGGGGTTGCGAATTGGTTGCTTGATTATTCACTCCATTATGTTTCTGGGTACTGAAGTTAAGATGGCTGGTCTGTAATTCCCCAGGTTGTCCTTATTTCCCTTTTTATAGATGGGCACTATATTTGCCATCTTCAAGTCCTCTGGAATCTCTCCCGTCTTTGATGAGTTTTCAAAGATAATCACTAATGGTTCAGGTATCTCCTCAGTGAGTTTCTTGAGTATTCTTGGATGTATTTCATCAGGTCCTGCCGATTTGAAGATATCTAACTTGTCTAAATACTTTTTAGCTTGTTCTTTCCCTATTTAAGCCTCAGATCCTACCTCATTGTCACTGGTGGTCACTATGTTAGATGTCTGATCACTACTAACCTGAACCAAATAAGTCATTTAGCACTTTTGAGATTTCCATATTTTCTGTTATTGTCTTTCCCCACTCACTGAGTAATGGGCCTACCCTGTCCTTGGTCTTCCCCTTGCTTCTAATATATTTGTAAAATTACTTTTTGTTACCCTTTATGTCCCTAGCTAGTTTAATCTCATTTTGTGCCTTGGCCTTTTTAATTTTGTTCCTACATGCTTGAAGTTGTTTATTTATATTCATCCTTCCTAATTTGAGATAGTTTCCACCTTTTGTAGGCTCTTTTCTGAGTTTCAGATCACTGAAGATCTCCTGATTAAGCCAGGGTGGTCTCTTGCCATACTTCTTATCTTTCCTGTGCAGTGGGATAGTTTACTCTTGTGCCCGTAACAATGTCTTTTTCAAAAAACTGCCAACTCTCTCAAACTGTTTCTCTCCTTAGACTTCTTTCCCATGGGATCTTACCTATCAACTCCCTGAGTTTGCTAAAGTCTTTCTTCTTGAAATCCATTATCTTTATTCTGCTGTTTTCCTCCTACCATTCCTTAGAATGATGAACTCTATCATTTAATGATCACTTTCACCCAAGCTGCCTTCCACTTTTTAATTCACAACCAGTTCCTCCCTATTTGTCAAAAATCAAATCTAGAACAACCTCTCCCCTGGTTGCTTTCTCCACCTTCTGTAATAAAAATTTGTCTCCAATGCATGTCAAGGACTTTTTGGATAATCTGTGCTCTGCTGTATTATTTTCCCAACAGATGTCTGGGTAGTTGAAGTCCCCCATCACCACCAAGTCCCATGCTTTGGATGATTGTTAGTTGTTTAAAAAAGTCTCATCCATCTCTTCCTGGTTAGGTGGTCTATAGTAGACCCCTACCATGCTATCACCCTGTTTTTTTCCAACTTTTATCCTTACCTAGAAGAAGGATTGAAAAAATTGGGTTTGTTTAGTCTGGGGAAGAGAGGACTAAGGGGGGAACATGATAACAGTTTTCAAGTACATAAAAGGTTGTTACAAAGAGGAGGATGAAAAATTGTTTTCTTTAACCTTTCACAATAGGACAAGAAGCAATGGGCTTAAATTGCAGCAAGAGAGGTTTAGGTTGGACATTAGGAAAATCTTCCTAACTGTCAGGGTAGTTAAGTAGTGGAACAAATTGCTTGGACAGGTTGTGGAATCTCCGTCATTGGAGGTTTTTAAGTACAGGTTACACAAACCCCTGTTAGGAATGGTCTAGTTATTACCTAGTCCTGCTTTGAGTGCAGGCTACTGGAGTAGATGACCTATTGAGGTCCTTTCCAGTCCTACACTTCTGTGATTTGATTTGCACATGCACATCTGTGATTTGGCGGACGCAAGTCAGGCAGCTGCAAAGACTGCACATTCTCAACTCTGAAAACCTGGCTCATAATTCTTTAGTTAAACTTTGCCTAAATGGCTGTACTCCTTTCTAAATAATCTAGCATTCAAAGAGATAGTGAATTTTACCCTGAGCTATCAGATGTGCCTAATGTACGAATGGCAAAATTCTAGTCTCTAAATCTAAATGTGGATCTACATTCTACTGCATATCTGCCCTCCTCTATGAAGAATTCTTAAGAGAACCATAGGGTAGATATGAAACAGGTTTCGTCCTTAATATGGTAATTAACAATGTATAACTATACATTTTTTAATTTAAATAATATGGTATGACAAGAGACGACAACTGAAATGTTTAGAAAGCAGTCCAGAAATCCTGTTCAAAGGAGAAAATTATACGTGAATGGTAAAGCATCTTCCAGTTATTTAAAATAAACTTGTGGGGAAATGTTGAAAAAGAGGAGTGAATGGACTTGACCCCATGAGTTCTTCTCATTCTAAAAAAAAAGTGTATTGTGTTCATATTTTGCTAGTGTACTGTATATATATATGTGTTTAAATAGAGGTGTTATTCTCTGCATTACATGCATTGCCCTGCCTTGTAATGAAAAATCAATGTAGCTCTTAAGTTGTAAAATAGAACTCTAATAATCAAATCTGTGTTTTGACTTGGTTATTTATTTAAATTACCTGACCTGTCTTAGTGGGGAAAAGAATCAGCTCCTAGTAATTTCTATATGATTTGCAAATGTTATACTTGCTGAAGAATCATACAAATGTTCTTAAGGTTGTTTTTTCCCTGGGAAGATTCATGGATGAATCAGTCTGGATAAAGCAGCAGGGGGTGAGAAAGTCATCTAAGCTAATTTGCAACAGCTGAGGATGTGACCCCGCAACATTTACTTTACCCTATTAGCAAGTCTAAAGCATTTCTTAGAGGAAACATGAAAAAAGTGGCTTATGCAGAAAAGACATTTCACTAGTTGTAAGGTTTTGGCAATGCTGCCAAAAACTCAATTCCAAGGGATTATTACTGAATTGTATTGAAACCTGTACACTTAGGCTATGTCTATGCTACCACTTAGAGAAAAAAAACACATTCCTGAGCAACATAAGTTACACCAACGTAAGCGCCGGTGTGGACAGGGCTATGTTGGCAGGAGAGAGCTTCTCCCACCGACATAGCTACTGCTGCTTTTTGGGGGTGATTTAATTATGTCCATGGTAGAGCTCTCTCCTGTCAGCATAGAGCAGCTACATGAGAGATCTTACAGCAGCTGCTGCCTCCGTACAGCGGTGCTGCTGTAAGGTCTCTAGTGTAGACATAACCTTAGTCTCTTTTTTTGAAATCTCATCTAAACCTCTGTGTCATAATGGGTGATAGCAACTGGATAGATAGGTCTGACTGTGTGGTATTCCATATTTATATCTTCTAGGTCCATCCCTTCTCTGATATCATGGTTAGCTCTGCCAGTGACCTGTCGGGGTGGGGGAGGTTGCCTTTTCTGCAGTGCGGGGGCCTGGGTTGCTGGCTAGGATCACCTGGGTATATCTCACTTACTCAATGCCCAGAAGAATTTGATTATCAGAGGGATATCCTTGTTAGCCTATTTCCACAAAAACAACGAGGAGTCCAGTGGCACCTTAAGGACTAACAGATTTATTTGGGCATAAGCTTTCATTGGGATAAAACCCACTTCTTCAGATGCACTTCTTCCTTGGGCATTGGTGCACCTCACTCCCTCCTATTCTCTGCCTGTGGCACACAATAGTTTAGTCTCCTGAGGATCATAATACCTTGGTCTAATGCCAGTTCTTGGGTTAAGGTGTTGGTGGCCTGGTGGCGTTGGTGGCCTGTGCTGTACGGGAGGTCAAACGTCGCTAGATGATCTGGTGGTCCCTTTTGGCCTTAAACTCTGTGATTTTTCTTTGGTTAACCCAATGCTTTGGTTTAAAATGATCTCACCCACAGGACTGATTGAAATGACTAACAGTAATTGAACAGCCATGTACTGAAAGCATTATAAACACTAGCCAACACTTATTCTTCACGCAAGCTGTAGTCATTTTTGTGCACACTGCGAAGAATAGACACAAGCAAAGAATCCTTAAAGATGCAGCTCATACTGGCCTTGATTCCCATACCTTTACTCAGCTCAACCTTCTTTTTGGATAAAGATTAACTCCTCTTCTCATGATGTTTTGAATTCCCCAAGAAATGATCATTAACAAAAAGAATTAAAATCCAGGTATGTCATAGTTCCAGTGATATGTTGCTTCATTTTACTTACTGCCATGTATTTTACATAGATTAGACATAGTGACCAACATTACTGGAAACACCTCGATACCTAGACTTAGTCCTCTCCGAATTCCACTCCCAAACTGGAAACAAGGGGGCTATCATTGGTCATGTTGCCTTCAGTAATAATTATTAGATGGGCTACAGTTTCTTATTATCTGTGAATAAATTATGCCAGAAGATTTTTTGTTTTGTTTTTTCAGCCACAGTTATGTTTTCTTATTAACCTAATGAAGGCAGAGAGAGAGCAAGAGAGAAATTATTTAGCTAATTTCCAGCCAGTTGTAACTCAGAGACAGAAAGAAAACATTATTCGATTACAACCAGTCTCTACTAACACACACAGCGCAAGAAGATCTCACTTATGGAAGTGCATTTGAGTGAGTGAGGGAAAGTTTCCCCTCACAGATTAAAAAAGCCACTTTAGTACCTTATTTTTGACACCCTAAATAAATAAAATGTAAGAAGAAACAAGTTTCAGGCATTATGCTATCTGGTCATCTGCTCAAAGAAAATTTTAAAGAGTGACTATACATTATTCCTAATAAACAGTCCAACATGTTCTGTCAGCACCAGTGAATAACAACATTGAGCACACTTTCAAGTAGTTGATCACACTAGTTTGAGGTGATTAGTTTGGTAGATAGGGTTAAAAAAGAACTAGATAAATTCATGGAGGATAGGTCCATCAATGTCTATGAGCCAGGATGGGCAGGCATGGTGTCCCTAGCCTCTGTTTGCCAGAAGCTGGGAATGAGCGACAGGGCATGGATGACTTGGTGATTACCTGTTCTGTTCATTCCCTCTGGGGCCACTGTCGGAAGACAGGTTACTGGGCAAGATGAACCTTTGGTCTGACCCAGTATGACCATTCTTATGATACTATCTGATTAAATTCCAAAATAGCAAGAGAAGAGGCAACTTTTGCAGCATTTCTAGTCTACCCAAAACCAGAATCAGTGAAAATCCCAAGGGGAAAACCACTTCTTAGGAGCTAGGTAGCCCACTTTGGCAGACCTGAAAGGGTCAGATACTGTCAGAAAAAGGTGCAAAAGCATTATAGTTACCTTTCTCAGAAATAGTAACACCATTCATTAAGCATATTTCTAAGGATGGATGCAGTGTTTTATCCAAACTGCTGATATAATCATTTTTACATGTTGACCAACCAATTTTCAAAGTAGGGTAGTGAGACATATCCTCTCAAAATTAGCCAATCAAAATTCTCATATTCAAGTAAAATTTCAAATCCCAAGGAACAGGGAAGAGATTTGTAAAAGCACAAAGGGGACTGAGATGCCCAATTGCCATTGAAAATCAGTGGGCCTTACGTGCCTAATTTCAATTTGTGCCTTAGAAAATCTCCTTCCAAAATGATAAGACATATGGCACTTCATTACAAACTTGGGAGATGAGACTCAAACAACCTGGCCCAGATCCTCAAATCAATGTGACTTAGGTGCCTAACTACCTTTGAGGCTCTGGGCCCTAATGTTTGTCTATGCTTAGGTTCAGGAAGAGATAGGGATGGTTATGATTTTCAAAGAAGTGTCTTAGAGTTTCATGAAACAAAAAACTAAAAAAGGTCACTGGAGCTATATTGATTTAAACCTGGTAAAAGTCTGGCTCCTGATGTTGACTTTACAACTGTTAAGGAGTTGTCCAGCATCCTGATCATATTGCTTGCTCATAAAGAGCTGACATCCAAAAATGGTTGGCATTAAGAAAACAGGACATGCATATCCCTATCAATTAGAACACTTAAAAAATTATTATAGATGTAAATAGATTACTGCTGAAATGGAAGGATTGCTTGGTGGAAACATTTTGCTATTAGTTCCACCCAGCCTCTTTTCTAATACAGGGGATTGGAAATGTTACTCCTGGGGAATTCTGCACCAATGCGCAAGGACAGCATTCATGACCCCCACAGATTGTACTCTTTCCCTGCCGAAAAAATGGATTGATGTGCCCGTTCCGGGCAGCAATCAGGGGTGAGTGTGTGTGTGTCTGGTTCGAGTGGCGCGAGCAACCAGGGGAGATTTAAATCACAGCCTCGTGGGGTGGAGCTAGGTTCTCTCTGTCCTTTTCACTTGCTAACATGGTGTGCCCAGGGCTGGGGATGCCGTGGCTCCTACTATGTGCTAGGATCCAGATGCTTCTGGCTGGACTGGGAGAGGGGGAGACAGGACTGCCTCTTCCCCTTCACAGGCCACTCCTGGGGCAGGGGCTTAGTCAAACTCACCTCCAGAAATTTCCCCCGGGTGCAGGAAGTTCTGCACCCCCTCCCATTTCCTGCCCCCATTGCTCCCCAGCCGTGGGGGGAGGGGTCACTCTATGGAGAGCTGCCCCCCCATCTGCCTCATGTCCCTGCATCCAGACTTCCTGCACCCACACTCCCGCACCAAGCCCCATCCTGCTAAACCCACCCACATTCCCCCTCAGCACCCACCATTTTTTCCCCGTGGGTACTCCAGCTCTATGGTTCCAGTCCTGCTAAAGACTCATGTGGGTGTCAGTGCAATACCACAGGATGTTTTTTTTTTTATATCTAAGGCCGTACCCCTCTCTTAAGCATTTCCTATTGGCTAGCTCAGATGGCTCCCCATTCAGCTTGCTGGCTTCTGTGAATTCTATTCTTAGGTGCCTAACTCTCCCCATGCATTGTATGGGGAGCCTGGGCACCTAACCAGGGGCTTAGGATTCCACTGGGTGGCAGGGTACCCAGAGTTAAGCATTGCAATGCTGAGTCTAGATCCCCTTTGTGGATCTAACCCTAAGTGTCTTGACCCAAAGTTAGAAAGACTTGGTATCAGACTTGCACCCTAAGACCTCCCAGCCTTTAGTCACACATAGACTGAGGCTAGAGGAAAACTGAGTACCAGCAAGGGCACACCATGCCAAAATAACATACATTTAGTTTAAAAACTGCACTAAAGTTTTTTTTTCCAAATGTCTTTTTTTCTCCTTGCAGGTGGCATGAGGAGCATGGGGACACCTTCTCATCATTTGCTTTTTGGCTTCCTGCAAAACAATTGTGGTCACCTAGTAAGAATGCTAGTTACACACTTGTTCACCATTATTAACCACATTAACAATCAGGGAAAATACAGCTGAACAAAGCTAATTTATCTCTCAGACTGGATAAAGAGTTTGTTCTTCCAAAAAAAAAAAGTTCGTTCTTCATCTGTTTTCTCTCTCTGCTGTTTTTATGAAAGACTAAATGTAAACCTTTTGTTATGTAACCCTTCTGCCAGGCCGAGTTGATAGCAGCAAGGGCCGGGTTCAGTACACAGGGGTTCCCTCTCATCAAAGCAAATGCAAAACTGGCTCAAGCCCCCACCCAGTGACCTGGGAAAATCTTACACACCCCCTGGGCGCCTCAAAGACTCTGCAAGCACAGAGTCTCGGTGTAGCAGAGAATCTTTAATAACATGAGGTAAACGACATCAGCATTAAATTGGGGAAACACCACAACTAGTGTTCATTAACCAAACCATGAGCAAAGACCCACCCCAGAAAATTGGGCCACATCCTTTCCCTCGGGTTCTTGAGTCCCAGAACCCAAACGTCTCTTGAGTCCAGCAATCCACAAATCACCCAAAGTCCAAAAAGTCCAGCCCCAGAGTTCAAAAGTTCATCTGCATAGTGTTACTCCCCAGTTTGGCTAAAATGTGCCTGTGTGTGGGGGGAAAGAGGTAAGGGGCACCTTACGTGTCCTGAAGCTGACTGCCCCACAGGGCTCTGCTCTGCTACGCTGTCTCACGAACGGCTCCGCTCCACCATGGCCGGCTCCACTCTGCACAGCTCGCCGTCTCACGAACAGCTCTGTTCAGCTCACCTCGCCGTCTCACGAACACTCCGCCAGCCTATCCACGAACAGCACCACTGCAATCTAGATCTTCCGGCTCCCCACTACTTGACACAGTGCTCAGTGATTTCAGCTTATAGTAGTGGGAGCCTTAGTGCTGGTGCACCATAAGGCCAAAGTGAATTCAGCACAGTACCTATAGCAAGACTCTTAATAGACCCAAAATTAGCTCTGACATTCCACAGTGGAGAGAGACAGAGGTGCAATTGGTGCGTCAGGCCCTCACAAAGGGCAGGGCCAGGTACTACCTCTCTCCATTCACAGAGTTTCGGAACCCATGTCCCTTGCCTAGCGAGTGCTACTTAGTTGATGGTGAGTCCCTCCATCATAACAAAAGGCCAAGTACAGTTCCAAGCACAGTTCCCATAATCAGGGTAATAACAATTTATTCTTCCCGCCCCAATAACAGAGACACTGGGGATCCCACAACAGCCAAAGTGACCATTTGGGCAGTTATGGCCTCATTCTAGGCGGGGTGGGTGTGCCTATGCAAATGAGATCAGCTCCTGAAGTTCTTTTCCACAACTTGCCACACCTCACCACCAGATGTCAGGGTGGAGCTCATCCTGACTCTGCTTACAGTTACAAAGGAGCCGTGTGGACTATGGCTCCTTTGTGACTATTTGATGTTTGTAGCATGCAGCTATAAGGCCTCATCCAAGCTAGACATATGGCTTTGTAATGAAAGAAGATCTAATTATTTTGCAATGGTAACTTCAAAGCACTAATCTTAAAGTTAAGTTTTAGTTTTGTTCTCCGATTCAGTCCAATTATCGATTATGCACAAAAACAAAAGGTTTAAGCTACTTAAAATGCCTTTTTATTTGCAATAGCCTTTTTTCTGCTCCACCTACCTACAAAGATACAAAGTTTCTGAACTTCTAGGGTTCTGCTACATATCAGAAACTGACGAAGACAGCAAAGAGAGAATAATTGGTCCAGGGGGACCTAACCAAGCTAGGCCATTGACCAACATAATGGTGGAATACAAAGAGTGAAATGCTGGTCCCATTAAAGTCAATTCAATACTCCCATTGACTTCAAAGGGACTAGTATTCCACCCAGTGTTGAAAAATGAATGTAATGCATTTTGAGAGGAATATTTTCAACTACTCAGGTGCCTTACTGGATTCCAATTTAACTATAACACCTCAGTAGCTGGTTGAAAATTCAACAAAAACTGAAACACTTCATGAGACTGTATTTATTTTTGTTGAAAATTTTAAGGGGAATTAGCACAAGGTTTCATTTTGCTAAGGTTGAAATGTTTCATTTTGACTTATGTTATAATATTTGAAACATTTATATTGAGTGCATATGATAAAATGTAAACAAATTTTGATAAGGTCAAAACAAAATATTTTGAATTTTTTTTTCCATGAAAAACTGAGACTTTGACTTAGTCCCAATTTGGAGCAAAACCAAATTTTGAAATCTCAAGATTTCCGAATGGATAGAAAGTTCTGGTTTTTGCCTATCCCTGCCACATAGGAAAAAGACAGAGGTATTGGTATGGACAGTTTGATGTAAACCTCTGCTTCATGTGCAGTGGCAGTCAATAAAGAAAATAAAATGTTAGCGTAGGCCTGGCTTGACATGCAAACACTTTAAGCACCAAGTGATCGCTGAACACCACAAGCAGTATTCAGAAAAGGATTAATCATTTAGGTTGGATAATAAATAAAGGGAATAGAAATCTTCATGCTTCAGGGCATAAGTCAACAACTAATTGACAAAGCAGAAACTTCACCTATGGGATGTGTTGCTGTAAGGGTAAGCATAGTGTTACTGACACACACCTTTACTTTTCCATGGGCTCAAGGCGTAACCCAGTTAATCAAGGCACCCTCTCCCTTACACAGTTCCTAGGGCTCAGGGCGTAGCCTTATGTGGGTTTGTGGGACCTTTTACCAGTGAAAGAGCCTTACACAGTAATATCCTTAACCTCTATTTATTAACAGTTACCAAAACAGAATACACACGCTAAGCATAATATTCCCAATAAGGCCGATTAACTTTTCTTGGTGGCCAGTCAAGATTAGATCATCTGGTAACTCTAGCTTCTGCACAGTATGATTGGCAGGGTGTTGAGGTCTGGCAGCTCTGAACTGGGACTGTGTCCTGGAGTTAGGGTCCAAAGAACTTCCTTTCGGACCCCAGTTTATAAAGTTAAATTTTTGTCCTTCGTAGATATACCTTAACCAATCATTTAAAACGACAAAACAGCATTTTTCACCAATCCTAGCTCATTATGAAACAGTTCTTTAACCAATCATACCCCACCATCTTAGCTGATTTACACCTTGCAAAATTTGTTATGCAATAGACAGAAACAATTAAGAATCAGAGACCATACAAATAAACAATAGAGAAGTAGGGACCATAAAAGCAAAACAATAAAGTAGAGATTACACAACTGTTGATAAGTATCAGGGGGTAGCCGTGTTAGTCTGTATCCACAAAAACAAGGAGCCCTGTGGCACCTTAAAGACTAACAGATTTCTTAGTTAAGTTGATAAGTGACTCCTTGCCAGACAGAATACAATCAAACAAAGTTGTCTTTAAACATCTTAAGAGCTGTTTCTGTTTCTGTTGATGGTGGGTAGTATTAGGACAGGAGCGCCTACTTAAGAGCCCTGATATTATATTGATTTGATAGTTTAGATGGAATGTGAGGATGCG
Organism: Eretmochelys imbricata; assembly: GCF_965152235.1. Classification (NCBI taxonomy): domain Eukaryota; kingdom Metazoa; phylum Chordata; order Testudines; family Cheloniidae; genus Eretmochelys; species Eretmochelys imbricata. Next base: position 69,814,070 of record NC_135573.1, read on the forward strand.
ACTTGCTGCTGTCCTACTGTGGCTGCTGCTTACTGCAGAAAAAGGCCTCAGACTGTACAATGGGTCCAATTAGCTCTGTTCCAAGTTCCAGTTCAGAACAGCAGGGTATTCTGGGAATTGTAGGCTAAGCTGCAATGCATGCTGGAAAAGGAAGCATAAAGTTATAAGAGGCAGCTGCTTATAAGCTGTTTTCTTTTCCAGCATGCATTATTAAATATTTTTCTTTAGCTTGATCCTAGAACTCCAGGTGGAACTCCTCTTCACTTCAAAGTAGGGTTTGCAAGATCGTTCCCCAAGTGTATCAAATGGAGATCTTCATGTATTATAAATAGAAGGTCTTCAGTCACTGGATATGGTAAAAATGGTATGGATATGGTAGTGTCAGGACTCTCTCATTTCTGTTTTGTTATGCAACACTTGTGTTTGGTACTTTGTGGTGTATCTTTTTATTGTGCATATAGAGTCAAATCAATGTGAGACTTGTGAGAGCAAGGTGTGCAGGGTTTGTCATTCCTCCTTCAAATAGGAACACAACTTAATGTGATAAGGCGATGATTCCATCAAGTGGGTCTAGTGGCATCCAACAAAAACACAACTTTGTACTGTCTTTCTGAGAAACTCTGCTCCAAAATGACTTATAGAATTCACCATTACAAAACTAAAACAAAAAGTGAAAGCTGAGACATTAGGATGCATGGGCCAGCAGGAAGAGAGGAGTTGCAGACCCAGGAAGTCTATTTTAGATAGCACAAGCTGCAGAGAAGAAGGTTCTCATCCTCCTTTTTCTCCTTCCCCTCCCGCAAGTTTTCCCCCAAAGGGATGAAATTGTGTACAAGGAGAGAGAGGAGAGTTCTTCCCAAATAGGGAAGAAAGGAAAGGCTAGACAAGGATTTTAAAATAAAGATACCAATTTTGAACTAAAACCCAAAATGAGTGGCTAGCCAGAGAGATTGTTATGGTTGGGGCTAATGTTCTATATTTTTGAGTATGTGAGATTAGAGGCATTATATACATGCTGGATAATGGAGAGCTGGTATTTGGGAAAATTACAAAGATAGGAAATGGTGTTTTCATTTTATTTTTTAAAAAGAACAGTTTATTGTCTGGCTAATTTTGCAGGAGATACTTTACATTTGTATATATTGTGATACACTTTAATGTAGAGACCAGAGTTTTTAAAAACACACATTACCAAAACCATTCATGTTGTCATTTCTACTTAGTACAAAAAATAGCGTTTAGGTGAAAGAAGCAGATGACAACCATGTCTTCTGTTTCAATACTTGTCCTTGTGTCACAGATGCTTAGTAATATCACAAATAACTTAATAATTAAGACTCATTCTCAAAATAGCTTAAATTCAGATAACAGCATTTGCACATGCAAACAGTATTTATTTGTAAACCTGTCATGCAAAAATACTTTCATGTATGTGAAAATTCTATTTTTGTATGTAAATGATTAAGTATGCAAATTCAGGCCTTGATCAACAAGGTACTTAAGCATGTGCTTATCTCTAACTACATGAATAGTTCCAAAAATTAAGCATATGTAAGCAACTTGCTGAACTGGGACCCCAGATAACAATTTTGTATTGCTATATTCAAAAAGCAATTTTTTTGTCTACATCTTCAAAATGATTGAAACACATTTTCACACCAAAACACTCAAATGATCATATACCATTTGCAATATGAAATCGAGACATGTTACTCCTTCTATGACATATGTGCTCCATGATAACTAATACCATACTCTAATCTTGAAGATATTTTGATATAGTAAATAGTCGGAAGCTTCTTATTCTGACATCAGGTAAAGTGCTGAAGCTCAAACTTTAACAACAAATGTTAACACAGGCAATGGCATGCCATAAAATAGCATTAAAAGGAGAAACATCTTTATGTCTCCATTTGTTACAGTATTTGCAACCCCAATTAGCAGTGCTATGAGCCTTGTTACGCTACCTAAATCAGAATTTGGCAGCTTCAAGAACTTCCTTGGGCTAGCTCAGAATTGTGTAGCATCTGGTAATTAGAAAGAGTAAATGTTTATCATGGGTTTCAGAGACTTCTATGCACATTATTATTTGCTCCTAATGATGCATTACTTTGCTAAAAAGGAAGTAAACATTCTTCTCTTTTACAGTTGAATGTAAAATTCTGAGCAAAAGCAGAGCGATTTTTGGCAATCCTGAAGACTAGCAATGTTTTTTGTTATAAACAAACAGCATTTGCTGTAATGTTTGCTTAATGCTGACATCCCTGGTTGAGTCATCATCAGCAGAGATCAAATGTGGGACCTCTGGATCTTCATACATCAGTGTCTATTGCCTATGTTAACTGTCTTAGCCAATGCTGGAGCAGGCTTATTAACCTCTATGTGGCCTATCCACGACCAGAAGTGATAGTTGCCTACACCAAGCAGACATGGCTTACATTCCACGGGCTGGAGATTTTTTTAGTTGAATTCTCCATACAGGGCACCACGAGTAACAGACTTTCTTCTTTGGCTATCTCTCGCTGTAAGGATGATGTCTGCCAAAGGGGTTCATTGATGGGTTTTTAGGTGGCTCAGAAGCCCAATTCGTGCCCTGCAGATTTCTCCACAGAAGTGACAGTGACAGGTGTGATCTCGGAGGAGACGTAGTTGTGGGCTGGAGTGTTGTATCCTTTGTTTCCTCCTTTGCTGCTTCTCTGTCTCTTGAGCATGTCTGTGCTCCTCAAAGTGAGCTGTGGCTTGGTGTTTGTGGTACTGTGTTCTGTTCTGCACCAAGTCCTCCTAGTTTGCTGGGCTGATGCCTCCCTTTTTAAGGTGTACTTTCAGTATGTCCTTGAAGTGCTTCTGCTTCCCTCCATGAGTGCATCTTCCCTGACTTAACTGAGAGAAGAGTACTTGCTTCAGAAGGCGAGCGTCAGGCATACATACACAGTTACCAGACCAGCGGAGTTGGTATTTCATGACCTGCGCTTCTATACTGCTAATGTTGGCTGCACAGAGATGCTGATGTTCATGCGTTGGTCTTCCCAGCTGATCCTGAGATCCTTCTGAGGCAGCGCTGCTGGAACCACTCCAGCTGCTTGAGATGTTGTTTGTAGGTTACCCAGGTCTCATACCATAGAGAAGGGTGGGGATGCCTTGTAAACCAAGTGATCAGCAGCAGCAGAGAGTTAAACTGGGACCTCTGGATCTTAAGGCATCAGCCTCTACTGCCTAAGCTAGTGGTCCCCAAACTACTGGGTGTGCCTCCCTCGGGAGGTGTGGAGGAACGTTTGTGGGGGAGGGCATCAGCACCTGGGCCAGCCCCCACGGGGGGGGGAATGCTACCCAGCCCCTGTTAGAAAAAAGAGTTGTGTTAGTATTGTTTAAATGTGTTTGTTTAGTTGTTTTAATAATGTACATAAGATAAAGGTTATGTAAATCACTGGCTCTAATGAAATCCAATATGGAGTATATCATCTGTGACCCTTGGACTCCATCTTTGTAAGTGAATTTGTTTACAACTTAGACACTGGAGTCCCCAGGCTCAAACCGCACAGAACCAGTTTTTCCTGCCAAAACCAACCCCCAACACTCTATTCCATCAGAACTTTTCTCGCCTTAAAGATTATATAAGATCTTGCTCAGCGCCTGCGTGGGGCTGTCCGTTCCAGCGGCAGCACGTGCACGGTCAGGTCTTCCCAACGTTCCAGAGCTAGCGAGAAGAACATCGTCTATCCTGAAGTGAGACAGAGGAAGGAGAGGCCTGTCATCGTCATCATTCCCGCCACAGCGAAACCATCTTACCTGGGAGGGAATCCTGCAGCTTTCCTGGTGTTCATCATCCCAGAGCATCTCCCCGCCTGCGACAAAGTCCACCAGTTGTCAGGACTCCCCAGTGGTCCTCCTCGAAGGCTCCCAGTCAGCCAAAGAGTTGAAGGTCCTGGGCCTCACATTTGTGCATAGCAGCCACTGTGCCTGAATATAGTAGGAGAGGTTTCTGTATTGGGGTTTCATTTATTATTTTTCTGAACACCAAGGGAGGTTTTGTGGGTCTGAGCTTCAAGATCCTAAAGCCAGTCATTGTTTCATTGTATTGCTTAGGTTTGTGCTTCTTCTTCCCTACCCCATTTCTCCCCACTTTCTGTACCTTTACCCTGAATACACTTACCTTTGTTTGTACCATATCACCTGGTCTTCTCTTTATTTTATTTACATTACACAAGGAGGGAGGGACACCCTTATTGTAAGCTAAATCCACTGGTAACAGATACAGGAGGGAGTCAAGTCTGCACCTTCTGAGAAAAGGGGCTTTCCTTTTATCTCTCCTTTACCATTTCTAAAGTTTTCCTTTCTGAAGCATTGCCTTATTCCCCTTGAGTCTGACCCCAGCTCTGCTCCGGCCCCCGACTGTGGCTTGGCTCCAGCTCTGCACCTGGCTGCGGCCCTGGCTGCTGGAGCTCACCACAGCTCTGCTCTTGGCCCCGCCCCCAGCCTTGGCCCAGGCCGGGGCTCCGCTCTCAGCCCCAGCCCCCAGCCCTGCCACTAGCTGCAGTCCTCTTACCTCTGTCTGCACCTGCCCCCAGGATCCGTGGCACCTCTCCCAGCCCCAGCCCCAGCTCCTGGGGGTGTGTGTGGAAAGGAGTAAGGGGGGGGCACAACCCTGAAAAGTTTGTGGACCACTGGCCTAAGCTAAAAGACTCAACTTTCTTACAGCAGCTGCTCTCAATGGCAGGTGAACCACTTCTCCACAACTTGTTCCACTAACTGGAACCAATTGTTAGTTGTGGATGCAGGGGAAATATCCCTGGACATCAAATCTTTCAAATCCCTTAAGGTATTTTCTACCTGTGCCAGGAAAGGCTGTAACTTGGCATTAAAATCCATAGGTGCAAGGCCATTCTTGCTATACCCTGAACCACTGTCCTGGAGGATGGCTATACTTCAGATGCTAGTGTCTCTTTTGGTACTCTAGTTGCCATTCAGTACTGCAGAGCACTATATCAAGACTCTGGGGCCCCCTGCTGTGGTGCTGGTGCTGTGGTATGACTCTTCCCCAGACCTTCACAGTGTTGACAACACTCAATCCGTTCCTTTGGAGTTTCACAGAGGATTCATGTTCCCATAAAGGGTTTGTAGGGCTCCAAGCCTCCTGCTTTGCTCCACTCACAAAGCAAGGTGCTCCCCATCTTCTACTGTAATACCTGATTCTCTAGGTGACACTGGACTCTTTGCTCCCAGGCAGAGCAACGACTTTTGAACTGACACTACTTAGAATCATAGAATCATAGAATATCAGGGTTGGAAGGGACCCCTGAAGGTCATCTAGTCCAACCCCCTGCTCGAAGCAGGACCAATTCCCAGTTAAATCATCCCAGCCAGGGCTTTGTCAAGCCTGACCTTAAAAACCTCTAAGGAAGGAGATTCTACCACCTCCCTAGGTAACGCATTCCAGTGTTTCACCACCCTCTTAGTGAAAAAGTTTTTCCTAATATCCAATCTAAACCTCCCCCACTGCAACTTGAGACCATTACTCCTCGTTCTGTCATCTGCTACCATTGAGAACAGTCTAGAGCCATCCTCTTTGGAACCCCCTTTCAGGTAGTTGAAAGCAGCTATCAAATCCCCCCTCATTCTTCTCTTCTGCAGACTAAACAATCCCAGCTCCCTCAGCCTCTCCTCATAAGTCATGTGTTCTAGACCCCTAATCATTTTTGTTGCCCTTCGCTGGACTCTCTCCAATTTATCCACATCCTTCTTGTAGTGTGGGGCCCAAAACTGGACACGGTACTCCAGATGAGGCCTCACCAATGTCGAATAGAGGGGGACGATCACGTCCCTCGATCTGCTCGCTATGCCCCTACTTATACATCCCAAAATGCCATTGGCCTTCTTGGCAACAAGGGCACACTGCTGACTCATATCCAGCTTCTCGTCCACTGTCAACCCTAGGTCCTTTTCCGCAGAACTGCTGCCTAGCCATTCGGTCCCTAGTCTGTAGCGGTGCATTGGATTCTTCCATCCTAAGTGCAGGACCCTGCACTTATCCTTATTGAACCTCATCAGATTTCTTTTGGCCCAATCCTCCAATTTGTCTAGGTCCTTCTGTATCCTATCCCTCCCCTCCAGCGTATCTACCACTCCTCCCAGTTTAGTATCATCCGCAAATTTGCTGAGAGTGCAATCCACACCATCCTCCAGATCATTTATGAAGATATTGAACAAAACCGGCCCCAGGACCGAAGACAGGGCACTCCACTTGACACCGGCTGCCAACTAGACATGGAGCCATTGATCACTACCCGTTGAGCCCGACAATCTAGCCAGCTTTCTACCCACCTTATAGTGCATTCATCCAGCCCATACTTCCTTAACTTGCTGACAAGAATACTGTGGGAGACCGTGTCAAAAGCTTTGCTAAAGTCAAGAAACAATACATCCACTGCTTTCCCTTCATCCACAGAACCAGTAATCTCATCATAAAAGGCGATTAGATTAGTCAGGCATGACCTTCCCTTGGTGAATCCATGCTGGCTGTTCCTGATCACTTTCCTCTCATGCAAGTGCATCAGGATTGATTCTTTGAGGACCTGCTCCATGATTTTTCCAGGGACTGAGGTGAGGCTGACTGGCCTGTAGTTCCCAGGATCCTCCTTCTTCCCTTTTTTAAAGATTGGCACTACATTAGCCTTTTTCCAGTCATCCGGGACTTCCCCGGTTCGCCACGAGTTTTCAAAGATAATGGCCAATGGCTCTGCAATCACAGCCGCCAATTCCTTCAGCACTCTCGGATGCAACTCGTCCGGCCCCATGGACTTGTGCACGTCCAGCTTTTCTAAATAGTCCCTAACCACCTCTATCTCCACAGAGGGCTGGCCATCTCTTCCCCATTTTGTGATGCCCAGCGCAGCAGTCTGGGAGCTGACCTTGTCAGTGAAAACAGAGGCAAAAAAAGCATTGAGTACATTAGCTTTTTCCACATCCTCTGTCACTAGGTTGCCTCCCTCATTCAGTAAGGGGCCCACACTTTCCTTGGCTTTCTTCTTGTTGCCAACATACCTGAAAAAACCCTTCTTGTTACTCTTGACATCTCTCGCTAGCTGCAGCTCCAGGTGCGATTTGGCCCTCCTGATTTCATTCCTACATGCCCGAGCAATATTTTTATACTCTTCCCTGGTCATATGTCCAACCTTCCACTTCTTGTAAGCTTCTTTTTTTATGTTTAAGATCCGCTAGGATTTCACTATTAAGCCAAGCTGGTCGCCTGCCATATTTACTATTCTTTTGACTCATTGGGATGGTTTGTCCCTGTAACCTCAACAGGGATTCCTTGAAATACAGCCAGCTCTCCTGGACTCCTTTCCCCTTCAAGTTAGTCCCCCAGGGGATCCTGGCCATCCCTTCCCTGAGGGAGTCGAAGTCTGCTTTCCTGAAGTCCAGGGTCCGTATCCTGCTGCTTACCTTTCTTCCCTGCGTCAGGATCCTGAACTCAACCAACTCATGGTCACTGCCTCCCAGATCCCATCCACTTTTGCTTCCCCCACTAATTCTACCCGGTTTGTGAGCAGCAGGTCAAGAAAAGCGCCCCCCCCTAGTTGGCTCCTCTAGCACTTGCACCAGGAAATTGTCCCCTACGCTTTCCAAAAACTTCCTGGATTGTCTATGCACCGCAGTATTGCTCTCCCAGCAGATATCAGGAAAATTAAAGTCACCCATGAGAATCAGGGCATGCGATCTAGTAGCTTCCGTGAGCTGCTGGAAGAAAGCCTCATCTACCTCATCCCCCTGGTCCGGTGGTCTATAGCAGACTCCCACCACTACATCACTCTTGTTGCACACACTTCTAAACAATCCAGAGACACTCAGGTTTTTCTACAGTTTCGTACCGGAGCTCTGAGCAGTCATACTTCTCCCTTACATACAGTGCTACTCCCCCACCTTTTCTGCCCTGCCTGTCCTTCCTGAACAGTTTATAACCATCCATGACAGTACTTGCCTATTAAAATCTTCTAGTAAATTAAATCCTAGCAGTGCAGCCATCTGTGGCCCCTCTCCTGAATTATGGTTCTAGCCACTCCCTGCCGCTTGCTATGGGGAATGGCTTCTTCCATCTCCTCATATTGGTTGGGTTCTGGGTTCTTTTTCAGATGCCTGCTGCCTCCACCCAAGGTGTTTCCTCATTGTGCCTGAAACACAAGAGGTGCTGTCCCCCAGGAAAATGAATAACGCTACTACTTGGCACCGAGTATAAAACACAGTACTCAAGAAACAATAAAGCACATCAGTGCAACGAGAGCAAAGAAATGATACACCCCAAAATAAGTGTATCAAGGGACTTTACTGAAAACAGGCAAATAGGGGGCTGCCAAAGGAAAGGGTTAAAGGTTAACTAATAAGCATTAAGCATTAATAAATCAACACATTCCCCCAGCCCCCTTCCAAGGTGGGCGGTACTCTGATTATGAGTCTGGAGCCAAGTGTTACAACACTGTGAATGTTGGCTAGCTTAAACAAAAGGAAAGAATCTCCTTACTGAGCTTTTGCCCCTGGGTGTCTCCTGTCTCCCTGGTCTGCAGTCCTGTGGGGGTCTCAGCTGGCTCTCACTAGCTGGTGCAGGGGCAGATCTCTGTCCCTCTTGATGCAGGTCTCTGCAGGGCTGGAACTGCCTGACCCATGCACTAAATCCCACAGCAGTTCAAAGACTCCCTTTGTGGAGAGGGGGCGTTAATCAGAGACTCCCTGCGCTGTTCTGCTTCTGTCTGAGGTCCCAAACTCAAACCAAAACTAGTTTTTTGTCTCTAAGTCAGGCTGACCCTCCCTCTGAGAGGCTGAGCAGCCTTGGCTCATCATTGGCCCAGCAAACTGCTTGCCCATATCAGCCCACACAGAAGCTCCCTACTGGTATCAGCAGGAGTTTCCAGTCTATTCTGTTCCCCCACCCCCTTGACTCCAAGCATGCAGGGAAGTGGTGTCAGAGGGCTCTGGGAGCCATTGTTGTTGTCCGTAAGGTAAGACCTCACCCACAACCTGAGGCTCAGTTCAGAATTCCAGGAGCTGATAAATACATTTAGGTCAGTTTATTGCCTGTCCAGACCTTCCTCTTCAGATACCAATGTAGCTCTGTGCCAAATGTGAGAGGGCCGTCAGTGTCCTAGGAGCTGACAATGTAAACATGTCCATAATTAATTTCACTGAAAGACATTGTAAGCTCCAAGTGTGGGTTTGCACCTGTTAATGAAAAGTGCCAAGGTGAGCAGGAGCCATCTAACCACTTGTTAATTTTGACAAAAGTGGCATGTTAACATGTTCTTTCATTGCAGGGAAGTGACAGGGCAGATAACTGGCTGTATTAACTTAAATTTGCTGCAAGAAAAACAGAAGTTCTAAAACCATTACTGTGTCATGTGACGTGCTCTGAAGAGCTATAATAACGTGCTGTGTAAATAAACAAGATCTGTACCTAGTATCCATATGTGTGTGGCAGGAGATGGGGATGATGGTGGGTTTACTTTAGTTTAGATAATTGTCATATGCGTGGTGGATCTTACTGACTTATCTACAGGAATCCTGTGTGACACCAATCAAAACAATTAACGTTTACTCATCCTGTTAGGGCACAGTTAAGATAGGACCTGATCTGAGCCCACTTAATTCAGTGGAAATCTTTCTATTGATTTCAGTGAGCTTTGGATTAGGTCCATAGATGGTAATGCATACCTCCTCCATATTGTGAAATACTGAGATGAATGCGCTTTTTTTCTTATTGAGTAAATTAGTGTCATGAAAGACTGATGGTCCTGGGGACCAAAGTTTTTTACTTTTCCACCAATAAGAACAACATCCACATTAGTCGGATACGTTTCCCCAGACCCCACTGCAATGTCTAAATCCAAATCTTTGAAATTTCGCGAAGATGGGGTGAAAACCTTGTTGAAATGGGTAAGTACGACAGCCACCTTCCCTTCAGGATAAATGTAAGAAGCAGTTAAGCTCTTTCTGGGGTAGGATGACTGAAACAATATATAGTCCACATGCAAGGCTGGTCAGAAACTGAGCTTTGTGGGGAGAGGAGTTTTTGATGGGCATTGTTTGATGGAGGGGTATGTCTGCAGTCAGAAACAGGCAGAAAAAAGTAGCCTAACCCAAGCAGACAGCATGATGAGGACTGGAAAGGTGGCCCTGAGAGAAAGTAAAGAGAGGGAGATTTTTGGGTAGAGTGCTGGCTGGAAAAAAGTTCAGAATTGCAAGCAAAGAAACGGTTTCCTGCTGTTTGATTCCAACAGTATTCAGGGAAACAGGACTTTATGTAAATTATTTGTAAATAAACAGGATTGCATCAAAGAAATACTTGACTCTAGCATCTATTTTTCTTCCTAATGCAAACAAACAGCAAGACCACAAATATTAGTTAATCCCTTGGGCCAAAATGGCTGACGGTGTTTGAATCCAGACTTTATTTTGCCCTAACATAGAGAGAAGAATTGGATTTATATCCATATTTCCCTAAGTACAAGGATGTTCACATCTAAGGCTTTGGTTTAGCTCCATCTGTAACTTAAACATTGACTTTGATTGTTAGCAAATGAAGTCTTCCCTAGCACAAGCTGAAAATGTTTGGTTTCAGATTTTACTTCCTACATAATAGGTAACACGTAAACCTGCTCAGCTCTCCATCAGCATTGGAATGGCCAGTACAAATCATAAAAACACGGCCTCATGATTTCAGAGTTGTTGGTCACTGGATATCATGAGATTTCCAATAGCCTTTGGAAAGTAGAAAATTATTGGTAGTACTAAAACCGATAGATTTGGAGCCCCTGGGCACTATAAAAATGCCAGCTGAATTGGTATCCCTTGGATTTATAAAAACAATGGAAGGCAGAAGCTGCAGAAATGGAATCCCGGGGAGTTATAAAGAAACTATTTATGTGTCCTAATCCTCTTAAAAATGATAGGGGTAAGAAAAATTTGATTGTCATGTGTTCTAGTGCCAATACTCTTGTAAGTTCTACTAATAAAACAGTTTTGTCTGAACTGAAATATTGGTGGTTCAAGTTGCTACTTTGTGGAAGACTCAGAAATTGGACTTAATTTTCAAAAATATTGTGGAGAAACTTTATTTAATGGTTCTCAGCACAGTGATTGGTTTAAATACTCAAAGCATTGAAGATCTGGCATTTCTTCATGTCTGCCTTGTTAGGTTCAGTTTCAATGTGAAAATTTGAGTAAAATATAAAGACAAACCTTTTGTTTTTTTTTTTAAAGACAGTTTCAAAGTTTTCCATATGGCCTAGATGGCAGGACTTGGAGATCAAATGTCTTATGAGCTATTCATCTACGGCACTGAATGACTTTAATAATACAGCTGGTTGAAACTCTTTTCTGTCAGACAATACCACTTACTCAAAAATAAATATTTTCCAAGGGAACATGTCAATTTTGTCAAAATTGACTAGAAAAAAATGAAATAAAGTATTTTTTTAAAAAACCACAAGCCAGTGTTTCAGCCTTATTGAAATGGAACATTTGGGTTTTTCTTATTTCAACAAAAACAAGGAGGAGTCCTTGTGGCACCTTAGAGACTAAAAAATTTACTGGGTTCTAGCCCAAGAAGGCTTATGCCCAAATAAATTTGTTAGTCTCTAAAGTGCCACAAGGACTCCTCCTTGTTTTTGCTGATACAGACTAACACGGCTACCACTCTGAAACCTTTTATTTCAACAATGGCTTTTCACTTAGAAACTTTCATATCATCAATTATAAAATTAAAAAGGTAAAACTGGAACAAACCATTTCAATTTCATCAAAACAGAACATTTTGATTGACCCACAGTCATTTTTTTAAACGTCACCTAGCGGGAAAACTATGAAATTTTGTTTTCGTTCCTATTCATAATAGAAACAAATTTTGAAATTGCAGAATATCCAACCTAGACGTCCCCTACTGCAACTTGAGACCATTGCTGTCATCTGCCACCACTGAGAACAACCTAGCTACATCCTCTTTGGAACCCCCCTTCAGGTAGTTGAAGGCTGCTATCAAATCCCCCCTCACTCTTCTCTCCTGCAGACTAAATAACCCCAGTTCCCTCAGCCTCTCCTCGTAAGTCATGTGCCTCAGCCCTCTAATAATTTTTGTTGCCCTCCGCTGGACTCTCTTCAATTTGTTCACATTCCTTCTGTAGTGGGGGGATGAAAACTGGACCCAATACTCCAGGTGTGGCCTCACCAGTGCCGAATAGAGGGGAATAATCACTTCCCTCAATCTGCTGGCAATGCTCCTACTAATACAGCCCAATATGCAGTTGGCCTTCTTGGCAACGAGGGCACACTGCTGACTCATATCCAACTTCTTGTCCACTGTAATCCCCAGGTCCTTTTCTGCAGAACTGCTGCTTAGCCAGTCGGTCCCCAGCCTGCAGCGGTGCATGGGATTCTTCCTTCCTAAGTGCAGGACTCTGCACTTGTCCTTGTTGAACCTCATCAGATTTCTTTTGGCCCAATCCTCCAATTTGTCTAGGTCACTCTGGTCCCTATCCCTACCCTCCAGTGTATCTACCTCTCCCCCAGTTTAGTGTCATCTGCAAACTTGCTGATGGTGCAATTAATTCCATCATCCAGATCATTGATAAAGGGATGTTGAACAAAACTGGCCCCAGGACCGACCCTGGGGCAACCTGCTTGATACCAGCTGCCAACTAGACATCAAGCCATTGATCACTACCAGATGAGCCCAACAATCTAGCCAGTTTTCTATCCACCTTATAGTCCATTCATCCAACACATACTTTTTTAACTTGCTGGCAAGAATACTGTGGGAGACTATCAAAAGCTTTGCTAAACTCAAGATATAGCACATCCACCGCTTTCCCCATATCCAAAGAGCCAGTTATCGCATCATAGAAGGCAATCAGGTTGGTCAGGCATGACTTGCCCTTGGTGAATCCATGTTCACTGTTCCTGATCACCTTCCTCTCCTCAAGTGCTTCAAAATGGATTCCTTGAGGACCTGCTCCATGAATTTGCTGGGGACTGAAGTGAGGCTAGCTGGTCTGTAGTTCCCCAGGTTCTCTCTCTTCCCTTTTTAAAATATGGGTACTATATTTGCCTTTTTCCAATCGTCTGGGACCTCCCCTGATCACCACAAATTTTCAGAGATAATGGCCAATGACTCTGCAATCACATCAGCCAACTCCCTCAGCACCCTTGGATGCATTAGATCTGGACCCATTGACTTGTGCACGTCCAGCTTTTCTAAATAGTCCTTAACCTGTTCTTTCACCACGGAGGGCTGCTCACCTCCTCCCCATACAGTGTTGCCCAGTGCAGCAGTCTGGGAGCTGCCCTTGTCTGTGAAGACTGAGGCAAAAAAAGCATTGAATACTTCAGCTTTTTCCATATCATCTGTCACTATGTTGCCTCTCCCATTCAGTAAGGGTCCCACACTTGCCCTGACCTTCTTGTTGCTAACATTTCTGTAGAAACCCTTCACATCCCTTGCTAGCTACAATTCCAATTGTGCCTTGGCCTTCCTGATTACACCCCTGCATGCTCTAGCAATATTTTTATACTCCTCCCTAGTCATCTGTCCAAATTTCCACTTCTTGTAAGCTTCCTTTTTGAGTTTAAGATCACCGAAGATTTCACTGTTAAGCCAAGCTGGTCGCCTGCCATATTTGCTATTCTTTCTGCACTTCAGGATGGTTTGTTCCTGCTCCCTCAATAAGGCTTCTTTAAAATACAGCCAGCTCTCCTGGATTCCTTGTCCCCTCATATTAGCTTCCCAGGGGATCCTGCCCATCAGTTCCCTAAGGGAGTCTAAGTCTGCTTTTCTGAAGTCCAGGGTCTGTATTTTGCTACTCTCCTTTCTTCCTTTTCTGAGGATCTTGAACTCAACCATCTCATCATCACAATCAAAATGATTGTGAGGTATGTGCATACTATGGTGATATGGGCCATATCAATACAAAAATAGATATTTACTTATGGCAGAGGAGCTGAAACCAAAGTGGGTTTCAATGAAGTCACACAAATGAGGGTCATTCTTGTCAGTTGCCAGCTTGTGCAGATCAAGAAGTTGTCACCCACTTCTACTTCCCCTACCAATTCTTCCCTCTTTGTAAGCAGTGGGTCAAGAGGAGCACGGCCGCTAGTCAGTTGCTCCAGCACTTGTACCAGGAAGTTGTCCGCAACACTCTCCAAAAACTTCTTGGATTGTCTGTGCATTGCTGTATTGCTCTCCCAGAAGATGTCAGGGTGATTGAAGTCCCTCATTAGTACCAGGGCCTGTGATCTGGAAACTTCTGTTAGAAACTTCACTGAGGCAATCTGAACAGAAAGTAGCTCATTAGTCATACGGCTGTTGTGGATAAGGACCGTAAAACTATCAAGTATATAGTTTTCACTAATTCTAAAAATCTGACCAAGCTCCAGTCTGCAATATCTACACAGCTATTCTTAGAGCGCAAGCACGAGTCTGTGGCCCAAGGCTGGCTTCTAGATTCAGTGTAGCCCTGAGGGATTTGGGAAGGACAAAATGATTGTGAGGTATGTGCATACTATGGTGATATGGGCCATATAAATACAAAAATAGATATTTACTTATGGCAGAGGAACTGAATTCCAGATACCGCCTGTCAAAATGGAATGTGGAAAATTAAGGCTAAAAGAATGTATTGGTAACTTACTGTGACACTGCGCAAGAAAAGTGTTGCTCATATTTGCTTTGAAGCTATTTTTTAACCTATTTAATTGCTAATATCAAGATATAACTTTGCTGCCAGAGCAATGCAATAAAGCAATAGATCTTGCTGCTCTATCTCCGTAGTATCTAGCTTATCCACAGCCGAACTTTCAAGACACACTGAAGCATTTCATCAATTTTTTTTTCAATCTAACATTCTGTGGCACCCTTATGCCAAGTTATAAATGACATATGCTAAACCATTCTCCCCTAGTGAAAAATTTCTGCTTCCCCAGCATACACAGAGAGGAATTCAGCCAGCTTGGCTCAGAGGCAACAAAAAGAACAATTGAACCTGGGCCAAAAAATGTTCTCCCTTCACCACCTTCCCCTCAACAAAACTTTGTGACTTAGGGGATACTTAAAATGCTCTTCTTATGGCAGGTCTACATTAGAAGAGCTACATTGGCGCAGCTGCATGAATGCAGCTGTGCTGCTGTAGTGTGTTTGGTGAAGACTCTCTATGCTGATGGGAGAGAGTTCTCCCATCAGCATAATAAATCCACCTCCTCAAGAGGAGGTAGCTATGTCAGCAGGAGAAGCTCTCCTGCCGACAGCGCTGTGCACACCAGCGCTTAGGTCAGTGTAACTGACGTCACTCAGGGGGGTGGCTTATTCACACCCCTGAGTAATTTATACTGAGATAAGTGGTAGTGTAGACCTGGCATTAGTCACTCCCCCATTCTTTACTGTCCTTCCCCTTTTCTTCCTTCCATAACAAGTTATTCATAGCTGTAGCTTTGGAAAGGTGCCTTAGAACTGAATACAATCTCTCCTCAGTAACTTAGGCTCTGATGTCTCTCATTCCTGCCATGAGGCGAGATTGCTGTTAAGGAAATGTTTCCCTTTTCTACTCTTTTCCTATCTGACTCTGGCTCATGGAAATCTTTACTTTAGGAATTTTAATTTACAGTCAATGCTGCTTATGAGCCCAGCCCCCAGAATATCTGCCCTCCTTTTACTTCTTTAAAAAGCCTCTGATGAGGCCAGCCTGGGGGCTAAGAAGTCTTTCTGAGAACAGGATTTTTAAATGAATGAGCCCCATTCTGTTAGCACAAATAGAGATTTAAGCCTGGGGAGCTAAGGGAAGGATATCTGTGGATTGCTGAGATATGAATATCTTCCACTGAAATCCACAGACTATGTTGCACTTTTGTAGGTCTGATCTAGGGAGAAAAGGCAAATCAGGAAATAATGAAAAGAAGGGGATGCTTTTTGGACAGTAGGAAATGAAAGAAAAAGTTTGCTTGGCTACCAGCTAATTCTTCAGTTGCTAGCACTTACTTTGTTGTAACTTCTAGAGGCTGGCTCGCTCCCCTGTCACAAACCCTTCCTTCCCACTACCACCAAAATGTCTTTCAAAAACATTATTTCTGAAATGGTTTAAAATAAGCCGGGGCCCATCACACCCTTCAGGAAATAGGTTTGCAGTTTAAGAGGAGGTAGAGGACAACCTAACACTATAAAACTTATTTTAAATAATCTATCCCACACAGTCAAAGGCAAACTGACAAAGCTGTCAAGGGAGCCTGGAAACTTAGGATATCTCACTGACAAAAGTTATGTAGCTAATTCTTAACCCTAGATGAAGCCTTGTTCCAGTTTTAGTGCCAGGTTAGGTACTCAGCTTTCCTTTGCATCATAGGTAGGTTGTCCCATGTTTTATTCTGCACAGTCTTTTCTGAAGCAAGGAGTCCAATCACTATTAAGGCCTGATCTACACTACGGGGTTAGGTCAAATTTAGCCGCGGTAGGTCAATTTAAAAATGACTGTGTCCACACAACCAACCCCGTTCCATTGACCTAAAGGGCTCTTAAAATTGACTTCTATACTCCTCCCTGGAAAGGGGAGTAGCGCTAAAATCGACCTTGCTGGATTGAATTTGGGGTAGTGCGGACGCAAATCGATGGCATTGGACTCCAGGAGCTATCCCAGAGTGCTCTATTGTGACCGCTCTGGACAGCACTTTGAACTCCAATGCACTAGCCAGGTACACAGGAAAAGCCCCAGGGACTTTTGAATTTCATTTCCTGTTTGGTCAGTGTGGCAAACTCAGCAGCACTCGTGACCATACAGTCCCCCCAGAATCGCAAACGAGCTCCAGCATGGACAGAAAGGGAGACACTGGATCCGATTGCTGTATGGGGAGAAGCAGCTGTGCAGGCTGAACTCCGATCAAAAAGAAGAAATGCAAATATATTTGCCAAAATCTCACAGGGCATGTTGGACAGAGGCTACAACAGGGAGACACAGCAGTGCCTCGTGAAAGTTAAGGAGCTCAGGCAAGCCTACCAAAAGACAAAGGAGGCAAACGGTCACTCCGGGTCAGAGCCTTATACATGCCGCCACTATGATCAGCTGCATGGCATTCTGGGGGGGGGACCCTACCACTACCCCACCACTGTCCATGGACACCTGCAAGGGGGGAGTCTCACGCAACAGGGAGGAAGATTTTGGGGATGAGGAAGAGGAGGAGGAGGAATGCCCAGCAGGCAAGTGGCAGCCAGGACCTTTTCATCACCCTGGAGTCAATACCCTCCCAAGGCAGGATCCCCGACCCTGAAGCCAGAGAAGGCACCTTGGTGAATGCACATTTGTAACTACAGTACAGGGTTTAAAAGCAATTGTGTTTAATGTTTGATTTGCCCTGAAGAATTGGGATGCTCTCCTAGAGGTACTATGAAAGCCTTTGCAGAAGGTTTTTGGGGAGGCTTGCCTTATTTCATCCTCCACGGTAGGACACTTTACCACACCAAGCCAGTAACAAGTAGTCTGGAATCACTGCAGCACAAACCATGGCAGCGAATGGTTCTGGGTTTTGGTCGCATTCAAGCAACATTCGATCTGTATCAGCCTCAATAGAGTGATACCATTCATGGCCACCTGGGTTGAAATAGGGGAATTTTTCCCAGTAAAAGGACCCCATTCACGCTGGGCTGTTTGTGCCTGGCTAAAAGGGATCATCCAAGAGAATAGCCACATGGGGGAGTGGGGTGGGGAGGGAGATGGGGAAGGGGCTAGGTGCGTGCTGCACACCCACCCGAAAACCGCAGCCCCTCCTTTTAAATGTGAAACCCAAACCATTGCTTGCTCTGGGAAAGGAGGGTGCTGCAGTTTGAAAACATTCGCACATGTTATGAAGGCGTAAGAAGCCAACCCTGCATACTAAAAGGCTTACCATGGCTGCCTGGAATTCTGTTGCCCCGCCATGTGTGATGTGTCACCATACCCGCAGGTGCTCAATATAAAAGGCAAAATGTGACCTTGTACCTAAAGCACATGTGCTGTCTGCTGTGAATTGCTTGATTCACTATGAAAGAGTCTCCCTTTTGTTCTCAGAAATGTATCATCTTAAATTTTATTCTCTCTTTTTATCCCCCCCATGTGTGAATGTCTCTACGCTCCCCCTATCATCTCCGTCCCTGAGGTTATCGCAGATTAGAAGGCAAAAGAAAACCACACTCACAATGACATGTTTTCTGAGCTCATGCAGTCGTCCCGCACTGATAGGGAACAGCTTAATGCATGGAGGCATTCAGTGGCAGAGGCCAAGAAAGAATTAAGTGAGCACGAAGAGCGGAGGCAGGAAGCCATGCTGAGGCCAATGGGGGAGTAAACGGACATGCTGAAGCATCTGTTGGTGCTGCAGGAAAGCCTACAAGAGCATAGACCCCCGCTGCATCCACTGTATAACCACATGCCCTCCTCCCCAAGTTCCACTTCTGCCTCACCCAGATGCCCAAGAATGCAGTGGGGGGAGGCTCTGGGCACCCAGCCACTCCAGAGGATGGCCCAAGCAACAGAAGGCTGTCATTCAAACTATTTGATTTTTAGTGTGGCTACAAAAAACAATGTGGCCTTGTCCTTCCTTCCTCCCCCACCCCACCTGGGCTACCTTGTCCGTTATCTCATTTTTTAAAAAAATTAATAAAGAAAGAATACATGGTTTCAAAACAATAGTTACTTATTTCAAAGGGGGGAGGGTGGCTGGCTTAAAATCAACAAAGGGGGTGGGTTTTCACCAAGGAGAAACACACACAACTGTCACACCGAAGCCTGGCCAGTCATGAAACTGGTTTTCAAAGCCTCTCTGATGCACAGCTCACCTTGCTGTGCTCTTCTGATTGCCCTGGTGTCTGGCTGCTCAAAATCAGACACCAGGTGATTTGCCTCAACCTCCCACCCCGCCATAAACGTCTCCCCCTTACTCTCACAGATATTATTGCAAGCAGCAATAACAATGGGAATGTTGGTTGCGCTGAGGTCTGACCTAGTCAGCAAACAGCACCTGCGAGCTTTTAAATGTCCAAAGACATATTCTACCACCATTCTGCACTTGCTCAGCCTATAGTTGAACTGCTCCTTACTACTGTCCAGGCTGCCTGTGTAAGGCTTCATGAGCCATGGGAGCAAGGGGTAGGCTGGGTCCCCAAGGATAACTATTGTTATTTCAACATCCCCGACGGTAATTTTCTGGTCTGGGAAGTAAGTGGTCTTACAGCTGCCTGAACAGCCCGGAGTTCCTAAACATGTGAGCGTCATGCACCTTTCCCGGCCATCCCACGTTGATGTCGGTGAAATGTCCCTTGTGATCCATCAGTGCTTGTGGCACCATTGAGAAGTATCCCTTGCAGGTCACGTACTGGTTGGCAAGGTGGTCCGGTGCCAAGATGGGGATATGTGTTCCGTTTATCGCCCCACCACAATTAGGGAACCCCATTGCAGCAAAGCCATCCAGTATGACCTGCACATTTCCCAGAGTCACTACCCTTGATAACAGAATGTCAATGATTGCATTGGCTAGTTGGATCACAGCAGCCCCCACAGTAGACTTGCCCACTCCAAACTGAGTCCCGACTGACTGGTAGCAGTCAGGCATTGCAAGATTCCACAGAGCTATCGCCACTCACTTCTCAACTGTCAGGGCAGCTCTCATCTTGGTATTCCTGTGCTTCAAGGCAGGGGAAAGCAACTCACAAAGTTCCAGGAAAGTGGCCTTATGCAGCGAAAGTTTCGCAGCCACTGTGCATCATCCCGTACCTGCAACACTATGCGGTCCCACCACTCTGTGCTTGTTTGCTGGGCCCAGAATCGGCGTTCCACTGTATCAACCAGCCCCACTGCCGCCAGGATGTCCCAATTGCCATAGCCCATGCTTTCAGGAATGTCTGTGTCCATGTCCTCATCAAAATCCTCCTCATGCTGGCATCTCTTAGCCTGGTTCTGCGTATACTCCAGGATAATGCACAAGGTGTTTACAATGCTCACAACAGCAGTGGTAAGGGTGAGCTGAGCAGGCTCCATGCTTGCTGTGGTATGGCATCTGCATGGGTAACCCAGGAAAAAAGGCGCGAAACGATTGTCCGCCTTTGCTTTCACGGAGGGAGGAGCGACTGACAACATGTACCTGAAACCACCCGCGACAATGTTTTTGCCCCATCAGGCATTGGGAGCTTAACCCAGAATTCCAATGGGCAGTGGAGACTGCGGAAACTGTGGGATAGCTACCCACAGTGCACCGCTCTGTAAGTCGATGCTAGTCACGGTAGTGAGGATGCACTCCGACGACTTAATGAGCTTAGTGGGGACATATGCAATTGACTGTATAAATTGATTTCTAAAAATCAACTTCTATAAAATCGACCTAATTTCATAGTGTAGACATACCCTAAGAAAGCAGACTTGGAGGAGGCAGGGATCAGTTTAGTGCAGACTAATTGAGGATTTCTGACCCTCACTGTGTCTCGTTAGAGACTTGTATCTGTAAGCATTACAGGCACTTGGATGCTGTTTTTCCAAAGAGCGGAAATAAAAATGACATGTTAGTGATGTATATTATGGTGCCAGTATAGGGAGCTAAACTAGATTAATGCAAACTCTTAAATAGTACTGATTTAATTAAGTGTGACCAAGCCAATTCTTAGAAAAGGATAAAAGATGGGATTGGAAGTATATTTGTTTTTATGTATATATATTTTTGTGGTAACTGCATGTAAAATTTTTCACTCTTTTCTGAGAGGTTCCATTTAATAAGTCTTGCCACAAATTCCTCCTGCCTTTTACCATGGCTTCTATACCACTGCTTTATTTAGAATCTTAATAAAGGAAAGAGGAATGTTTCTGTTCTTTAAGCACACTTAACCATTTACACGCATCTATTCACTACTTTTATTTGGGGTAACTATACCAGCCTGCTACTTTTTCTCATGATCGTCTCCAAACTTTTTTCCACTTTTCTGTTTGTCTTGCATCTGAGGTTGACTTTATCATGGATATAAAGCTGCTATCATGCTGCCTTTTTATGTTTACAGTGTATACAGTCATGAAAAGTTGTCAGTACTCTTGGTTGCAGTATGGATTTTTGTCCAAAAATGAGCTTGTGCCTCTGGTTCTGGCTGTTCAGGTCACACCTTTCAAATGTCACTTGTTTCAAGGGAAACATTCATTTAAGTCCCAAAGTGACATAAGTCTGACACAAATGTGTGTCCCCTTGCTTTTCTTGTTTAAAAAGTATTTACATCAGAAATAAAGAAACATGAAACTGAGGCTTATAGAAAGTTCATAGAATAGAATATACTGAGTTTACAGGAAATTCTAAGGAATTAATATAGCTTTTTAAATGTCCTTCCTGAATAATTTTCTCTCTCATTTTGGGTCTTTATCATACATTGTATATCTTGTTTGGCTCTTGATGGGTTGAAAGGTTTGGTGCAAGTGTATATATATATATATATATATATATATATATATATACACACACACACACACACACACACACATATACACACACATATATATATACACACACCAAACCTTTACTTGTGACAGTTTAATATATATATATATATTTATTTGTTTGTTTGTTTGTTTGTTTGTGTGTGGGGCTTTTTTGTTTGTTTTTCTTCTAAGTAGGTAAATGTATTTCTTTTTCATACCCTTAAAGGGGCCATGAAGGTATTTATCATAAGCAAGATAGCAAAGTTTCTAAACAGGTGCATAAAAGTGGAACCCATTTACAGAATTATCATTTGAAACCTTTTTTCTAAATTGCTACTACCAAACTCAACCAAACATTGAAAATGTATTTTACATGCCCTCTATTAAACTGTCACATACAATGCTGCCCTTGTATTGCCTTTCCCACTATCAATAGCTACTAAAATATATGGGTCTGATGACCTTTCTCCTTTAAAGGAGTGTGATGGGATATGTATACCCCGCACTAGCAGGAAAGGGTTAATCCCACACTATGGAGGACGTCCTGCCCCTTAGACTCTGCTGGGCATGTGCCAACTGCTGTGCTAGTATAAAGGAGAGCAGCCTAGCTCAGTCTGGGCTGATTGCCAAGAAGGAAGGATGCTTGGTGGAGGCTCCAGTCCAGGAGCTGTTACAGTCCTTGCCTGTGGGAGCTGGAGATCCAGAGACCTGTTGCCTACAGCTGACCAGCTGGAGTTGGCGTCCTAGGGAGTTACCTGCACCAAAGACCCTGACCTCATATGAACTGCAGCTTCAGGAAGCCTGGTAGGAAGTGACCCAGGGAGGTGGAGTGAGTGGTATCTCCCACTCATGTAAGGTCAGCGTGTTGCAGTTGGATTCCCCGCTGACCCAATGATGCACCATTCTATCACTGTTAGAACCCTGGGTCAGAACCTGGTGGAGTCAGGTGGGCCTACGTCCCCCTACCCCAGTCACCACCCCTTTTGGTGGCAGCCCCCCAATTGGACCACTAGGCCATGCTGCCTTGCACTCATGGGCTGCTGAATTGACTCTGGCCACTAGGCCACACTGCTCCATGCTCGTGGGTGGCGCGGTTGTCTCAGGCATTTAGACCACATAGTCCAGAACTTAAGGGCCACAACTTTTACTCGGGCCATTAGGCTCACTGTTGTGAGGTCTAGGGCAATCTGGTAGACTGTAGCCATCACGTCAGCACACCCATAATCCACCCTGAAGGGGAACGGGGTGTACAAGCACCTCTACAGGAGCCTATTCCTTTACTAGGTTTATTACACTGTTATGACAGCAAAGTCCTACAGAGCACTTAGGTGCTGTGGTCATTCCAATATCCACAGAAAGTTACGTGGAAGAGGCAGAGCTCTTCGAAAAGCTGTGTGAGTGAGGCCAGAAGGAAGTAGTGTAGCTTGCTTCCATCTCTATCGAATGCAATTCATAACTGTGGAGAGAGAAGTGAGACAGAGGATTTGAAGCTCCCAGTGTTGATGCAAAACCATGAGTATTAAATCCAGAGCACAAACCCCAAATTTACTGAGCATTCTACATTTAGATTCCACTAACTAAGTGCAAACTCCTTAGGTGCTTTAACAACCTTAACAAAGTCACATACAGTTCTGAGGTATTCCGGTCTGCCTTGCCACCACGTGAGCACATGTCTGTGATAGATGGCTCCTTACACCAAGAATCACAAATATTCATGTTACTCCTAATCCAAAGGGACCAGTCAGTTACCCCAGGTCATTTGTACTTTAGGTCTCACACTAAAGACAACACTTGTAAACTACATGAATATTAATTAGGAAAAAGGAAGTTAGGGAGTTATTTACTAGGTTAAAGCAATCAAATATAGACATAATAAGTTACAGTCTTGGATTTCAAAAGTAACCTAGGCTTCTATAAGCAGCAAGCTCTATTTGTCCTGTCAACTAGGGGTGACCCATGCTAAGCAGTTTGGGGGGAGGGTTATGCCTAGAAACACCCTGCCCCGCAAAGTCCAAGCAGCATAGACATCTTTATTTGGGGTTTTTGCAGCTCAGAGCACATGGCAGGAGGAGAATAATCTCAGCTGATAGGAGGAGACCATTTGCATGACTCATGTTCATGGGGGTGGAGTGGGCAGGGAAGGGGAGAGCAGAACAACAAGTCTTTAGTCCTTTTGTTGACAGTTTATCCAGATGTAGGAAGTTTCCAGCTGTAATATCCAACCACAGCCTTTCGGTACTGATGGTTTCCTTTCAGGACAGGGAGGAATTCTTCACACTAGTGTCTCTCTCCTGTACAGTGATCCATATGGTCAGAGGCTCACAATACAACTAATCAAATATTACATTATAATATGGAACACAGATATTACAGGTAAAATAAGTGCATGCAGTATCTCAAGCATTCAATAGTCTTAATACCTATTTTATCAATATTAGCCCACAAGTGAGCCAGAGATTCCAGCTATATATCTGTCAGTATCCAGCTGAGACGGGGGGACCTTGGCATGACCTAGCACTCCGCTGGCCAGTGTCAGAGCACATATCTAAAATTCCCATGTGCAATATCCCATCTAGGCACTACTGACCGCAGAGAAAATGTAGACACCACAACTGCCAAATATTTTATAACCTGAAAAAAAGGATAATCAGGTCAACATTATTTTCCCTTGATGATAGGAGGTGGGTACAGAGGCTATTGAAGTCTTGAGACTCATTTAGATAGATCCCATCTCCTTGCCCTGCTCATGTTGGGAATCACAGACCTACATCAGAGTTGGGGCAGTTCCCCTCCATCCCTATCATACACTGTCCAACTGGAACTCTTCATCCTATCCACAGTTGACAAGGAGACCGCCCCATGCTGAAGGATGATGGCTTGGCCTTAGTTCATGGGTGTATATGGGGGGGGCATTGCCCCTCCAAACTGCAAGCCTCATGCAGGTGTGGAATTCCCCCTGCCCCACCACCATGTGTTGGCCTGACTGGAGCTGCCTCCCGCCCATATAGAAGTCAGTCTATGCTTATGCCTCAGTTATACATGTCCAGAGATGAGGCGACACAGACTACAACAATGCAATATACCTGGGCATGAAGCCATCTGCACTTAGGACACTCCAATTATTACAGAATGCTGCAGGATGTCTTCTGCCACAGCACATCAGACTTATCCTTCATTCAGTGCACTAGCTTCCCATGGAATGAGTTAAGGGCTTGGTCCTTATAGTCAAGGACCTCAATGGTCTGGGCCCAGGCTACTTGAAAGATCTGTAGCTCTGGCATAAGGTCTTTGGTCAATAGCTCCTCTCCTTAGGCACAATGGAACTTTCTACCACAAGCATAAAGCTCATCGGTGCAGGAGGTAGAGCAAAATCCCTCAGGAACTAAGGCTCACCATAAATCACATCCCCTTGTGCTCCAAGCGCAAGGTGCTCTTCAACTTTTTCTTTTTCCTAGGGAAAGGATGAGAGAGAACATGAACCACACATGACAGATGTTAGTCATGTTGGTTGTTGCACTACTGGGAAGCACTTTGAAAGTATGGTGATAAGGATGATACAAGAACCTGAACAGAAAAGAATAGAATCATAGAATCATAGAATATCAGGGTTGGAAGGGACCCCTGAAGGTCATCTAGTCCAACCCCCTGCTCGAAGCAGGACCAATTCCCAGTTAAATCATCCCAGCCAGGGCTTTGTCAAGCCTGACCTTAAAAACTTCCAAGGAAGGAGATTCCACCACCTCCCTAGGCAACGCATTCCAGTGTTTCACCACCCTCTTAGTGAAAAAGTTTTTCCTAATATCCAATCTAAACCTCCCCCACTGCAACTTGAGGCCATTACTCCTCGTTCTGTCATCTGCTACCATTGAGAACAGTCTAGAGCCATCCTCTTTGGAACCCCCTTTCAGGTAGTTGAAAGCAGCTATCAAATCCCCCCTCATTCTTCTCTTCTGCAGGCTAAACAATCCCAGCTCCCTCAGCCTCTCCTCATAAGTCATGTGTTCTAGACCCCTAATCATTTTTGTTGCCCTTCGCTGGACTCTCTCCAATTTATCCACATCCTTCTTGTAGTGTGGGGCCCAAAACTGGACACAGTACTCCAGATGAGGCCTCACCAATGTCGAATAGAGGGGGACGATCACGTCCCTCGATCTGCTCGCTATGCCCCTACTTATACATCCCAAAATGCCATTGGCCTTCTTGGCAACAAGGGCACACTGCTGACTCATATCCAGCTTCTCGTCCACTGTCACCCCTAGGTCCTTTTCCGCAGAACTGCTGCCTAGCCATTCGGTCCCTAGTCTGTAGCGGTGCATTGGATTCTTCCGTCCTAAGTGCAGGACCCTGCACTTATCCTTATTGAACCTCATCAGATTTCTTTTGGCCCAATCCTCCAATTTGTCTAGGTCCTTCTGTATCCTATCCCTCCCCTCCAGCGTATCTACCACTCCTCCCAGTTTAGTATCGTCCGCAAATTTGCTGAGAGTGCAATCCACACCATCCTCCAGATCATTTATGAAGATATTGAACAAAACCGGCCCCAGGACCGACCCCTGGGGCACTCCACTTGACACCGGCTGCCAACTAGACATGGAGCCATTGATCACTACCCGTTGAGCCCGACAATCTAGCCAGCTTTCTACCCACCCTATAGTGCATTCATCCAGCCCATACTTCCTTAACTTGCTGACAAGAATACTGTGGGAGACCGTGTCAAAAGCTTTGCTAAAGTCAAGAAACAATACATCCACTGCTTTCCCTTCATCCACAGAACCAGTAATCTCATGATAAAAGGCGATTAGATTAGTCAGGCATGACCTTCCCTTGGTGAATCCATGCTGGCTGTTCCTGATCACTTTCCTCTCATGCAAGTACTTCAAGATTGATTCTTTGAGGACCTGCTCCATGATTTTTCCAGGGACTGAGGTGAGGCTGACTGGCCTGTAGTTCCCAGGATCCTCCTTCTTCCCTTTTTTAAAGATTGGCACTACATTAGCCTTTTTCCAGTCATCCGGGACTTCCCCGGTTCGCCACGAGTTTTCAAAGATAATGGCCAATGGCTCTGCAATCACAGCCGCCAATTCCTTCAGCACTCTCGGATGCAACTCGTCCGGCCCCATGGACTTGTGCACGTCCAGCTTTTCTAAATAGTCCCTAACCACCTCTATCTCCACAGTGGGCTGGCCATCTCTTCCCCATTTTGTGATGCCCAGCGTAGCAGTCTGGGAGCTGACCTTGTTAGTGAAAACAGAGGCAAAAAAAGCATTGAGTACATTAGCTTTTTCCACATCCTCTGTCACTAGGTTGCCTCCCTCATTCAGTAAGGGGCCCACACTTTCCTTGGCTTTCTTCTTGTTGCCAACATACCTGAAGAAACCCTTCTTGTTACTCTTGACATCTCTCGCTAGCTGCAGCTCCAGGTGCGATTTGGCCCTCCTGATTTCATTCCTACATGCCCGAGCAATATTTTTATACTCTTCCCTGGTCATATGTCCAACCTTCCACTTCTTGTAAGCTTCTTTTTTATGTTTAAGATCCGCTAGGATTTCACCGTTAAGCCAAGCTGGTCGCCTGCCATATTTACTATTCTTTCGACTCATTGGGATGGTTTGTCCCTGTAACCTCAACAGGGATTCCTTGAAATACAGCCAGCTCTCCTGGACTCCTTTCCCCTTCAAGTTAGTCCCCCAGGGGATCCTGGCCATCCCTTCCCTGAGGGAGTCGAAGTCTGCTTTCCTGAAGTCCAGGGTCCGTATCCTGCTGCTTACCTTTCTTCCCTGCGTCAGGATCCTGAACTCAATCAACTCATGGTCACTGCCTCCCAGATTCCCATCCACTTTTGCTTCCCCCACTAATTCTACCCGGTTTGTGAGCAGCAGGTCAAGAAAAGCGCCCCCCCTAGTTGGCTCCTCTAGCACTTGCACCAGGAAATTGTCCCCTATGCTTTCCAAAAACTTCCTGGATTGTCTTCAGGATTTGACATTTTAGTATGAATTCTCATGTAGCCTTTATTTCATCAAGAACTGGTGTCAGGATGTAGCCCTTAAGTGATGAAATGTCACTTTTAAGGATGTAAGAGTGTGAATATCTGAGAAACTCTGGCCAAATAATAAGAAAAACTAAACCCCTAAACACATGTTTAGATTTCAGAAGTATGTGAATTAGAGCAGAAATTCCTCAGTGTCTCCTATCTGGGATTAGAATGATACATTGGAATAAACTAGCAATTCAGGTTTGTTTTGTTTTGAGATTTCACATAGGAAAAGGTTTGCGATAAATGACAAATCTTAATCTTTGTTGGGTGTTCTTATTCATACAGGATTATATCCCATGATTTCAACTACTAAAACATTTGATATGGTTTAAAAAAACCCAAACAATGAGGCATGCATCTCCTAAAAAACTCCTTATGGTGTTCCAAACTAAATAACTCATCAGCAACAGAATGAACAATTCTTGTCTGTCAACCTTCAAATGTTACTAGTATTCAGTTATTGTGTTTCTCTGAGGACTTTGAGTGAAAAACCCCAAAGAGGCACAGCACAGAACTCTCAGCCCATGAGAATGGCTAGGCAGCAGTTCTGCGGAAAAGGACCTAGGGGTGACAGTGGACGACAAGCTGGATATGAGTCAGCAGTGTGCCCTTGTTGCCAAGAAGGCCAATGGCATTTTGGGATGTATAAGTAGGTGCATTGCCAGCAGATCGAGGGACGTGATCGTCCCCCTCTATTCGACATTGGTGAGGCCTCATCTGGAGTACTGTGTCCAGTTTTGGGCCCCACACTACAAGAAGGATGTGGATAAATTGGAAAGAGTCCAGCGAAGGGCAACAAAAATGATTAGGGGTCTGAAACACATGACTTATGAGGAGAGGCTGAGGGAACTGGGATTGTTTAGACTGCGGAAGAGAAGAATGAGAGGGGATTTGATAGCTGCTTTCAACTACCTGAGAGGTGGTTCCAGAGAGGATGGTTCTAGACTATTCTCAGTGGTGGAAGAGGACAGGACAAGGAGTAATGGTCTCAAGTTGCAGTGGGGGAGGTTTAGGTTGGATATTAGGAAAAACTTTCACTAGGAGGGTGGTGAAACACTGGAATGCGTTGCCTAGGGAGGTGGTGGAATCTCCTTCCTTAGAAGTTTTTAAGGTCAGGCTTGACAAAGCCCTGGCTGGGATGATTTAACTGGGGATGGGTCCTGCTTTTGAGCAAGGGGTTGGACTAGATGACCTCCTGAGGTCCCTTCCAGCTCTGATATTCTACGATTCTATGATTCTATGAGGTGGGTGGGCTAAGTTGTCTTCAAGCACACTTTGCGTCCTTCTGATTTTTAGGCTGCTCACAGGGTTGGAGTGGCTCCTGACATAACAGACATCTGTCTAGGAATGCCTGAGTTACTGCAGTTTTTTTCCCCCCACTGGCTTTCTTGGCACTGCCAGAATCTTGGCAGCTTCACCCCCCACATATCCAGCTCTGTCCCTTACAAGTTTTGTCTGATAAATGTAAGTAGACTGTCAACACTAGACTTCTGTAAGGTATTTATTCAAAATGTCATACAGTAGCAAGTCAAAAACACTAGAATATAAAATTAATATGGCACACTAACTGATAGGTCTCAAAATGTAACTGTAAAAAGGGAATAGTCATCAAGCAGGTGTGTTTCCAGTGGGGTCCCCAAGAGATTGGTTCTTGGCACTATGCAACTTATGCATCCTTCCAGGTCACTGATAACATTAGCAGATGATACACAAATTGGGGGAGTGGTAAATAATGAAGAGGACAGGTCACTGGCTCAGAGCAATCTAGATCACTTAGTAAACTGGATGCGAGCAAACAATATGCATTTTAATACAGCTAAATTTACATCTGGGAAACAAAGAATGTAGGTCATATTTACAGAATAGGTGACTCTACCATGAGAAGCAGTGACTCCAAAAAAGATTTGGAGGTCATACTGGATAATCAGCTGAACATGAGCTCCCAGTTTGATGCTGTGGCCAACCAAGCTAATGCAATCCTGGGATGCGTTCAAGGACAATCTTGAGTAGGAGTAGAAAAGGTATTTTACCTTTGAAATTGGTTCTGGTGCAACTGCTGCTGGAATACTGTGTCCAGTTCTGGTGCCCATAATTGAAGAAGGATGTTGGTAATTGGAGAGGATTCAGAACAGAGTTACAAGAAGGATTAAAAGATTAGAAAAAAATGCCTTACAGTGATTGAGCTCTTGGAGTCTATCTACTTAGTTTAACAAAGATAAGGTTAAGGAGTGACTTGATTAGTCTTAAGTACCTACATGGGGAATGGGCTCTGTCTAGCAGAGAAATGAATAAACATGACACAAGCAGGAAGTTGAACCTCAACAAATTCAGACTGGAATTAAATGTTCCGTGGTGAGAGTAATTAACCATTGGAACAATTTACTAACAGTTGTGGTGGATTCTCCAACACTGGACATTTTTAATTAAAGAGTGGATGTTTTTCCAAAATATCGTCTAGACTTTTAGTTCTATGGCTTATGCTATAGAAGAGATTTGACTAGGTGATCACAATAGTCCCTTCTGGCCATGAGATCTATGAGGTGAGCCCTTTGTCAGGACTTCAGAGGGTGTGCTCTGAAGATAGCCACAAGCTATCCCCTTCAGCTCCTGTGTGGGTGGAATTCTTTCTTGGATGGATCTAGGACTCAAAGATCCTTTCTGCTGCTCTGGCCCTTCTGCCTAGTGTACAGGGGCTGGAGTAGGAGTGAATCTTATCCTTTTTATCTTGCAGCCTTGGGTTGCAATGAGAGCAGTTTCCGGGTGCTGCAAGTATTTGTAACAAGAAGAATAATAAAATAAAGGTTTCCTTAGTTGCATAAAAGACAACTTTATGATCCAAGAAGTGAAGATTGCAACAAGAGCTGAAGCCATGTTGGGTCTAATTGATATTTCAATAGAACAATTTATTTTCTGACTATTACTTTTAGCCAAACTGATCTCAGCCCACTGATACAGAGTATAGAGGAAAAGTGGTGTTTCTAAAAAGGGGGAAAAGGAGATGGAATATACTTAATTTTCCTTCATTACAAGGGATCTCAGATTCCAAATCCAAACTTACCTCCATTCCCAATAACCCTAGCATTTCTTCAGGGTTTTACTACTAATTCTTTACCCTTTAATAATACACTTGATCTGAGGATTCTGAAACATTATACAAACACGAATTTAATAAAGCTCCACAACAGCCCACCAGGTACTTAGTGTGAACTCAAATCTTTTGGGTACTACCTCCCACACCACCACTTCTCTTCCACCAGGAGGCCTCATTCCCAAGATGGCCAGTGTTCCCTCCTGATACTCCAATAGTTCCTCCATAATCTTTATCATTAAAGTTCTGATTTTGGGGGGCTCATGAGTTGTCAAATTCTCCACTTAGTCTTCAATACAAATGAATGAAACCCTTGCATATTCCAAGAGGCAGAGTCAACCAGCCAAGGCAGGGAAGTTGCAGGGGGACTGTAGAAACCTTGGCAGGACTGGGACCTCAGTTTCACTTCTCTCATTCCCACATTTGAATGAGTCAATTTATTCTTAATCCTAGATATAAAAAACCCACTCAACATAACTTCTATATCCTTGCCCCTAGATTTGACCTCTGCCCTGGAAATTTGTGATATTAATTCAATTGCATTAAAATAATTTATCATAAAATAAAGGGCTATTTTAAATCAGTGTAATGCAGTGTGAAATCTATTAATTATATCTATCTGTGTAGCAGCACCGCTGTGTTGCTAAAAGGTGCACAGTGTAGACATAGCCTAAGTTTTCACCCTTTCTTACTCCAATTAACACTGCAGAGCTAAGAAATGAGCTGGGTTCTAGTCTTCCTTTTGCAAAAATCAGCACTTATTTACTAAGTTCCACCACAGACCCAATTAGTTTAATTTGTGAAACACTCAGGCAATGGAATTGTAAAGACCAACGCAAAAATGGAAGACCTGAAAGTTGAACGGCTGTAACATAGGATAGAATTTGGCCTGCAGATAAGAAAATAACTCAGCTTGACTTTGACTGTAGGTCATTTGTAGGTCTGGAAGTTAGAAAAAGATCTCTTTACTGGTAAACTGAGCCCAGCTGATATGGAAGATATTAACACAATAAACAGAGAGCTACAGCACCAATTTTATAGCATCACTTTTCAGATAAAACTACATTTTAAGGATGTACAGTCACATGTACTTAATGTATCCTCAATTCAGACACTCCTTCCAATATCATTTTCTTATGGACACTTGTCAGAAGTCAACTTTGAGGTTCACACAAAGCTGGTAGTGGCTTTTTAAAATGAGTCCCCTAGACTGATCAGACCATGTGGAAAGGACATGGTCTCCTGCCTCAGGATAAGAATGGGTTATGAAAATTTGGTTGGAAAGAGTCAAGGACTCAGCTCTGGAGAAATGGAAAGTCTAATCAAATACCCTCCAGCCACTGAACACCTTCAAAAAAAAATCAGTATTAATTCCCTAGCTAGGTTCTGAGCACAAGAAGCCCAAGGAGCTTTTAATAGTTAGCTGATTTGGAAGTTAAATTTGGCTACCTATACTACATGGAGATGTCATTAATGTAGCATCAGAAACCACTTCATGGTGTGCAGTGTCTAGCCAACATAACTGAATTCTAAGCCAAATCAGGCACAGCTTCATAGATACTATAGACATGGGGGCTTGTAACAATGCATAACTCACCCATGCAGCACCTCCTGCTGGCTCTCTGAGAATTAGCTTGTTTTCCAGCTCTGGAGCACCCTCTGCAGGCCAGTGTCATCACCACCTCTCGCCCTCATGTCCCTTCCAGACCCTGGTGCCCCTTTGTCTGGGGCTTCTGCCCCAGTAGTATCCTCAGTCTCCCTTCCCTGGGGAGCCCCCAACCACCCAATCCCACCTTGCCTCAGTGCCTACTGCCAGTCATCATTTAGCCCCCACTCACTGGGGCCAACTGCAGCCTGTAATGACCACTCATCATTAGCAAGGGGAGGTACGACCTGCTGCCTTTGCCTATCCCCAGGCTGCCCCTTTGCAACCCCAGCACCTGGTTTAGGCACCACACAAGGCCCTGCAGCCTGGGGGTTGTCAGGCTAGAGCGCCCCTTGCCTTTCCCCCATCACTGCCCTACCTCAGGCCTCTGCTCAGCTCCCAGGCAGCCAGGTCCTTCCCTCTCAAAAGCTAGAGAGAGCATCTTAAGCTCCTGGCTCACTGGCCTTTTATAGGGCCAGCAGCAACGTAATTGGGGGGTGGCCCCAGCTGTGGCTGCCTTCCCAATCAGCCTTTGCGTCTAGCTCTTCAGGGGCAGCCCTTTCCCAGACTGGTTTTAACCCTTTCTGGTCTGCAGTGGGTGACTACCCTGTTACAGGGCTATATGAGTATCTAAATAGAAAGACAAGGGAAAACTATTCTCTATGGTCAAGACAGATATACAGCAAAGGGGCAAGGACTCCATGCTGGTCATGGCTAAAGGAGAAGGCAATGCTGATTCAGAGTAAGTTTCTCACATCCACATCTTTGGATGACATTTTGTGACTTGTCTGAACTGCCCTGCCATGAAAACAGAACAGGAAGGGAAAGATCTCTTAAGAGGTGCCACCAGTGCTATCTAGAATATTCCCATGCAAAAGCAGAATGCTCTTCACAGCACCATCTTTTAAGGCAAACTGAGAACCAAAGTGAAGAGGATGGATGGCACTGTGACGAATCAACACTTCAAACAGATTAATAACTAAACACTTGAAAAAGAATACAGGGATGCACATGAAGATTTTCCAGTCCCTTCCCCTCAGATTCATTGAAAGGAGCTATGCCGCTTTACATCAGCAGAGGTTATGGTCCTTGAAGTGCAAGAGAAGTTGCAATAGAAAACACACATACATCAGGAAAAACAAAACAGTTGCTGGAGGAAATCTGAATGTGCACTGGTAATACAACGGAGAAAGGGTAGAATTGGGAAGACAAATACATCCTGATTTCCCCATTCTGGGTCTTTCACCAAAGAAAGAAAATAATCACGTGTTCTCTGAGGAAAGCCACACAAAATGTATTCAGGAAAACTGATGGTAAAATGATTCCATATTCGGAGTGATCCCTTAGAAAGCTTTGCAAAGCCGATCTTCTTTAGCAACAGATCAGATAAAGGAGAATAAGCAACCTTTTGAATATCACCAGAGGCTGAAGATGTCAGGGGTAGAAAGCTTGCAGGTTTGTATGAGAATAAAATTATCCAGGCTTACTTTTACTAATCCTTGGAGGAATATAAAACATAGTGGGAGCGTGTAACTGTGTCCCTTTTAAAGTCAAAATATTGTAATCTAAGAATCCCAGCACAGCTGGAAGTTAGTATGAGCTGTTAATGTGGTGCACACTGCTTGAGCTCTCCTAGTAGAAGAGCATTACCGCTGTCATAAACCTACAGCTAAGGGTAGCATAAAATCCCTCCTTTACCAGTAAAGGATTAAGAAGATCAGATAACCTGGCTGGCACCTGACCAAAAGGACCAATAAGGGGAGATGATACTTTCAAATCTGTGGGGGAAGGCTTTGGTTTTGGGCTTGGATGTTTCCTCTGGAGACAAAGAGAGAGACCAAGCAAGTAATCTAGCTCCTACTGAATGATACATCTAAACTTACAGAAATAGTAAGTAATAGCAAGGAAATGAGTTAGAGTATCTTTTGTTTTCAACTTGTGAATTTTCCCTGTGCTAAGAGGGAGGTTTATCCCTGGTTTTTGTAACTTTGAAGTTTTGCCTAGAGGGGAATCCTCTATGTTTTAAATCTTATTACCCTGTAAAATTACCTTCCATCCTGATTTTACAGTTGTGTTTCTTTTACTTTTTCCCCCTTTATAATAAAGTTCTGTTTTTTAAGAATCTGATTGGTTTTTAGTGTCCAAAAAAACCAAGGGGCTGGTCTGTGCTCACGTGGTTTACCTGTTTGGTTGGTAGATTATTCTCAAGCCTCCCCAGGAAAGGGGGTGAAAGAGCTTGGGGGGATATTTTAGGGAAACAGGAACTCCAAGTGGTCCTTTTCCTGAATCTTTGTCTAACTCACTTGGTGGTTGCAGCAGTACCCATCCAAGGACAAGGAAGGATTTGTGTCTTGGGGAAGTTTTTAACCTAAGATAGTAGAAATAAGCTTAGGGGGTCTTTCATGTGGGTCCCCACATCTGTACCCCAGAGTTCAGAGTGGGGAGGGAACCCTGACAACCACACTACCTATATGTTTGTGTGGATTTACTTCCAGAAGACACTGCACTAAATGTCTCCTTGTACACCAAGTAAACTCCTTTGCTTCAATGAATCTTCTTGAAAATCCACTTCTTCCTTAAAGTAATAATTTATTTTCCAGTCTGCATGCTGTTATTCACATCAAAGCCAATCTGAAATTAATTTGGAGTGTAAAAAGCCATAACAAAACAATGTGACTCAAAACGCAAAGACTAATGGAAAAAAGTTCAACCCTTTATAATAATATTCAGCTTTTAAAGAAACCAGTGTGTTTAACCTGAGTAGTTAGGTACGTTGCCGAGGCAATTTTCAATTACAATATTTATGGCCACAGCGTGCACTGCAGAGACAAAAGATGTAGCTTTAAATTATGCAGTTATTTTATTACTTCCTAGAAGCGTTGAGTGGTAAAATAAGCATTTATCAAGTTCAAAATAAAAATATCCTTCTACATAAAATGAAGAGGAAGAACAAGAAGGTGGTTATACATTCTCCCATTAAATGGCCTAGTGTATTCCTGTCCTCCTTGTAATGCTGCATTTTTAAGACTGAGGGCAGATCTACACTAGAAGCACTACATTGGCCCAACTGCACCGCTGTAGCGCGTCTGGTGAAGACGCTCTATGCCGACGGACAGCACTCTCCTATTGGCATAATTTCTCCACCTCTGTGAGAGGCAGAAGCTGTGTCAGGAGGAGAGCATCTCCTGCTGACATAATGCCAGATTGGACAGGGCTTAGGTCGCTGTAACTTGCGTTGCTCACAGGAGTCTCTTTTTCATACCCCGGAGCGACATAAGTTAGATTGACTCAAGCGGTAGTGTAAAACTGCCCTAATGTAGGACAGGAATATCTTCCTTGAGCAGAGGTAATATTTATTCAAGCAACGGGTAATGCAGAAGGGAATCACCAACCCTTTCTAGCTGATAGAGAGCTTGAGCTGCTTTGCCTCAAGAACTAGAATGGAATTTTTTACAGTTAGGCACTAAATTTTAGAAACCTAAGTGAACTGAATTCCAGAGGTACTAAGAATTTACAGCTCCCACTGAGGCCAAGGGGAGTTCTAAGTGCTCATTACGTCTGAAAATGAGGTATTTATTAGGGGGACTAAACATTGATGTTGGTGTTTGATTTTGACAAATAAGTCTGGAAATTTTGGCTTTCACCAAAATGAGCACTTCAACAGGGAAAAAAAATATTATAGGCAACTTTCTGGTTTTTCCCTTGAAGAAAAACTTGAAATAATTTAAAATAAATTCCCCATAAAAATATTCACATTTTATTTGGTCAATACACCAATAAAATGTTATGGGAAACTTAGAAGAAAACAAACTAGCAAAATTCCCTATGGGGGTTCGGGGTGGGGGAAACATTGCTATTTTCTAATTAGCTGTAATGATCACCTTAAGAAGAGGAATATAGATATTATGATCTAGAAAAAATAGCCAGTTCACTTTTAATTGAACCATCTTGGGAACCATTAATCAGACACTGAACAATGTCAGATGATCAGGTTTTAAGCAAAGCTTCCCATTGAAATTTATTGACAGGACAGATCTTTAGCAGGTGTAAATCTGTGTAGCTTCAGAGTTACATTGATTTACCCTGGCTGAGGGCATGGTCTGAATTTTGATTTAAAAATACAATGTATAGTTCATTGTAAGTTACTTTGGACAAGAAATTAGTGCAAAATTAGGATAAATGATGAATTTAAGGTTATGACAATGCTAACTTTTGCTCTATTTACTCTCAATTCTTGGCAATGGTAATCTAGATGTACTAATGCTAACCTTAAATTAAATCACAGTAACTATGAAAGCCTCATCATGACAACGGCTTAAGTATCAACATATTTAATAATGCACTTTTCATTAGTGCAAATATTTTTGTGTAGTACAACCGTTAACTGGTTCAATTATGAGCCAGGCTGATCCTGATCTTGCATACATTAGTGTAAAATGGAAATAATTCCACCAGTGTCAATGAAGTCATATTGTTACAGCAATGTAAGTGAGATAAAAATTGACCCTTACAGCTGGTTGTAAGTTTTCTGGTCTGATATTAGAACTGAATTGGTCTTAGATTTTTATAAAGCAATTGTGTATTAACAGATGCAGTCTCCACAGAGGAGGTAAGTAGTCCACAGAGAGACACTAAATTAGTTTTTCCAGAGAAATCCAAGCAATGTAAAAATTAGTCTGAGAATGAACAGCTAAAGTCACAGAATCGTTATTCTCCAGCTAAGGTGCCAAATGATTGAGCCACAAGGTATGATCAGAGCAGTTGAAGGATTATGGTAAAATATCCTCACAATGGAAGAATACCTCTCTGTCTTACTCCATGCCACCCACCAATTTATAAACCTTCTCTTACCAATACTGGTGTCTCCAGGAACAGACATTGCAGCTTCTTTGAAGCACTTATTAGTTAATGGTACTTCCAATATTTTATACTTTTGGGAACAGTTATAGCTCAGATTGGTTGACTGCCCTGGTAAAAATGGGGGAAGTTCATGGCTTTGTCACAGAAGAAAAACTCAGATTCATAATTTTATTTTTAATAGAGAAAGTGGTGACACAATAGTTTAACGCATATTAATTTCTTATAGGAGATTGAAAGAAAAGCCAAACATTTATCTTCATATTTAATAATACATAACAGATAGTTCAAGACCACTTTAGAGTGGTTGTCACTCGACGTTTTGCTTGTGTAAAGAATGCTGGATCTGGCTCAAAGCATTTGATGTTTCATTGCAATTCTTTTGCATTCACTTAACTTCTTCACTCTTCAACCGGATCTGTACTTCATTGACAAGAAAAAGTCAGTAAAGGTTTCTGCAGAAATTGCAGAGAATAATATAAATCAGACTGTGCTCTTTAAGGAACTTGGAAATGCCTTTTTTAATCTCCTGGAAGTTATCACAGCATTTGTCACTGCACTCTGTCAGCTATCTTTTCTTCCTAGTCTGACTGATATGAGCCTTTACTAGAATTTGA
Organism: Eretmochelys imbricata; assembly: GCF_965152235.1. Lineage (NCBI taxonomy): Eukaryota > Metazoa > Chordata > Testudines > Cheloniidae > Eretmochelys > Eretmochelys imbricata. The sequence continues at coordinate 69,851,751 of NC_135573.1, forward strand.
ACTGAAAGCTTTTTCTAAAGTATTTGATTGTTATACATTTTACATTCATTTTCTCTATTATCCCCCAGACTCTTTCTATCTGAACTTAAACACTTCTAGATATGATACCCAAATCTATAAAACCTTTAATTTTTCAGCCTTTTTAAATTTTTGCCTGCCTTAACCTCATTGATTCCAGTTTCTGCCATTACTTCCTTTAACTCAAAACTAATGTTCTCATAACTCATAAGAGCACAGTCAGCCAGAACTCTACCTATGCCTTTTCCATCTTCTTCTACCATCTTCCAAGTCTGTAAAAATGCCTACTGTTACTTCCAAAACATTGCCCATATAAGATAACATGAGCTTGACTATCTTGCTTACACTATGTAGGTCCACTTATTTCAACTATGTTGTTCCTGATTTACATCAGTATACATGAAAGGAGAATTGGGCCTTATCTAAACAAATATGCTGAAACTGCCATTCATGGCTTTACCACGCCAAGTCTCAACTTTCCAAACTAACTTGTCACAAGTGTTGGCAGCCTTATCTCTTAATCTACACTCAAAAATCTCACCCTAGTCCTGGGAAATCTTCACTGTCTTCAGTTCATCTCAGAATCATGTACAAAATCTATTTCCTAGTCATTGAGATCTTTAGATGACTTGCTCCTCCCTGTGTCTCTAACTTCACATTTCCATTCTGCTGTCAAAGATCCAGACTACTTCTATCTTCCTATCCCTGTACATCCAGACTGGATAGAAGATCCTTCTAAATTGCACTCACCAGGCCAGATCCTTAGCTGGTGTAAATTGACTTGAAAGGTGCTACCTCAGTCCACACAATTTGAGGGACTGGCCCATCATCTGCAATGGTCTTTTTCTGCCTGTTAGACTTCCTACATTTCAACTTGGTGTTGTCCAGTTTGGGAGGGGGAAGAAGACACAAAAAATACTTAAATTTACAATTACATGCCATTGCAAGCAATGGTACATAGTAGAAATATGAAAATTAAATGCAGTACTGTATTAAATCTATCACTGTGTTCTTCTTTAACATTGTAAATTAAACTAACCAGCTGCTTCAGTATTTGAGGCATCCAGCTTTAATTTATTTATATGCATCATTTAAAAATACCAGTATGTTTGGCTCAGTGAAATAGTTTTAAAAATTGGTATGTGTGCCTCATAAAAGGAATTAATATATATAATAATAAATCATATAGCATGGGCTCTAGAAATTCCATTAGCAAGAATAGTGTTTTCTAGTTAGCCGTAGTAGTTTTTTCCTCAGATGATTCATAATTCTGCTTACTTACTATCTGGCAGAATTATAAATCAACTGATGATTCAGATCTCTCTTAGCTTTTGATTTAATACAAAGTCCAGTATATCTCAGGCTGAAAGTGTCATCCTCTGAAATATGTTTTGAGTTTACATTTTCCTTGGTATATGGATCATATAATTTCTTTCAGCCTGTACAGATAGAAAGAAGATCAGGTAGGTCGTGGTGGAGGCTTGGGAATAGAAAAGAGCATGATTGCCATGTCTGTGGAAGGCCTTGTAAGGAGACATGAAGGGTTAGGTTTCCCAGACTAAAACAATTATCTTCAGATGCACATTCAGTTGACAAACCAGTCAGTTTTTCCCTCTTATAGGGAACTGGTAACAGCCTAGAATAAATATCTTGCAGTTGAATATTCCTATAAACTTTGGAAATCTCACAAAACAAAATTTAGTAACTATAATCCTTTTTCACAGATTGGGATTGCCACATTGTATATCTATCCCTCAGGAAAAGTCAGGGCATTATTAATGTTAGTAAGGAGAATGGACTAAAGGGCATTATCACTCTGGCATGCATTGTACCAGACAGTAATTAGTTGGGACTGGGATCTTCATTGTGCTTCTGCCATATTATCAGATCTCTATTCCAAGTGATGGGTCAGTATGATCTAGAGATTAATTTGTGAGATTGAGTTCCAGAATTGCTCAATTCTAATCCTAACTCCACCAATCATTGACTTGCTATGTGGTATTTGGCACGTCAATGAGAGACTGATCCAATGCCAAATGATGTCAATGGGAGTCTTTCATGCATCAGGACCTCATAATCCTTCTGTTTTCAGCATCTCCATCTGTAAAATTGGGATGCGAATGCTTTCCTACCTCACAAAGGTTTTTTGAGGATTTCTTAATGTTTGTACATTTTGAAGATGTAAAGGATCTGAATTTTCTAAAGCAGCCAAATACTCTTAAATGGTGCCAAATTGGCAGTGTCTCTTGTCCTCTGTTGTAAATATGAACTTCCAAATGCAGAAGGTAAATGAATGCAGAACTGTAGCGGGGTGGTCACCCAGCTCCTGCCCTGAAGGAATTAAAACAGCCCTGGAAGAGAGCTTCCCTGGGGGAGCCAATAGTATAAGCAACCCTGGAGAGGGCTGTGGCTGGAAATAAGGGGAATGAGAACAACTGGGGGAAGCTGACTGTGTGTGGCCAGCTCAATCAGGGCCCAGCTGGCCGTTATAAGAGGGCTGTGGGCCAGGACTAAAAGAGTCTCACTCTTTCTTTAGAGTAGGAAGGGCTCACTGTCTGGGAGCCAAGTACCAGAAGTGGAGCAGCCCTGGGGAAGGGCAAAGGGAGCTGGGGAGCTCCAGCCTGGTAAACCCCTAGGCTGCAGGCCTTGGTAAAGGCCCAGAAAGATACTGGGGCAGCCTAGGAATAGGCAGAGGCCGCTGGTCCTAACCCCTTGCCAATGATGAGTGGCCATTACACTGCAGTCTGCCCCAGTGAGCGGGGCTAGATGACTGGCAGTAGCCTCTGAGGCAAGGTGGGTTTGGAGGGTTGGGGGGTTCCCCAGCGAGGGGAGACTCAGAGTGTGGGGTACTGCTGGGGCAGAACTCCAGGGTAAAGGGCACCAGGGTCTGGGAGGGACCTGGATGCCAGTGGCAGGCACGACACTGGTCTGCAGAGGGCACTCCGAAGGCTGGAAAGAGCTAATTCCCGAGATGACCAGCAGGAAGTGCCATGGCAGTGAGTTGTTGCCTTGCTACAAGAACACTTAAGTATTTGCATATGGATACAAAGCTTGCTCCATGCAAGAGCTATAGTGTGCATGCTTGGTGCTTAGGCACCTGTCGTGTCTCTTAACTACCAAATTCTGATGTTCTGCTAGGCTCATTTTCCCCATAGTCTTGTGTTATGATTTTAGGTTTTGTATTGTTTGTGGGAATTTATATTTGCCTGATAATGTAGCGTCTCTACATTAGTTTGACTAGGGAAAAAAATCTCCTTTTCTTTCCTGTTTTATTTATATGCATCATTTAAAAATACCAGTATGTTTGGCTCAGTAAAATAGTTTTAAAAATTGGTATGTGTGCCTCATAAAAGGAATTAATATATATAATAATAAATCATATAGCATGGGCTCTAGAAATTCCATTAGCAAGAATAGTGTTTTCTAGTTAGCCATAGTAGTTTTTTCCTCAGATGATTCTTTGCTTACTTCTTTGCTTATTATCATTAACACCCCAATGTGGCCTCCCCCCACCATACCTTATTAATGGTTGGGCAGTCTGCCTCAATTATCTGTCTAGTAGAGCCCGCAATGTATTTAGAGGCCTTAAAAACATAGGAGGCATGATCCTTGCCCTGGGAGCAAGCAGCCTGAAAGACAGACAAGTAAATAGAGAAAGTGAAGGAGGGAGTGGAGCAGGAAATACACCTTGTGATTCCAAATATAAGTAGGCCAGGTAAATCACACCTAGGCTACTCCTAGAGTGTCATAATGTCAGTGAATTTCTCAATGGCACCACAATGGAAAGGTCTTCTGAGGTGATTTTTGAAAGTGCAGAGGAAAGGGGGCTTGCAGGTGAGCTTAGGAAAGTCCCTCCCACAGAAGGAGGAGCAGTGGTACAGAGAAGATGACAAATAGTTTGACAAAGTCCTAGGCGGTGTAAAGTGGGCACATGGGTCAGAACTTGACAAAGGTAGATAAGTAGAGTCATGATTACATATACACACATGATTTATCGGGATCCCATCCCTTGTTTTGGGCATGTTACCACTGTAGCACTTGATTCTAATCTTCAAAGTCAATACAAATGGATTCACACACATCCCTTATGAATGCAAATGTAGTGTGTGATAAGCTATAAATATATTGCTTTTACTTTGACCTTATGTTCTCCATTGCCTTATGTTAAATGAGACCGCATATTATTTATTGTATTACAGTGGTACACAGAGGCCCCTAGCAGGATTAGGGCCATGTTTTGTTGGATGTAGTGCAAACATGAAATAAAACAGAGCCCATGCTCCAAAGAGTTTACAGTCTAGAGCAGTGTAGTCAATTATTTTTTGTCAGGGTCCAGATTTCTTGGTCAAGGTATAGTCATGGTCCAGACACCAGAGAAACATTTTTCACGCCGCAAGTGCCCCTGCTCAAACGCACACAATGCTGTGTAAGATACCCAAGGCTTATATTTTTAGTGCATTCAATGAAAATAAAATCAAACCACTGTATAACCTAAAAATAACCTCCAAGAAAGATGTCATAAATTATATCTGAGACTTTGAGAAAGTAAATAGATAAAATGGCAAATATGAGCATTAAAACACTTTCAGACAACTTTTACATTTTCAATTTGTTTTGAGTTTACGAGTATTAACTTTGGTTTTTGTCAAAATTATTGTAGTCACATAATTCCTCAATTGCCCCTCCCCTGCCCCAGCTTAGGTTGCCATATTTCAAGTTCCCCAAAAGAGGCCACTGTTGGGGGCGGGAAGGGGGACTTGAGGACATGGTACAGTTGGGCGTGCTGAGAGGGGGTATTTTGGGGTGCTGATGGGGGTAACTGCAGCCCCACTCTTGAGGGGAAAGCAGTGTTACCCCTTGTCACTGTGGTAGGGTAGCTGGTGCATACCCAGGACACACTGCCAGCCCGTCAGTTGGCTCCTCCCTGTGGGCCTCTCCCCCTCCCCGGGGTGGGGAGCTGGGGCCTGGCTCTGTCACCCCGGCTGGGCTCCCAGGTTCCATAGCTGGGCAGGTGTCTTGGCTGAGAGGTGCTTGGCAGCTCTGCTTATCTGGTGGGCCAGGTGGCCCAGCTTCCCCCAGCCCCCTGATTGCCTGCTAGCTCCCCCCACTCTGTCTGCAGAGGCTCCCATGACCCCAGATGAGGTCACTGAGGCCAGATGCCAGCACTTGCTCGTTCGCCCACATGGCTCAGTCTCCCCATCTGTGAACTTCTGCCTGCCAGCGGAGGGTGGGGCTGCAGCTACACAAGCAGCCGCCTGGGGACACACTGTGCCTCTCACTCTGGCCCAGCTGCCTGCCCCTTACTGGGGGGCCCTGTACCAGGGCGCAGGCATGGCTCCACATAGCTCCTGGCCCGGCTTGGCTTCAGCCCATTTGACTTTTGCGATCCACTCAAAAGCTTCTGGTAGTCTGGATTTGGCCCGTGGTCTGCCCATTGACTATCCCTGGTCTAGATAATCTCTGAAATACTTTAAAAAGCTGTGTGAAAATGTGCCTCTGCATGTATAGGTAGAAGCCCTCCTAATAGGAGAACCTTCCTTGCTTTTAAGGAAATTTTAATAAAGTAAACGAAAAGAAAATATTTATACTTCTCTTGGAAGTCTATTACTAAGGAGCAAAGTCTGACTCCCCCGCCCCTTATCTTGCTCTGCCTCCTAAAATCACTTATTATTCAATCACTTTTGTTACATTAAAATCAATCGGGGGCCTTTCCATTTTCTTCAATGGGTTTTGAATCAAGCTCCTCCGCATTAGGGACTTTCAGTGGCTACATTTATGAGTAGCAACGGAGTATTTGATAATGGCCTTCAAAAATTAATTTAGCTGATTGTCTACATTGTTTGTACTTAAAAGGATGATGATAATCCATGGTCAGAGGTATTGAAATTTCTACTTGAATTTCCTGGAAACCTGTAAATGAATTGGCTTATTTTCAGTATTATCCCAACACATTATAAAGAGACTATCAAAAGAAGAAAATACCTGCCCACTGTTGTTATACTAGCAAGTAACGTATTATGTTCTCACAAAGTATTGAAAGCTTTCAGTGATTATCAAAAGCTATTCTTTCCTCAAGGCTATGTAGAGTAAAAGAAGAACTTAAATGATTTTCTTATGCTTTACCTCCAGTGTATGGGTGTCAATCATGAGTTTAGTAAGTATTATAAACATGGGAAGTTAAAACATTCAAAAATATTAGTTCATCTGTTGCTGGGAGATGAAGACATGGTTATATGGAATTTACATAATCCTATTTGCATACATATTTGTATTCTAGCTCTAGCCTCAGAAGAAGCTTTTGTTAGGAATGTTCTTAAAAATCTAACTAAAAAGATCTGATCCAGGTGCATTGTGGCTGCTTTTCTAAGTTTCTCTGATCCATTGAGCATCATTCCTAGTATATGTATTTGACTGCTTAAAACTTAGAGTTTGCAACTCAAAAATATTGTGATTTTTTTTCTGATAAAAATAAAACATTTCCATTAATTTCAGGGACTGTTTAAGCATCCCAATCATTATTTTAAAAAAGAACTAAAAATAATCCCATGGCTCTGACAATGTTTCTTTGTTTAGGGTTAAAATGTAAATTGGTGCATTAAAAATGGATAGTACCAAAAATGCTGGGGAGGAAAGAGTAGATTTTATTTAATAGACTTGTGCCCCCACCCAAATCCTCATTAAGAAATAATCACTGTGGATTTGCTTATTTACCTTCCATAGAAATCTGAGTAAAGCTGGTCAGGAATCTTCTACCAAAGGGCTTCTGTGATGGAAAAATGTAGTTTCTGCAAATTGAAATTTTCTGCTGGAAAGTTTTGATTTTGCTGATTTTTCTGTTTCCAGCCCTTTGTGAAAACTGAAAAGAAATATTTTGTTTTGGGTCAGTGGTGCTCAATATTCATCTGAGATGCTGTCCTCCTCCTCTCTGTTCTCCTCTCTAGGGCTGACCTCCTAAGTGGACTATAGCTTGTGATGCACCAGTTTCCTCTCTGGTGCATCATGGGAATCACATGGCCACAGTGCATCAGGGAGATGTAGTCTATTGGAGGAGCTCAGCCCACAGAGGAAAATGTTGTGAGACATCAGAACTACACTCCAAAGAGACATTGTGGCAGTTCAGGGGGACCCAGACTAATACTGAACTGGAAAGAAACATTTTGAGAATTGCACAATGAAAACTTCTTGAACTTTCCACTTCTTGAAAAAATTTGATATTTCAATTTTCCATCCAGTTTCTAGCCATCTCTACTTTTGAGATATAATTTTATTTATTTTTGGACTTCAAACTGGATGTGTGGTGTTGGGTTTTTTTTGTTTTTGTTTGGGTTTTTTGCAGGTAAGTTAGAGTACAAAAGTGGAACCTACTCTAGGTATCAATCACTATGGCCAATCTCATCTTCATGTTAGGAAATCTGAGTTTTTATATTGCCTTTTTCCACAGCCTAATGAGGAAACATCAATGTGTAGGCACAATAGTGATTTAATTAGCAGCTGGAGAGGAAGATGTAATTGATACCTTTATTTACAACACAGCAGGATATTATTAAAATGCTTAGCATGTAGAAATACTGAAGATTAAAAATCTTAAATAACTTTCTTATTTGACTTGGTGTTCTCTGAAACAATCAACCAATGTTTGATGAATACATTTGAAGACAGGAAGATTATTCTCATATTGCCCATTTGTAAAGAGGTTATTATCCTTAGAAACTAATATACTGCAAAGTTAATGAATTTTGCTATATGAAGAATCTGATACAGAAAAATTACCAGGTGTTTACTGGCCCACTATGCCCCTTCCCATAGAAATAATACTGAGATGCGGCTCTGATGTGGGGCAGAAGGGAAGGAAAACTCCAGCAAGGGTGCCCTGCTGCTCGTTTCCTGTGGTTGTTGTGGGTGCTGGTGGGGATTGCATCTATGCAATAAGCCCCAGTTCCACCCTCAGAGCCTGACTATCCCTGGGAAGGCTGAGAGTGTATGTGCTGTTTCTTTAGCTCTGTAGCAAGAAGGTGTCTGGGCAGAGTTCCAGGACGAAGAAGGGAGACAGAGTAGCATTAGGGGTAATAGCGTTTACCTTGTTCTGACATTGAATGAAGTGACTCTTTCTGTGGTTTGTTACTGTGAAAGGGGATGGGGGGGAAGGGGCACTACCCTTCAGGAGACAGGCTGAAGACTGCAGCCTGGGGATAATCAACGAGGCTCTGCCCTGCAGTAGGGCCTTAGCGATATAAAACAGGAAGAGGAAGCAAAGCGAGGGGAGCGAGAAGGGAGTAAAAGCCAGGACGGTGGCAGTTGCCCTGTGAAGTATCTGGAAACAAGTCTAATCTAATTCAAAGGCTTGGGTGAAGACTGTAAGTTTGGGTGCCATGAAACTAGGCCTGATGAAGTGATGGCTGTAATGCTTCCTCTGCTGAGGAACAATTTGCTGTAATGATTCTTAGGCTGAAGCCTTATTAAAAGGGACATGGCATCTGATGAACACATGTTGGCTTCTGCTTACCTGTGGGCTGTTAAAAACTGAAATCTTTGTTTCTCCTCCTGGGGAATGACAAATGGGGTACACCTGCAGCACCACAATGGCCTGCAAGGGAGTGCTCAGGGACAGTTGTCACCTTTACAGTTGCCATGACAATGCCCTGTGCTTCCATGCTGCCTTTGGAGCCCTATGCCTTCCTCCTTGAATTGCACCTCCATAGGCACCATGCAGTCAGGAAATTTTTCAGAGCAGAGAGGCCATGGAAATATCAATACAAACTTAAACTGCATGATCGTAGCTTTTTCACGGGGCAGATGGCTGGTGAGTGGAGGAGGAAAGTACTTTCTGCAGTTGAGGACAGGCAGGCTCTGAGGATTCCTTCAATATAGAGAGCTCTTGTGGGATCAAGCCAGCTGGGAATGATGCTGCAGATACCCTCAAAATTAGGAATACTAGGATGTGGGATTTGCATTTTGCTCTCATTAGAGGTGGACCATTTGCTAGAATATTTTCTTTTCAATTTATTATGAGATTCCATGTTAGTCTAATCCATGGTTGCTTCAATGCACAAATGAAATTCCACACAATGCCCTTGAAATAAGACACAAATGGCTTCATTTGGCAAGTAGCTCAAAACATTCTTCTTTCATCTTGTTTGCATTGTTCTAATTGTAAGGGCTCTTCTGTAAATAGTACCTTACTACATTCACGTTGGCTTGTGAAATACTTATATTTAAGGGAAACACTTATATTTGTTAATTGGTGCAACACTTCCCCTTTGGCTATAGAAAGACAGGCCCCAGTGCACCACTTTTGTGGAGGTTGGAGGGATATAGTCTCAATGAAGATATAAATACCCTCAAGCTATTGCACTTTCCCCAACAATACCTAATTGAGGTTAATTGTTGAATTTAGTCTCTTAGGTCTTGTCTACACTAAAACAGTTTACAGGTATAGGTATTCCAATATAGCTATACTGGCAAACTCTCCTGATGTTCTTTTGCTGGTATAGCTTATACCAGTTCCCAAAACAAAATAAACTATACTGACAGAAAGAAAAGGAGTACTTGTGGCACCTTAGAGAATAACCAATTTATTTGAGCATAAGCTTTCGTGAGCTACAGCTCACTTCATCAGATGCATGCTGTGGAAAGTACAGAAGATCTTTTTATACACACAAAGCATGACAAAACGGGTGTTTACCACTACAAAAGGTTTTCTCTCTCCACCCCACTCTCCTGCTGGTAATAACTTATCTAAAGTGATCACTCTCCTTACAATGTGTATGATAATCAAGTTGGGCCATTTCCAGCACAAATCCAGGGTTTAACAAGAACGTCGGGGGGGGGGGGTAGGAAAAAACAAGAGGAAATAGGTTACCTTGCATAATGACTTAGCCACTCCTAGTTTCTATTCAAGCCTAAGTTAATTGTATCCAATTTGCAAATGAATTTCAATTCAACAGTCTCTCGCTGGAGTCTGGTTTTGAAGTTTTTTTGTTGTAATATCGCAACTTTCATGTCTGTAATCGCGTGACCAGAGAGATTGAAGTGTTCTCCGACTGGTTTATACTGATAGAAGCACTTTTGTACATTAGGGCTTTTGTCAGTATAAAAATGTCATTGTAAAAAACCAAACACACCCTTAATCATTGTTTATCGACCAAAGTTTCTAATGTATACAAGACCTTAATCACCAAGCAAGGCCCTTGGAAGAGACATTGAATGATACTATATTTACTAGGATAGACTTGAAAAAAAATTAAGAGAAATTTAGCCTGAAAAATTTTCATTTGAAATTTCAGATGTTCCAAAAAGTTAAATTATTAAAAACAAGAGGTTTTTGTTTCAAATTGACATTTTGAAATGGAAATATTTCAAATTGTTTTGAAATTAAACACATGTTTAGTTTGTTTCAATTTAAATGATCATTTCGAGTTCCTTACTGAAATACAACAACATTTATGTCTGAATGAAACGCTTCCATTTGCTTTGAAATGTTTTGGAAAATGTTTTTGTGTTGAATTTTTCCTGGGAACTGAATTGTTTTTGCATCAGAATGGCTGTTTTATCACAAATAATGAGGCTTCTGAGGGAAAATGTTCTACACAAAACAACTTAACCAGCTCTAGTATTTATGAAAAAAGCTGTAATTCTCAAAAAGGAAAAAAATTGTGAGGAAAGTTTAAGGTCTTGATCCTGTAATGTGTTGTACACTTTGTACCATTGACTTGAATAGTGCTTTGTGCAGTTATAGGCACCTGCCAGGTCACTACGTTGCAGGATCAGTATCACAGTTGTTCAAATATAAAAGTGATAGCTGAAATGGAGTTTGAAGACAGATTTTTCACTTCCCTTCCTTGCACCTGTCATCTTACTTTTGGCATCATTCTTCATGTAGCCACTTTTTTTTCCCTCCCCTTCCCAAAGTATCTACTTCTGATTCCTATTGATCTGGGGTTGCTTTTCCTGTGGGATATACAAACTGTTAGATTTTAAAATGTATGTCACTAATAAACTGATCTTTCCATCACTCATATCCAGATTTTCTAGCTATTCCTTCTGACAATGACTACTGTGGCCCTTTACTCACAGAAATGTGTTTAGGAATAGTTTTCCTTGCTTATGTCAAGGAAGCATAAAATGAGGCATTTTAGCATCCCTTTCTCTCCTCTTCTTCCCATTCATGTCCACATCTCACCAGTTATAAGAAAACTATCATGATAGAAAATGTCTTCTGTTTTCTAGTTTATCAATTGTAACTCTGCTGCACAAGCAATTATTCTGTCAGAGATGGGAATTTTTTTCTGATTACAGCTGAAGTTGTCCCTCCATCAAGAAATTTTCCAGACATCCAAGTTATATGGGCCACGTTTGGAATGCAGCTGCTCCCATTTACACCTGCTTTCAATCTGGCCTTTGTGTCTGTATTGGACAGAAGATTTGGTTCTTCTCATTGCTGTCATATCTGGTTCATTTGAGTTCTCACTTATTCTTGACATGAGATTGAACTTCCTTATCTCCTTCATTAGCTGCCAATCATGCTATTTTAAATAGAGACCAGACTATTTGAAGTAGTATTATTGACACCTCTGCAAGGAGTGAGACATAGGAGAATAACATGAGTTAAAACAAAATTTTGTTTTTGTAGTAGTGGCACAATAGTACAAGAAAGCTGCATTAAATGGTCATTTAAATCTCCTAAACTCATCAGCAGCATATTATACAATCTTGACTTATTAGAATGTGGTCTCTCATCTGTCTGTATCCATCTGTGACCTCTTATCTTACAATTAGACAGTAAGCTCTTTGGGGAAGGGAGAATGCCTTTATCTCTGTACAGAGCCTAGCACAAAGGTGCTGCTGACTTTAGATGCTACTGCAGTCCACATCTTATTCTCTCACTAGTATGATTTCCTGGCCAGGATTAAGACTGTCCATTTAATAGTTCTTTTATCTTCTGGTTCCTTTAAGGGACAGGAATCCCTAAAATATAGTTTAAGGTCACAGAAATGTGGCTATTGTTTAGTCATCGCTGATGTACATATTGTGACTATTATTGAGTGGAGCTGCACTGGCCCAGCAGGAGCACTGGGATGCACTGTGCCTCCAAGAAACACAGTTCTTCCCTGAGCTCTCCCACATACAGAACTGGGTCCTTAAAGATGAGTTGAATTAGCTATGGAAAAAGTCCACACTTGGCTTTACAGAAGTCTACAGGCTGGTATATAGCAAGTTTTTGAGCATCATTATCAGAAATATGACCCCTACCCCTACTACTCCTGGGAGCATCACTTCCAAGAAAGACAGTGCTGGAAATGCTGATTAACTGGTATTGAGAAGGATTTCTATGGTATATACTTAAGAATTAGCATATAGTATTAGCTATTCCTTCTAGGGGCAATAGAGATCCTAAAAATGTCTGCCTCTTCCATGGCCTGTGGGTCCCCAGAAACTGCATATAGTACCCATCACTCCTGTGCCAGGGAAGGTATAACTAAGGCAACAGGCTCATCATGTGACAACCAGCCTGTAAAGTAATGACCTTATGAGCACTGAAGAAGCAGTGTCTTGTCCCAGCATCCAATCATGGCTCTTTCTGAAAGTGCCTTGTTGTGGAGTGGTATATTGAAGAATGCTACAAAATCATGTTATGTCAGAGTGCCTGTGAGAATGTATGCTGTGTTGCTGTAGCCATGTCAGTCCCAGAATATTAGAGACATAAGGTGAGTGAGGTAATATCTTTTATTGGACCAACTTCTGTTGGTGTAGCTCTTCAGGTCTCGGAGAATGTAGTTATTCCTAGGCCAGAAAACAAGAATTGTGCTTCATGAAAAATTTAGAGTGTTCATATGTTTTCATTGCACTTTGGAATGGCACTGGGACTATTCAAAATGGCGAGACCTACCCACCCCAAAATAGCCAATAATCTAGTGATTAAGGCACTCAGCTGGAATGTAGCACACTCAGGTTCAAGTATCTGCTCAACTGACATCTCGTGTGGGTACTCTGACCACGAAGTTATAGAGGTGGGCTCTGTGAGTCTCTCCTAATGAATCTGTTTCATGTTGTATAAACAATCATTGGGCTAGAGACTGGCTCTATAGCAAAGTGTTTAGGGCACTCATGTGGTACACTTCCATGAACAGTTTGTTTTGTCAAATAAGCTTTGTCTAACAAAACATAATTGAAAAATTCCTGACCAGCTCTAGTTATTTTAGGTAGTGGGTACTGTGTCTGTGACAGGCCATCTCTGGTAAGAATGACAAATTAACATATCTTTTTTTATTCTGTAACATCTTTAATTTTTATACAGGTTCTTTTTATAACTAAAGAACATTCCAATTAACATTGGTTATTTGCCTTGTAACTACTTCATGATGTAAAGGCCTAATATAGACAGCAAGGTGAGTAGGAAAAGCTTTTCAAAGAGGTTGATAGATAAGAAAAAGTAGTTTCTTGAAATCATTCAACAGTCATTAATTAGATTTTGGACTGAATAACTAAATGGGGAATTCGTAAACTTTTTGATATTTGAATGTTGAATTAGATCATTACTGTATTACACAATAGATTAAAAATATTTTAAAGGCGGTTAATATCCGATGTTACGTTACTTACCTGAGATACTTGTAAACTTTCCATATGACTTAAACTGTGACACATTATGCAGGTTGTTTATATGAATAGTGATTGATTTTTTTGTCCATTGACCTCTCTTGGGTGTTGTCCTTACCTCTACCTTTGCTACCCTGGTGGTGTTTAGTGGTAGTGTGGGGAAAAAAATATTGCCTCTCATATTAACGAATGACAGTTTATTGCTGATTAATAAAAAGTAGTGGCTTCCTGTGTTGCTTGTAAGGTCTCTTCAGTCAGTAGTAACAAAAGTTGACTGAACTTGAGATTTGCACAGCATTCTAGCAGAAGCTTAGGATCATTGGCAACAGGTTTATTCAAGTAACCTGACCAGTTACGGCCCATCAGGCTAACAGTATTAATGGACCCTCGGTTCAGCCACACATGTAACTACAGAAACACAAAGCAAATGTGAAAAAAGACTATCCCAGACAATTCTACTCTAAAATGTTGTGGAGTCAATTCAGAAGATTTTTAACACAAACATATAGACTTCTCTAAACCCAATTGCATATCTATCATTTTTCCCATTCTATGTAAAATATACATTAAACAAAAAAGAAATACTTCAAGCAATATGAATGGATTAAGAATAAACTTACTTCATGTGTACACAGTGTAAGAAAAGTCTTTTAAAGGAGTATTTTTCTATATAGTTTATGGTAAAGTCAACATGTATCCCCCTAGAGCACAGTACCACAACTAGATAATGTAGAATTTTGAGAGCTATGCACAGTAATAGTGTGTGTCCTCTAAATTTTCACAATGAATCCAAATTTGGATTTAAGTCCAGATTTAAGTCATCACAAAGGGCCTTTTGTGGTACCCAGGAGCACAACTTAAAGCTATCTTAATCAGGCAGCCCAGGTTTCCCCAGTGCAGGGGAAATCCTTTGATGGCATAAAGCTGGCACAGCTGGCTTTACACCATGCACTCTTCCCCTCTTGGAATGGGGTGCATGTGAGGGACAAAAAGGAGGTGGTCAGAGTGGCTCATAGGGGCTGCTGTATCTTTAGGCTGCTCTAAGTTACACTGGGTGATAAGGTTTGGTGGAGGGGTAGAGATGGCTGTGCCGTCTCTGTCACCAGAGTGATGCAGTTCAGTATTTAGCCCATAGTGTTTAGCACAGCTGTTTCTCTCCTCACACTGATATCTTCCTGGGATTCAGGCCTAGTGCCAAAACACCACCTTGGGCTATAAAACATACATTGTAGAACTGCAGACTGGTGACCAGACACAGGATTTATTACACTGTGTGCGAAATAGATTTTGTGTATTCGGTTCTAGTGAATGAATTATTGGAAGCACAATATGCCTTTTAATACTGTCGGTTGGGATAAATCAAAAATCTCTTACCCAGGAACAAATACAGAAGGCTAATTTTGCAGCCTGTAATAAATTGAATTCTGATACTCCAGATATATAATTAAACTGATTTTTATCAAAACTGAATTCCACAATTTCTGAGTCATGGCACAGTCTCCTGGGATTAAAGATGGGGCCTGATTCCAAAAGCTGTTTAGCATCTAAAGTCAATGGCAGCAGCAGGATTTAGAATTTGTGGAAGCAGGTCCTTTGAAAATACACAGATTCCATTCCTCTCAATTATTAACGTCTTGGTGCAATGGAAGAGGGGGAATAGCACCTGTAAGAATGTGCTTGTGGGGGGAATTGATGGGGGGTGGGGTCCAGTACTTGGGAGGGGTGTGGTCTTGATTGCAATGTAATGTACTTATGAATGACATGATAAATAAGGAATGGGGGGGAAGGTGGACGAATCACAGTATGGGTTCATATAAGGAAGTTACTGAAGTGTCTATTGCTATACCTAACTGCATAGAGGAATAGTGTTTGATTAGTAATGTATAATTGTTCCTGATTTATCTCAAATCATCATTGTATGATGTGATGCAGTGGAAAGCAATCGACTTTTTCTTGATGACATGAAAGCTATATTTTTAAATGTGTCAAAACAGTACAACAGTCAGGCCAGCTGCCATTACAACACCCCAAAACAAACTACAGAAGAATATTAACAAAACAAAGTGCAGGAAAGAGTTTAAAAATGAGACAACCCTCCCCTTTACTGCTGCATGTTCCCTGAACCCAAGTTGTTCTTGCCCCATTTCCTGCTCAGCTGGCACTAGAGGGAAGGGTCTGAAGGTATCCACAGGAGAAGAGTTTAAGAAGGAAGGCTTCATGAGGTTTGTTTGCCCTGCTCATGGGGCTTGAATGCATGGGCTCACTGACATGGAGTTGTCCAAGCTACTTCTGGACTGAGGCTATGTTGCAGGGGGATCAGGCCGTGGAGTGGGAGAGGCAGCAAGAACTGGAGCGATGAGAGGAGTCACTCAAACAGTTCTCTCTGAGCTCTGTCCAGCTCCCTTGGACACAATTCTTGTTCCAGGAACTGCATTGCAAGTGCCTGCTACCTTGCTGAAAGCCAGGCCTCCAGCTGCATGGAGAGCCTCTACCTTTTCTTCCGCCACTTGGCATGCCATTGCACCCCTCTGTTTCTGGATCTGGACCTGCTTGTCAGCCCTCTTAAGAACTTCAAACGTAACTGCATCATGGAAATGCTTCTGCCTGGAACGGTCCATGAAGGCACTTTGGGCCGGGGTCGAATTCTGGATGTTCAGTAGCCAGCAGAGGTCAAGGGGCCTGAAATAGGACAAGAAACAGAGGGTTAATGTCTAAAGTAGCTCAGCGGAGGAGCACAGAATTAATTCTTGTAGAACCTCAAGGACTTAAAACATTACATTTCAAAACTGAACCAAAGTATATTGTGAAAGGGATACTTTCGTCTTTAGCATCTCTCTGGACACAGCCTGGTTAATTCCACTGCAGAAGTGCAGAGCAGTGGTAAGTTTCAAATTACAAGCTTTGTCTGTTTTTATAAAAATTGCATAACCACTTGTGTGGCTGAGGGTGGGTGGGGGAGATGGGAGATTGCAAGTGGTCTTGCGACAGAGTGCTTTTTCTATCATTTCAGGCCTTTCACCCTTTGGAGGATGTAACTGTTCTGGTGGTGTCTTATTGGAAAAAGGAGATGTTATTCCAAGATGCTGGGTGGGAAACCTGCAGTATGTGCAGCCAAAGTAGTCAAACATATAGTGACTGCACAGGACATCTCTGAGTGGAGTGGGCTAGTCAGCTAAACTAGGCGTTTCCCTGCAATGTGACTACCTATTCCTGCTTCAGGAAAAGTTTGCAGCCATCAGCAAGCCCGACTGGGTCAGAATCCATGAGGGAATTAACTGGATACTGTGTTAGCTGACACACCGCTTAACTCTCTTGTGGCTGCATGCAAACACACAAAACTCCACAGCCTTCCTCCTCCCTCTCGCGGCACATTTTTGGACAAAAATTGACACCCCAGTCAATCGGAGAAACAGTTTTGTCTCCCAGGGACAGCAGGGACTACCTCGAACTGAAATGGACAAGATTTGGAAATGAAACACTGTTTCCCAAAGACACATAATGCATTTGCTGTTTACAGGTAGCTCCATAGACTGCTGAGTGGTTACAGAATGGCAGATGCAGAGGCGTGGCAATGTAAGATTATTTTTAAGAAACAGAAATGGCTATTTAAAAATACTCTTTAAAGGTATTCTTTACTGGTTGCAATTCCCGGTTGTCATTTTGAATTCCACATGGTGAGAGGGGAGGGAGAAGGGATGCCAAGGAGTTCGGACACAATCTGCCATTAGTGGATATACAGTGATAGCTGGGGCCTCTCATCAGTGGCAGTGGATGGAGCTCCCCTTTGGGGAGGCTAGGCCACCCCCCACAGCCAGAGGCATCCTGGGCTGGCTGGCTGGAGCACCCCCCACACCATGCATCCCCTCCTGAGACCCCAAGCCGCCTCATGGGAAAAGCGTGTTTCTTCCTGGAGAACCTGAGCTTTTTATATATGCCATGCAGGTTTTGGGGTAGCTGAGGAGGTGGTATGAGCTATTCAGCTTCCTCCATCACAGGGTCCCAGAGCTCAGTCTCCAGCCCAAACCCAGAAGTCTACACAGCAATGAGACAGCCCCGCAGCCCAAGCTCTGCAAACCCAAGTTGGGTTTTTCTTTGCTGTATACTCATAACCTTAGAGGCCCTAACTGAGATTGTACAGTGCCTAGGACGATGGGGTTCCACACAAGAAGAGACAGTTCCTGGCCCTGCCTACAGTCTGACAAAGGAAGGGAGAGTGGGGAACAGAAGCATAGTGACTGATTTGGCCAAACCCACAATGCAGGTCATAGGCAAGAACAGAACGAGTCTCCTGACTCGCTGTGCCAGAGAGTCATGCATTATTTAGCAAATGAAAGGGGAATGCCTATTCATTTATTGTGATGAACAAATCTGAAATCTATCATTAAAAATAGAAAATGGTAAAGCTGGCAAACGAATAGTTCTCTATGTAGATTCTGAAATCTCCTTTATAAAGGAAGTCAAAGAAGAATACAAATGGTACAAAAGTGTCCTTATTAATTCTGCATCTTGGATAATTAGAAGAATGTTATCAGTGATAACAATCCTGTATAGAACATTTTTTTTAAAAAAAGATAAGACTAGTGTGTTACATTAATGGAAACATTTAAAACTAGGAAACAGGATTCTTCCTTTGCAGAGTGAGCCTGTTCTGTTACCTAATCAAGCGTATGCTGTTCTTTAATGTTTTTGAAATCCAGGTTCAAGAGCATTTTATTAAAATATAGCTAGCCTGCTTTAGCAGAAACATGTTCTGAAAGGTTTCAGAGTAGCAGCTGTGTTAGTCTGTATTCACAAAAAGAAAAGGAGGACTTGTGGCACTTTAGAGACAAACAAATATATTTGAGCAAAAGAATTCTCTACAGAAACATTACCATCACTTAGTTAAAAAAAATATTTTGTAGATGTTTTATTTGCTAGTATTGAAATAGTGCAGAGAGCTAAAAAGGGGCTGACAGCCTTCAGAAGGTGATGGGTTCTTGTACATGGAACAGGTCAGTTAATGCTGTTAAAGCCTCACCTTTCTGTTTATGAGAAGAATGTTTTACTGAAATCAGACGTTTTAGGGTGTATCCAAAGAGAACATAAGAACAGCCATATTGTGTCATACCAAAGATCTATCCAGCCCAGTATTCTTCCAACAGTGGCCAATACCAGATGCCCCAGAGCGAATGAACAGAACTAGTAATCATCAAGTGATTCATCCTCTGTTGCCCATTCCCAGCTTCTGGCAAACAGAGAGAGACAGCACTTACTATAAGGCAGTGGTTCTCAACCTGTTTATCATTGGGGGCTGCATATACAGCTCTCTGTGTTATGTGGGCTGCAACCACACAATATATATACATACTACCTGTATGGCCTTAAGGGTGTCACATGGGCCACAGCTGTGTGCTGATTGGGCCGCAAGCAGCCCACTGGCCACAGGTTGAGAACCACTGCTATAAGGTATGGGAGATATCACTTTTTTTTTTTTAGACCCATTTTCATTGATTCTCACTCCTTCATGCTTTCCTCTCTTCTTCTCTCCCCCCCCCATACCCCCCGTCTTCCCAGCCCATATTCTTATCCAACTCTGGCCTCCCCATTCTCTTCCACTTTGCCACATCTCTCCCAGTCTGTCTCCCTTCTTCTTCTGGTGGCTTTTTCTTGAGCCTTGCTGACTCTCACCAGTCTCTTTTCCCAGAAGAGTGGCCTGCATCATGACAATAGTTCTTCTTAGTCTTTCTCCAGTAGAGTAGCTCTGCTTGGCCATATGGGGGACCATAGTATTCTTGGTTTCTCATTCCCCATTTCAGGCAGGGAAAAGGGACTCTTCTTGTCACTCAGTATTTGCAATTCCTATGGCCAAATAAACACCATTTATTAATCCCAGTTGGTCATTTGGTGGAGCAATGATTGCTACAACAGAAATTCTGGACAAGTGGTTGAAAATTATTGGTGGAGGGAGTGGAAGGACTGATCCATTTAAGCACAAAAATGCATGTCCCAAATATCTAGACATATTTAGATATGCTCCTTCTGATTTCTGATGTTATAGCAGATTGGGATATTACACTTTCTTGCTCAGGGATGAAAGTAAGTTAGAGGACTTACCGGTACTCTGGAGTCCTGAGCAGGAGGTGTGGCCTCAACCGGAAGAGGTGTGGCCTCAGCCGGAAGCGGCGTGGCCTTAAATCCCCGGGCCCTTTAAATCTTGATTTAAAGGGCCAGGGCTCCAGCTGCGGTAGTGGCGGCTGGGAGCCCGGGGCCATTTAAATCGCCCTCGAGCTACCAGCTGCAGAGGCGGATGGGAGCCCCGGGGCTCCAGCGGGCATTTAAAGGGCCCGGGGCTTCAGCTGCTGCTACCGCCCCAGCCCTTTAAATGCCCACCGGAGCCCCACCGCCGTTACCCCAGGGCTTTGGCAGCAGGGCTCTGGCGGGGATTTAAAGGACCGGGGCAGTAGCGGTGGCTGGAGCTCCAGGGCTCTTTAAATCCCCACCAGAGCCCTGCCACCCCTACCCCAGGGCTTGGACAGCAGGGCTCAGGCCGGGATTTGAAGGGCCCTGCGGGGGGGTAGCAGTGGCTGGAGCTCCGGGGCCCTTTAAATCCCCGCCGCCGCTATCCCAGGGCTTTAAATTGTCCTCTCAGAAAGCCGGTCCTGGTACAGTGCACCGGCTCTTACTGGTGCGCCGTACCGGCTTACTTTCACCTCTGTTCTTGCTGCTCATGAAATTATCTCTGTTGCTGTTTTATTGCAAGGCTAGATGAGGTGTTAGCTAAAAAGTAGTGCACAACTGAAGCTTGTGATATAGCTGGGAGATTTAACTTGACTTTACTTATAAAATCATTCAGTAATTTAAAATCAGTTTATTGACCTTACTTTCAGCACACCTAGAGGGCAGAGTAAAATGTCATTCATTTTCAAATGAATGATTGAACCCATACAGTGTAGAAGCCTGAATTCCTAGGAGAGCACTCTTTAGTGAAGAGAGAAAGTAATTTACATTATTTATGACTATGTCACATGCAGCACATATTAAACCAGGTGTTAAAAAAGGATTTTTAAAAGATACAGTGTTAGACCAAATTCATACCTGGTATAATTCCATTAACTCAATGGAGTTACATCAGGGATTCATTTGGCCAAAAATGTTCAATATTAATGCACAATTTTTATTTAAGAACTGCTGTTAAAGATTAAAGCTGTTAGTCATGCATAGTTTTTAAAATTAATATGACTCACATTAGACACAGTAGATAATTCACCTCTGGCATAAGCCAGTGGTATTGTGCTCTTACATCAGCAATGAATTTGTCCCAATGGCTCATTAATAGAGCTAGCTGAATAGTGGGAAAGAAATATTTGGAGTCTTGTTGTCAGATTGAATTAGGACTGAAAACTCACAATATAAGCTATTGATCATATCGGGTCAATAGAGGTATATGTCATTGGATTAGCTGCAAAACACAGCATGACACCATGTGAGGTATGTAGAGCTTCATGTTCTACTAATCCAGTGGAGTACAGCTTTGGGGCCATCCATACAGTCATCCAAAAGAGTCCTGAAACCACTGAAATATTTTTTTCCACAAATAAACTAAAATTCAGGGTGTGTGTTTGTTTGTTTTTTATTCTTTTTTTTAAGGCCAGAATGGTCCGTTATGTTTATCTAGTCTGGCCTCCAGCATGACACAGACCAGTAATTTCAAGGAAAGTTCATAGTAGTTTCTGCTTCAAGCCCCCAATTCTGTTTAAGCTATTACATATGCAAATACTTATCTAGGCTCCTGCAACTTTGATTTGGAATAAAAATGACATGAGCTAGATCTAAAGAAAATGGTGGGGTGTTCACACAGATATAGCTTTGGTGGTTCAGCATAGGCCTTTAGCACTGGGAAGCTTCTGAACATAGCCCATTTGACGCTGCTTCTTCTGTCCTGTGATGAGGTGGTTTACAAATCTTGGGTCTCAGGTAGACAAGATATAGTGGGGAGGCAGCCTTAGAAGTAGCCATGTTTAGGTAGGCCCGGTGTAACTGTTAGGCGAACTAGGCGGTCGCTGAGGGTGCCAAGATTTGGGGGTGCCAAAAAGCAGTGCCCCCAATTTTTTTTTCCCACTATTGCTGGTCACTTCCGTGTTTGGTCTCAGCCCAGCCTCTCCAAATGGAGCTGTTGGGAGGTTTACTTAGTTTGTGTAACGCCGTTGAAACGGCCTTTGTGGTGCATTTTTCTCTGGGACAGGTTTGCTCAGTGGCGCACCCGGGTAGCCTGGAGCGCAGCACGGCAGCGAGCCCAGCTCCAGAGAGCTAGCAGGGTCTCCTGGGGCATGGCCGCCAAGGTCACCCAGCAAGCACCTGACAGGGGAATCTCCCTGTTAGCAGCGGCGTGGAGCCTCACGCGTTTCCAAAGGAACAGGTGTGTGGTGGCCATGACCTGCCTGGGTGGGCCTGGGAGAACCTGCCTGCGCGATGGGATGATACCCCGATGGGAGTCAGTGACAACCTGTAGCGTGGGGCTCGCTGCGGAATAAGGCAACGCACATCCTGGCACCGAGCCCTGCTGCATTTCCAGCTCCGGCCATGCCGTGTGGGCCATAAGCCGCCAGGTGGGAGAGGCCTGACTGGGTCGGTCCTTCTGCCTCATTTCCAAACGTGAGCGGAGCTGTGCCATGGGCATCGCATCTGCTGAAGCAACCCCGTGCCTAGGTTGGACAAGGACCGAGCCTGGCCGGATTCCCACAGGGCTGGGGCACACCAGGGCTGAGCAGACAGGACCCGGGGTGGGGGGGTCTCTGCCCAGCCACAGTGACAGGGAACCAACAGGGAACACACCCGGGGTACCAGGTGGCTCCCCTTCCCCTAAACAGTGTCTGGGTCGGGGTGAGTGAACCCGGGCAAAAACATGCGTGCAGCTTGGGGGGGGACCAGGAGCGGGAGCCCGCCCTTGCAGCGGCAAAAAACTATTCCTTTGGCCAAGAAATTATCCCCCGTTCTTAAAAGTTTATAATAAGTTTATAAAGAAGTTAATCCTTCTTTATAATAAGTGATGCTCCGGGGGGGTGGGGGTGGGGGCGCAAGGTGGAAGTTTCGCCGAGGGCACAAAATATCCTTGCGCCGGCCCTGCGTTTAGGGAACAAGCTTGGACTGGACTGGATTATATCTTGTTGTTCATTTGTTTGGTAATAGAATCACACACCAGTAGAGTGCTACATTTAGACCCCAATCAAGAAATATGGGCTGTCCTGTACAGCGGAATGGAGAGTCCTCTGCTTGGGCACAGCACAGTGACTTCCTACTCACTACTTCCCCAGTGATGCCATAGCTCCTGTTCAGACCTGCAATAGACACTCTTCCTCTTCCCACCCTTTTTAAAATGCAGAAAAAGGAGAAAATAGCCATAGCATTAATGGCATTTTAAAATGCACAACTTTAATTTTTACTTTAAGTGGAGAATGGAAAGTAGTAGCTTCTAACATAAGTATCATGCAAGAAGGGACAATTCTTGAGGGAAAGTAAAGAAGGCAGTGGTCAAAAATGCTTTGCACAGCACTGAGTTTTTCAGTACCAGTGTAAAAAGCTGCTACCTGCCACTGAAACCTGAAGCTGTTTCAATTTCCTCAATCAAACCAGTAATTGATGGAATTGATGTTTGTTATTGGCTGCTAGAATTATGATAGCCTGTTGCTAACAAAAGAGGCTTTCTCTCAAACTGGAGTGGGACAGAATAGAGCCAGTAAATGTTCCAGTTTCTCTCTAAAAATTTATATTTACTTTCAGAGAGAGAAAAGGGTGTGGGGGGGGAGACCTCTGGCATTATAGTGTTAAAAATGATTTAGCCCAAGTAATTTAAGAATAGAAGTGCTGTTCAAGCTCCCCAAAGGGTGAGTCAGAATACTAAGGGCATTTTACTGATCAGCGATTTATGTGTATTCATACTAAGTCACTAAATGAAGGTTGTTTTGAGTGCGGGAAATCAATGACTCCTAAAGATTTAAAATATCATAAGAGACCAATTGCAGTTTGCTGGAAGCATAAGATAAGTATTTTCTACTGGGATCTTCAAACAAACTCCAGGGAGTTGAGTGCTTAACTTCCATAAGTTCCTTTGAAACATCAACACAAGAGTTGGAATTATCAGTGTATTTTGTATTTGCCTGCTGTAAACAATTACTTACTAGTATAATGAATTAGGTACCATGGGTGTAAAGAGGGAGAGAGAAGATAATGCTATGTACTGTATCTATGACAACTAACACTAGCTGAGGATCTGCCCCTGACTCAACCTCAGATAATTACTATGCTACAAAATAAGGTGACCCTGCATGGCTGGTATTTGTGAGCGTGAATCTTTCTCCTTTCCCCTGAACTGAGTTGAGGAGCTATTTTAAAAAAAAAAATGAAGGAAATGAGGATGAGGCCTAAGGAGAAGAAAAAACTTCAAATAGGATAATGTCACTGTCAAGGTTCCTCCCCCACTCTGAACTCTAGGGTACAGATGTGGGGACCTGCATGAAAAACCTCCTAAGCTTATCTTTACCAGTTTAGGTCAAAACTTCCCCAAGGTACAAAATATTCCACCCGTTGTCCTTGGATTGGCCGCTACCACCACCAAACTAATACTGGTTACTGGGGAAGAGCTGTTTGGACGCGTCTTTCCCCCCAAAATACTTCCCAAAAACCTTGCACCCCACTTCCTGGACAAGGTTTGGTAAGAAGCCTCACCAATTTGCCTAGGTGACTACAGACCCAGACCCTTGGATCTTAAGAACAATGAACAATCCTCCCAACACTTGCACCCCCCCCTTTCCTGAGAAATGTTGGATAAAAAGCCTCACCAATTTGCATAGGTGACCACAGACCCAAACCCTTGGATCTGAGAACAATGAAAAAGCATTCAGTTTTCTTACAAGAAGACTCTTAATAAAAAAATAGAAATAAATAGAAATAAAGAAATCCCCCCTGTAAAATCAGGATGGTAGATATCTTACAGGGTAATTAGATTCAAAAACATAGAGAACCCCTCTAGGCAAAACCTTAAGTTACAAAAAAGATACACAGACAGAAATAGTTATTCTATTCAGCACAATTCTTTTCTCAGCCATTTAAAGAAATCATAATCTAACACATACCTAGCTAGATTACTTACTAAAAGTTCTAAGACTCCATTCGTGGTCTATCCCCAGCAGAAACCCAGCATATAGACAGACACACAGACCCTTTGTTTCTCTCCCTCCTCCCAGCTTTTGAAAGTATCTTGTCTCCTCATTGGTCATTTTGGTCAGGTGCCAGCGAGGTTACCTTTAGCTTCTTAACCCTTTACAGGTGAGAGGAGCTTTCCCCTGGCCAGGAGGGATTTCAAAGGGGTTTACCCTTCCCTTTATATTTATGACAGTCACTCAGGAGCTTAAAGAGAAGCTTGGGGTACCAAAGTGCACTTTTTCTTATCGATCAGTGAGATACTTTGTTACAATTACTATTGAAGAACAGGAAAGACTCCCACAGCTTGTGTGAAACTCTTTTCTGAAAATAATAATTGACTCATGGAACTGTCTGATCTCTAGGATTTACAAATGTATCAGCTCCCCAGATCTCAAACCACTACCCACAGATAATACAGTGTAAGCAGGGAGGAAGCATGGTTCTGGGCTTGAGCATTTTGACTGATTCTATTGCTGACTCAGCATCCAACCTTGCAAACAACTGTGCATAGGCAATTTGCTGTGCCTATATGGAGCCCTGTTGACCTAAGTGTGGCCCTGGGAAGGCATGCTGCAAACTGCAGGATTGAGGCTTTGCTGTATTGACTTTGGGGAAGTAATTTAATCTACCTACTTTATATTTTCCTCATAGGTAAAACTATCTACCCCACAGGGGTTTGGCTTTGCAGTTTGTAAAGTGCTTGGAGTTCCTCACATCAGAAGTATTACAGATGTCCAAAGTATTTATTATTATGCTATCTATTTACTATTAGGGCCTTTGGAATCTCAGTGGACCAAGATGAGACAAATGCTGCCAATACAAATATAATGTTTCTATAGATTTATGATTATCTTTATAAAGCTCTTATGTGTCACTTCAAAATGATCCGCTATGCTGAGTTGTGCCAGCTCAGAATTTGGCCCAAGATCTTCACTCCCTTCTCACTTCTGTAAATAAGAAGCAGCTGCACAGAAGTATAATTGCAG
Source organism: Eretmochelys imbricata (assembly GCF_965152235.1). Classification (NCBI taxonomy): domain Eukaryota; kingdom Metazoa; phylum Chordata; order Testudines; family Cheloniidae; genus Eretmochelys; species Eretmochelys imbricata. The sequence continues at coordinate 69,877,529 of NC_135573.1, forward strand.
TAAAACTGGTCCCAGTGTGGAGAATTGGGATGATAGCATTTGGTAGAGGCTTAAGGGAAGGGAGTATAATTCAATGAAGCCAGAATGTAAAGGTCAGGCAACCAAAATCCCAATCTCAAAGCAGGACTGCTCTGTTCTGTTGCACAAAGAGTTTCTAGTAATACTTAAAGCAAAGGTGACTAAGGACCAGATTCTTAAACACCTTACTCCATAAACAGGCTGACTGATGCCAGTGGGGCTACTATCCAACAAGTAAGGTAAGGTACTATCCAAAGTAAGGTACAACCAAAGGTAGGTACTATCCAACAAGAAGGAAGAGAAGGTACAACTTCTCTACAACCAAAGTAAGGTACTATCCAACAAGGGTAGGGGTACAGAAACTTGACCAGTGTAGCATTAAAAATTCAGAAGGATACTCTAACATTAGTGCATTTGATTAGTTTAATGTTTTTGTTCTATTCAGGGAAATTAAGTGTAATTTTGCCTTTCATTTGTTTTACATGAAAATGAAAAAGGGGAGAGGATTGAGTTCTGCTCTGTTAAACCAGTGCAGATCTCGTGGTGTGTTCAGTAATTGCATCACAAAATTGATTTGGTTCCCAAATCAACCAGGATTCTATCTCTAATATACTCTAATCAGGTAGCTTCAGTTGATTGGATTATAGGCATCTACTATTGTCTCTGCCTAAATAGTGACATTATCACTGTTATTACTGGGGGAAAACAGTGTTTTTCAGATGTGTGTTGCAGGCTGATATTTCTGATTATTATTTGCTTTCTCTATTTGAAAATGTCTTCTGACACCTGTGGGTAAATATGACACTGATCCATTACACATAATGCTAATAAAACACTGAAAGATTGCAGTATGTTCAGCATATCGCCCCAGTACAGTATGTCTAGCATCCCTGCAAAGTTGTATATAAAGAGACAATAGTACCTGGCAGCAAAAGCTCCAGATATCTGTTGCGTGGCATTATCTCTTTATCCAGATAGTGAGATAAATTAATCCCTATTGACACTTTAATCAGTGGAGTTACCCAAGGCATGACTATGTCTCAATGCATTCAGGCTATTTGCTATATCCCCAGTAGAATAAGTACCATGCCTGGAACTACTGTTGATGCATCCAGTGTAAAAATATGTCATTGTACCTTTAAATTTATAGCAGGAATATCTGTGGAAGAGGAGATGGGGGAATATGGGGAAGGCTCTAGGCAGAAGATTTGTAGTGAAACAAAGAGAACATAGGGTTAATGTTCCAATTATTCTAATGAAGTTCCTTGCTCAGAGTTAGAAGTGACTTGTCTGTGATTCTTTACCATTATCATGTGACAATAGTCAAGTATCGCTTAGAAACAGTGTGTTCATGGCAATACGACAGTGGTTTCCCACCATGGAAAAGCAGGCAACATCTTTCCACAACAGTGATGGCAGTTTGTCCTTCATTCTTTCTCCTTTCCTGCTGAAACCCAAACAAACTGTTTCCCCTCAAGTAGGGTTGTTGCAGAGATTACAGAAAAAATACCTTGGAATTCTTATTAGAGGCCAAAAATTTCAACAGCTGCTTCAGAACCATCTAGAAGAGGGGAAAGAAAATGTTGAATCTTTAATCAAAGACCTGCAGGAGAAGTTCCTGAATAACAGTGGGATGAGATTAAACAGTGCTATGAGAAAGTAAATAAAATTGGAAATCTGCTGGTGAATCACTTGATAGATGGCAAATCCTCAGTAAGTATGTCCAGGACTATTTGCTATAAACAAATGATCTGTGAAAAAGTTTAATCACTGTTATTAGCACTACCTGGCTAAAATCTATCTACGATTGGATTTGTAATGGACAGATTCTGGTATCCTTAATCAAGCAGACTAACATCTCATTTGGCATTAAGTCCCACTGATTTCAATGTAATTCCTAGTCAAAGTAAGAAAGGGTGTCAGGATGTTGCCCTAAGCTTGAACAGTCCATGTTAGAGTCTGATTTTGGAAATCAATGGTACTGCTCAAGATGAGTAAAGATTGAAGACAATTTTGGTTTAAATTAAATTTGTTCTAAGTGGACTCAAGATAGCCTAAAAATGTTCCTCTTAAACCAAAGTCAGTGCCCACACAGGGGTTTGTACCAATGTAACTATATTGGCTTAAGTTCAGACATTAGGTTATACTAGTGCAATGTTCTTATGTAGACAAGCCTTAAGTAAGGACAAAGTAAACACTGAGTAAGGACTTCAGGACTGGCCCTCTGTGCCTTTCATCCCAAAGGCTTGCTTTGCGCTTTACATAACAGGTATCTCATGCACTTGGGTAGCATGATGGGGGTGTGTGAGATGAATACCTAGATAGAGATTCACTGGAAGTCAAATCCACCAGTCAGATACAAGATTGTAATAAAGTAATCTGCTGCATAAAATATAGTTAGTGGATAAATCAGACCCTCAGCCCTGGGGAGCCCAGACTGGAATGCTTGCCTACAAACCAAGATTTCTAAAGTGAGCTGTAGCTCATGAAAGCTTATGTTGAAATAAATTCGTTAGTCTCTAAGGTGCCACAAGTACTCTTTTTCTTTTTGCGGATACAGACTAACACGGCTGCTACTCTGAAACAATACATGAATGGACAGAGATCTTCTGTTTACCTAGAGTAGGTTCATTAGCCTTGTGGGACTAGATTGACTTGAACTACACACCTCAGCCTGAGCTATCTAGACATTGGCTCTGAGTATGAAAGAATAAGTTGCTATATTACCCATCTTGGAGCAGGTGGAGATAGCAGGAAAGGGGAAATCTTGGCTCCAGGTCTCAATGCATTTGTCAGGACAGATGAGCTAGTGTGTGGGGGAGTGTCAGGCTGGCAGCCTTTGGAACAGAGAAGCAGGAAGTGAATTGTAGCTCAGAGGGGTATCTCTGAGAGACCATCCCTCCAGTGGGTTCGTTCTGGAGTGGAGCACACCACCCTTTGCCTTACAGTCCAATCTAGGCCTCAGTGAGTGCTCACAGAACCTGAAGTGCAACACCACATCCCCCCAAAGGCAATATTTTATAATACCAGTTTGTGTATGTAAGTAACAGGAGTGTTGCAGGGCCTAATTTTGTTTGTAAAACATGTTGAGAAACTTGGATGAAAGATGCTGTAGTAAGCACACATAGATGAATTGCAAATAGTTTGTGATTTATGTACAATCCTTGTATATCATTGTAAATCTCTATGGCAGTAAACATACATTTAATAACAGGGGCGGCCCACAACATTTTGGCACCTGAGGCGGGAAGCTCAAATGATGCCCCCATGCCCCCTTGCTTGGGCCAAAACTTTGAAAGGTCTCAATTCTGCCTTCTTCGTGTTCTACTCCTCTCATTGTACTGCTCTGCTGCCTACCCCAATAAAGGAGAACTAACAACTTAAAATGCCTTGTTCAAAAATTTTAAGTAACACTTAACTTTCAAATGCCTGAACAGCAAATGTAACTTTTCTTGTCTGCATAGTAAACACTGGCATTTGTATCTGTTTGAATAATCAAAGTGGTGCTTTCCGTGCCTTCTTGGTTGCAAAGATTTGAACTGCTTCCTGCTGAAGGTCCATAGTCCGGGCCAGCTCATGCTCTATTGAGATGGTTGCAAGGCCAACCAGCCTCTCCTGTGTCATTGTGGAGCTTAGATGTGTTTTTATTAACTTCAGCTTGGAGAAGCTGCGTTCTCCACTGGCAACTGTTACAGCAAGTGTTAGAAGTATGCACAGAGCAACAAAAGCATTTGGAAAGAGGGTGGTCATCTTATTTGTGCACATATATTCCAGAACAGCCTTTGGAGTTGATCCTGATGAAATGTATCAGCTCCACAATTTTAAGGAAATTTCCATTGTTTGGCACATACAGCTGATCTGAAGCGCCACGCAGTGCTAGGTTTTGGGTTGCAAGCATTCTCAAAATGGCAATGAGCCTTTTCAGAACATTTTGCCAGTAAAGAGACTCTGATGCAATCTTCTCTTGATGCTGATCATCTCTGGTGGACTTTAATCTTAGTCTCATCTCAAACTCTTTCCACCTATGGAATGCTCTCTGGTGATTTGCTGCCTTCTCATGGCATGCCAGATTTCTAGCCAGATTTTTCCAGTCCTTTGTTCCTGTAGAACCCAACGTGGCTGGAAGAGTTTGCAACAAAAACAGTAAGCAGTATTCTGGGTTTTTAAGTACATAAGCCATTGCCTCTCCACTTCTTCACCATTGGGGATTTCACGCCAGTAATGTGTTGGATGAAAACTTCTATTTTAATTGTCTTGGGGAACATGAAGTTTTTCACTTGCTGTGGCCCATGCAGTACAAGGAAGTCCCTCTGGCTACTGCTCAAGTGGGTCCACAGTCTTGGATCAGCTAGACTTAAGGAACTAAACTCAGCAAAAGCTGTTTCTTACACTTCCACCACACTCTTCTCTGATCTATGCTTTTTTTTTCTTTGGGAATGTGCATGATTACATCCATTTGAGATGGAGATATGGATACTGCAGTAGCTGTCAGGTCACCTCTACTCTGACTAACTGGAAGATCAGGCATCCCCTCACCACTCACATCCTCACTGGGGCCAGAAGGCTCACTGTGAACATTTGTGTCTATGTATCTCAGGAGAGCTCCTTCCTGCTTAGACAGAAAAGCTTCCTTTGCTTGCTTTCTTTTTTCTGAATGCTGTCCCAGAGGGGCATTTTCTTTTTTCACTCATGACTGCTGTTTTTGTGCCAGCTATAGTGACTCTCAACACTTAATTGAAGGGGACAAATAAGCAGGGTGGTAGCAGGGCCTGAGTGAGGGAAGATATCAGCATCTTAAGGGTCTAACTGGCTCCTGCTACTTCAGTTGACTGCCTGTTCTCCTCGAGTGGGTTCAGGGAAGCAGCAAGAAACAGGAAGCTCCCTGAGAAGCTGGTGTTTAATCAGCCCAGGCTCCTGGGGATGCTAGAGAGGTACATAAGAGGCTCCTCCTCCTCTCTCCCTGCTGCTTTCTGTTATTTCCTCTCACCTTTTCTCCTGCCTGCCTGTTATATCTCTTGTGCCCTCCTTCCTCCAGCACAGCACTCCACCATCTCTGTGCATCTAGAGCAGAGAGAATACATATGCACCAGCAGCAGACACAATTTTCTACGCTCTGGGTCCTAGTGGCGCCCCCCCCCGCCCCCCAGTCTGGCACCTGAGGCTACCGCCTCAGTTCGCCTCATGGTAAGGCCTGCCCTGTATTTAATAAACTTCCCTGTAGGAGCTTTTTAAAGTGTCTGCAAGTACCAGTTAGAATTTTATTCCTCCTAAATTTGTAAAGCAGTGAGAACATAGATTACATAAAGGATTAGATTCACAAATGGCAGTTGGGTCACTGCTAAAAGGTTGCCCCCTTATTTTGTATTAATTCCAATTCCTATTACGTTACTTGTCTCTTTCAAAAAAGACCATGAATTGTTGCTCCCCAAATAATAAGCCAGGGGAAATATGCTATTACTGGACAATAGATTTGTCACCAAGTGTTCTGAGGGAAATATTGTTGTGGTGGAGAGGGAATGGATTTTTTTTCCAGTGGAAATAACCCTGTAACCATTGTTTGCAGTGTTGCTTCCCTGACCTGAAGAAGAGCTCTATGTAGCTTGAAAGCTTCTTTCTTTCACCAATGGAAGTTGGCCTAATAAAAGACATTGCCTCAACCACCTTGTCCCTGTAATCACTGTCATTTTGCACCCCAAAAAGAACATGTTTGTCTCTGTACTGAGCTCGCTGTTTACTGACAACACTTGTGGAACCAGCCGTGGGTCACAGGGCATTAATATCACAGAGCTCTAGGCATTGTACACAACATGTGGTAAGACTGTTTTTGTGAATGGCTTTTTCTCTCTCGCTTCCTAAAACAAATCTTTCCTTCCACTTTGTACAGTATACAGAACAATTCCACCTGGAGCTCCTTCACCTCTGCATAATTTCAAAAGCAAGAGAGACACTGTTTGTAGTTAGAAATGTGTGAGATTCTTCCTGTTTCTATCTTGTTGTTGTTTTTAGTATAATTCACTCAATCTAAAGCTTCTACAGGGCAGACAGGATTTTGGGCTATGTGGTCCTTTCTCATATTGTAGAGACACAAGAAATAGAAGCCCAAATTTTTGTTTTTTTATCTCAAAATCAGGTTTCATTCTATTGAAGAGTACTATTGATTTGTAACACGTGGTCATTATGGGAGGGTTCCATGATGGTACTTAGGCATGAATTCTGGCTCCATTGCTATCCACAAAACTGCTGAATCATGAAGGTGACTAAACTCAGTTGGGGTATTCGTATGCTACAATTAGACACCCGCGGCTGACCCATGCCAGCTGACTCAGACTCAGGTGGCTCAGGCTAGACTTTTGGGCTCGCGTTGCAGCCAAATGCCTATACTGCAAATAAACAGCTCTTCTGCAGCCTGAGCCTTAGTCAGCTGGCTTGGGCCACCTACAGGTGTCTAATTGCAGGGTAGACATACCGTTGGTAGCTCTGGGTTTTTCACAGTAAAAGTCCCTTTAGTGCCTAAGTTTCTGGCTGTGAGCATGCACACTGCTGCCTCACTTTAGGCATCTGGATTCCTGTCTCCTGCCTGAGCTGCCACCTACCTTTTCCTCATTCTCCTCCTCCTGCTCTTGCTGCTAGCATTTTGTTGCCATCATTCCCTCAAAAACCAGTGTAGGCACCTCAGCCTCCTGACTCCAGGCAGCAGATTCCCATTTGTGGATTGCGAAGATGACATAGGTACCTCTCTGCCCCAACCCAGAGCCCAGAGTTAAGTGCCTAGCTCCATGAGAGGGGCGGAGCTTAGCATATGTTCCTCTCCCTGGCCTCCCTCATTAGTTAGTTTAGGTATCTTCCTGCCTAGCATGCTGGCTTTTGTGGACCAAATTCTCATTTCTAGGGAGCCTAGGGGCCTAAGTCAGCCTTTTGTGGATCACAATGTCATTCCTAAAAAGAAAAGGAGTACTTGTGGCACCTTAGAGACTAACAAATTTATTTGAGCATAAGCTTTCGTGAGCTACAGCTCACTTCATTGGATGCGTTCAGTGGAAAATACAGTGGGGAGATTTATATACATAGAGAACATGAAACAATGGGTGTTACCATACACACTGTAACGAGAGTCATTCCTGTGATTTTTCTAGGCACATCAAAGTTAGGTGCTGTGGGGCTCAGTGTTGCAGTGCTTAGGTCCACCCTATGTGCTGATCGTTTGGAGAAATATTCTGGTGCTTTGGCCTTCTATATTGGGCTTTTAATTTATGGAAAGTGATCCTTATCTAGATAGGGTGACCAGAGTCTCATTTTTAATGGGGCAGTCCTGTATTTAAGCCCTCCTGTATCCTGATGTTTTCTTAAAAATGGGCCATATTTTCTGCCTCCCCCCACCATCAGTGCTGGCAGGTCCTGCTGCTGGCCAGATCCCTGCTCTCCATCCACCCACCCACCAGCGATGAGTGGGGGGAGTCCAGGGGCCGATGATGTAGGTGGGTGTGCAAGGCTGGGAGCGGGGCAAAGCTGCAGCATGCAGCACCAGGCCACTCCCCCGCAGACCATCAGCGCAACCCCTGCTGTGTGTTGGCTCTGGAGTGGGGGCAGGGAGCGATTTCCAGCCTGTTCCTGCCCCAAACCTGCAGCCACCACAGCAGCCCCCCGGGAAGGGGCTTAACACCCTCTTTGCCTACCCCTTCCCCTCACTGCCCTGAGTCCTGCCTGCAGGGAGCACAGGGCTGCTCTATCCCCTAGGCACCCTCCCCTGCTGAGCCACCTCTCTGGCCAGGCTCCGTGGCCACTGAAGACCCCTGCAGTCTGGTTCTCTGGGCCCTGGTGCACAATGCAGCCTTAGGGCTTAACCCCTTCCAACCCAAATTGTAGCCAGGGTACAGGAGCAAACTGGGTTATATCGGTGGCCAGCAGCAGCCTGGAGGTGTTAGCTGCCTTTTAACACTGTGCAGGCAGGAAGGGATGAGCTCTGAAAAGACAAGGGCCAAGTCATCCCTCCCTCACCTCCTCCCCTGTGGATGGAAGTAGGAGTTTACACTCATTACATGTGTGACAGGTTCCCCCCCCTTTAGGGTGCCACTTGGAACTGGGGTACCACTGAGCCTGCCTGACCCACAAGGCTCCCTTTAACCCTGGGCTCCCTTTAACTGTATTGCTGTGACAAGCTGCAGACATGCTCTCAGTTTCACATTTTCACCAGCACACATACAGGTAGGGATACACCCAGCTGTTGTAACATGCAAACAGGCTTTCTGACTAGCCCTTGCATGGGAAGGCTTCAGCTAAGGAACTGCCCAGATACTGAAGTGCACACCCCTTTCTAGAGTATAAACCCAAAATTATCTTGCACTGCACAGAGAATTATACAGCGTAAGCTCATGAAATTTGCCCCTTCCCTCAATGTGGACAGAGAGATGCAACAGCTTTTTGCCCCCCCCCCCCATTATGAATTCCATATACAGGGTTTTAGACAAAATAAAAACCAGTTTATTAACTACAAAAGATAGATTTTAAGTGATTATAAGGGACAGCAAACAGATCAAAGCAGATTACCCAGCAAATATAACAAAAACACAATCTAAACTTAAGATACTAAAGAAACTGGTTACAAGTATCAGAGTAACAGCCGTGTTAGTCTGTATCCGCAAAAAGAAAAGGAGTACTTGTGGCACCTTAGAGACTAACCAATTTATTTGAGCATAAGCTTTTGTGAGCTACGATGACGTGAGCTGTAGCTCACAAAAGCTTATGCTCAAATAAATTTGTTAGTCTCTAAGGTGCCACAAGTCCTCCTTTTCTTTTTGTGGTTACAAGTAGTAATTTCTCACCCTAAATGTTGTCCTAGGCAGATTGCAGATATTCTTGAAGGCCAGCTGCACTTGCCTGTAGCTTAAAACTTCAGATATTTCACTCACAGGCTAGACAGCCTTCCAGCCTGGGGTCAGTCCTCCTCCCCTCATTCAGTCTTTATTTCTTAGGGCATGTCTTCACTAGCAACTTTAAAGCGCTGCCACGGCAGCGCTTTAACATGGCTGTATAGTCGCGGCACCAGCGCTGGGAGAGAGCTCTCCCAGTGCTATAAAAAACCACCCCTGAGTGCTGCAAGTTTCAGCGCTGTAAACTGTCAGTGTAGACAAGGCCTTAGGTGTTTACAACAGTCATCTTGGGCGGGGATGCAGTGAAGAACGAACCCTGATTATGTCACTACCTTAAATGGGTTTTACATATGGCGGGAATCCTTTATCGTCTTATGTGATTCCCACCCCGGTCAGGAAAAATACTAGTATTATGGTGTCCAGTATCAGGTGACTTGATCACATGACCCTGCATCCATAATGCAAAGGCTGTTTGTAGCATCCCCAGGAAGGCTTCTCAGTGGGTGATTAGCATCTTCAAAGACCTATTGTTTTCTGTAATGGCTCTTCCCAGCGAGACATAGACTGATTGCATTCTGCCTAGTGGGCATTCCCTCCGTGTAAACACATTTGTAATAGATGCATAGTCAATATTCCTAACTTCAGATACCAAAATGATACATGCATATGGATAGGATAATCATATTCAGTAGCTCATAACCTTTCCAATGATATCTCACATGCCTTATTTTATATCAAATACATCATAGTTATGCCATGATCATATCATAACAATATCTCTAGGAAGAATATGGGGCGTAGTGCCATAACATGGTTGGTGAAATCTAAGTATACAACTCTCAACCATTTTGGGGTTTGTGCCCTGCTTCTTAACAATCTGCTCTGAGGCTGATATTCTGGCTCATGAACCATTCCAGACAGTGTGGATTTTGTTGATACTTACAGTGAGCAGCATGATGACAGTGCTTTGGTGGTATTTAACCTTATGGGAGAGATCAGGTGGATCTCCCAAATGGGTTTGGCAATAGGAGTGCCAGAAAGGTAGGTCAAATGCCTTTCTTTCCCAGCTACCAGGACTTCTGTTTGAGGTATTTATTTCACATTTTGTTTTTATTAATTTTGCACGTTCAATGACACATGTTAATCAAGGAGAAATATGCATGGGAAGGACCTAAAGTTTTATTTTCTGAAAAATGTTGCTTTTTTCCCCTCATGAAACTTCCCTTGTAGTTGAGTTTCATTTTCTTTTACCTTTAGCTAATTGTTGTGCTGTATTTGATACTGGCCAAATGAGAGAGAATTTATTTTCAGTGCAGTTTCACTTGACATTTGTGCTTTAATGCTAGACATAGATCAATGAGACCTTTCTCTCTCAAGGCTGCATCAATGTTCATTACTAAACATACTAAATCAACACTGGCTTCCTGGGAAATTTTATTGCAATTAGGTTCTGTACAGGTGCCCCTTTCAGTTAGAAACAGTAAAATATTCTCTAAGAGAATCAGGCCACTCCTGTTTTAGTCAGGTGGAAATAATTCATCCTTCCCCATAATTTGTGTAGGGAACACCACAGGCTATGGGGAGGGCAAAATGGTTGATCTCTCACCCCTCTGACACAGAGGTAGGCACAATCTAGGGCCAAATAACTAAGATCTCTAATCCCATACCCCCTTCTCCCTTTAATCACACACCTGTGCACCATATTGTAGTAACACTAGACATGGTTGAGTTATAGGTTACAAATATATTATCTAAGCGACATAATATCTTATTCTGTTCTTAAAAACCAAACCTGAGTTCTGAAAATATATTCATTTATTTGTAAGATTCCACCAAGTACTTTAAATCAACAGTTTTCAATCTATAAATTGTTCCTGAACAGGTCATTTCAACTACTCAATATTTTTTGGTGTGTGATGGGTCGTATGTGTCACATTATTCTGTTTCTGCTGATCGCTTGGTCTAATGTGCATAAAATGATTGCCTTAAAGGAAATTAAGTGAAGGGATTGTCCTATGTCCTTAATTATCATGCAAGTACAGATCCAGTATTTTTTAATGTCATATCTCCTGAAAACCCTTACTATGTAACCAACACTCACTTCATTATTGTTGTATTCTTTAAGTGTTGGAAACTATTTAATACATTTTCAGGCAAAAATATAAATGGAACAAACTAAAGATCATTACTAATGGTGAGTTTAAAATCTGAGATCATCAAAACAAAAATTGCTTGTGTGTAGATCAAATCATGCAGCCTTTACTTAGGTAAAACTCCCATTGATATTAACGTGAGGACCGTAAAATTTTGCTCTGCAATGCTGGGACAGCTACTTGTATTAGAATGGAAAGGACTGATGAGCAATGCTGTGTTGTGGCCATCAAGTCTTTGTGATGTATCAGAGTACTGAATATACAGTAAAGGGCAGCCTGCATGGACGCTGTTGTCTTAGTCACAGAAAAATGTTGTGTGTTGTTCATAGCTGTGAACTTAAAGTGAAAGTCATAAGCTACTGAATCTTCAGAAAGGTTTCTATAAGGGTGATGTAGCTGAAAAGAGCTGATAGTAAGTCAGTTATGAGGAACTTAAGGCTCTGAAGCTTTCCTAACAGGTCCTTCATGAAGTGCTTTCAAAAACATTTTTGTATGAAACTATTATGTATTTGGGCCCATTCCTATGGGAGGCTGAACACCATTAATTTCTTTTAACGTCAATTGGAATTGAAAATACCCATCGTGTAGCAAGTTTGAGCCTCTTATTACATCACCTAAACTAATCAACAATCTCCTTCCCCTCCCCCACGCCCATTCTGAAGCCTCCTGATCCTGCCATAGTTGCACAGAATTATTCAGAAATCTACAGAACTGGCTGCTTCACTCTGTAAACCCCAAGGGAAAAAATTGAATCTTTAATCACATTCATACAGCATTCCAGTCTCGTATTTCGTAAAAAGGGGGTTGTTAGTTTTGATCATAACAAACAAATTACATTTAAAGTCAAATGTTTGGTACTGTAGTAATTCCACCCACAAGGGAAAACCTATTTCAGTTATTATGACAACTTGATAGCCAGTCAATGGTCGTGTTGATCAAAAAATGGATATTTATAGGAAAAGAACACTACATAAAAGTAAATTTTGCCTTTATATAGTGTTTTTTCAACATCAATTTTTTAATATTTGAAAGAAGATTAATAAATAGAAATGCCAACTGTTTCTTTGGGAAAAAAATAGATCTGTGATAGCCTTTAATTTCAGCACAGAAAATCAAAGCTTTCCTTTTGGGGTTAGGACAAAACTGAAATTGAAGTGTGTGCCTGAGGAGTTCTCACATTTCAGACTGTAGAACTTCAAATCTTCACAATAGTCTACAGGAATGTATGGCTTGTTTTTTCTCTCCCCCCCCACCATGTTACCCCCTCCCCCGCCGCCCCATATAGTGTTCATTGTACCTATAGTACCTTATGGAGAGCTTAGCAGATTTAGTGCTTAAGGAGTTTGGTAGGGTGTTTTTGTTTTGTTTTTTTTTGTCTTGGAGAGTGATGAAGAATGGTGGGAAAATACTAGCAAACATTTTTTTTCAAATTTTTTCAAATTCTAGATCCCATTTCCATTTGTCAATTCTTGCATCCCTTTTTATTTGCTCCCCCATAAAGAGTTGTTCAAAGGTATATATTTTTCTATGGGTGCTTGACAGGAAGCTGTATTCACTTGAATATATGCATAAACATCTTTTTTAAAAAATTATAATTATGTGTGGATGTGTATTTGAAATGTTATTTAGTCATTCTGCACATACTATCAATGTAGGATTGGAAGTGAAGATGGTAGGGATGGAATGTGAAGAGAAAGCAACTGATTATACAAAACACCCCAAAAAACAACCTGATTGGTGATCACAAGAGAAGATGGGAAAAGAAGGGTACTGTGCTCTAGAAGCAGAAAGGTTGTTTGCCTGTAAATACTTTGGCTGGATCCTCAGTTAATATATATATCTGCACACTTCACTGCAGTCAACAGGGGCTATCGTGATTCACACAAGATGAGGATCTGGATCACTGTCTATCTTTCAGCTCAAGCATGGAGCAAGGAATCATAAGTGTGGACAAAAGTTGGTGATGGGAGGAGGGGATCTAAACCAATAGGCAACTGGACCCAAACTGACATTCAGAGGTGCATCACTGAGGAAAAGGAGGACAGCCAACAGCACCATTCACAGAGGAATAGGGACCACAGCTATTTTCTGAACAATTACAAATAAAGAATGCATTATGAATGATCAAAAAATAGAGCATGAGTTTTTTATTTAGTTTTTATTTCTTTAATCTGAGATTGTCATAAATATAAAGGGAAGGGTAAACCCCTTTGAAATCCCTCCTGGCCAGGGGAAAGCTCCTCTCACCTGTAAAGGGTTAAGAAGCTAAAGGTAACCTCGCTGGCACCTGACCAAAATGACCAATGAGGAGACAAGATACTTTCAAAATCTGGGAGGAGGGAGAGAAACAAAGGGTCTGTGTCTGTCTATATGCTGGTTTCTGCCGGGGATAGACCAGGAATGGAGTCTTAGAACTTTTAGTAAGTAATCTAGCTAGGTATGTGTTAGATTATGATTTCTTTAAATGGCTGAGAAAAGAATTGTGCTGAATAGAATAACTATTTCTGTCTGTGTATCTTTTTTGTAACTTAAGGTTTTGCCTAGAGGGGTTCTCTATGTTTTTGAATCTAATTACCCTGTAAGATATCTACCATCCTGATTTTACAGGGGGGATTTCTTTATTTCTATTTACTTCTATTTTTATTAAAAGTCTTCTTGTAAGAAAACTGAATGCTTTTTCATTGTTCTCAGATCCAAGGGTTTGAGTCTGTGGTCACCTATGCAAATTGGTGAGGCTTTTTATCCAACATTTCCCAGGAAAGGGGGGGTGCAAGTGTTGGGAGGATTGTTCATTGTTCTTAAGATCCAAGGGTCTGGGTCTGTAGTCACCTAGGCAAATTGGTGAGGCTTTTTACCAAACCTTGTCCAGGAAGTGGGGTGCAAGGTTTTGGGAAGTATTTTGGGGGGAAAGACACGTCCAAACAGCTCTTCCCCAGTAACCATTATTAGTTTGGTGGTGGTAGCGGCCAGTCCAAGGACAATGGGTGTAATACTTTGTACCATGGGGAAGTTTTGACCTAAGCTGGTAAAGATAAGCTTAGGAGGTTTTTCATGCAGGTCCCCACATCTGTACCCTAGAGTTCAGAGTGGGGGAGGATCCTTGACAGAGATACCAACAGTTCTCCATAAATTGGAACTGGTCATGTAATTCATCCTTAGAACAGCACAGCAGCAGTAATGTCCGTGCAAGCTTCCCTACGCCAACTCCCCTACGGTACGTGTGCCAGCTCATACCTGGAAGGGCCACAGCCCAAAACAAACTAGGTTAATCGTTTTGTCTTGCTCAGTTTGACAGCAATTATCAAGATCATTCCTGTGATTTGGATACATGACCATGTCACTGTCACTGAACAGCTATCTAATCCAAGATATATCTATGCATTTCTAATATATCACCATAAAGAGGAGCAAATTACAAAAGCTTTATATCAGATGTTATTCTGAAGTTATCGTTTTTAGTTTTTTAGAAATCAGGCTGGACGTTTTGGCAATAGGAGTTAGGGATTTTTGGTGCTTCCTGTTTCTAAGCAGATTGTGCGTGTGTGTGTGTCTCTCTCTCTCTCTCTCATGCTAATTCATTACTTCTGGTTCCAGTCTTAGTTAGTACCAGGTAGTGCAGCCAAGTGCAAAAATGGGGGGGAATGCGGGGAATTAAAAAATGCAAGTGAAGTCTTCTGACCTTCATAAAGGAGTTGGGTGTGGGTTCAAAGTGAGTGTTTTATCCAGACTGGTTCACTCATGCCTATGTAGTATTTACCTAGCTCAGATTAGAATCCAAGATCTTGAGATAAGAAACTCCATGATCTAGTGTCAAGACTCTATAAGTCAGCAGTATTAGGCGATTTAGAATTTGGACCCAATTCTGTAGTCCTTACTCAGGCAAATCTCTCTTTAAATCAATGGAAAACTAGTTTGAGTAAGGACTGCAGTACTGGGCTGGGCACTAAGGGTCTGATTCAAAAGATGTTGAGGTTACTGGAAAGATTAGTGACTTGTGTGAGTTATATGAAACACTTAGGGATGACTGTTTCTTTTAATCATGAGCAATACTTTTTGACTCAAGTAGTTCCATTAAGATCAATGAGGCTGCTTACATAGGTCAGGGTTATACACACAGAGAGGGGTATAGGACTTGGTGTCTACCTTTTATTCCAATTCCTTTTCTTCCCTAAAATGTCTGGGTTTCAGTGGTTGGTAAGGTGTCTCTAGGCTCTTTTTATTTTGCTTAGCCCTATGTCTGTCTGCCTTTCATAAAACACGGCTTGTGCAAATATTAATGTATTCAAACTTGAGCTGCAAAAGGTTTAACTTTATTTTATCATCTGACAGTAAAGCCTGCAAAAACTTGACTGTAAAAATTAAACTCACTCATCCTTAATAGTAGCTAGTTCAATTTTCCTGTCAAACTGGAACAGTCATTTCCCTTAGAGAAATCAAATATCCTTTTTTCCAGCTCCCAGGTAAAAAAGACAAGACACTGTTCTCCTCTTACAATTTCTGAGAAGTGCATTAATACCAATTAAGCTATTATTTTAACTTAAACTGTCTTTCAGTGCTACTGAAATAGTTAATGTGGAAAACACTCTATGAAGTTCAGCACTGTAGAAGGTTTTTTGAATTTTGTACACTTTGTTTATTTCATACTTCCTAAAGTATCTTGTCAATATAACAGGTTTTCTTAAAACAAACAAACAAAAAAAAAAACCAAACAAAAAAAGCCCCTTCTCAACAGTAGTTTTTTTCCCAAGTCTCCGTTTTTCCAAGTCATTATTTGCATTCAAACTTACATATTAGTTGGAAACATATCCAGTAACAATGTAAAGACAATTTTAGTCATAATTTCTGGGGGCGGGGTATTTACTGTTGGTAAATTGTGGGTTTTGTTTTGTTTTGTTTTTTTTAGAATATCCTTGATGTATTTTCATAGTTAAAGAAAATCTACAATGTTACAAACTGTGCACATAATGAGTGGTGTAGGTACATATTTTTGAATATTTATCCTATTGGCCCTAATCCAGCAAAGCACTTATCTAGCTTTGAGTACATGAGTAGTTCCAATTGCTTTGTTTGATTGGGGCCTAAAAGGGAAGACTTCTTTCTTCTACCCTAAGTCATGAGGACTGCCTAGTTTTGTACCTCAAGGGATTCTAAATGCCATATGGAGCACTGAATTTTCCCGTGTAATTCCTTCAGTTCAGTCAGGTAACACAGACAACTGAGGGAACATTTGGCACAAAGGTTTAAAGTAGAACTAGAGCCCAAATACCTAATTCAGAATGTTCTGATTTGGTTGGAAAAATTCTTTGTTAGCAATTTATTTAAATTGCTTTTTTGGACTATCTCGGTTTTAAAGCTCCAATGGGCTGACTTGGTGCAACGGAGCAAAACAGTATGACCCAGTCTTCAGGTGACTCAGGACAGAATCACCTAGTGTACACTTGAACTTCCTACAGGCAGCTATTGAAAACTCTTTATTGCAATGGGATTCTGATGAAGCTGCCTAGCCTGTCACTTCATTCCCTCTCCAGCCAAATTAGCAGATTCTTAAGGAACATGGTTACTGGAATTC
Organism: Eretmochelys imbricata; assembly: GCF_965152235.1. Classification (NCBI taxonomy): domain Eukaryota; kingdom Metazoa; phylum Chordata; order Testudines; family Cheloniidae; genus Eretmochelys; species Eretmochelys imbricata. Next base: position 69,894,136 of record NC_135573.1, read on the forward strand.
AGGGTAAACAGAGATTGAGAGGACCCCTCCACTCCATCTCTTTTCTTTTTTTGCTGGTCTTGACATTTGTATCTGTCAAGGTTCCTTCCCCACTCTGAACTCTAGGGTACAGATGTGGGGACCTGCATGAAAACCTCCTAAGTTTACTTTTACCAGCTTAGGTTAAAACTTCCCCAAGGTACAACTATTTTACCCTTTGCCCTTGGACTTCCACTGCCACCACCAAACTTTATCTGGGTTCCTGAGAAAACGTAGTTTGGAAACGTCTTTCCCCTCAAAATCCTCCCAAGCCTTGCACCTCACTTCCTGGGGAAGGTTCGGTAAAAATCCTCACAAATTTGCATAGGTGACCACAGACCCAAACCCTTGGATCTTAGAACAATGAAAAAGCATTCAGTTTCCTTACAAGAAACTTTTAATAGAAGAAAATAAAAAGAATCACCTCTGTAAAATCAGGATGGTAAATACCTTACAGGGTAATTAGATTCCAAACATAGAGAATCCCTCTAGGCAAAACCTTAAGTTACAAAAAAGACACACAGACAGGAATATTCGTTCTATGCAGCACAGCTATTTTCTCAGCCATTTAAAGAAATCATAATCTAACACATACCTAGCTAGATTACTTTCTAAGTTCTAAGACTCCATTCCTGTTCTGTCCCCGGCAAAAGCATCACACAGACAGACACAGACCCTTTGTTTTTCTCCCTTCTCCCAGCTTTTGAAAGTATCTTGTCTCCTCATTGGTCATTTTGGTCAGGTGCCAGCGAGGTTACCTTTAGCTTCTTAAGCCTTTACAGGTGAAAGGATTTTTCCTCTGGCCAGGAGGGATTTTAAAGGTGATTACCCTTCCCTTTATATTTATGGCCGTATCTAATAACATTTTAATGTAAAGAAGAAAAAGCGGAAAGAAGATCAAACAATCAATCCCAAACCACGCACTACCACACCTCCTGATTTCCTGCTTCTCTATCCTTTTATTTCTTTTTCTTGGGCATGCACACACATGCCCTCTCCTCTCTTTTACCTAGGCCAGTGTAGTTTTTTCCTATTGACTGTTGACCCCCAATTTGATCTTATGACCCTGTCTCATGTCTTGTGAATGATTTTATACTTGCTGGAGGTAGAATGATATTATAGGACTATAAAATTGACTTCTTAGTTTGGAATGCGCATGGGGGCAAGTAGAAGAACAAATAACTTGGTTATGAGGCTTGTTATGATTAAGGGCCTGTTATAGTAGCATGAGACCTTGAGTGAGTAGTTATGCTAAAAGCTGGGATTTCGCTGAACTATTGTAGGCCTAAGGAGAGAACCCTCACCTTAGTCACAGATTCTGCACTCTCCTCCTGAGAAAACAACCAAGTGACCACAACAGGTTCAGTACACTGCAGAATTCTGCAAGAAGGATGTTTTGAGGGGGCTTTAGCAATCTGGTTACTAGGCAATTAGTCTGCAATAAAGTATAGGAATTATTAGGAAATGAGTGATATGGGCTATTAATATTAATGATTAGAGACGTAGTTGTGAAATGTCACCTATGGATAATAAGCAAGAATCACGGTCAGAGAAGGTGATCAAATGTGGTTAGATATCCAACAGATTACATGATACACTGTATACACAATACAAGAAACCACTTTACTGTACTACTGTATATTGCTTTCCTATTACTTCAGTTGTAGATGTCCATATCAAATAAGGCTCTGTATATGCTTCACCAAATTTTGTCTTCGGAGAACTCCAAGTAGCCATTTGGAAAAAGAACCTGTTGTTTTTGACAAGTACATGTTGCACCTTAATAAATAATCTTATAAGAGTACTAATTGATCAGGCTATACTACTTTTTGGGGGCAACACTTAAAAAATTGCCAGTTTTGTGTGTTTTTATATATATGACAGGTTTCAGAGTAACAGCCGTGTTAGTCTGTATTCGCAAAAAGAAAAGGAGTACTTGTGGCACCTTAGAGACTAACCAATTTATTTGAGCATAAGCTTTCGTGAGCTACAGCTCACTTCATCGGATGCATACTGTGGAAAGTACAGAAGATCTTGTTATACACACAAACCATGAAAAAATGGGTGTTTACCACTACAAAAGGTTTTTTCTCCCCCAACCCCACTCTCCTGCTGGTAATAACTTATCTAAAGTGATCACTCTCCTTACAATGTGTATGATAATCAAGGTGGGCCATTTCCAGCACAAATCCAGGGTTTGACAAGTCTGGGGGGGGGGGAACAAGGGGAAATAGGTTACCTTGCATAATGACTTAGCCACTCCCAGTTTCTATTCAAGCCTAAGTTAATTGTATCCAATTTGCAAATGAATTCCAATTCAGCAGTCTCTCACTGGAGTCTAGTTTTGAAGTTTTTCTGTTGTAATATCCCAACTTTCATGTCTGTAATCGCGTGACCAGAGAGATTGAAGTGTTCTCCGACTGGCTTATGAATGTTATAATTCTTGACATCTGATTTGTGTCCATTTATTCTTTTATGTAGAGACTGTCCAGTTTGACCAATGTACATGGCAGAGGGGCATTGCTGGCACATGATGGCATATATCACATTGGTGGATGTGCAGGTGAACGAGCCTCTGATAGTGTGGCTGATGTTATTAGGCCCTGTGATGGTGTCCCCTGAATAGATATGTGGGCACAGTTGGCAACGGGCTTTGTTGCAAGGATAGGTTCCTGGGTTAATGGTTCTGTTGTGTGGTATGCGGTTGCTGGTGAGTATTTGCTTCAGGTTGGGGGGCTGTCTGTAGGCAAGGACTGGCCTGTCTCCCAAGTTTTGTGAGAGTGTTGGGTCATCCTTCAGGATAGGTTGTAGATCCTTAATAATGCGTTGGAGGGGGTTTAGTTGGGGGCTGAAGGTGATGGCTAGTGGCGTTCAAAACTTCAAAACCAGACTCCAGCGAGAGACTGTTGAATTGGAATTCATTTGCAAATTGAATTTAATATAATAGCTGTTGAATATAATATTTGCACTATCTAGTTATTAAAGCAAGGACAGTCCCACTGATAACTCAGTTTGTTCTCTTCAGCTCGGGAAGTGTATAATCCTCTGGTCTCAGCTGCTTGAAGTCCCCCCATTTCCCCTAGAGTCTTAGCTGACTCTTAATAGCTAGAACTGGGTTGAAGGTCTCCCCTGCAGCAGGCTCTGGCTCTCTTCTTCCCTGACTGGAAAATGGCTCAGCAAGCAGTTTGTCCCCTCAATAAATTCATGGAGGCTAGGTCCATCAATGGCTATTAGCCAGGATGGGCAGGGATGGTGTCCCTAGCCTGTTTGCCAGAAGCTGGGAATGGGCGACAGGGGATGGATCACTTGATTACTGGTTCCATTCATTCCCTCTGAAGCACCTGGCATTGGTCACTGTAGGAAGACAGGATGCTGGGCTAGATGGACCTTTGGTCTGACCCTATGTTCTCTTTTGAGAAGGGAAATTCTACCTACTGGAATGAGACTCACCTGTTTGCTTTTCCCAGTCTTTCTGCAGCTTGGCTATCTGTTTCCTTCCTTCTCCCACAAAGACTATTGATCCACTCTCTCTGGGCAAGCAAGAGGACTTCTGATCCCCTCTCTATTGGGAGACCTGGCATAGGTCCAGCCAGCTGCCACTTCTGCTCTGAAGCGGATTCCAAGAGCCTTCAGGTTGGCTCTTCTCTTCCCTTTCTCCCTTCCTCCTGTAACCCTTCTGCCAGTCATATTTGGCAGCAACAAGGGCCGGGCTCAATATCTAGAGGTTCCTTTTCAACAATACAACACAAAACCGGCTTGAGACACCACCCAGTGACTTGGGAAAATTACACACCACCCCCTGGGTGCCTCTAAGAGGCAATACTTCCCCACTCACAAGCACAGAGTCTGAGTGTAGCAAAAAACTTTTAATAAAAGGAGGGAAGTAGCTCAGCATTAATTTTGGGGAACCACTACAAATAAGGTGAGCAAAAGTTCCATCCCCAAGTAAGTTGGGCAGTGTCCTTTTCCCCTCAGGTTCTTAAGTCCAGCAACCCAAGTCCCTTTAACATGCCTGTCCCTTCTCTGCACCCAACTCATAATTGCTGTCCTTGGACAATGCAGACCCAGAGTTCAGAGGTGCATCTGCAGAGTTTGCCTCCCACCCTGGGTGGAGTGGGGGAAGGAGATATCTTACTCACTTGACTGCTCAGGCACTCGCTAACCTAAATTAACTCTGTTATTACACAGTGGCAAGAAAGGATCACCAGGTACAAGTATCTGACCCCACCCTCTCTCAACTCACTGTACTTTGGAACTCATATCCCCTGCCTAGCGAGTGCCATATAGTTGAGGGTGAGTCCCTCAGTCAGGGTATGCCAAGTACAGTTCTGTTGCCCTTGATTCACACAAGAAGGATAACAATGCTTTTAGTCCTGCCCCAATAACAAGGAGACTGGGGATCCAACACCAGCCAAAAGTGATCATTTGGACAAGCAATCCCATAATGCTGAGCAGGGTGGGTGTGCCAATGCAAATAAGGTCAGCTCCTGAAGTCCTCTTCCACAGCTCATCACTAGATGTCAGCAGAGAGCTCATTCAAGACTCTACTTACACTACATAAGTTTCATAAGCTGTTTTCACAAAGGGAACGGGGAGGCCAGACATGACGCCATGATTATTTGGCTGTCTTTTTGCTCAGATTCTGACACTAGTTCCATCATGTCTGGGAGTCAAAGGGTTTCCAACTGCAGTCTTATCTGTAGTCTTTTCCTTGACAGAGTCTCTGGGTCGGAGAAGAACGAAGGGGTCTCATAAGCAAAACGTAAAAAGGAATTGTCTTCCAGTGTAATCAACAGACCACGTATTCCTTTTCTTCATTCTGGCACATTCTAGACTGCAATGACTATATAAAACCAAGATGTTTAGTGGCTCCATTATTCTGAACATAGTGACAGCATACTTTTTCTACCATTGTATAGGTGTTTTGGGGCACAAACTACTTTTGAGTAAATATACAGCTGAAGCTTTCACACAGTCTGGATTCTGTAACTGGAAAATGACTTGAGACCAATTTGAGAAGCGCTGATCATCTCTGTGGCACCACAAATCAATTAATATTCTTCAAAAGCCAATAAAGAATATTGTTGACATACTGAGTTTTCAGTACTCTCAAGAGAAAAAAAGAAAACAGGAAGATCTTAATGAAAATGCTAAGTAGTATGCATTATCTTGTTAGACAAGGAAGTGCACTGTAGAAGCCATTATGCTTAAGAAGCTGAAAATACATTCTTAAGTGGAGAGGTTGACTTTATTCAACTGTTTGTTTGCAGGCAGAAAATGACCCTGATACAGCAAAGTGGCTGAGAGAGTCAGAACAAATCCAGTTATTCAGAATGAGATAATGGGAATCATGATTCTCAGAATCATGAGGGATATTTCTGAAAAGTGGTATATAATTATGTTAGATGAAGCAGACTTTTCCAAGGAGCAAGTGATTGTATGCTTGCAGTGTCTAGCTGATGACATGAATGGTCATAAAGAGTTAATTGGATTGTACAATGTAGCCTGTTCATCAGCAGAGGTAATCGTGTCGGTAATAAGTTGCATCTATATCTAAGGATCAACAACTGTCATGGACAATGCTATGATGGTGCTGCTGAGGTTCCAGAATAGTAATAGTTACTATTTGCATTATCATAGTGCCTAGGAGCCCTAGTTATGGCCAAGGACCCCACTGTGCTCGGGTCTGTACAAACACAGAACAAAAAGAGCTTACAATATAAGCATAAGACAAGGCACAATGGATGGATACAGACAGAGGGAGAAGTACTAGGAAACAATAGTATTAGGTGTAGCAACCAGACTGCAACAGGATGAACCATGGACTACATGTATACTAATTGTTATGGGTATGCTTTGAATTTGGATGTGAGGATGTTATTAATATTATCCTAAGAGATAGTCTTGAAACTGTTCATGAACGCAAAACATTAATTTAAAAATCACCCAAACAAGATGCTATATATTCAGGACTTGAAATATGAAGTGTTAAGCACATCAGTCATCTGTGTTCTCTGTCCAACAAGACAGACAGAGTGTGCAGAAGCATTAGCTCTATTTCTGAGAATTTCCTTGCACTGCGTGCACCTTAGAAGCACGATAAGGACACAACAAAAGATCCAGATTTAAGAGCCCAAAGTTGTGGCATAGCTCTTGAAATGGAGAAGTTTAACTTCCTCTTTGACGTTGAACTGGGTTGAGAAATCCTAAACATAAGACAATCTATCCAAAACTCTGCAAGGGTCCAACATTTCAGCAACAGAAGGCCAATCTCTTAGGAAAATAGCAGTCAATTCACTTCAGTCTGTCCAATCAAATGAAAGCTACTACTCATTCCAGGAGCTAATCTACCAGAAAAGTTAAAAGTTGGAGATCTTCAGAATGCCTGAGCTTCCACAGAAGAGAAGGTCCCAAGAAAACTTAAGTTGGGACGGGTGAACCCAGCTACCCAAGTGAGTTTTATAAGAACATCTACTTCAAAGTAATTAACTCACATCTGTTATGTTTGGAGTTCAAAATGTACATCAGGTGTGTGACTCTGATTTCAGTCATGATCAACTGATTACTCAGCCATGCCTTGCAACCCAACTGTCTGCTTACAAAAAAATTGTTGAAGTCAGTTCAAGAATATCTCCATTTGCTCAGGCATACTGCATGTCAGCTGTTTTCCTAAGTGGTGAAATAGAAAAAAAAAGATTTTGGTGGAACTCGCAATTAATGCTGTGTAAGTGAACATGGCTTGTGCTCTGCCACTTTAAAACATGGCTTTGATCCACAGTGGGACCATTACAATTCAACTGGTATATGCTCTACACGTGCACAAGGACAAACCTGCTGATAACTAGCTTACAGAAGTTGCCTAAGAATTCATTTCAAGAAAGCCAGGGAGAAGATCATTGTTTGAAACTTTGCTCACAGATGTGAAATGTTCCCTGTAAACTGCGCGCATGTTTGACTGCGTAACAAACTTGTATATACGGCACTGGCCAGAAGGCGTGTTGCTCATCTTTCCCCCGTGCAGCCCCAGCAAGGACATGGTGTGGCCCTTTAAGAACCTGCTGTTCTCTGCTTCCCTCTTCCCCTCATGACGGGCATGTGTGGCCCTGTTCCCTTGCTGGGGGTGAGAGGGGAAGAGAGTGGTAGCATTACTGGTCTCGGTGACATGCGCAACTTGGCTGGGAAGTGTGGTAGCTCCAGGACACCTCTTGAGGTGGAGCTCAAATGAGGGGCCTGGCTGGGCTCTGTGGTGACAACCCAGGTCAGAGGAAGCTCCAGAGCTGCAGCTTGACAGGGCCAAAGCACATCTCCCCACCCCACCCCAGCCTGCTGGCTGGCTGTTGATTTCCAGGGATGTGGCAGTTTGTGCCCCCAAGAGGTGGAAGGAGAGGGAGCTGTAACCTGGGTCCCTTCCTGGGAGTACTCAGCAGATGGAGTCTGAAACTCCTAGCCTGGGGGGAGATGACAACCTGCCCCCCCTTCCCCCCCCCCCACTTCCCACACCCTGCACAGGTTCCTTTCTAGGCCCCTGAAACTGCACTTGATGGGAACAGGGACTGGAGCCCCTCCAGACACCCCCTATCACACATGCCCCCCCCCCCCCACTGGATTGTCAGAAACTGACTTGGAGGGTCATGCCTAGTGGCTGAAACACTGGCACAGGCCTAGTGATCAGTGCAGTGACAGCCAGGCCAGGAACCGGAGCTGGACTCAGGAATCAAGAGCAGCTTAGAACAAAGCCCAGGAGCTAGTTGGAGGAAGGGCAAGGCTGGAGCTGGAGCAGGACTGGGAATAACTCTGGAGTCAGAGCAGAGCTGGAGCAAGCTAAAGTCTGTGCACTCTGTCACCACTATCACACAGGGGAGAGTTCCAAGCCATGAAGTGATTTTGGATAGATTGAATTGTTTCTTCTGTGAGGTTTATATACATGCCCTGAGAGTCACCAGACCAGTTCCTGGCTTGTGGATTGGCTGGAACCTAGGACAGGAATGACTCATCCCTAGATGTGGCTTAATCAAACCCCTAATTCAAGGATGACTCATCACCTCTCACAGACACCCCTCTCTCACACGTGTAACCTCTCCATTTTGTCCTCTGGTCCAAGGACCAAAACAAAGTGCTGAGTGGAGTTTGTAGTCTGCTCAGTACAAAGACAAATAATGTTCCCTCTAAATTTTAAGTTCGCCTCTTTACTCATGTTTTAAAAAGTAACACTTTTTAAAAAGTGGTTTTGTACCATGGTTATCATGATGCTGGCATACCAGGTGCTAACTCATGCCAAAGCCGGAGGCCAAGTCACTGTGTATTAGTATAGATCAAGGTGATTGTTAAATGTGTAAGAGTGTATTTGGTGTCTAAACTTCATGAAAACTAATGGGATGTTACATGCTTTGTTTTCACTTATTTGTATCCCATTATAAGGTAGTAGCAAACATTCACATTGTGTGTACCCCTGTAACTTAATAACCCACCAAACAAGAAAGCAGCCTTGTGGAATGCAAATGAAGAATTTTAACAGAAGATAGCGATCCCCAGAGTTATTTGAGTAGCTCTGAGTGACTTTTGGGAAACTGGCAGATTACTACATATCTGCTACCATTTGGAATTATAGAATGACTCACCTATATAATATATATATTATTAACCACTTTAACCTCTCAATAACTTTTATTTCGTTTTCTTAGCTAATACACCTTTAATTAGTTTACTACAGAATTTGGCTACCAGCATTCTATTTGGTCTACGGGTACCCACTGATGTGGGATAAGTGACTGGGCCCTTGGGACTGGGAGCAACCTGAATGTGGTGTGATTTTTGGTGTAAGTGATAATTTTTCACATAGTCCAGCTTGCCTACGCAACAAGATAGACTGGAGTGTCTAAGAGGACTGTATGTGATTCCATTGTAAGACTATAGTAATACTTTGGGAGTTCACATTTGGTACTCAGTTGGTGAAATCTAATTATAGGCCACACCACCAGGTTGGAGTGTCCACCCGGTTTTCTAACAGTCTGCTCTGAGTATGGTGACTAGATCGCAAGTGTGAAAAATTGGGACAGAGAGTGGGGGGGTAATAGGTGCTTATATACGACAAAGCCCTGAATATCAGGACTGTCCCTATAAAATCAGGACATCTGGTCACCTGAGCCCTGAGGTAGGCCCTCATGGTCCTGAGCCACTCCAGGCAGTGTGACAGCTATAGTTGTCCACTTTTTTAACAGTGTGAGATAAGAAGAGTGTTTTGTTCCAAATTCAGTGTCTCCTTTATTAAATAATGCAATTCCTAATTTTTGGTGGGGGTGGCGGAATAAAGCCCTCTCAAGCCCTCAAATAGTTGTAGCCCCATCTTTTTTGTAAAAACAATGTTTTGCCCTTTTAGATTTCTCTGAATCACAGGCACAAAGAATCATGCTATAAACATTGTGTTGAACAGCCAGGCTAGCACACCAATACTGTTGTGAGAATCTAATCTTATAGAATCATAGAAGATTAAGGTTGGAAGAGACCTCAGGAGGTCATCTAGTCCAACCCCCTGCTCAAAGCAGGACCAACACCAACTAAATCATCCCAGCTGGGCCTTAAAAACCTCTAAGGATGGAGATTCCACCACCTCCTTAGGTAACCCATTCCAGTGCTTCACCACCCTCCTACTGAAATTGTTTCCTAATTCCAACCTAGACCTTCCCCACTGCAACTTGAGACCATTGCTACTTGTTCTGTCATCTGCCACCACTGGGAACAGCCTAGCTCCATCCTCTTTGGAACCCCCCTTCAGGTAGTTGAAGGCTGCTATCAAATCCCCTCTCACTCTCCTCTTCTGCAGACTAAACAAGCCCAGGGCCCTCAGCCTCTCCTCGTTAGTCATGTGCCGCAGCCCCCTGATCATTTTTGTTGCCCTCCGTTGGACTCTCTCCAATTTGTCCACAACCTTTCTGTAGTGGGGGGCCCAAAACAGATGTGGCCTCACCAGTGCCGAATAGAGGGGAATAATCACTTCCCTCGATCTGCTGGCAATGCTCCTACTAATGCCGTTAGCCTTCTTGGCAACAAGGGCACATTGCTGACTCATATCCAGCTTCTCATTCACTGTAATCCCGAGGTCCTTTTCTGCAGAACTGCTGCTTAGCCAGTAGGACCGCAGCCAATAGCAGTTCATAGGATTCTTCCATCCTAAATGCAGGACTCTGCACTGTCTTTGTTGAACCTCATCAGATACTCTTTTGTCCCAATCCTCCAAGAACTATTTCCCCTCTCACCTTTTTGTCTTCGGAGCAGGGACTTTTCTCTTACTATGTGTCTGTACAGTGCCTGGCAAAATCTAGATTGGGGCTACTAGATGCTACTGCAATGTAAATAACATTCCAGATGCATTAGATTTATATTTAAATGTGTATATACTTATTGTTTTCTCATACATTATCTTCCCATTGTAGTGCATTATTGTAAATTGTTTTGTGGTAGCTTTGTTATTTCCCACCTTCTCTTTCTAATTTCCTGGAGAGGTAATATCTGTTATGGCAGTGGTTCTCAACCAGGGGTCCAGGGCCCCTGGGGAGCCACGAGCAGGTTTCAGGGAGGCTACCAAGCAGGGCCAGTGTTAGACTCACTAGGGCCCAGGGCAGAAAGCTGAAGCCCAGGGCCCTGAGACCCGCCATCTGGGGCTGAAGCTGAAGCCTGATCAATATAGCTTCACGGGGCTCCCTGTGGCATGGGGCCCCAGGCAATTGCCCAGCTTTCTACCCGCTAGTTGTTGTGACACAGGGGGGCCGTGGAGTTTTTATAGCATGTTGCGGGGTGGGGCTCAGAAAGAAGAAGGTTGAGAACCCCTGCTTTATTGGGCCAACTTCTGCTGGTGAAAGAGATGAGCATTCAAGCTCAACCGAGCTGATGACATTGGTCCAATAATGGGTATTACATCACCCACCTTATCTCTCTAGCTGCTGAAAATGTCCATTAAGAGATTTCATCCTTGTTGCTCATCTCCGCCAGGGAACTTGTAATGTAGTCACAGTTTCTATGGCAAAAGAGAGATTTCAAAATAGACACCTGACAAATTCAGTAAAAGATAAAGTAGAGGGGAAGATGGGCTGTGAGGTGGCAAGCTGTCTTCACAACCCAAATACCTTAAATAAAGACTCTCATCCCAGCAGAAATCATAGCAGGATGAAAGGGACGGGCAGATGGAACTCTTGCTAAATGCTCGAGGTTTAGTATTTTGTAATGTTTCCATGGAAACCATGTCTAAGATTCCACTAAATTACTGTAAATGCAAATATATTTTGTAGATTTGAACCTAGGCACTAGCAGAATGAAATGAGACAGCTGCCAGTCTGTACCATCAAATGGTGTTGCCTCAGGCACTGCACCCCATCCTAAATGAAGTTCCAGTTTCTAGGGTAGGGCAAGATTCAGCTCTGAGACTGAAGATGTTTATAACCACTCCCTAAATCATGCTATTGTCTTGGACACAACAGAGTGGCAGCATGTTGAGTTCCTTGTATGATAAATATTGTAATGCTGTTTTAACATGCCATGTTTTACTAGCTCCTATGGACAAACATATGGCTGGTTTTGTAGCTTAGAGCTAGCTGTGTCCCTACAGCATCTGCAGCAGAACATACACACAGAGTTAGGGCCTTATAAAAATCTCATTGAAGGTGAATCGAAGATACCTGTTGATTTCTATAGGCTTGGGTCCTTATGGTATGTCTAGACGGCAATTAAATACCCATGGCTGGCTCATGTCACCTGACTCAGGCTGGCAGGGTTCATGCTACAGGGCTGTATAATTGCTGTGGAGATGTTTGGGATCAAGCTGAAACCCCCTAGGGTGTGGGGTCTCTGAGCCCAAACATCTGCAATTGAACACCTGCAGCTGTGTAGCATAGATATATCCTTTGTGTCTACCTTCATTTCCTTCCTGAGACTCAGAAACAATACAATAGGAATCAGATGATTTGTCACTCAAGATCACTCTTTATCCAAACCTGGCCTTGGCAGCTTCTTTGTTTTTCATACAGTGATTATAAAAGCACGAGAAAAAGCTGGAAGTTGGTACATTTTCCATTCATTAACTGGAAGAAAGAGCTCTGCATGAACATTGATTACCTGTGATACAGACTATGGGCTGAATCTTACTCTCATTGAAATCAGTGGTAAAATTCCCACTGATTTCAATATTAGCATGACCTGGTCATTTAGATAAATATATGGCTTTCTGACTTTTGCATTCAATAGAAGAAATTATCAAATCAAAAGCAAATATTTTCAATGTTTGCCACAAAATGAAAATTCTGAAAAAAATCCATTTTGCAAATTTTTGTACGGCTTTTTCAATTTTTATTACATTATTTCATTATATGTCAGTAGTAGTAGTAGTACATAGACATAGCTTCACATGTCCGTGACATTATGTAGTAAAAATATTCTTTTTTTTTTAAATAATTACGGGTAGCTGTTACTTAGTACTCAATGAAACTTCTTATTTTCTCGATCAGTGTCTCCTGTTCCATTACAACACAAACAGAAGACACTTTGATCTAGAGAAAAAGATGGTCTTAATCAGTACTAAGTAGCAGTGACCTTAATGATTTCAAAAATTATTAAATAGAATATTTTTACTATTATATTATGACCTATCAAGTCATGTCATATTATGCACTAGTACTGATGGGTCATGTAATAATGTAAAATAATAAAAATGAAGAAGAAATTTTGTATTTTTTAAAAAATAAAGTTTTATCAATGTTTTATCAAATCTTTAAAATATTTTTCACAGGAAATTTTGTCAAGGTACACAATTCCCCACAAAAATATCAGAACAGTATTTTCACATCAAAACCTGTTTTTTGACAAAAACCTTTTGATCAGCTCTACCAATAATATATGGAAATGGACACATTTTATAATTAGTGGAAGGCAACAAAAGAGATTTCATTAAAGAGGAAGAAGGTGGTGGTTGTTTGTTTCCCTTTTCACTTGACTGCAATACTGTTTTCTAGGAAAAGAACGATATTGCAATTCAGCATGAACTATGGGCTTAATTCTACTCCTACGGAATTCAGTGGGGCAAGGTTAATACTACATTATGACATCAGAAATGCTATAGTCTGCTTAGAGTTATAGGAACACCTGAGAGAAGAATCTGCCCTTCCTTTTTACAGGGCATTACTTCTTATATAATCTACAGGAGATCTCTCTTCTCGTGTACTGTAGTACTAGTTAAGTGGCGTGGGTACTAGTCCCAAGAAAGGCGTTTGGGGGTAAAATCCTGCCTCTACTGAAGTCAATGGTAACATAAAAATGGGACACAGGCTTTTCTGAAAATTTTACCCCTAGTGTCAGCATTAAGTATTCATATTTGAGAGAACAAAAATTAAAACTATTTCCAGGTGTCTTATGCAGATTTTCTGTTTTCATACAAATTTTTCAAATGCAAAAGATGCTGTAATTAAACTGTGGTTCTGGTGTTAAGATTATATCCAGACCCTTGCAGGAGCCAGTATAGAAGGGGGATGGTGGTCATACGGGCTGTGGTCTAGCAGGGAGGAGAAACGGGGACAGTTGGGAATTGAATGACAGACAGAGGAGAGAAGAAGCAAAGGGTCAGAAATGGTCAGGGTCAGAGATTGACAGGGTCTGTGTATGACAGCAGAAAACAACATGAAATAAAAGCCTTATTAAAAGATAAAATGCTGTGTGAAGCTCCACCTTAAACAAGTTCTGGAGGGGCGGGGGGGGGAGGGGGTGCATGTGTGTATGCACACGCGGGCATATAGATAGATAGATAGATAGATAATATATATAATGGCCTGATCCTGAAGTACTTAGACAAAACTCCTGCAGAAGTAAATGTGAGTGTAGCCTAAGTAAGGACTGTGCAACTAGACCTACTCTGCAGTTTTTTGTTTTGTTTTTTTTAGACTCCATGCCATTGTGCACATACTAATCAGTTTGAGACACATTTAAACAGTCTCATTCAATTCAGTGGGATGGTGCTTGGGCACTCAATAGCACTGAAGTCAATGGAACTATGGGGCCACTTGAGGATAAAGTTAAGTATATGCATAGGGGTTTTCAAGCTCTAGGCCTTAGCTGTTATTTAAAAATAAAAAAAATGCACTGCTATTGACATTGACCAAGCACTTTTCCTGTCCCCAGAGATGAGGGAATATTTCTTGCTTCCCAACCACTATGCTCTGAGAAATGATGCCCCCTTGCTACTGTCCTATTTAATGTTAGGTTTCCTTTCCTTAAAGCAGAATATAACGAGAAATGGAAAGCCAGGTAATACAGATATAGGACTGCCATGATACCTCAGGGTATACCATTTTGACAACCTTAGAAAAATATGTTTTCCCCCCACATTGGGGTTTTGGAATATCAGATAACATAAACACTGAAGCATTTAAGCACAGTAGGGTGACAATGAAAGACCTTTGCACCATAATTATAGCTAAAACAATTGAATTGTCAGAATCTAGGCTGGTTACTGGTGTTCTCAGTCAGGCAGAATTCCCCCCTTAAGTTCATTTGAGTAAAGATAGCAGTTTCAAGCCAAAGCATTGGACATGACTCAATCAAAATAATTTGCAGATCCTCATTGGTTCATTCACTCCAATGTCATTAACCCTGAGCAATCGTTCAACTTTGAGATGCCCTGGAACATGAATTATAATTTTAGAAAATACACTACATTAGAATTTCAGACATGCATAACTCATTTCTCACCTTATGCATTTTTTACTAGGAGCATTTCTGAAACCTGGAGCAGTATAAATGAGTGAAAATGACCTATTTGATTGTATTCTGAGAAGAATTTTTTTAATCATGTTAGCTGCCTTTAAAAAAAATTAGCATAAATTGAAAGTACCTAGTCTGTATAGGAGGGGGAAAAAATCAATACATGGTTTGCCTTGGCTCCCACAAGGAAAAGAAAGATATGCAGGGGATTGGCTCACAAATAAAATTCTTTCCACTTCTGAGATTTTGGCTGCTTCGAGCAGTAAAGGGGTTAATGTAGTGTCTAGGAATAGTTTGTGAACCCCCCTTGTGGCACTCACTATGTTTCAGAAGCCAACAGAAAGCAGCCAAAGAAGTAGTAGAATGTAGGCCTGGTATGATTTCTTATGTAACCCACTGGTGAGGGTGTGTTACTGATCCCCCTCTCTATGCCAGTCTACAGAGGAATGAGTCTGCTACCTTTATATTTAGCAAGCATGATTATTTGGGACTCAATTGTGTTCATGTGGGTCTTGATATTTTCTTTCTGTTGTTGTATAAAAAACAAAAGATACAAGAGTCTTCTGTGACAAGATTATGTAAAGGAGATGCAAAGGATTATCAAATTTGCACATGATGCCAGACCTACCTTGATTAGCTGCAATGCTAGACAGAATTTTCTATGACCCAGTGCTCATTTCCCAAATGCTAGATAGTAAATGATTACATTTCTGTTTGCGGAGAAGCTTCAACTTCAGTCGCCACATTCATTAGATCCCTGTAATGTCTATTGTTTGTTTGTTAGTTAGTTATATTAGGCAATCATCAGAGTTCAGTGTTTTCAATCAGCCATCATTATTCTCCCAGGATAAAATTCACCTCTTGTGTATAGAGCCCTCAGAAGACCTATCCACACAGCACTTAATTCCCACTTAAACCTCATAGCACAATCTCACTGTGTGGAGGTATGTTTCTCCAGCTCAAAATGTTTTGGTATTTCAT
The DNA here is from genome assembly GCF_965152235.1 of Eretmochelys imbricata. Lineage (NCBI taxonomy): Eukaryota > Metazoa > Chordata > Testudines > Cheloniidae > Eretmochelys > Eretmochelys imbricata. The sequence continues at coordinate 69,909,874 of NC_135573.1, forward strand.
TAATCCCCAGCTGGTATATCTGAGGAATTACAGCTGAGCCAATTGCATGAAATTAGTTCCCCCTTCAGAGAGTCAGTGCAGGCTTCTGCACCACTTAAATTCCAATAAAAAGCATTCCCTTTAAATGGAGTGGTCATGGTTACAGGACAGACTACAAGATATGTTCCCCCTCTCAAATGTTCCGCTTAGGTGACAGGCCTGGCTTTCTGCATCTGACTCTGGGTGCAGACACACTGTCCAACCACTCTTAGACTGAATCTCTGAAAAACTCCTCAGTTTCCCAACTGTGTTTAATGTGATGGGATTCGCTGTGTTGGGCACCTTTACATTCTGGGCACCTGTGAACAGCGAAGTGGCTAAAGTGACTCAAAACCAGCTTCCTAATATAAATCATTCACCCAAAGGTACAAAGCGCACAGAAAGAAGGGTAAAAACAATACACACATTTCCGTTTACATAATCCTTAATTTTCCCTTGCAAGTGTTCCTGCATTTCAGCTAGCCCAGTTACTGCCGTCTCCGGGTTGTGAGAAGCAGATGGCCCCTGCTACTGTTTCTGCCTCTTTCTCTTTGGGTACGTCTGCATTTGAGCTGGAAGGTATGATTCCCTGCTTGAGGAGAGATGTTTACTAGCTGTACTTGAGCTAGTGTGCTCAAAAGAGCAGTACAACTGGGGTAGCACAGGTGGCAGGTTGGACTAGCTGCTTGAGTACATACCCAGCTGGGTTCCCATGGACGTACTCAGCTTGGCAAGCCCAAGCCCCCACCTGTGCTAGCCCAGCTATGCTGCTATTTTTAGTGTGCTGGCTCAAGCAGAGATAACCTGGGTACTCCTAGCCTGGAATCACACCTCCCAGCTCAAAATGTAGACATACTCTTTATCTCCTTTCCAGCCTGCCAGCTCTTGCTGACACTCCCTATGCAATCCTCTGGACATTCAGTACATGGTTACACTGCAATTTAACACCTTTGGATGGCCCATGTCAGTTGACTCAGGCTCAGGCTGCGGGACATACAATTGTGGTGTAGATGTTATTGTTTGTCCTTCAAGTTTGAAGATGACTATGACATCACTGGTAGGTTAGGTTTCTGTGAACACGTGATTGGCTGATCAGGTCAATTTGAGCTTTGAACTGTCTCTGGCACGCCGAACAGGAGATGCCGCTATGGGTTACTTGATTAACAGCAGACCTGTTGCTGTTGTGAGATTTACACTGCTGGCACTTCTGCTCTGCCTCAGTAGTTTTCCTGTGCTCATAGACTGTAGCTCCAGTATGGATGAGCCTTCGGCAGGTAGAATGATCATGAGCAAGAGCTTCCCAAAACTCTGGGTCAACTTTGAAACACTCAAGGACAACTTGAAAGAGTCTTTGAAATGTTTCTTCTGGCCTCTCTGAAAGTGTTTTCCCTCCCTTAGCTCACCATAAAAGATCTTCTTTGGCAGTCACTTGTCTGGCATTCTGGTGATATGACCTGCCCATCTCATCTGTGATTTCATCAACAGACTATGGATGCTTGGAATGCCTGACTGTATGAGAATCCCAGTATCTGGAACCTTGTCTTGCCTTATTATCCTCATCAGTTTCCTCAGACAGACCATGTGAAAGCGATGCAGCTTCATAACGTGACGTCTATACACAGTCAGAGTTGGCAACATGATGGTTTTGTAGACCTTCAGTTTTGTTTGCTGACAAATGGCTCTACACTCCCACACATATTCTGCCAAAGGCCACACTTGCTTTGGCAAATTTGATTTCATCATCAGTGTGAACCGCATATGATAGTGTACTGCTGAGGTAGATGAAGTTGTCCACTGCCTGGAGGGTTTGGCCATTCACTGTGATAGAGGGCTCTACGTAAGGCTTTCCTGGTGCAGGCTGGTATGTCACTTCTCTCTTATTGATGTTGATTGTGAGACCAAAATTGTCACAAGCCGAAGAGAAATAATCCATACTCTCCTGCCTATCAGACTCAGATTGGCATTCAGGAAACAGCCATCAGCAAACAGAAGATCATGAACAGTCATTTCTTGTTTCAGAGTAACAGCTGTGTTAGTCTGTATTCGCAAAAAGAAAAGGAGTACTTGTGGCACCTTAGAGACTAACCAATTTATTTGAGCATGAGCTTTCGTGAGCTACAGGTCATGCTCAAATAAATTGGTTAGTCATTTCTTGTACCTTTGTCTTTGCCTGTAGTCTCCTCCGTTTGAAAAACTTGCCATCAGTCCGGTATTTGATGCTAATCCTGGTATCACAGTCATGAAAAGCATCTGTAAACATAGCAGAAAACATCATACTGAAGAGGGCTGGGGCCAACACACAGTCCTGCTTGACTCCATTGGTGACTGGGAATGGTTCAGATGACTCACTGTCATTCATAACACAAGTGAGCATGCCATCATGGAACTGCTGAACCATTGCGATGAATTTCTCCAGGGAGATGAATCCTCCAGGGAGATGGGATTAATTCCCCTCACTCAAACCGCACCCTTTTCTATGCCTGGGGTCCTCCACTTGTTTGGTATTTGCCTTTTGATCCTAGGCTTAGCTTTTGGAAGAGTGAACCCTTGGCCTGGCTGGAGCCAGGTAGGGGGTATTTTCCCAATTAACAGCTTCCCCATTGTTTCCTCAAGGATTCTTATCTGTGTTATTACTTTTTCCTGCTTGGTTCTTTTTAACAACCCCTTTTGCACTAACTCCATAGCAAGTAACCCATCATAAATAAATGTGCGTACACACACAAACAGCCAAGTTCATAAACAATAAAGATATTTCCCAATATGTCACAGGTACATTGACCTTTTGCTGACCCTCTGCACTGGGGAATATATCCTTCACTCAGAATTTTCTGTTTAAAGCTTTCTAGTGTTGTTATTGAGATTTCTAGTCTGCTTTATAAAGAGAACTATGTTTAAGCCACAAGCTCAGCTCATGCAATTTGTTTGGAGATGTTTATAGCTGTATTTCTGTTCAGACCCATCTTTAATTTTAACATACTATCAAGGATGGAAAATGCTGTGCTTACGGGACCCTGGGCCTTCTGCTAGGAAGTCTTTAAACTCCATATTTTTGAAAAATAATATTTTGCTATTTAATAATAGGAAGCTATTTTTTCATATGGCTTAACATTTCCCTTCAGAAGAAATAAGGCATGTAACTTCTCACCATTCTCTGTCCTTTGCCTAAGATTCCTTGCAAGTAGCTTTTAGGAGTTACTCACATCTTCATCGCTGGCCCCAATCATATGCTGGATTTTGGAATATAATTCTTTTTTTCATTATTGCACATACTTATTTCTAAGAAAAAATATGCCTCTAAACTATTCTTGGGAAACGCGTACCCCAGCAGAACAAACATTGATGCTAAAGCTCTAGGCAAATTTCCAGTTGGAAAATGTGCTGATAACATACTGAACAGAGAAAGAAAACTGGCTCAGACTAAGCAATACTTAAAACAAAAGACATGGAAATAAAAGTATTGCACATTATAAAACAGACTATAACTGCAATTACAGTTTTTGTGTGACGATAATTACTACTACATTTATATATCCAGAAGGTTAACTATATAAATGAATCATTATTACTCTGTAGTTTCTTAGTTAATATTTTATACTGTAGTTTCCTACTTATTGTTATACTGTAATTACTCTTTTAAAACATGTACCTAATACAAACCTCTGCAATTGGAAATTACCAGAGTTGCCATTTTAAAATTATACTGTGATTATAGTGTAATTTATAATATAACTACAGTCCTCTGGTTACATTTTATAGTATAAGTGCCCACTGCATGGAATCCTGCACAGGCACACAACTTTTATTAACTTTAAGGGGAGCAGTATTGGACTCACAATGGACCCAATTATTTCAGTTGTGAAAACTGGTGAAACACATTTGGAAAGTCCATTACCTATCAGGGTAGTTTTGTGACTCATCCATCTTGACTGTTTGGGAAAACATCAGGATTGGTTAAATCTTCCAACATTCTATTTCTTAATGCTGTTCTGGTTCTGCAATTTTATATATCAATGTTTTCACCATCAAATTGCTGTGGTTTAATCTCATACTCAGAATAATTATCCTTAGTGAACCAAACAAATTGCATGAAGGAACTATAAATAGCCTTCAAGATGTCCAATACCTACAGTATTTTGCTGCCATTGTTTGGTGAGGAATTGTATGCCACATTAGTTATCACTGCAGTTCCAAGTTTCCTAAGCCTTGAATGAAGAGATCTAGCTTCTGTTCAGTGCTTTTTCATCTCCTCCTTCTATGGCATTAACTTCAGCTGACATTTTTCCTCCCCACTCTTTTCAAATTATATATTTTGTTTCCCTTTAAGAGGGAGTTTTCATTGTGTGTACCCAGGAACAAAACTATTATGGACTCGAAGGCTGTTGAAAATGAAAATGCATTGATGTGAAGTTCATCAACATGAGACTCAACTAAGTTGAGAGAATGGAGTCACCACAGAAAACAATTAGCCAGTAGTTTTATTGCTTTATTCCTTGTCTGTAAGCCAGGAACTTTTCTGCCATGCTGTAGGCATTGTCAAAGCTCTTGTTCCTGCAATCTGCAGGCTTAGTGACAAACCCCTTAAGTGTGGGGAAAAGTGACCATTTCAGCTAAACTATATGCATCATGTTCATATGTAGAGGAAAATGTGAACAAATGCTGGAAAGGTTCACCTACCTGATTTACCTATCTGCTGCTGCTATCTGAGAGCTGCTTTACTTTGGTGATGTCAGGCACTGAATCAACTATTAGGATAAAATTCACCCCCATGCAGAAATACTGTACAAGGCCTATGCATCGCATAAGTAAAAGTTAAGTCCTGTTTGAGGCTTAAGTTGTTACTCCTGGGGGAATTCTGCACCAAAAATTAAAAATTCTGTGCATATTTTAAAATTTTGCATATTTTAATTGTCAAAATAATATAATATAATCACACCAGTTTCAATTATTTTTGGTAATTTATTTAAAAATACCTGGCAGCAAGTATGTCTAAGAATATAGACAACAAAAAAGATTCAGGAAATGTTTTTTGACAAATAAATTCCTTCCTAGGCATATTAATACAGAACTCTGAGTAATAATTCATCTGAAGTACAATACAGAACCATACTTCCTGTACCCCTCAGAAGCAGTGCAAAGGCTTGGGGGGAGTCAGGGGTAATGGAGGAGCTGAGGGAGAGGGAAGTAAATTGTTGGGAAGGAGCCTGGGTGTGAACTTGGAGGGTTCTTGGACATGGGTGGGAAAAGTATGGAGCAAGTTTTTTTGGAGGGGTAGGGAGGGATTGTTAGGGCTTCCCCCATGCAGATCCTGGCTGACCCCAACCTCTCCCATTCAGTCAGGCACATCTGCCTCATCCCCATGTGTCCTTGCACCCCCTGTCCACAAGTATCCCTCCACCCCCACTCAGATACCCACTCCCCCATCCCCATGTGTCACTGTACCCGCTCCCATCCCCATGTGTCTCTGTGCCCCCAACCAGCCACTCCCTTGTCCCTATGTAGCTCTGCACCCCCTTCCCTATCACAATGTGGCCCTGCACCTCCCTCCCTCCTGTAGCCCTGTGCCTCCACTACCATTCAGCCCTTGCCCCAGTCTGTCCTCCCCTACTAGTCTTTAAAAGCCCCTGTCTGTGCCCCCATAACCCCTGTCTCCTGACTTGGCCTGACAGGTACTGTGAAGAAGATGGGCTCTTTCTCTTCCCTCGTGGGCCAGGAGCTGCTGCTGTGTTCCAGTGCCACAGTGCCCTCTGGTGGGAAAAAGGTGGAACTGCAGCAACATTTCAGCAGAAGCTTTTTTCAGCAAAAAAAATAAATGTGTGTAGCTCATTAATTATGCCCACACATAGTAGTGCAGAATTCCCTCAGGGGTAAACAGGTGTGCATAAGTCTTGTACTAGCTCTTCAGACAAAAGAGAATTGCCCCTTAGTGCACATCATTTAGCATACTTTACTTCTATAGCCATTTCTCTTCATTTACGAATTTTCTCAGACATAAGTGAGATGAATTCATCAAAGGTGGCACATGACCAGTAACTTGATTTTTTCATTGCTAGATTTCCATACTTGTACAGAAGTGTACCAAAGAGTCGATCAAAATGGGCTGTTAAGAAGCAACAAATGAACAGTTTAAAATGAACAAAAAAGTATTTTGTCACACAATGCACAGTCAACCTGTGGTACTCTTTGCCAGAGGATGTTGTGAAGGCTAAGACTATAATAGGGTTCAAAAAAAGAACTAGGTAAGTTCATGGAGGATAAGTCCATCAATGGCTATTAGCCAGGATGGGCAGGGATGGTGTCCCTAGCCTCTGTTTGCCAGAAGCTCAGGATGGGCAACAGGGGATGGATTGCTTGATTACTGGTTCTGATCATTCTTTCTGAAGCACCTGGCATTGGCCACTGTTGGAAGACAGGATCCTGGGTTAGATGGACCTTTGGTCTGACCCAGTATGGCTGTTATTATGTTCTTAACAGTCACATTCTTCTTGGATATTTATAATTTTTAAAAACCGTTTTTATTCTGCATTTATGGCTTTTTTGTAAGAAATGCTTACCCTAGTATTTCATGCCTCGCAGGTTGGTTTGAAGTGCTAGATATCTGCCCTGCTCATGCTAACTTCTTAAAAATGAATAGTGTGTGTGTGTGTGTGTATGTATCTGTATGACTTAGTTCTATGGCTAAAGAGAACTATGTAGCACTTTAAAAATGTGGGTGAGAAAAATCATCCTATTCAGATGGGGAAACTGAGGTAGAAAGTTGAATTGATTTGCTCAAGATCAGAACTGGGAGTACATCACAAGCCTCTTGACTCCTAGTTCCTTGTCCTATGCACTGGAACATGCTGCCCCTCTTAAAACCAAGATACCTGTAAACAGCCATCTACTAGGCAGAATGGTGTAGTGGAAACAGCCTGGGACTATGATGTAGGCTACTTGGGCTCTATTCCTGGCTCTGCTAGTGGCCTGCTGGGTGACCATGACCTAGGTACTTCCCTTTCTGTGTCTCAGTTTTCAAATCTGTAAAACAGGTATAATGACCGGGACCTCTTTTTATGTAAAGCACTTTGAGATCTATGGATGAAAAGTGCTATATCAGAGCTAGTAATTATCTTATCAATGTTTTTGTTACCACTGTTGATTATCAAATGTTTGTGTATAAGTGAAAGTTCTCTTTAGAATAATCCTTCCTGAGTCCTTCAGTCATGCCATAATCTAATATTTGTGACATCACAAGTCAGGAGCGGAAAGCAACTGTGGTGTCAAAACATTGGACTGTGTTGTGACTGAAGCAGTCAAGCAGGAAGGAGATAATTACTAAAGGACAAAGCTTTTTATGTACAGATGTCATGGCAATCATCAAAACTCTGGGAAAAGTCTATAAATACTGGCATTTTGATGTTTTAATCAATTTCTATATTTCTTTGGTAGTTGTTCTTTAAGGACAAGGAGAGCTCGAGACAGGTAAAAGAAACTGGTGCAAACAGTAAATTAAACTGAAACATTTAAATACACATTTTTCACCTTGCATAAAATAGTAATATCCTTTTACTTGTAGAATAGGATGATGGATATAACCTGTCTGCTTCATCTCTGGTATCTCAGATTTCAGTCACCCTAAATTCAATTGCCAAGCAGAACAGTTTTCTGTCTGGTAGAGTAAAATCCTGCAAGCTGATACTATAGGCTTTACTTGCTCTGAGTTATGGATAACGGCATCATGAACTCTAATCTCTGAAGAGCCCGGTTTCTAGCACAACGGCATTACTAATCCCCCCCTGCTTGGTGACTGCCTTTTTTTGAACCTAAGTTTAAAACCACTATTTACTTTAGATTTAGAGAGTGACATTAAAAGATGGGATCTATGGAGAGCATCGTGTTTGCATTTGCAGGTAGTGATAGGTCTGTCAGGCTGTTCCCCAATGCAACCCAGGAGCCTACAGTGTACGTTCAGCAAAGAGAGATGAGTCCGACTCCTCTAGTACACAAAGGGCTTGAATTTAACAATGGGAGCTTCTCCTTTCTAACCAATCCTTATTCTTTTTAAGGCTAGGAACAAATCTTGAACATAGTGGGAGCAGCAGCTGCTCAGTAAATTTCACCCTACAGTTTTATTCTGGGTAAATTCTCCAGTTCCCCTTCTCCCTCCACAGAAATCCTGCAGAGTGATGACTTGCCTTCTGATGAGCAGAGCTGAATATAGAACCCTATGGAGCCAGTCAGTGCCATTCCTACAGTACACTTGGATAATATTTGTTACTAGGGGCCTGCTGCTCCTTCATCTATTGAAGTCGAGAAGAGTTTTACCATTGATTGCAGTGGGAGCAGGACCGACCTATTGAGAGTGTGGTGTAGCGCTCTCTAACACCATGGCTTCATCTTGGTGTTTCCACAGAGCTCTGCATTAAGCCTGGAGCCTGAACGGTGTGAGGTATTTTAAGAGTTAAGTAGTATTATGCCAGGCTACTAAGGAAACATTTTACATTCACGCTGTCTGTCACATGTTCTAATTACTGAAGCACTTCAGTTATTTTGGAATGTTTGACTAATTAAGAGTTATATGGAAAGAAACTTTCTTTAATAGCTGAGAAAAATAAGAGTATGCAACAATGTGTCTCCAGTGAGGCTTCACACAAATCACAGCAGACAAATACAGATTTCATTTTGAAATGATTTTTCACTTGTTTGATTTAGCCCCTTTGTCAAGTGATTGATGTTTCCTCTCCCCACCTTTTGAATTGTTGATGAATTGTTCAGCATGCTTTTGCTGCCATGTGATTCAGCTACTGACCAGAGTTGTCATAATTTAACTCTACTGCTGCTTGGCTGAGACACTGTTTGCAGAATCAATGAGTCAATGTTGCATTGGTTTACAATTTGGAAGATTATCTTTACAACCAAAAAGGTTAGACCATTAATTATTTCTATATGAAAGTTTAAATTCTGTAGAAAATGATGGCTTATGACCCACATTCACCAGGGAAAGCTCCTCACTCACCTGTGGGTCTCCAGTTTGAATCTAATGGATCTTGGGTGGTCCCTATTCAAGATCAGTTTAGTGGTCCTCAGTTTCAGCTCCCATGTCACAAACTTGTGACCATGCTTTGCACTCACTGGCAGACTTGACAAAGAGGCCAAAAACTGCATTAGCCATAGAGACTGAACTACTCCAGTTACGTCCAGAAGTCTCCCTGTCCCAAACCAATGTTGAGGCATTCTGCCATGGCACAGTGAGTGTGTTTGAAAGTTTGCCCTGATGATAAACAGATTACTTCATTCATCAGGTCTGCTGAGAAAATTCCTTTCACCAACACTAAATCCATGCAGATTGTAAGGATGAAGTTTATGGTTGTATGCAAAGTATTTTCAAATAGGTAACTGAGCTCATTTAATAATGTGCATTAAATGGCACGCATGCAGCTGCCCAGAATGTGGCAGCTCTCAAAATAGTGTAGTTCTGTTTGCAAGGGAGGCCATGGGCTTATGGAGATATGCAAGGTGCGAGCAGTGCAAACACCTCTCTATGAGGGGCTGAGAGTAGTTCTTCTCTCTGGTCCCATTGACATTGCTATGCTTTGGATCAAGCCATATTAAAAAAAATTGATAATTGGGTAGCTTTAGCTCATCATAAAGAACACTAAGGTAATAGCCTCTATAGAAACTTAATAAAATGCTCACCAAAGCTTTTTATAGTATCTTGCTGCTGAATCACTATGCCAACCAGAAATTACCTTTGTTAAATATGCAAGCAAGTTTCCATAAACAAGGACCCAACTTTAACATTTTCATGATAATCAAGGAGTGAAAACAAACATACACCTTTTCAAGCCAAATTAATGTAACAATGAAAAGTGATCTTGGTGAAATTTGTTCCTGTAGTGAGCTGGTGTGGCTCCCCGCTACCCCGGAGAGTGACGAGCCCTTCTGGACACCGGCGTGGGCAGAGCTAGGGAGCCCTGAGCCTGCCCTTCAGAGGGTCAGGTGGTGCCCCGGAAGTATCAAGAATATCAGGGTTGGAAGGGACCTCAGGAGGTCATCTAGTCCAACCCCCTGCTCAAAGCAGGACCAATCCCCAATTTTTGCCCCAGATCCCTAAATGGCCCCCTCAAGGATTGAACTCACAACCCTGGGTTTAACAGGCCAATGGTCAAACCACTGAGCTGTCCCTCCCCCAGTATAAAGTATAAAGGCTTGACCTCAGAACTCACTAGGGAGACAGCCACCGGGGAGACCAGACGCCTCTGACCTGTCCTGCACCCACCAACTGGAGGAGTTGCTGGGTCTGCCTCTCACCACCTACCCGAGTAACCCATGGTGCTGGACCCCCCTGGAGGACACCACCATGACCCAGGTACCACCCAAGGGGGAGTCTGGAAGTAGCCTGGGGGCAGCCGACCCTAGTCTGGCTACAACACTGCCAGAACCCATGTCAGTGTGTTGCAGCCAGTATCCCCACTGACACAGCAGTGGGTCTTCTGCCACTGCTCGGGCCCCAGGCTGGGCCACAGTGGAGCGGGAGGGCCTGTGTCCCCTCTGGCAGTCTCGCCCTTTGTCAGGTCCTTTGGGGCCTGGGCTTATTGCTACCATCGTACTGCGACTGCTCAGCCCCTGCCTGAGGGCCTGAGCGCCTGACTCATTGTTGCCCCAACCTGACCTAGGGCCCAGGCTCACTGTGCTTATTTCAGTTGCCGCAAGGGCCTCTGAGAGAGACTCCCGCAGCAGAACTAATTCCCCGTAAACATCAACAGTGTGTAGTGAGCCGGTGTGGCTCCCTGCCGCCCTGGAGAGGGATGAGCCCTAGCTAGCTTGTTTACAATTCCCCTCTGTTCTGTTTTTTGACAGGACAAGGAGTAATGGTCTCAAGTTGCAGTGGGGGAGGTTTAAAAGGTTGGATATGGGAAAAACTTTTTCACTAGGAGGGTGGTGAAACACTGGAATGCGTTACCTAGGGAGGTGGTGGAATCCCCTTCCTTAGAAGTTTTTAAGGTCAGGCTTGACAAAGCCCTGGCTGGGATGATTTAATTGGGATTGGTCCTGCTCTGGGCAGGGGGTTTGACTAGATGGCCTCCAGAGGTCCCTTCCAACTCTGTTATTCTATGATTCTATTCTATGATTCTATGACATCATCTGAGACTGCTATAACATGAAATATATGGCAGAATGCAGGTAAAACACAGAGCAACAAACATACAATTCTCCCTCAAGGAGTTCAGTCACAAATTTAATTAACACTTTATTTTTTTAACGAGCATCATCAGCACGGAAGCATGTCCTCTGAAATGGTGGCTGAACATGAAGGGGGCATACGAATGTTTAGCACATCAGGCACACAAATACCTTGCAACATTGGCTGCAAAAGTTCCATGCAAACACCTGTTCTGACTTACAGGTGACATTGTAAATAAGAAGCCGGCAGCATTATCTCCCATAAATGTAAACAAATTTGTTTGTCTTAGTGATTGGCTGAACAAAAAGTAGGACTGAGTGGACCTGTAGGCTCTAAAGCGTCACACTGTTTTATATTTAAATGCAGTTACATAACAAAAAAATCTACATTTGTAAATTGCACTTTCACCACAAAGAGATTTCACTACAGTACTTGTATGAGGTGAATTGAAAAATACTATTTATGTTGTTTATCATTTTTACAGTGCAAATATTTTTAGTCAAAAATAATATAAAGTGAGCACTGTATACTTTGTATTCTGTGTTGTAACAGAAATTAATATATTTGAAAATGTAGAAAAACATCCAAAAATATTTAATAAATTTCAGTTGGTATTGGTATTCTATTATTGTTTAACGGTGTGATTAAAACTGCAATTAATCATGATTAATTTTTTAATTGTGATTAATTTTTTGAGTTAATTGTGTAAGTTATCTGCGATTAATTGACAACCCTGTTCTTAACCTTTGAGACAATCTGAAAACAGCCCAAATTAACCAGGTTATTCACCCAGACTATTAATACTAGCAATTTTATTCAGATTCCATTTTTAATATTAGATCATCCACAAACCCTGTTATATTTATTAATTGTTACCCTTTCCTGAAGGAAAAACTTAGATTCTCCTGAGTCCTTGTGTAGCCCACACAATTCCTGGGTGTGGTGCTCTGTCCCCTCTAGTGGCACTGAGACCACTTAGAGATTAATGAGCCTGCTGCAGCCTTAGCTAATAGCCATATGGCTCATGCACTAAGCTTCAGAGGTCCCAGCTTTAATTCTGCCTGCTGACAACTGGGGTCTATTGGTGTTACACTGGCAGGGCTATTTTAAATTTTCTTTTCTGTTAAGCTGAAAATGAGGACTTCTGATGTACTTTCCTTAGAGACAGAATATATTTTGTCTTCTAGTGTCTGAAATTTGACTTGACCAAGTCTCTTGCATTTTCCCTAATGCTCTGCCTGGTGTCCTAAATGACTGAAAATTGTCAGGAGAAAAGGGTAGCTGCCTTCAGAATGATATCATAATTGTGTCACCAGAGGAAAGAGATGCTTTGAAAGCAGTTCTCTTCTAGTTTTATAACGAAGATGCTCTGAGACTTTTTAGCAAACTTTACTCCCTCCCTCCAAAAATGCCTGCTAAAAATTAATGATCTCAAAGTTTTTAAAAATGTGTTAATACTCGTCATGAGCTGCCCAGCCGAAGTATTACTTATGGAATTATGCTTAGTTGGGTGAGGTAATAGGTTTGGCATAGGAAAGAAAACTTCTCCTGATTATTCCTTTGGTGGAGCTGGTATAGTTCCTATTAACATTATTGGAAGTTGCACATGCAACTGATAGAATAACCAGGTCCTTGAGTAGTAGCAAATCCTGCAGTCCTTTCTGTTTACCCAGGCAAAAATCCCATTGACTTTGTTATTATTATTATTTATTACAGTGGCACTCAGAGGCCCTAACTGAGAGTGGGATTCCAGTGTAGTTAACACTATGCAAACACATAGTGAGAGGCAGTCCCTGTCACCAAGAGTGAACAGTAAATAGACAGGTGAAAACACTTGCCCAAGGTCATGTAGCTCGTCAGTGGCATAACCAGGAAGAGAAGCCAGGTCTACTAACTACTGACTAGCAAGGTTAGTGACTAGAGCTAGTAACACCACCAATTATTTTTCATGGGAAATAATTTGTTAGTTTTTGTTTACATTTCCCATCATTTTAAAATGTGTTTTTTTCTCACTGAAACACTCAAACAAACAAAAATGGGGGTGGGAGGGCGGCTAAAAAAATTTGTTTCCAATTAAAAACATTGGGGGTTTCAAATTCAATTTTTGGTTGAAAAAGAGTTTTCAGTTTAAAAAAAAAATAACAAAAACAATACAATGGGGTTGAGTTTCCGGTTTCTTTGGAAAACAACATTTTTCTGTGGCAGTTTTTGTTTTTATCAAAACCCTATCTCTTTCTTGACCAGCTCTCTTATGACCCATGTACTAGGTCCTCCTGACTTCAATGGGAATTTTGCCTTAGTAAGAAATGAATAAGGAGGCTGCAGTATTGAAAGGGAGGGACCAACAGAAAGAGCCAGCGGGAATATGAGGGAGAGACAAACTATTAAATATTTGCCTTTTTTTAAATTGGAGGGATAGATTCATTCTTTGATCCTAAAAATGATATAGAAAAAGCAATCAAATTAATATTTATGTCCTGTTGTGATTACTGGACCTAAAAATTTACCCCACCTGTAAGCTCAAATGTTAAAAGTATGTGCAAGTTCATAAAATGTCACAATAACCTACAATTTTTGCCTGCTTGGAAATTAACCATGTAAAATTGCTCAAGTTGTTTTCAATAAATGAATGTTATGAGCAAGGGCTAGAAAACCAGACAGAGAGACTGAATTACTCCAAACAAAAATACCCCATTAATCTAATACAAGGACTTTGTTAAAATCATGCTTGCTAAAAACAGAAGATGTGGAACTAGATGTTAATGAACCAAAATATATGTGTCCAATATTAGGCTTAATTAGTGGACAAAATAATGAGGGGTTGGACTCTTGTACCCATCACTCCCTTTTGGGGTCTTGAAAAAAGGAGATCTTGGAGGGCAAATACAAAAATAACACATGGAGGCTACTGGAGTGAGCGTCAGCATCATGGCTGCCACCTTCACCATTTCCTGGGACCCCAGACCTTCATCATCCTGATCTTGAGAGATGTCCTGACCAGACCAGGTCAGAGAGAGAAAGACCCAGGTGACACTGCCAGCCCTACCAGCTCCAGCTGAAACCCAAACACCACATGGCATGAAATGGGATAGAACGTTAACAACAGCTGCAACAACAACAGCTCCAACCCATCCTAACTTCTTCTCTTCTACTCAAAAGGACAGTTATTGCCATTGTTGAGACCATCTAACACTGTCAAACAAGGGCATCGACCACACACAGGTGACAACATTTGTACAGAGAGGAAATGACTATGTTCATTTTCACAGTGTTCTGCTGATACGGAGTAGGCAGTTGATATATGCTCTGATTCATCAAAGTTCTTGCACAGTTTTAGTTTCATAAAGGGCTGCCTTTTTTATGTATTCTGTGCTTGTGCGGCATCCAACACAATGAGGTCCTGCTCCATGGCTAGGGCTCCTAAGCACTACAGTCATACAAATTATTTCAGTGGCTTCCTGGGGACTTAAGCATGTGTTCAAAGCTATGTGCTTACGTGCTGAGTCAGGGCCTTCATCACTAACTTTGTGCTCAGCCTTCCATGAGCTATCGACCTCCCCCTACATTCACACATCCCTGTTTATAGGGATCTCCAAATTGTTCTACTGAGCACTTAAAACTTAGTTCTGCCCCCATGTTTGGATTCACACTGAGAAAATAAATGCCATTTATACCTTCTTTGAATGTTTATATAATTTAAAGTTATTGAGACATTAGGATTATATATGTTGTTGTTTCCATAGGGGAGGATGAAGGCAAAATCATATTTATATCAGTGTACCCTTCGAAGATGTGTGGAACTCTGCTGTTCTCAGATTTTTTTTTTCAAAGCAGCTGTTATGCGAAAATTTTAATTTTTCCCAAGGATAAATGTGTCATTAGGCAACCAGTGCCATCTGGTGGATATATTTAGCAAACTGAATTTTTTTTTATTATACTTGTACAGTAAATTGCAATGTTACAAGATTACAATTCAGATCTTGGAATGCAAACAATGATATTTGTTTCAAATCCTAGCTGAAAATAAATTCCTTTTCTTGGGGGGGCTAGTTAACAACAACAGCTGCAGCACTATTCCAAATTATACCAAATGACATGATTTTCATGTGTAGCAATTTTATTTAAGATCTGAATTAGGGCTGTCAAGTAATTAAAAATATTATTCGCACTGTTAATAATAGAATACAATTTATTTAAATATTTTGGATGTTCTACATTTGCAAATATATTGATTTCAATTACAACACAGAATGTGTACAGCGCTCACATTTTTTAAATAAATATTTGCACTGTAAAAAAGAAAAGAGATAGTATGTTTCAATTCACCTCATACAAGTACTGTAGTGCAATCTCTTTATCATGAAAGTTGAACTTACAAATGTAGAACTATGTACAAAAATAACTGCATTCAAAAATAAAATATGTAAAAAATAAATAATGTAAAATAAAATAAAAAATAAAATATGTAAAAACCAATATCTGGATATGAGTCAACAGTGTGCCGTTGTTGCCAAGAAGGCCAATGGCATTTTGGGATGTATAAGTATGGGCATTGCCAGCAGATCGAGGGACGTGATCGTTTCCCGCTATTCGACATTGGTGAGGCCTCATCTGGAGTACTGTGTCCAGTTTTGGGCCCCACATTACAAGAAAGATGTGGAAAAATTGGAAAATGTCCAGCGGAGGGCAACAAAAATGATTAGGGGACTGGAACACATGACTTATGAGGAGAGGCTGAGGGAACTGGGATTGTTTAGTCTGCGGAAGAGAAGAACGAGGGGGGATTTGATAGTTGCTTTCAACTACCTGAAGGGGGGTTCCAAAGAGGATGGATCTAGACTGTTCTCAGTGGTAGCTGATGACAGAACAAGGAGTAATGGTCTCAAGTTGCAATGGGGGAGGTTTAGGTTGGATATTAGGAAAAACTTTTTCATTAGGAGGGTGGTGAAACACTGGAGTGCGTTACCTAGGGAGGTGGTGGAATCTCCTTCCTTAGAAGTTTTTAAGGTCAGGCTTGACAAAGCCCTGGCTTGGATGATTTAGTTAGGGATTGGTCCTGCTTTGTGCAGGGGGTTGGACTAGGTGACCTCCTGAGGTCCCTTCCAACCCTGATATTCTATGATTCCATGATTCTAAAACTTTAGAGCCTACACATTCACTCAGTCCTACTTCTTGTTCAGCCAATTGCTCAAGCAAGTTTGTTTACATTTGCGGGATAGAATGCTGCCCACTTGTTGTTTACAATGTCAACTGAAAGTGAAAATAGGTGTTTGCATCACAAGATATTTACGTGCCAGATGCGCTAAAGATTTGTATGTCCCTTCATGCTTCAACCACCATACCAGAGGACATGAGTCCATGCTGATGATGGGTTCTGCTTAATAGTGATCCAAAGCAGTGTGGACCAACGTATGTTCATTTTCATCATCTGAGTCAGATGCCAACAGCAGAAGGTTGATTTTCTTTTTTGGTGATTCAGGTTCTGTAGTTTCCGCATCTGAGTGTTGCTCTTTTAAGACTTCTGAAAGTCTGCTCCACACCTCGTCCCTCTCAGATTTTGGAAGGCACTTCAGATTCTTAAACCTTGGGTCAAGTACTGTAGCTATCTTTAGAAATCTCACATCGGTACCTTCTTTGCATTTTGTCAAATCTGCAGTGAAATTGTTCTTAAAACGAACAATATATGGTGGGTCATCATCTGAGACTGCCATAACTCAGTCACAAATTTAATTAACACATTCTTTTTTAACGAGAGTCATCTGCGTGGAAGCATGTCCCCTAGAATGCTGGCCAAAGCACGAAGGGGCATATGAATGTTTAGCATATCTGGCACATAAATACCTTGCAATGCCGGCTACAAAAGTGCCATGTGAATGCCTGTTCTTACTTTCAGGTGACATTGTAAATAAGAAATGGGCAGCATTATCCCCCGTAAATGTAAACAAACTTGTTTGTCTTAGCGATTGGCTGAATAAGAAGTAGGACTTAGTGGACCTGTAGGCTCTAAAATTTTACATTATTTTGTTTTTGAGTTCAGTTATGTAACAAAAACACATTTTGTAAGTTTCTCTTTCACGATAAAGAGCTTGCACTACAGTATTTGTATGAGGTAAATTGAAAAATACTATTTTGTTTATCATTTTACAGTGCAAATATTTGTCATCAAAAATAATATAAAGTGAGCACTGTACACTCTCTATTCTGTGTTGTAACTGAAATCAATATATTTGAAAATGTAGAAAAACATCCAAAATATTTTAGACATTTCAATTGCTATTTTATTATTAACAGTGTGATTAAAACTGTGATTAATCACAATTAATTTTTTTGAGTTAATCGCGTGAGTTAGCTGTGATTAATTAACAGCCCTAATTTGGATATTAAATTGAAGTAAATGTAAGATGTATCAGTGTTCAAGACAAACATTAGAAGATTTCTTACTTTAATAATATAACATCAGCCCACTCTGTTCCCACAGAAAGGAGAGAGGTAGCTACATATTTTTAAGCTAGTCACTTTAACTTTTCTGACTCTCTGGTCTGCCTCTGCAGCAGCCATTAAGGCTCAGGACAAGTCTAACTGGACATGTGCAAGCCCTGTGAGTTTCAGCTCATAAGAAGTTTACAAAATGAACTATGTAGGTTTGATTCACAAGGATTGGAAACTATCCAACCCCTGTACGTTCACTTCGAGTGAAAATGCAATTAATTTGAACTTGCAAGTGGAAAATGTTAACTTCATATTCAGTCCCTCCTGTCTTCCACAGACCCTAGTAGCCCTCCAATTTAACAAAGATGTCTTCAAGGTCGCACTCATCAGCCTATCCACTCTTCATCCTGGGGCCAGATAAGCCATTCTCCTGTCTTTGTGGGCTCCAGGTGACTTCTCCAAATGACCTAATGCAGGATAATGAGGGGGGTCACTGCCACTAATTTGTAAAGTGTGCTGCAGTGGGAAAAGATTCCTCAAACGCTCTGGGATTTCAGTGGGAGCTGCTGAGTACTCTGTATGTCTGAAAATCACGCCACATACCTAAATACCTAAGTGTGGATTTAGGAACCTAAAGTTAGTCTCCCTATTTTGTTTTTTAAATAGCCTTTGATCCTACTTTCATAGAAGAGTTAAGAGGTTTTTTTCTAAGATCACCCCATCCTCTGAAACACCTTGGAAGAAAATTATTCTGTCCTAAACTATGAATATCCTTGTTCTGAGAGGTTTATATCAGACTCCCAATGTTATTGTGATATACTTTACACTGTTAACAGAAAATCAATTTTTGTTAATTAAGCTGATTAGTAAAATCTGAAAAAATAAGATTTTTTGTGGAAAACAAAACTTGCAGTGGCATGACTGATAGTATTAACAAAAGTTTTGTATCCAGTATTTTCTCTGAAAAAGTTGTCTCCTAACTCCCTCTGGTGGTATACATTTTCCAGCACTAGAGTGGACATTTCTGGATTGTTAAATTGGCCTTATTGTATAAAAGTTTGTTGCAGTTAAGACCTTTTTCATTTTTCTTCAGTCTTTCTTAAAATTGATATACAAGAGGAAATAATCAAAAAGGAAAATGTACAACTTGGGCAAAGGTTTAATTTTTTCCATATTAGAGAGAATGAAATTTTGGTTTCTTTCATTTGAATGACAATTCGGTATTATCTTCCATTGTGATCATGTCTTTCTGACACTGACAGACTAGCTCAGGCCGGAGCCATAGGCCAATTTGCTTGTGTGTGAATATCAAAGGAGTTAAATGTATTAGTATATATATTCAGGCCAATTCATTTGTGTATTAATAGAGATCAAAGGAGATGTTAATTGTATTTTTTTGCCTATCTCTATCCTGTTTACTATTACATTACATTATGCATGCCTGGTAATTAAATAACCCTATATCATGCATCTGATGAAGTGGGTTTTAGCCCACAAAAGCGTACGCCCAAATAAATTTGTTAGTCTCTAAGGTGCCACAAGGACTCCTCGTTGTTTCTGCTGATACAGACTAACATGGCTACTACTCTGAAACCTATATCAAAGTGTGTGTTAATGTAAATGTGTATTCAGGTGTTAGAACTTCATGAAAACTAATGGAAAGTTACTTGCATTATTTTCACTTATTTATTCCTATTATAATGTAATGGCAGACATTTATACTATGTGTACCCCTGTGACTAAATACTCATTGGCTTCAAATGAAGAAGAGTGCTTAATTCAAAGCAATTGGCCATTGTGTGAGTAAAAACACTTAGACTGATGTCTGAAGAAGTTATAAATACTGATTGAAAGGAAGATGCTTTATCTCTGAACAGTCTTGGACTCTTACAGGGAAGTGTACCAGATGCAAAGCACAGAGTTATTGTGGGTAGCCCTGAAAAGACTTTTGGGAAACTGGAAGATTACTACATATCTGCTATCATTTTGGACTTACAAACTTTGACTCAGATGTTGTTATATTTTACCTGCTTTAACCTCTCAATAACTCTCATTTTCTTCTCTTAGCTAATAAACCTGTAGTTAGTTTACTATAGAATTGACTGCCAGTATTGTCTTTGGTGTAAGATCTGGAGTATCAGTTGATCTGGGGTACATGACTGGTCTCTTAGGACTGAAAGAAACCTGATGTGGTGTGATTTTTTTGGGGTGGGAGTGTTAATAACCTTTTATCACAAAGTTCAGTTTGTCTGGGTGCCAAGGAGAGGCTAATGGGACTGACTGTGACTCCATGGTAAGACTGGTATAGTGATCCAGGAGTTCACATTTTGTTAATGGTTTGGTGAAATCTAATTATAGACTGGTTTCAGAGTAACAGCTGTGTTAGTCTGTATTTGCAAAAAGAAAAGGAGTACTTGTGGCATCTTAGAGACTAACCAATTTATTTGAGCATAAGCTTTCGTGAACTACAGCTCAAGTGAGCTGTAGCTCACGAAAGCTTATGCTCAAATAAATTGGTTAGTCTAAGGTGCCACAAGTACTCCTTTTCTTTTTGCTAATTGTAGACTATATCACATTTTGGGGTGTCTGCCCTTCTTTTCTGACAGTCTGCCCTAAGATTGGCACTTGCAGTTGTGAGCCACTCCAGACAGCTTGACAGCCTTGTTTCGGGAAATAATAGGGTAATAGAAATTTTTCACAAGACACAACTGGATTATGATAATCTCGTAAAATAGAGAGAAAATAGATGACCTAAAGAGTCAGGATATTACTGTCTCAAACTTTTACGGGCCAGTTTTGTGAGATCTTTCCTCACATTGGTGAACAGTTAAATGATGGGTGGTTGAATTTACATCAGTGAGTGCTTACCAATGTGAATAATTTTTACTTCAGTGAAAATTTCTTAGGCTGCACATGAAATTGAATGAACAGAGAGTTTGCCAGCTGGATGTACAATGAATATGTGTGTTCTAATACTACAACATTACAATTAAAAAATTTGACATTCAGATTTCAGTCTTATCTACAAACTTCAACTGTGGAAATGTATTTTCTGCTTTGTGTTCTAACTTTGCTGAGTTAAAATCAGGTCCTGAATCTTCTTTAGGGAAACTAATCTAAACAGACCTGTCACTTCTAAGATTGGGGATATTTTTCTGCTGAATTATTTATGTAATAGAACAGTTTATGTCTCATAAGATTGCTCACTGTGGAACTGGCATCCTTCTGTTTATACTCTGCAACCAGTCTTTGAGAAATCCAGAACCCCCTGATAAGAGAAACTCCATCCGGTTAGAAGTTTGAATTAAATTCCATATGCAAACATCAAATGACAAGAATAATGTGAGGTCCATTTGACAAAAGATAAATCAGACAAAAATATGTGCCATCCTTCTTGTTTGGAAGTGTATCTAGAAAGAACAAAATGTTTTCAGAAAGATTTAAGATAAACTATTCATCTCTCCTAACAAGGTGAATGACCCAGTAAAATTAAGCACCAGCAGGGTATGGATAAAATTTGCTCTCAGAAAGATTGATCTGCTAAAAATTGTGAGTTCACTCATTAAAGGGAGTAGCAATAAAAATGCTCTGTCTGGCTATGTAGACTCCCTCCTCAGTCCCTGCAATACCAGCACTCCTAGCTATCTTCGAGATGCCACTGACTTCCTGAGGAAACTACAGTCCATTGGTGATCTTCCAGAAAACGCCATCCTGGCCACTATGGATGTAGAAGCCCTCTACACCAACATTCCACACAAAGATGGACTACAAGCCATCAAGAACAGTATCCCCGCTAATGTCAAGGCAAACCTGGTGGCTGAACTTTGTGACTTTGTCCTCACCCATAACTATTTCACATTTGGGGACAATGTATACCTTCAAGTCAGCAGCACTGCTATGGGGACCCGCATGGCCCCACAGTATGCCAACATTTTTATGGCTGACTTAGAACAACATTTCCTCAGCTCTTGTCCCCCAACACCCCTACTCTACTTGTGCTACACTGATGACATCTTCATCATCTGGACCCATGGAAAAGAAGCCCTTGAGGAATTCCACCATGATTTCAACAATTTCCATCCCACCATCAACCTCAGCCTGGACCAGTCCACACAAGAGATCCGCTTCCTGGACACTACGGTGCTAATAAGTGATGGTCACATAAACACCACCCTATACCAGAAACCTACTGACTGCTATACTTACCTACATGCCTCCAGCTTTCATCCAGACCACACCATCTATTGTCCACAGCCAGGCTCTGAGATACAACCGCATTTGCTCCAACCCCTCAGACAGAGACAAACACCTACAAGATCTCTATCAAGCATTCTTACAACTACAGGTTTCAGAGTAGCAGCCGTGTTAGTCTGTATTCGCAAAAAGAAAAGGAGTACTTGTGGCACCTTAGAGACTAACCAATTTATTTGAGCATAAGCTTTCGTGAGCTACAGCTCATTACATCCGATGAAGTGAGCTATAGCTCACGAAAGCTTATGCTCAAATAAATTGGTTAGTCTTTAAGGTGCCACAAGTACTCCTTTTCTTCTTAACTACAATACCCACCTGCTGAAGTGAAGAAACAGATTGACAGAGCCAGAAGAGTACCCAGAAGTCACCTACTACAGGACAGGCCCAACAAAGAAAGTAACAGAACGCCACTAGCCATCACCTTCAGCCCCCAACTAAAACCCCTCCAGCGCATTATCAAGGATCTACAACCTATCCTGAAGGACGACCCATCACTCTCACAGACCTTGGGAGACAGGCCAGTCCTTGCTTACAGACAGCCCCCCAACCTGAAGCAAATACTCACCAGCAACCACACACCACACAACAAAAACACTAACCCAGGAAAACCTATCCTTGCAACAAAGCCCGTTGCCAACTCTGTCCACATATTTATTCAAGTGACACCATCATAGGACCTAATCACATCAGCCACACTATCAGAGGCTCGTTCACCTGCACATCTACCAATGTGATATATGCCATCATGTGCCAGCAATGCCCCTCTGCCATGTACATTGGCCAAACTGGACAGTCTCTATGTAAAAGAATAAATGGGCACAAATCAGATGTCAAGAATTATAACATTCAAAAGCCAGTCGGAGAACACTTCAATCTCTTTGGTCACTCGATTACAGACCTAAAAGTGGCAATTCTTCAACAAAAAAAACTTCAAAAACAGACTCCAACAGGAGACTGCTGAATTGGAATTAATTTGCAAACTGGACACCATTAAATTAGGCTTGAATAAAGACTGGGAGTGGATGGGTCATTACACAAAGTAAAACTATTTCCCCATGCTTATTTTCCCCCCTACTGTTACTCACATCTTCTTGTCAACTGTTGGAAATGGGCCATCCTGATTAGCACTACAAAAGCTTTTTTTTTTTCTCCTGCTGATAATAGCTCACCTTAACTGATCACTTTTGTTATAGTGGGTATGGCAACACCCATTTTTTCATGTTCTCTGTGTGTGTATATATATATTTTTTCCTACTGTATTTTCCACTGCACGTATCCAATGAAGTGGGTTTTAGCCCACAAAAGCTTATGCCGAATAAATGTGTTAGTCTCTAAGGTGCCACAAGTACTCCTCGTTCTTTTTGCTGATACAGACTAACACGGCTACCACTCTGAAACCTATCCAGGAAAGGAAGTAGATTTGGTTGTCGGAACTTTCAGATAGTCAGGATGTTGGAGAATAAATTGGAAACCCACAGAGTAGATCTGGGCAAAATATTGCTCATGAAATTAAAAACATATCAAATTTGCCCATATGATCCTGGCAACAGGCACCTATCAAGGAGCCATCTGGATATACCATGGGGATTAGAAGCTTGTCTGCTGCCACCATGTGCACATAACAGTTTCTGAGGCCACTGTCAAGACAATTAATCATTACAATTTCAGCCGTAACTCCACCCCCCATCACAGGCAGCACCAACTGCAAGTGTCAAGGTTCCTTCCCCACTCTGAACTCTAGGGTACAGATGTGGGGACCTGCATGAAAACCTCCTAAGCTTACTTTTACCAGCTTAAGTTAAAACTTCCCCAAGGTACAGATTAATTTTACCCTTTGCCCTTGGATTTCCACTACCAAACTTTATCTGGGTTTACTGGGAAAAGTAGTTTGGACACGTCTTTCCCCCCAGAATCCTCTCAACCCTTGCACCCCACTTCCTGGGGAAGGTTTGGTAAAAATCCTCACAAATTTGCATAGGTGACCACAGACCCAAACCCTTGGATCTTAGAACAATGAAAAAAGCATTCAGTTTTATTACAAGAAGACTTTTAATAGAAGTAAAGGAATCACCTCTGTAAAATCAGGATGGTAGATACCTTACAGGGTAATTAGATTCAAAACATAGATAATCCCTCTAGGCAAAACCTTAAGTTACAAAAAAGACACACAGACAGGAATAGTCATTCTATTCAGCACAGTTCTTTTCTCGGCCATTTAAAGAAATCATAATCTAACACATACCTAGCTAGATTACTTACTAAAAGTTCTAAGACTCCATTCCTGTTCTTTCCCTGGCAAAAGCAGCATACAGACAGACACAGACCCTTTGTTTTTCTCCCTCCTCCCAGCTTTTGAAAGTATCTTGTCTCCCCATTGGTCATTTTGGTCAGGTGCCAGCGAAGTTACCTTTAGCTTCTTTACCCTTTATAGGTGAGAGGATTTGTCCTCTGGCCAGGAGGGATTTTAAAGGGGTTTACCCTTCCCTTTATATTTATGAAAGCAAGTCATGAGAGAGTTTCATGACATTGCACAGCTCCTATATGACCCAGATGGTAGTGATGTCACTCATGTCAACAAGGTAACCCTCTTCATGGAATGAGGTGGAATAGACTGGAACTCGTCCTGTTTTCATATCAATATATATCACAGGCCTATATATCATAGGCCTAATCACAGGCATAGAGGCTCATTAAAAGGCGAATGTCACAAGTAATTCATTCTCAGCAGATCTGGCCAGGCAGGGGAGTTGCAATGCTGCTGCTGGCTAATGAGTGGCTGTTTCTGGCACTCTACTGTGGACAGAATTGCATTCTATATGTTGCAGGTGACTGGACTTAAATACCTGATTCATGACTCCTGTTGCAAATACTCCCTCAGAAGGAACTCCTAATGCTGCACACCAGGCCGCCATGCTGCTGTTTTTCCTCTGCAGGCTCTAATCCATCTTGATCAAATAGCTGGAAGTACAAGGTGCAAGACTGCTATATCAGGACCAAATGTGATTGGTTAAATTTGCTAATTTAAAAAGTGTCTAAGGTGCATATGCCCATATAAATAATCAGTGAACATGATAGTAACGGTTGTTAAGAAGTTTGCATGGTTCCCATTGCATCCCGCGCAAAAAACTACACCCATGTTTTTGTGTTCACTTTATTGGATTATCTATAAATTTTATATCTTTATCTTTTCTATGAAAAAGTATGCCTGACCCCTGCAATGTTGGGATGGTGCTGCAGAAAAAAAAGTTGGCTTTATTGATGTATATATTTTAATATTGGAAAACACAGAAGTAATTATCTTACAGCAGTCATAATGGCTCAGGCTGTGATCTTGTCAGATCTCCTACAAGCTATCCAAGGTTGAATCCCCTTAGTTCTGCACTGAGTCAAGTAAAAGGGCTAGATCACCCCTTCTTATGGAAAAAAACACACAGGAAAGGGTCTCAGGAGAGAATGTCTACATGGAATTCCTCCCTTGTTGCTCCATTCGGAGGTCACGGTTTGCTCTTTGTGGAATAGACCACCAAGTCCACTTCTAGTGATACACATGCATTCCACAATGACCAGTGCTGAAGCTCTTTCTGGATACTCTTTAGGAGTGCAGCTCCATTTGGCCCTTTCTTGGAATGTAGCTGTCCCTGAGAAAACGAAGTGGCTCTATAGAAAAGAGACCACATCCTATTTTGTGCTTAAGCTTCATGAGACCACCATGAGGACAATGTTTTGTCTCTCTGGCCTTGTCCCTGTCCACCTTTTCCTTCCCTTTGACTGTCCAGCCCCTGCCTGCTCTCCCATCTGGTTCCCAGACCCATGGAGCACGCACTGTGGGGTCTGGAGGTGGGTGGAGGACAATGTTACAGACCTGCCTCCAAAACACTCCTTCTGTATAGAAGAGATGAGAGCCAGGTCTGAGGGGTCCTCTCTCTGCATATGAGTTTAGGCCTGACTCGAGGCTTCAGGATTTTACTCTAAATTCATGTTTTGGTATACAGCCTGTGAGTTGTTGAAACAAAGATTTTGGTGCATTGAGGAAAACTCTGTTTAATTCCTGCAAGAGAGGTTGCACGATACATGTACAAGAGACCTCCCTGTTGTGGTGAGATTTATTCTAGTGGTCAATGTTTAGTGTCCACATATCTGAATGAGAGAAATCTGCCACATATATATTTGCCATATAGTAGCAAAAATATATTAAATTTATTGCAAGACATAAACAAATGGAATTTCCCTTCCAGTATTATATGTTTGAGAAATGCTGCTAGGAGGAGGTCAAGCAAGAATCCATTATTTGAATACTAAAACCCAGTGCCTACTAATTTTTTTATTCTTTTCTTCCAAGTCATAGTTCCGAACTCCTTAGTGAAGAGCAAATAAGAAAGATGGAGAAAAAATGGTTTTTATTCTTAATGTTTTGCATACATCATGTAGAACTAGGCAGCTCAAGTTTCCTCCTAAATGCAGCCAGAAGGTGAATTGGGACAGGGTTGAGGCACACTAGTGTGACGCTGCCGGGCAAGCTCAACAGACCATTGCCACATACTTCTCTTGTGAGAAACCTGGGTGGGTTTTGATCCCCTGTAGCTCATGTACTAACCAAAAGCAACTGGGGAGAGGACCTGCAAGGTCAACACCTTTGGCCATGGTTTTGTGCTAAGGAGAATTTGAATGCCATCATTGAGTATTGTTTTCGTTTCATGCTCTATTTCAGGTTGGTTTATGGGAAGCACTTAAAAGCATTGTTATGATAAATCAAAACCAGTCCTGTAAGGCTTTGGGAGGGACTTAATAACAATCCTTACAATTCTGCCTGACACAGCATCTCAGAGCTCTTATTAGGTGCTTTTGATTTTGCCCCTGACATGACTACTCCTGCGGTTGCCAGTGGTAACTGTTTGGTGGAGTGGGAGAGTCAGTAAAGCTCTCAGTGCCAGGTATCTTCACTGATACTTTTTCTTTCCTTCATCTGTATTCTCACTTAATTATAAACAAAGCCATCATGGTGTTTCAGTTAGCTTGTCTTCTGGTTTTCATGGTAGTGCTTTGGCCAACAATAGTTATTTCACAATATCCATCATTGCCATGATCATTTTAAAGATATTACCAAATGCATGGCTGAAGCACTGGGGGGAGAAGCGGTTGTGGGAGGGATGGCACTATTGTTAGCATTTCCATGGCACCAGACTTTCACAGAAATCACACTGTCATGTGGTGTGTGAATCCTGCTACCTCATCCCAGACCTCTGAGAAGTATCACACTGATCATACTCTGAAAAGAAGGTGCACATACAAGTGAAGTGATCAGTAAGTTTTGATTACATACATATGGGAAACATAGAGCTAGAACAGTTTGCAACAAGAACAAATGAATAAAAAAAGAAGAAGGCCAAATTCCCTCAGAAGTGGGCTAACATTACTTTCTGTGGATACAACTCCTTGCTCTTCCCCTCCTCAACCTGAGAAGAAGGGAACTCCCACAGAATATTTTGTGGAGCAACTAACAAGTACATCTGCTATGTGGGGTTTGGGGATTTAGCACAGTAGAGTATTTTGTGGTGGTAGTCCAGCTCCTCCCTGCTGGGATTAGGGGGATTCACTGGTTCAACAGCATGCAGTTGGAAGAGGAGAAGTGGGGGGAGGAGCTGCCTTGTTCCAGGAATGGAGCAGCAGCAATGGTGATGGTCAAGCCTCAAAAGCATTCCGCCATCAGTTGGACTAGGGACGGCATGATCCCATTCCCTATATGCAGGCTCCCATTGCCTGTGGTGTCTCTCCATTTGCAGGAATGCCTCATCTTGCCTAAGAGCCTGATCCTCCCTTGCCCTAAGAAAGTCCAACTGCTCCTGACTCTTTCTGTCTATGGCAACAAGCAAGTTTTCCAGAATCCTTCAACATCTTCTTCTGCTATCGCTGCAGTGACTCTCCTGGTGCAATGGGTTCTCCCTCAGCATCAGTGTCCTGCCAAGTCAAACACAAGAGTAACACTGTATTTCATTTTTCTTTGGAAGGTACCTAAATCCCCTTACATAAGTTGCTGCCAGAGGCCACAATACTGTTACTGTTTTAAATCCAAGGAATACTGCTGTTACAGCCTCCTTCCTTCAGACTACTTTTTCAGCCCATGAGGAAGGAGCTGAGGTGAAAAAGGGTAAGATACCTGCATTAATTTTATTAAAATGTTGTAATGTTTACAGTGTACAGATGAACTGCTTGGGGTGGAGTTGGGTTCCTTTTGGGGTAAGGTTGCCAAGTCACCTTTCTGTTCTTTAAAGGCTGTTCATCACATGGAGAAGGTAGCAGTTGTGGAGGTACAGGGATGGAAAAAAGAAGTGGCTTTCCAGTACCTCAGAGGATATCTGGCCACCTGGGGCAGAGACAGATTACTGATAATGCTGACCCCTCTACATATAGTTGAGTGGAGGGATTTGGTAAGCTGTGAAGGTTGATCAACCACATTTGCCCCGCTGTTAAACTTGAAGATCAAGCTTGAATTTTTGCTACACCAAAAATTTGTTGACTTATGCTTACAGGACTGGGTGGCAATTCAAGAGGAAGTTGATTGTATTCTATGTTAACAGATGGAGTTTCTGTGGAAAAGGAACAGAGAACTGTAGACAAAATCTACCCACCTGCTATCCCCCAGTGCATTGCCAGAAAGTCTGGTCCCATGTCCAGAAAACAGTATTGAAAGGCACAGAGAAACAAAGTCACTACGGAAGTGTAGTTTCTTTACTGAACTTTTAACACCACAGCTTCTCCATTGCTAAGGGTCATGGCATTGTGTTTGTGCATCGGCTGGGGTGGATGCTTCACCCATCCCCACTTCTCGTGGCTTCTGCAGAGTGGCTTGGAACAGGGAGAGTCCACACACCAGGGACTGGGAATGGTAATAAATATTCCCAATGGCCACAGGGAGAATAGGCTGCTCTGACTTTCCTCAGACAAACAATTGATTCTCTTCCTCTTCCCAGATGTGCACCCAAGCCATTAATACCTCTCCCCTCCTCCCCCATGACTCTTGTTTGCAAAGGGAGGAAGGTTTGGGATCTTCAAGCAAGTATATATATATCAAGAGCTGTTCTTTCCCTATCAGGGCCCTTTCAGAACCTGACCCTCCCTCCATTACTTTCCTCCGGTTGGCTTGGCCCAGGGACTATCACTATTTGGAGTGCTGGCTAGCAAACATGCCGACACACGGGGCACAGAGACTGCTTGTTAATACTGTGTTATAACTTCTGCTAATACTTTATAGTGGATCATGAGATTTCAATAAAATCTGATTTACCGCCCTGGCCTGCTCATGGACCATGTCAGGATGAAGCAGGGGTCAGGGGTGGGAGTGTCAGGCATGTATTCTTGATACAAGAGGGGATATTTCTGTGGTGTGTAGGGATGTAAAGTAACTTACCAACCTTGGATTCTGGTTCCTGCCACAGCTTGGAGTCCTCCTCAGAGGGGCCTTCCTCAGGAGTGTCTGCTGGGTAGAGGTGCAGAATCACATGCTCCTCTTCCTTCTCACCCTGCCCCTCATCAGCATCCTGTCATATGATGAGGCTGGCAGGGTTGAGGACTAGGTCATGGGTGACTGCGGGGTCTGTACTTGCAGTGCTGGAGAATACCTGGTGCAGTTCATTTTAGCAGGGGCATGTGCTATGTCCCCTCGCAGAGCAACAGTTTGAGTCCTTCACCCTCCAGTACAGGAGCTTGAAGCGCTCCATGCATTCCCAGTACTGGGATGGAGACTGATGAATGCCTGCATCCTTCAGCATCTGGGAAATCTCCTGGTTCAGTGAATGCTCCGGCTACCTCGGGCAAAGTCATGGAGAATGGGGCACTCTGACTAAACATTGATCTGCGCCTGTGTGTGCTCCAGAGACCAAGTGGCTCCTCTTGGGTCACCTATGACATTTTCTCGGCTCACCACACCATGATCTCCTGTACTGTTCAATAGATTTTAGCAGAAAACAGTTCTGAAGTGCACAGTGCCAGTTACTACTACCCCTGATAAGGTGGGGTCAGGGACCTTTATATGTTTAGATAAGGGTCAGGTGGTGTCATAAATATAAAGGGAAGGGTAAACCCCTTTGAAATCCCTCCTGGCCAGGGGAAAGCTCCTCTCACCTGTAAAGGGTTAAGAAGCTAAAGGTAACCTCACTGGCACCTGACCAAAATGACCAATGAGGAGACAAGATACTTTCAAAAGCTGGGAGGAGGGAGAGAAACAAAGGGTCTGTGTGTCTGTCTTATACTGGTTTCTGCCGGGGATAGACCAGGAATGGAGTCTTAGAACTTTTAGTAAGTAATCTAGCTAGGTATGTGTTAGATTATGATTTCTTTAAATGGCTGAGAAAAGAATTGTGCTGAATAGAATAACTATTTCTGTCTGTGTATCTTTTTTGTAACTTAAGGTTTTGCCTAGAGGGGTTCTCTATGTTTTTGAATCTAATTACCCTGTAAGATATCTACCATCCTGATTTTACAGGGGGGATTTCTTTATTTCTATTTACTTCTATTTTTATTAAAAGTCTTCTTGTAAGAAAACTGAATGCTTTTTCATTGTTCTCAGATCCAAGGGTTTGGGTCTGTGGTCACCTATGCAAATTGGTGAGGCTTTTTATCCAACATTTCCCAGGAAAGGGGGGGTGCAAGTGTTGGGAGGATTGTTCATTGTTCTTAAGATCCAAGGGTCTGGGTCTGTAGTCACCTAGGCAAATTGGTGAGGCTTTTTACCAAACCTTGTCCAGGAAGTGGGGTGCAAGGTTTTGGGAAGTATTTTGGGGGGAAAGACGCGTCCAAACAGCTCTTCCCCAGTAACCAGTATTAGTTTGGTGGTGGTAGCGGCCAATCCAAGGACAAAGGGTGGAATATTTTGTACCTTGGGGAAGTTTTGACCTAAGCTGGTAAAGATAAGCTTAGGAGGTTTTTCATGCAGGTCCCTTCATCTGTACCCTAGAGTTCAGAGGGGGGGAGGAACCTTTACAGGTGGCAAAAGGTTGAATGCATTGTAAGAATGGCCTTGGGGGGACTATTGACAACAGTGACCGACTACACGCCCCTTGCTCCCATCCACTCTGCATTGTAAAACAGGTGTGGGGCCATGCCACAGCAGAGGCGTGTACACACTAACTACCCTCAGATATGCTAGCTTTCTTACACTAGACTGTCCTTCAGAAATGGTCTTCATGGCTTCATCTGTAGACAGGACATGGGTTACGGCACGAGAGCACACATGTAACCGTGTATACTCGCAAGTGTAGGCATTGCCTTAGGGCAAAAGTTTTAAAAGTGTGTAAGTGACTTATGGGCCTAAGTCCCATTTTAATAGTGATTTAGGCACTTAGGAGCCTAAGTCTCATTAAAATCAATGAGACTTAGGCTCCTTAGTGCCTAAGCCACTTTTGAAAATAGGCTTTAAGCTTCTAAGCCATTTAGGTGCTTCTGAAAAGTTTAAGCGTTGGACCTGATTTTCATTAATGATGAATACCCACAGCTTGAATTCAATGGGAGCTGCAAGTGCTCACTGAAACCCAGGCCCATAATCTCTCAGATTCTGAGAATTAGGGAAAATAATGCTTCCCTGCGGCACAGGGTTGATGTGAGAAAAATACATTATAAATGTATCTGAGGCATTAATGGTTTGGAGGGGGGGCATTCATGTACCCCCCCAAACAGACAGAAATATTATTCCTGGTAACCTAAACATTCCATCTTGAATATCAAATCTATATGTTGTGTACTTTTGTACCAGTGTTCAGACCGTGACAAGGGGGTTGCTACTGCACATAAAGGGAGCTCTAATTGGATGGTTATCTTGATGCTTAGGAGAGGTAATAAATAGATTCAGCATGGCAGAGGTAGCAAAGAAGGTATTGATGGATTGTATGTGCTACAGGTAATAGTGTTTTTCTGAATGAATGTTTACATTCCTGCACAATGACAGACAAGCCAAATGATATCTCTGCAACTGCTGAACATGCATAATAGGCAGCGTGAAATAATGTTTATCTGGTGACAGATGCCATGGTGTATCCCTTTGTGTCCCCACGGGCAGTGAGAAATGTATTCAGAGGAAGGGAAAGGGGGAAACACAAGTCTCCTAGGGAAGGAAATGCCTCAAAATGGTTTGTTTAGTTATTCCTCAAACAGAAGCACCTAAATAGAAATAGTCACAGGGTTTTTCCTTCTGATTCAGATCACACTGCCCCAGAAATTGGTTAAGATTCAGGCATCCAAAACTGTATAAAAATGGGGTTGAATACATATTTTAACCTATTTTTAGTATAAACTGAGCAGCTGACTAGGGCATTTGCTCTACAGAACCAGGTCAAACTCCACAGAAGCGCTGCACAGCTGTTTGTATCCAAGTCACATTGCCAAGGTTTATAGAAGTCCCAACGGTGATGAGACAAGTATCACTGCACATCAGTTTAAACAAAATCCTCTGGCAACTAACATCATAGACAACACTCGTATTCATGTCTTAAACTCCCCTGCTGTTTTTGTGACTTTATTAACCAGAAAGGATGCTCCTCTTGTATTCTTAAAGCCACACTTGATGATCACTAAGTAAAACATGACTTTTCTTTGAATGATGTTGTTTACTTTCAAAGCTGTCTTTTTCTTCACTTTTCCTGGAACATAAATTGCAGCATGCCATGAAATGGATTTGACACTAATTTGCTGAGGCACTCAAGTCTATTTGTAATATTTCCTAAAGATAAGTGTAATCACAATTTACAAATTTAGTTGAGATGACATGTTCTTGGTACTAAATTTACATGCCATTCCACTTACATTTTGTTTCAGGAAGCAAGACTAATTGATAACGGCAAGTTCTCATGTATATAGTATAGAGATGGGTACTTCATCCTCCCGGGAGGCTGGTAGATGGCCAGTGAAGTCAGTCATGAATCCCACATTGGCTTGAATGAAGCAGAATCAGGCTCTAAGAGATGTCTTCTCCCCAAAGACGAATTCCTTAGGTGTCTATCTTAACTGTGCTAGAATGGCTGTTCAAATGGACTTTGAATGTCTCAGCAATCATTGAGAAAATCTTAAGGGGAAATGCTTTTAAAATAGACCTAGTTAAATATGAATTTTCTCTGAATGATGTTGTTTACTTACAAAGCTGTTTTATCAAAATTGAATTGTCTGGTGGGACTCTATTGATTTTCACAAATTTTTCTATGGGGAAAAAGCCTAAATTAATTGTTTGCACTTTCTGATTTCATCTGGACTTTTAAAATATTATTTTAATTATATTTATATCATAATGTTTGTTATACAGTATTAATTATGATAGAATATATATAATGTGCTGATATTATCTATACAAAAATTACCCTATCAAAACAAAACATTTCATTTTGATTATGGCAATTTGCTGCTATCAAAATGAAACATTTTAATGTGCCAGAATCAAAATTTCTCAGAATTTCTGTATTGTGAGAAATGTGAAATTTGGACTCTTTGTTCTGATGCAGAATGAAAACAAATTTCAAAATGTCAGAATTTGCCATGGAATGTAAATTTGGTTTTCCGAAGCTCAGCACATGGCTGACTGCCTCCCTTTCCATGTCAAAGTCTTTATTTATTTTAAAAATGGATTGTAGTATCAAAGGATGACATTCTATACTTAGCTATACCCATGCAACCACAGTGAAGTCAATTTTTGCAAGCAAGGTTTGATGGAGTGTACAAACTCCACACTGAGCAACAAGGGGATAAGGAACTGCTCTGGGCTGAGCCGACCCTGTCCCCGCCACACCTGTAGGAAATGCACCAACTGGAGGAGGAGCTAAAAGGCAGGGGAGCAGGTGGCAGCTCATTTGGTGGCAGCCCAGGGAAGAAAGCAGACATGCAACTTGCTCCTCCAACAGAGGAGAGCTGAGGGAAGGTAGAATCTCTCCCTAAGACAACTGCCCATAAATCTTTCCCTGAGGAAAGGGAGGACCTGCTGCGGAGACAGCCTGAGGGGGAAACATTCCCCTCTCCCCCTCTCATATGAACTCCAGACTTTGGTAATTCCCTTTGTTTGGTTTGGACTGCCCCAGCAAGGGAAAGCCTTAGGACTGATCTGGCCCACCCAGGAAGGTGGGCCATACCACAGGAGGAGGCAGTTGCTGCCCAAGAGCAAAAAAGAGCTACCACACTACATGTAGCTGCCAGGACGTGCCTGGTGGTGAGTGGACATCCTTCATGCAGCCTTAACTCAGATGTCGACTTTCAGACAATCATGGGGGTGGAGGGGAATGGTGATAGGGAGTGGCGGAGGTAGGGCAGCCTTAAGCATCCCCCGCTGTCAGATTACTGATAGCCCTCAAAGGGCCCTGGGTCAGAGCCTGGTGGAGTGAGAGAGACTGGGCTCCTCTACCAACAACCCCTCCCCCCTGGCAGGTCACAGGCCTAACCCCTGACCACCAGATGATACTACCCGACCAACCAACCCCTGAGCGAGGACTGTCACACGCGGTAAAGGGATGAGTTAAATCCTGAGCTTCAAAATGTCTATTGAGCTTAGTTTAAGGTGTTCAATTTAGTCTACTGAAAGGATCAGCGGTCACATTGATGAGACCTTTCTAATGGAAATGGTCATTTAGCTCTTACCCAGCCACTGCAGCAAGACGCTTATCCTAGAGATCCCTTTACAAATAGCAAAAAACCCCACCTCTGTGATCTACATGCTATTAGTGATCCCTGTGATTAAATAGAATTTCATACCTCTCTCCTCCGTTGACATGCAGCAACTATGAATCAGAATGGAATGATACTCTAGTATGTGTTTACTATGTATAAGGAATTATTGACATAGTATTGAGCTAAAGTTATACTACACTAACAATATTTTATTATCAAAGCGTTGACATTCACACATACTCCTTAAATTAAAGATCAAATGTGGCCAAAATGGTGTGGTATTCTCTAGATATTTTTGCTTCTGCTGATCTGAGTTCAAATTGTGCTCCCAAAAAGGGTAAAGGTGCTGATGATCTGAAATTAGTTCTTTGGTTGTTTGTCCCATCACACAATTTGACAGCTCTTTATACTTTACTCCGGTAAAGTGCAAGAACTGAAGTAGCAGGAATGCCACTACTCAGTGCTAAGACATGGCCAAGATCTCAGGGAAAGACTACACAATGCTTGGTTATAGTTAGTATAGAAAATCCCAGACTTTCAAGAGCACTGTAATTCTCAGAGAGAATAAAACACCACAAAGTGTGCAGATATTTTAATTCTGTTCCCCCCCCCCCCGATTCCAAAAAAGTCTTCTTGGGGAAAACTATTTTTTTTCTGTATTATTCCTCCTCCGCTAGCCCAGCACCAGCCCAGGTAACCAAGCCAGATCATGCCATGGTAGAAGAGTGGCTTCAAAAGGGGCACTTCATCCCAGTGGTTGAATTAGCATATAAGGCCCATATTGTGTCCTGCTCACAGAGGGAAGATTGAAGGTCTCCATCAGTGGCAGATACTCCATCCCCCAATTAGACCACCCAATTACCTGTTCCCACTCACTTTTTGGTGCTAGGTTGGAGGCAGCCCCTTTGCACTGCTATACAGGGGGCATTTGCAGACCTGAGCTCTGCTCTGTGCAAGTCTTGCACAGACCTCTGCATGGCCCCTGGAAACCAGACCTGCCTTATTGCACAGTGGTGATGCATCACTTCTGCTGTCAGAGGCACCTGGGGAGGCAGCAGCTGGATTTAGGCCTGAATATGTACTACACTGATTAAACTACATGTGTGCTAATATTATACACGTTTACCTTTAAGAAGTTGGAGCATCTTTAAGCTGTACAATACCATGATTTTTAATGAGTGCATCATTTGAAAGCAGTGCACATACACAATAATTTCTTAATACATCAGTAGCTATGACACAATCGTAACCAGCTAATCCTACCAGCTCTGTTACACTGCCAACTAACTGGAAAATGTATATAAATGCTGCACTGTAACTTTAACTGAGCTTTGTTATTAGTATATCTTAGTCACTAAGCATATGGGAAAAGTGTGACTAGGTCTTGTAAATACCAGCTTCAGAAGATTTGACTCAACATGTTTTCAAAACTGTCAGCTTTTGAAGTGTAACCATTTTTTTTCATTGGGGCTATTAAGAAAGTTATATCTCCACTCCTATTCACAACAAGAAAAATGATCATCTTCACCATTCCTCAGAGAAACAGTGTTATTGATTGATGTTTGTCTAATGAGAATCTACATCAATTTATATATCCTAGTTTTAGAAACAAAAGATGATCTGGATATTTGATATTTGACTATTTTATATTTTTATATAGTAAGTTTCATCCGCATAAAAATCAAGCAGACAAGACTGTGTTTGTGCAGTGCCTAGACAGGAGTGGGCAAACTTTTTGGCCCAAGGGCCACATTGGGGTGCTAAACTGTATGGAGGGCCAGGTAGGGAAGGCTGTGACTCCCCAAACAGCCTGACCGCCTCCCCCTCTCTGCCCCTCCCACTTCCCGCCCCCTGACTGCCCCCCTCAGAACCTCTGACCCATCCACCCCCCCTGCTCCTTGTCCCCCCCCCCACCACTGCCAGGGGGGACAGCAGGGTAGGGACCAGGAGGCTAGTCTCCCAGGCCAGAAACTCAAGGGTTGGGCAGGACAGTCCTGTGGGCCAGATGTGGCCTGTGGGCCATAGTTTGCCCACCTCTGGCCGAGCACAGTGGGCTCCTAAGCGCTACTGCAATATGAATTAATAATAGTAGACAAGACCACAAAGTTTTGCAATTTCAAAATCTTATGTGCCTGGAAATATTTTTACAAACTATATTTCAAGTCTGTCAATTTTCCTTGTGGGGGTAGGAGAGAAGTGAAATGGGGAAAAAATGCAACCTTCCCCTGAACTGTGTAGGCATGTGAACAAGGGTGAAACTGAAAAGAGCCAAATTCATCTTTTTAGTCTCATTGTCCAAGTTAAGATAAAGAGGATTTTTTAAGGCAAAATAGTGAATAATATGTTAGCTTTTTATTTTGAAAGTAGTATTAAGCTAACGTGACTGGTAAGGGGTGGAAGTAGGGTTTTTTTTTTGTTTGTTTGTTTTTGACAGAACCCCCTTTAAAACTATTAACTCCGAAGTGAGGGTTTATAGTGAAATAATATCTGATCCTTAAGTAGCTACAAGGGGGAAAAGAAGTCTGAGCATTTTTTGAGAAGATGTAGGAACCTATCATAAATATATGTATTGCACATAAAACTAACCATATATTCTGTTACTAATAGGAACTGGGAGCTTTATATTATAGAACAGTTTGCTGGGCTGAAAATGCCAGTTCCTACAGAAAGTGGCTCCAAACACACATCCATATTTCTACACACTATGGTTCCTCTTTTCTTCTTTCTTAAAGCCAGTCCAAGGGCTCCTTGCTACGTGCAGAGAAAGCAGTGGGATTTCAGGAGACTTTAATAGGCATATTTAGGTCCCATATAAAAGGAAATAAGCTTAGCGGTGTTACTAACGCTCTCCCGTTTTTCTTCGCCTTGGGAGATCTGTCTTTTGAAGGTTGTTAAAGATGTAGAATTATAGCCTAATCTACACGATCTAAAGCCAGATAGTGATTTCTTTTTCAAATGTGTTCAGAAAGGTCAGGCTGATTTTCATCCAGCAGGAGAGTATTCCATGCAAAAGGATTTTAACAACAATAATTTATGTGTAGGGAAGGAGATTTATACCTGGCAGCCTCTGAGCATTTACACTGAGTACTGCATTATTTCTGCTGCTTTTAGACTGAAATATGAGATCTGATTCTGACTCACAAAGTGCCTCGGACCAGAGGGCAATAACAGGTTGCTATGAAAGCATAGGCTCTTTTAATGATGGTTTATTTATTTAGAATGGAGTAAGGGAGTGAAGCGGAGCTACAAGGTAAGTACTGCAGATATAAAACTAGCAGGCTTAAGATTCATTAAGCAAGGCACTCAGATCTCCAGTAATATATGTAGATGTCAAAGTACTTAGCTATTCTTCACTAAAAATCTTGTAAAATGTTGGATTTTGCTCCTGCTCCATAATATACGATCCCCAGAAATCTAGAGCACCCTACTGAAGGAAAAGGAATGAGTGTGATGGGTAAGGCTAGGCCAAGGAGCTAGTGTGGATTTGAAAATCCCCAGCCCTCCCGTCTGAACGCTGTGCCGCTGGCTGCAAGACAAACCGAAAAGAACTGGACCCTGCCTGTGCTTGGATTTCAGGGGTGCATTGGATCTAAAGCTTGATCAAGGCCGGTTCACAAACCGGCGCCCGAGTATTGTCCCCCGGGATGCTCTTTTCCCCTTTGAAAATGACAGAGGAGAGCAGCCGCGGCTGGGGGCTCTAGGGGGACGCCCTGCAGTCCACCAGCTTGCGAAAGCTCTTCCGGAAATTCTCGTCCAAGAAGGCGTACAAGAAAGGGTTGAGGCAGCTGTTGGCGTAGCTGAGGCTGGTGATGAAATAGGAGATGCCGATGACCAGGGGGGTCTGCGGGAGGTCGGTGGTGAGGGCCACCACCGTGCTGAGGTGGTAGGGGGTCCAGCAGAAGAGGCACACGGCCAGGATGACCAGCACCATCAGCGTCACTTTCTTTTTGGCTTTGTCCAGGGCTTTGGCGTTGCTGTGGAGGCGCACGCGTCTCAGCTTGGCCAGCAGGGCGGCGTAGAGGACGCAGATGGTGGAGACGGGGATGGCGAAGCCCAGCAGGAGGGTGTAGAGGCGGCTGGCTTTCCACCAGAGGCTCTCCGGGCTGGGGAAGACGAAGACGCACTGGGAGCGCCCCTGCTCCCGGTGGAGCTTGGCGAACACGGCGAAGGGCGAGATGACGATGGAGACCAGGGCCCAGACGGCCAGGCTGGCCAGCTTGGCGGCGCGGTAGGTGCGGTAGGACACCTTCCCGGACCGCAGCGTGGCCACCACCACCAGGTAGCGGTCGATGCTCATGACGGTGAGGAAGTAGATGCTGGAGAAGGTGTTGTACTGGTCGATGGAGATGATCAGCTTGCACATGAACTCGCCGAAGGGCCACTGCCGCAGCAGGTGGTCGGCGATGTTGATGGGCAGCACCAGGGTGAAGAGCTCGTCGGCCACGGCCAGGTTGAGGATGAAGAGGTTGGTGACCGTCTTCATCTTGGGGGCCCGCAGGATCACGTAGATGACGGCGGTGTTGCCCGTCAGCCCCGCGGCGCAGATGAGGGAGTAGATGAGGGGCACGGCCAGGTAGAAGTCGGGGAGCAGCTGCGGGGCGGAGGCGTTGGGCCAGGGGGCCCCTCTGCCCGCGCAGGGCGCGCAGGACGCGTTGGGCTCGGAGTGCGAGGAGAAGTTAGCCATGGGCTGCGGTGGGAAAGAAAGACCGGCCGTGGCTCCCCCAAGGGAGTGAAGTGTGGGCTGAATCGCGGTCGCCCAGCTCGGCTCAAACACCAGGTCCAGGGATATGTCACCGGAGTCAGATCTCCGGGCTGGCGGCTGCCCGGGGTGAACCTGGAAGGCGCTGCTTCTTTGGCTTGGCTTTAGACCTTTAATTTCGGCTCTGCACCGGACAGGTCTCTCGTCATCCCACCTCTTTGCCCATCACTCCTCGTCTCCTCACCGGAGCTCCTTGCAGGGACAATGGAAAACACACACTTAAGTTCAGGCTTCCTCACCAAGAGAAATGCCCATTTTCAGAAAACATGGAAATAGGCACCTCACAGCCGAAGCACCCTCCACGTGCTCCGTTTCACCCCTTGGGGTGGGTTGCGTTGTCACTGAGCGCCACACACACACACGATAGTTATGAAGCACATTTACAAAGAGACAATGCAGAGCAGCAGACCTCAGGGGCATGTCATCTAAAGGGGATCCTACCGGATTCCTTTCTCTTTCTCCCCCCCCCCCCCCCAATCTAACTCACTCACACACTCCTGGAATTGCAGATCTGCTTCTGTGTTTGTTGAGCTTTGAAATTCCTTCTTTTCCCTTACCTTAGAGCAGAGGGTCTGCTTTCCTTCTGTGGGTCCTTCTGCAGATAGTGGGGGCTGAAGGCTGCCCGGGAAGCCCGCGATCCCGAAAGCGCCTAGGTGCTGAAATGCTGGACAGCTCCCCGGCAACTGACTCGATGAACAGCTCTCTACATACTTGAGTCCTGGACAGCTCCTTTTGGATCTCTAGTCACC
The DNA here is from genome assembly GCF_965152235.1 of Eretmochelys imbricata. Lineage (NCBI taxonomy): Eukaryota > Metazoa > Chordata > Testudines > Cheloniidae > Eretmochelys > Eretmochelys imbricata. The sequence continues at coordinate 69,949,874 of NC_135573.1, forward strand.
ACTTCGCTGGCTGCAAACGGGAACAGAGCGCAGGTGCGATCTCAGCAAATGGGCACCAGAGCTTCCTGCTAACAGGTCAAACTGAGCATAGGGCAAGGACACAAATGTATTCATTTCCCATGACAGGTTCGCTGACGTCCTTGTTGCAAATAAGCCCACTTCGGAGCACAAACAAACAAACACAGACCCTGTTACGCCTTTTGTATTGTAACTGATGGGAAGCATGATCAGTTGTTTGTTTTTAATCACCTGCAGCCAGAGTTCAAATACGGAAAGCCCATTCGAAAATACAGGGAAGAAATCCAACTTTCTCCTCCTCTTCTCCAGCCTGGTTCCTTTCAAAGTACACCCTTTGAAAAGTTGAATTCCAAAGGAAGTGGCTCAGCCACCGGACTCTGCCCAATGAGTCATAGTGGCTGATAGGGAACCCGTAAATATGCAGCAACGACTTTACAAGAAAGACTAGAGATGCCTCTGGCTTTGCCTTTCCTTGTCTATTTAGATCTGAAGGGGAAGAGTCTGGCTCATACTCTCTTTCTACAGTTCCTAGCACAATAGGGACCCATACTCAGTTGGGACCTAAAGTGGCTTCTGTAATGCAAATAAATAATAAGAGATTGACCCAAACTAAAATCCCAGATGAGAAGTCTGAAGTAGTTCAAATCTGTTCTGAGATACATGTAGCTCCTGTCCTTTTAATGAGCCACACAAAAGCCTGGGATCCCAGTATCTTTGAACTTCGGTTTCAGGGTATTCAAAATCAGGACCCAGTCACTTTTAAGCCCTTCACTAATAAAAAACAAACAAACACAAACCACCCATTGTTTTATTCCTCTGTCTTGGATTGGTGAGATACTAGGATGTCTTCATATGCTCAGGCTGAGAACTGGTGGAGTATTTTTACTATTTCCTATTAAAAACTACCCAAAGGTATAATAACCTTAAAATTCCCTATGAAATGTAAAAGCCTGAATTTTCAAACAGGAGCACAGTCCAGGCACATGGAGAAAATACACAAACACCACTTGTCATGGGGCCAATGGTCCTTCAGAAGAATTAGGGCCTAACTGTCCCCGGATGACCCTATAGGCTACACATGGGAGCAATAAAGTGCTCCAGCTGGAGTAATGGATTAATTAATGGATTAATTAATTAGTAATGGAGTAATTAATTAGCAATGGAACAGCCGAGCTAGAAAGAGGTTGCTTGAACAATATAAAAGAAATCTAGAAGGGGGAGAGAAAAGCAGCTCCTTTGAGTGAAGTCCTGCAGTTTCTACAGGTTGGAAGGGGATGGGTGGCACAGAGTGGACAGTGGATTTTCCAAGGGTTCCTGGGGAAGAGAAACAGTGATGGAATTCCTCTCATCAGGTTCTGGAAAGAGAGCTAGTGTAGGTCTCCAGACCAGAGATTGCTAGAGGTGGAAACTGGTTTCAGGGAAAGGAGGAAGAAGGAGAGTGGTCTGGTAGAAGAAACCTACAGGGAGCAGAGTAGGCTCCCGTGGAGAAGCCCTGAGTTAGGGCCTACATGAATAGAAGAAATCTGCAGGAACCAGGTGAGGCTTCCCTGGAAGAAGTTCTGCAATGGGGCTCGTGAGTGGGGAGAAGGGAAACCACAGAAGTAAACTGCCAATATCCCTGGGGGGAGGATAGCCTGGTAATTCCTCCTTGATAAGTAGTTGGACAAGTATTGACCTGAGAGCGGTTGAAGAAGTATTATTACTATGGATTTCTTAGGCCTTCTGTTTGGACCTTTTTGTTACCCCAGAAGTAACAGGGCTAAAGTCCAGGACTGAACTTTAGGTGACTTAGCTGGAGGCCTAAGCCATGGAAGAGGGTGCTTGCTACAGGTGGCAAGTACAGCACCTCACACCACCTCTGTGCTTTAAACCCTGTATGTGCATGTAAATTAGGTAAATGCCTGCCTTAATATTTTCATAGATTTCACCCAACCAGTATTTCACCCAAACAGTCAGCATTTCCAAACAAGGCCCACCACCATTCTCAGCACCCCCAGTCAATATCAAAGCTAGCTGAGGTTTCATGCTACAACTTCGATTTCACAGTCCATTATGCTCACAAAGTATTACAGGGAAGCTAAAGCTCAAAGAAGACAACATGGGGTGATCTCTGGCTGACATATCACTGCTATATTAGATCATGAAACAAAGAAACTTTAAATTATCATGACCAATATTTACTTTTAACTAGAGTGTATATAGAGAAGAGCCATTCCTCAGAAGATAACGTAACTATCACTATCAAGTCATTTTACACTGGTGAACCTGTCTGGCATCAACTCTGTCTTAGTGATAAAAAACAAGAACCCTAACCACAGTAGCATCTACTCCATGTTTTTATCTCACCTTCATGTTGTAGTAGTAATGCCAAATACGAATACATCATCCTATGTGGTAAGTCTGAGTGTCAAATATCCAATTACTCTTACAGCATAGGGGGTGGAGACAGAAAGTATTATGACTTGGAGATAATCTTTGGCTATCTGAAATAATATCTTCAAAGATTTGACTGAAATCTATATAATGGTCAATGGTAGAAATCAGATAATATCTTGCAGCTTTCCAGATCAGCACTGAGAATGTTGCCTGCTGTATTATTCCAGTCCTGCTGTCTTGGTTGTTTTGTTAGATGAAGATGCTAGTTACTGATGTAACACACATTTAGCATTTTGCCAAAGGGATATATTTCACATCCCTGATCCATCCAAATGTATGCAGAGAGAGCTGTATTGAACAAAAGCTGTTTGACCTTGAATTATCCCATGCTCTGCTAAGTAATGCAGCTAGAATGTTAGGATATCATAAATATGAAACTTCATGAAAAGCAAACAAACAAGCAAAAACCAACTTAACATTAAGATAAAACTACCACTGCCTCATTGTGCCTATGCTTTTTAATGTGTCCTATATTAATACAATATATAATATACAATATATTATACAGAGTACATAGATTTGGCTTGTTTTATGGTTCTTATTGAGAGTGAAGAATCAAGTGACGTTTGAGGAAAATCAGTACATTTACACATACCGTGACACTACTGGTGGAGAACTACTCTGTGTGTTTGTTGCAACACAGAGTTACATTTTCTTCACAAGTCAGCAGACAGAAATGCCACCAAAATGACCTGAGCCAGAACCTAGGTTTCTTGACTCTCAGTTCTAAACTCCTACCCATTAATCAACTATGCCTATTCCATCTGTATCTTTGCCATCTACAGACAGGGAAAATGCTTTTTAACTAGTGTGGGAATAAAATTTCCTGGTATCAATTCCTGTGCTCATTCCTCCATATCCTATGACTTCTGGGGCAGTGCATCCTCCTCCCATTGTCTCCTCTTTCTGATCTGATCAAGAGGGTCTGTCTGCAGGATCAGAACGTTCAGTTAGGTTTTTGCACATTTTCTGTGCAGACTATATAACATAAAAGGTTTTCTTTCTTCTTTTGTTTTGGGATTATTTCTTTCCTCATACAGACCTCAGAAATAGCCAGACTGACTGCTTACCCCTCCCACAAAATGTCATCACTCTTCTGAGACCAAGCATGAAAAATGTCACCAAAAAAGAACCAATGTTCAAAAACAATGAGCACATCATAAAGGACAGTTATAGTGTAACTCAAACAGTCACTGATCTTGTCATGAAATCCAGGTGGGAAGACACTATTGACTTCCCTAGAGTTCTTTGTGGGCACAGGAGTTTGTGCAGAGTCAGGGCCTTAGTGTGCAATAGTAACACACAGTGTAATAGAGTGGCTAGATTGTGGTCTACAAATGCCTATGAATTTACCACTGAAAATATTACACACTTTATACTAGAGCACAGGAATTAATTATTGAATTGGAGATCATGTTAGACAATAGACATTCACATGTAATTACCAAAAATGAAGAAAAATGGAAATCTATACCACTGTAAATTGTTTCTAGTTATATTATGCCACTAAAGCGAGAGACTAAATTATACTATTTTTTTAAAATTTACTGTTTCAGGGGACATAGTATAAATCTTCTTAATTGCACAATACAAAATACTGGTAAAAATGATTCTTCATAAGGACAGTACATGGAACAGTAATTGCCTTTGAGACAGCCCAGAACCTCTGGTGAATAATACATGGCTGAGCAAGTCATCCAACAAGCTGCTGAAAGGTGGTGTTCAGGGCAAGATCATGCTGCATAATGTGATCATTATGAATATGGTAATACTTAAAAAGATGCTGCTGTTTTCATGGACCTGCCCTCTGACTGATGGAATCGATATGGTGATTTATGCATTTTTAGCATTTTCCATGCTTCCAAAAGCCCGGTTATCCCAGTCTGTGGAAATACCAGCAGAGAGTGTCTGCCTAGGAAGATTTTGGAAACTGTATAGGTAGAATGAAGTAGAGAAAACTTAGGGTATCTTTAAATCTCTTATGTACTTCTTAAAAGAGGTGTTTGACTTTAATTGAACCTGTGTGTTTGTTTAATATAATTATTGCTATATTGTAACTCCTGTGTTAGCCACCAATTGAGTATTACCTTGATCCTGCAGACACTTATACACATGCTTAACTCTATGTATCTGAGTAGAGAACTACTTAAAGTTAAGATTGTGCATAAGCATTTTCAGGGTCAGGGGCTAAATTATTCAAAGAACATAATGGGATAAATGGTATAATTTTAGCACATGTTAGCACATTTTGGCACAAGTTAACATGGCAATTCATGGAAATTGAGAGCTTTCTACTAATTCTAACAAGCTCAACAGAAAAACACCATTGGTGAAATCCTGTCCCCATTGATATGAATGGCAAAATTCCCAGGAGTGGGCCCATGATTTCACCCCATATGCATTTAGCTTGTTGACTTGGCAAGACTTTAAACAGCTAAGAGGGGAAAAAAGATACATTTGAAAGACCACAGCTCAGTGGGGTTATCCTCTCACTTCTCTACTTACCACCTTGTTGTTTGATGTGCTTAACATGTACTTTTTTTAAAAAGAAAAATCCAGCTTTTAGATATTTATGATAGTGATGTGTCACATTTTATAAAGGAGAAGCTGTTTTAGTCATAATGAAGGAATTTGGGGCCAGAAAGTTTCCTTCCGTAGTAGGAACAATCCATGGAATAGTACTGTGGTTAAATAAGTATGTTTTGCAGAGCTATCCATTGGCTTTTAAATTGTGTGGGGGTGTATATTAATGTTTGGGAATAGAGCATTATAATATCTATGAGAGTCCCTCTTCTTCTCAACAAGATTTGTCTTGAAAATCCTCTAAATAATTCCAATACATAGCATTAATACACAATACAGTGCATTGAAACCTTTGACCCAAATTGTGATAGTCTGACTCACAGTGAATAGCAACTTACTCCACAATTAGTCCCACTGATTTCAATGAGAGTACTTGTGGAGTAAGGTATTATGCGTATTGAGTAAGGCCATTATAATATTTCTCTTTAAAAGTAATATTATACCATAGTGTGTCTTTGGATATTAGTTTTCTAATAACAAAAATCTGCAAAGAAAAACAATAGCAATAACAAGAGAAGCAGACCATTTCCCTGTAGTCTCTCCTCATCTAAGGGAATTAATCCTTAGTTTATTAAAGGACTTATACTTTCAATACCTTGTCATAGTTACTAACTGAAGAGAAAAAGCGTTACTATGCACAGATTGGTGATCCAAGTATCATGGTTTGAATTTCCCTTTTATAAAAACAACTACAAAAATACAAGTACAATGTAAAGAAAAATGGTTCTTCATGGAGAAATTAGCCCTTGCCTGTTTTGTACCTATTTAAGACTAAGTTAAACTATATTACCATAAACCATAGTACCAAACTATAGTACCATAAATATGCATGGGACTTATCTAGAAGAACATACGGGAAACTTTAAAATACATCAGAGATATTTAGAATTATTTACTCTTTAATTCTTTCCCATAGGCCACTTGGTACAACCCGCTGTCAATCAGAATGCTTCATTGATCTCAGTGAGAAGCTCTGCTTGAAAACTGATGGCATGACCTACCCCCATACCTAGGAGCAGGATGCTGATTTAAGCAGCGGCAGGGGTCCCTCTGGATCAAGCCTGTCATCTCTTTTCTTTACTTTGTCATGTGACAAAGGTAAGTTTTAAAAGGGTGCTCACAGAGCATCTTGTTTGGCTCCCAAAATAATGTGACTTCTTGTTCCTCAAATGTGCACCGTTGGAAGAATGCCACTGATTCGCTTCTTGTTTCATTGCAAACTCACCCTATTAAGAAAAGTGAAAAAAGTCACTGTCTTTTAGACTTTTAATGAGTGATTCACTAAAAGCTGTACATAATATTTTTAATAAAGGCATCAAAATCCACAAGGTAAGTGACAGAGAATTTACATAAAATTGGGTCACATTTTGAATAAAAAGGGGCCAAGCTGTTCTACCATATATAAATACTTACAGTCACTGGGCCAGAGAGAGAGAGAGAGAGAGAATGACTCTGCTGTCTGATGAGTAGGGAGGGCTCCTGCCTCATACTGAGAAAGAGGGGCGATCAGCGGGTTATCTCAAGTGCCTATACACAAATGCATGAAGCCTGGGAAACAAGCAGGGAGAACTGGAAGTCCTGGCAAAGTCAAAGAATTATGATGTGATTGGAATAACAGAGACTTGGTGGGATAACTCACATGACTGGAGTACTGTCATGGATGGATATAAGCTGTTCAGGAAGGACAGGCAGGGCAGAAAAGGTGGGGGAGTTGCGCTATATGTAAGAGAGCAGTATGACTGCTCAGAGCTCAAGTATGAAACTGCAGAAAAACCTGAGAGTCTCTGGATTAAGTTTAGAAGTATGAGCAACAAGGGTGATGTCGTGGTGGGAGTCTACTATAGACCACCGGACCAGGGGGATGAGGTGGACGAGGCTTTCTTCCAGCAACTCGCAGAAGTTACTAGATCGCACGCCCTGGTTCTCATGGGAGACTTCAATCACCCTGATATCAGCTGGGAGAGCAATACAGCGGTGCACAGACAATCCAGGAAGTTCTTGGAAAATGTAGGGGACAATTTCCTGGTGCAAGTACTGGAGGAACAAACTAGGGGCAGAGCTCTTCTTGACCTGCTGCTCACAAACCGGGAAGAATTAGTAGAGGAAGCAAAAGTGGATGGGAACCTGGGAGGCGGTGACCATGAGATGGTCAAGTTCAGGATCCTGACACAAGGAAGAAAGGAAAGCAGCAGAATACGGACCCTGGACTTCAGAAAAGCAGACTGTGACTCCCTCAGGGAGCTGATGGGCAAGATCCCCTGGAAGAATAACATGAGGGGGAAAGGAGTCCAGGAGAGCTGGCTGTATTTTAAAGAATCCTTATTGAGGTTACAGGGACAAACCATCCCGATGTGTAGAAAGAATAGTAAATATGGCAGACGACCAGCTTGGCTTAACAGTGAAATCCTTGCTGATCTTAAATACAAAAAAGAAGCTTACAAGAGGTGGAAGATTGGACAAATGACCAGGGATGAGTATAAAAATATTGCTCGGGCATGCAGGAGTGAAATCAGGAAGGCCAAATCACACCTGGAGTTGCAGCTAGCAAGAGATCTTAAGAGTAACAAGAAGGGTTTCTTCAAGTATGTTAGCAACAAGAAGAAAGTCAAGGAAAGTGTGGGCCCCTTACTGAATGAGGGAGGCAACCTAGTGACAGAGGATGTGGAAAAAGCTAATGTACTCAATGCTTTTTTTGCCTCTGTCTTCACGAACAATGTCAGCTCCCAGACTACTGCACTGGGCATTACAGCATGGGAGGAGGTGACCAGCCCTCTGTGGAGAAAGAAGTGGTTCGGGACTATTTAGAAAAGCTGGACATGCACAAGTCCATGGGGCCGGATGTGTTGCATCCGAGAGTGCTAAAGGAGTTGGCGGATGTGATTGCAGAGCCATTGACCATTATCTTTGAAAACTCATGGCGATTGTGGGAGGTCCCGGACGACTGGAAAAAGGTTAATGTAGTGCCCATCTTTTAAAAAGGGAAGAAGGAGGATCCTGGGAACTACAGGCCAGTCAGCCTCACCTCAGTCCCTGGAAAAATCATGGAGTAGGTCCTCAAGGAATCAATTTTGAAGCACTTAGAGGAGAGGAAAGTGATCAGGAACAGTCAGCATGGATTCACCAAGGGCAAGTCATGCCTGAATAATCTAATTGCCTTCTATAATGAGATAACTGGCTCTGTGGATGAAGGGAAAGCAGTGGACGTGTTGTTCCTTGACTTTAGCAAAGCTTTTGACACGGTCTCCCACAGTATTCTTGCTAGCAAGTTAAAGAAGTATGGGCTGGATGAATGGACTATAAGGTGGATAGAAAGCTGGCTAGATTGTTGGGCTCAATGGGTAGTGATCAATGGCTCCATGTCTAGTTGGCAGCTGGTATCTAGTGGAGTGCCCCAAGGGTCGGTCCTGGGGCTGGTTTTGTTCAATATCTTCATAAATGATCTGGAGGATGGTGTGGATTGCACCCTCAGCAAGTTTGCAGATGACACTAAACTGGCAGGAGAGGTAAATACGCTGGAGGGTAGGGATAGGATACAGAGGGACCTAGACAAATTGGAGGATTGGGCCAAAAGAAATCTGATGAGGTTCAAAAAGGACAAGTGGAGAGTCCTGCACTTAGGATGGAAGAATCCCATGCACCGCTACAGACTAGGGACCGAATGGCTAGGCAACAGTTCTGCAGAAAAGGACCTAGGGGTTACAGTGGACGAGAAGCTGGATATGAGTCAACAATGTGCCCTTGTTGCCAAGAAGGCCAATGGCATTTTGGGCTGTATAAGTAGGGGCATTGTCAGCAGATCGAGGGACGTGATCGTTCCCCTCTATTCGACACTGGTGAGGCCTCATCTGGAGTACTGTGTCCAGTTTTGGGCCCCACACTACAAGAAGGATGTGGAAAAATTGGAAAGAGTCCAGCAGAGGGCAACAAAAATGATTAGGGGGTTGGAACACATGAGTTATGAGGAGAGGCTGAGGGAACTGGGGATGTTTAGTCTACAGAAGAGGAGAATGAGGGGGGATTTGATAGCTGCTTTCAACTACCTGAAAGGGGGTTCCAAAGAGGATGGATCTAGACTGTTCTCAGTGGTAGCAGATGACAGAACAAGGAGTAATGGTCTCAAGTTGCAGTGGGGGAGATTTAGGTTGGATATTAGGAAAAACTTTTTCACTAGGAGGTTGGTGAAACACTGGAGTGCGTTACCTAGGGAGGTGGTGGAATCTCCTTCCTTAGAAGTTTTTAAGGTCAGGCTTGACAAAGCCCTGGGTGGGATGATTTAATTGGGGATCAGTCCTGCTTTGAGCAGGGGGTTGGACTAGATGACCTCCTGAGGTCCCTTCCAACCCTGATATTCTATGATTCTATGACACCCACCTGGGAGGTGGGAGACCAGGGTCCAGTCCCCATGCTCCAATCACTCTTTAATTATTTATCCAAGCTAGAACAGCTCCCACAGGAGAGACTGAAGGAGTCCCACATCAGAATATCCCATATCTCAATGGTCGGAGCACTTGCCTGAGAGGTGGTAGACCCCTGTCCAAACTCTCTGCCTAAGGGGTGAAATTGATCCTATGTTCTCCACATCCCCTGGGTGAGAGCTCGAATCACTAGCCTGAAAGTTATAAGGTGGGCATCACCATCCCTTGCTCCTCCAGTTGCCAGATTTTGAATGGGACCTGATCCAGCAGGAGGCCTCTGAGCATGTCTACTAGATCAGGCTCCACATATGAGTGAGGCAGAGGCAATTCTATTTTCTCTTGGTTTCTGAATCACTCTGGGGCTTAGGTGGGAGTTGGCACCCAGATGCCTAGACTGAGGCACCTGTGTCCATGCTCAGGGGCAGAAACGTATGTGCCTAGGGAACTCTGAAAATTTTTTACTCTGAAAATTAAGGCACAGAATGAGGTTGGGCATCTACAGAGTTTGGTAGGACTTTTATGAATTGCAGCGAAGCCAAAACTGGGGCTTAGGCACTTAAACCCAGAGTTAGGTGCATAAGTATCTTTGTGAATCTAGGTCACATACCTCTAATGACAATCCTGGTAGCGCTTGGTGAAAGCACTGCTCTTCTACTCTGCTTGTTCCGTAACTGGCAACATGAGAGTCAGAGAGGGGCTTGTAGTTGAGGAGCTGGAATACTTGGACCAGCTCTAAGGGTAGAGTTAAGCTGAGTGTCTGGTGCTAGTTGTGGGGATGAGAATCAGCCTTTCCTTTGGCCCCATTACCTACAACCGCAGTGGCTCCTTCAAAGCTTACGCTGGCTGCCAGATAGACATTTAGAGCTTGGATTCAAATAAGTACATGCCTAAGTGCTTTGCTAAATTACAGTCTTTATTAGGAATTTTTAAAAAGCGAATGCATTGTGCTGGCTGGATGAGTATTTCTTGGCATATGCACAGACAGCCCCCAAAGGGCATGGATACTTCTGCCTTGGAAAGGCCCCCGACTCAAGAAATTACAATTCTTTGTGGAAGTTCAGGCAGAGTATCTGTTTTTCATGATTGCAAGACGAAAACTGAATGTAATAGTAACACTAGCAGCAGAAGGGGAACTGTCTGTATCTTTTCTTCTGGAATTAAAAGGCTGAGGATTTTGTGGGTTTTTGTTTGTTTGTTTTTAGTTTAATAAAACTTGTGGTGCTTAAACTTGAACTACTGTCAGGCCACAAGGTCACATAACAGGACATATTATTTGTATTAAAGTAGTGCCTAGAGGCCCCTCTGATGATCAGAGTCATGGCATGTGTGGCATTGTACAAAGAGAAATTAAGGGACAGGCTGTACCCTGAAGACATTAAGTTATAAGAAAACAAGACAAAGAAAAGGTGGTCAGGGGAACAGAGCTTGAGTCAGTTGCCTGAGGCAGAAAAACTCGTATTACAGGGGTCCCAGTTTAGTGCTTGATCTTGTGGAACAACTTGCCTCTTATATAAGATGGAACTCTGGAATCACTTGAAAAGTCTGGCAAACCTGCAGGCAAAACTGTTTGTTTTTGTAGTTTTTCACGTGAAAATGAAACCTCCATTTTGGATTCTCTCCAGGCTGAAATGAGCGTTTAAAAGCAAAAAGGAAGCTTTAACACAACTACTTGGACTTGCTTATAGCTACACATATTCAAGTCTGTGGAAGGTTTTGAAGATTTGAAACCTTTTCTTTTGTTTTTATATACCTACCTGGACATGCCAATATAATAACCATGCATTTAAAGTTTCCAAATGGTGCAGTGGATATTTTATCCCTAATGGAACATCTGAAAGCTGAGCACTGGAACTTGTTGCAGGAATTTGATGGCTCCTTTGAAACAAATCTTTTAGGACCTGGAGTCACAAGAAGCAATTATAGCAGCTCTGAAGACACATTAAAGTCTGTTGGCCAAATTCAGCCATGGTGCAATGAGGCACAACTTAATTAAAATCAGTGGAGCTGTGAAACTGTTGCATCCAGCTGTAATGCTTGCACACTAATTCCCTATGCCTCAAACTCAAGATGAGACAGTTATTTATAATAACTACTGTATATACACAATAAGTCTTAAACCTCATGAGCTCTGGACTATTTTTCTTCAAAATAGAAGAAATGGATTCGCTCAAACTGCCAGTGTTTGATCCCAAAGGAGGAATGTGAGATTTGTCAAGGTTCCTTGTAAAAACTGAGGGCCTTCTTCTCCTCTCAGACAAGCATAAATCAAGAATAATTCCACAGAAGTCAGTGGAGTTAGGGTAGTCTAAAAGAGAGGAGAGGTATGCAACTCGAATTATTACCAAAATAATTCTCTTTATTTACCATTATGATGACAAGCAGGTAAGTCGCAGAGCTTCTCCGTTCATTTTGTCTGTGTTTCAGGGTACCAGAATGTAACCCTTTATCCTGAAGTCCAAACTCAGTTGTCATATGTGGAAAGAATAACCAGAATTGCTCAAGCTGACATTTGCTTAATTATAAAAGACTCCTGACAAAAGCCACATATCGACTAACTTCATTCTCTCGCATTGTGGGGCAAATCCCACCTTCCTCTCTGGGAGTGTGGGAAATGCCCTGACAATGGAAGTAGCACAGTTCTGCATGCAAGGAGGAGAGCTGGACTTGGAATGGGGACACTGCTGAATGATATGCAGCATTTCTCCGCAGGGACACCTTGCTGCTCAGTGGAGTAGATGAGGGCAGGTTCAGAGAATCCACTGCTCTTGTCATTCCCCTCTTTGTATATATTCCCGTATCCTCTCTTCTAGCACAGAAACTGAATGTTAGGTTATGCACTAGGTAGCTGTATAGGGAGATGGACTAGAGAGGAAGAAGCCCTCCTCCACACTGGAGGATAAAGAGGCTACGATAGCTATTACCCCTGCCTTAAGCTTTCCTCCACAGAGAGGAGGATGTGCATAGCCCTAAAGAGCCTTAAGTGAGACTGACACAGTGTATAGTTCTCATGCGGCCCTCTGTAGAGGGAAGAGTTTCACCCACCATCAGGGACTACAGGTCTCAAACCCTGGGCCATAGGGCTTTTAGGAGCCACTAGGTTCCAACCTGCCAACCGGTGTGCCCAGCTAATAGTTCTGCAGACAAGAAGCTGAACTCCAGCAGAGGACTTCAGTCCTGGGCTCTGATTGGCAGAACTTTGTGGGTCCTGATTGGTTCCCTGCTGATATTTCAACAGAGCATAGGAACAGAAAATTGTCCATGCAACTGGATTTTCCTTGCTTAGGGCTGCTCCCCTTATGCCATCTGCCTGACTTTGATCTCCTGGTATTCTGACCCTGCCTGTCTCCTGCCCTGTGTCTGCCCTCTGGCATATCTCAGCCTCTGATCTCTTGGTATGTGATTCAGCCTGACTCCTGCTCTGACCATTAGGTCAGACTACCCATGTTCTGTTTGTGACACCCATCAAGGAACTTGTTAGCTCATTTGTCTGCTTAGCCTTTCCATTACAGAGACCTTCTAAAAATGTATTTCTACTACAAACTGCAAAATGTATGTAACAGAACCCATTCACCCCAACATTCCCATCTAATTCCTTTCTTGATCTTATGGTTAAAGTCCAGACTTTGGGGGCTAAATGAACGAACAGTTAAACTAAACTTCTGTGTTATTACATAGGTATTGCTTAAAAATGGACATCATTTTTTTGTACCTTGTTTAAGAAAGTAATCAGACATATGCCCAGGCTGGGACCTTGCATGCCAGCTGCATTATTACGGAAGTTTTGTTACCAATAGAAAGACAAATAGATCCCAAACCATGGAAAGGTACAGTGCATCTCTATAATTCTGGCTTATTTACACTGCTATGCATTTGAAGCCATTTAAGACAGTAAAAGGGAGATAATAAAACAACTGTAAAATGCTTGGTTATGGGTGTTTCAGAATAGGTGTCTCCACTCATTTCCTTAAACATATGATAAAGATTTAGACATTTTAGGTATACGTAAAAGGAAAATTCAGTTTGGTGCAACTCGAGTAGGGTTATAAATAGATTTGCATATCATGGACTAGATTCTGATCTCAATTACAACAGTACAAATACTGCAGGACTATAGTAACATCAGGGGAGTTATTTGGGGTTTATACTCTGAGACCAGCGTGTGGTCCAATAGCTTTGGAAAACTTTATTTCTTTGGGGAGGCAGTTTATTTTTAAACAACTTCACCAAGAAACAAATAAAAGAAGAAAGTTACAGGAAGAAGGAAATGGGAACTGGCTTATCAGAGCACAGATGTAGTGGGCCAGATCCTCAGCAGGTGTGGATTGACATAGCTCTATTGAAATCAGTCGTGCTAGTTTACATCAGATGAAGAGCTGGTCTAGTTTCTTTATTGCCATAAAAACATGAGCTGAGTCATATTTTCCATTTGTCCTCTAGTCCTGTAAAATGTAGCCATATTTCTGTAATTTTGATGTTAATAATGATCTTGTATTTATTGTATAGTGCCTTTTACTCAAGTGTAAGTATGCGGGCAGTCACATCTAGAAATAATCTAAGCCTATGTCAGAGCCAGAGAGTGTTGTGATTTAGACAAGTGATGAATACATTGCCTCTTTTGCTTCTGTGTCTCTTTCCACTTCAGTAGCACTGGTTTGGCCCTCTCTCTGGTCTTGCTTGCTTCCGTGTTTTGCATCTCCTCTCCAGACCCCACTTCTGCTGCTTTCATTTCTGCATCTTATAGCTCCACTCACTCCACTGCTGTTGGTTTCAGTTTTGTATCTGCACTTCTGCTACTAACAGCTAATACGGCCTGACATAACTGCCACGGTAGTGCAATATCTCAAATAAACAAAGCTGCTTGACTCTGACAGGTACTAGTGGTTGACTGCTATTTCTGCTTTTGTCAGATACTATTGTCCCAGTGGTTTGCTCAGTATGTATCAATCTGTAAAGGATTTTCAGAATGTCTTACTTTTCATGCTTTTATAGTCAGTGCGTCAGAGTTGGCTCTCACTTGCAGCAGCGTAAGTCTGGAGTTTATAGCACTGCAATACAGTGTAAACGAAAGCAGAATCTGAACCAGCATTTTTAAATATAGCTAGCTAGTTACTGATGGTAATAATATGAATTATAATATATAATTATGGGAATGCCTGGGAACCCAAGTCATGGACCAGACCCACATTGTGATAGGTGCTGCACAAAAACAGAACAAGTCCCTGCCCCAAAAAGTTTGTATTAAAGTTCCCAAGTTTTAGTCCTTATCCCTATGACAGGGTGGGCTGCTCCTGGGCTGTCTCTCACTTGTGCCTAGTTTAACTCCCTGACTGTTTCAGAGTAACAGCCGTCTGCTGGGAGATATAAGGGCAGCCTATGTGTAATATGAGGGAGAGGCAGTAGAAGTGGTTATATGCTGAGGATAGGCTTTCTGCAGCCAGGGAAAGGACTCTGTGGACTCCAGCTAGAAGGGCATTAACTTTCTGGGAAAGCACCTGAGTAGTAAGTGGTGGTTTGCTGTGGTGCAGAAGGTGGAAGCAGGTAGAAGACCACTACAGAAGGAATCAGGATGATGCCTTAAGAGGCAAACTAACGAATGTAGGAAGTATCCCTGGGGACAAGGAAAACGAGTATGGAGGCTGAGATGGATGGTGACTTAATTTATTAGGGCCATGGGCTGGAGCTGGGATAGAGGATGGAAATGGGGTCCCCTTTACTCTATAGTGCTGCATAGGGAGGTGGTATGGAAATTCCTGCAGTTAGAACTGTTGAGGCTGGTTGGAATTATTTTTAAACTGAATCTTATTTGGACTCTGTTCCTTGAAAAAGGGAAAGATTCAGGCTTGGCCAGAGGGCTAAACCTCTTCAAAACTCATATCCAATCAGAGGGAAATTGCCATTCACAGAGGGGAAGCTAAGGCAGCGGCCATGTGCCTGCTGGGGAAAGGCATGCTGCTATCACAATCCCACAGAGTAAATGTCTGTCTGCATTTACAGCACATTGTCCTATAATCCTCATATTTTTCTGGCCTTGCTTGCAATACTGAACAATGTGCACATAGTTTAACTAATACTGGAGAATATCCATTTGGCTTAAATATTTCAGCTATTAAGGGCTAAGCATTACTATATGTGCATATGCTTAACCATTGCCACAGTAAATCTGGAAAACATATGCTGGTTTCAATGAGCAGTTACAGGATGAAGCAAGTAACGATAAATTGGAGCTTTTTGAAACATCTTAATGCTGAGATCAATAGACTAGGGAAGTGCTGGAAGCATCTTTCCTTGAGATAGGTAAAACGAGTCTAGATGAACCATCCAAAATAGATCTTGCACTGGCAATAACGTCGTCTTTCCCAGAGGTTTGTCATGAACCTTTAAACCACTCTAACGGAGTCTGGATTCAAGGTTCGCCACAAATTGAGAAACTGGAGGAGGCGCCCACCAAGATCCAGTACCAAGAAGGAATAGGGATTAGAACTAAGGATCTGACTGTATTAGTACTGTGGAGTGACCTTTATTGTTGTTTTACATCTGCCAATGGATCTGTATCTATCAGGTGAACAACACATTAAGGGCCAGATTCTGCCCCTTCGCTCAGATTGAGTAGCACGTTACTCCTTGAGATTTTCCTTTGGAGAACATAGGACTCACAAAGTGAGGTGATATTCAGCATGAGTAAAGGTGGCAGAATCTGGCCCTACATGTATTTTCTATTCTTATTGTGAAAATTGTAATTTTTGCGAGTGCCAAGATCATGGAATAGCTGCTTATTAATGGCTTAATAAATAAGATGAGATGCTCTCTGAGAACTCACATCCCAGCTATCCTTGTCTTACAATAAGGAAAGGAAATGTCTGGATTAGATCAAGCCCCTTCTCAGTATATTTCTTCCAAAAGGCTTAGCAGTTGTAGTCATCATCTCAGAAAAGTGTTCCTCTTGGTATGCACTCAGTTCTGAAAAATAAATAAAATTCAGTAATATGTTTCAAGTTTTTATTGACTGTGTGGTGTGCCCCTTTTATATAATCTTTCCCCTAATATTCTAGCAAGTGAGTTATATTAATACAAATATGTGTGGAAAGTGAATGTTCAGCTTAAATATTCACCAGAAACAAATTTAGAATGATATATGCTTGAAATGTTTTGTAACTAACCGACAGAGTGTTAATTTGAGCCATCCACTCAGGAAACAGAAGCAATATTACACATCTTATGCAACTAGCTAGCACGGCGGACATTCCAAATTTTGAATATTTGCAGTGACTTCTTAGTGAATGACCTGTAAACCAAGAACAAGTTGAAAGCATTCATGAATTTTGAATAACAAATGGAGAAAATCACAATCCAATATATCAGAATGATACATTTTGCTTCTAATTGTTAACAATGAACTCTTCCAACTGTATATGCTAACCACTGTAAAACCTTTACCCAAACAATAAAACTCAGAAGCTACCAAACTATATGGTGAACTTCACTATTCAGTCATGCAGCCCATCACCTTTTCCTGCATTTGCTTGTGTTAGATCTAGATTGTAAGAGAATTGCCTGGGTATTTTGTCTCTATCCCCATCCCCCCCACCCCAGCCTGCACCGGCATGTTGTCTAGAATGTAAGAGATTTTGTCTTTATATCTGTTTATAGTTCCCAGTATACTGTTGCCACTGTACAAATACTGAATAACTTACAGTGGTGGCTATTGCTCTGTAATCTACGGATTCAGCCCCTAGTTCAACAATGCATGTGCTTAACTTTAAGCATGTGCTTCTGTGTTTTGCTGAACTGGATCCTCAATTAGGAATTAATATTCAAAAACCAACTGCCATAAATGTGTACAGTGGTGCTGTGCCTCCTTCCTAGAGTGAGGATGTATGCAATTAAATACACTGTACTGGAATTCAGAAAACAGCAATCAGTACAGAATCAATAAAAGAGGTGTTAATGACATATGGCGCAGAAAGTCATTCAAGCCCTCCCACACAGAACAGGGTTCAGTCATTCACAGTGCTCTATTGCAAACAAATCCTAAAGGGTTTAGACGTGGAAATGTTTAAAACAAAACTTTTTTTGGTGGGGGAGGAAAGAAACTGAAGGCAGGGAGCAAGATGAAATGCAGTAATACTGAAACGGGCATTGCTGCTGATGGACAGTAAATGAGACCTTAGTTTGGAATGTGATATGGGAGCAAAACCAGCCCATGTACAGTATGCTCCCAATTATCCAAATAGCATGGGGACATGGATTTTGTCTGGGTAGTTGAGAGGGCAGGAGCTATTCAGCAGCGGGGTGGGCTCCCCTCAGTTATGAACTTGTCAGTCATCCTCCTTCTTCTCCTCTCAGTCCTGGCCAGGGATCTCTTCTCTGCCCTGCCCTGCTTACTCCCTCCCATGAGAGCAGGACTGCAAAGGGCTCCCTGCACTACTGCAGGGCTGGCGACAACCCAGACCTACAGGGGCAAGGTGTAGCAGGGAGGCTGTGGTCCTGGTGGGGGCAGGGCAGAGTACAGACCCCTGGCCAGGACTCTGCCCAGCCCGGACCACAGACTTCCTTGAACCTCCAGGGATTGGGTGCCACTGGCCCTGCGGCAGTGCAGGGAACCCTCTGCCGCTCTGCTGCCATGGCCCCGCTCGCTCGCTCCCGTGACAGCAGGGCTGCAGAGTGTCCTGCACTGCCACTGGAGCCACTCATCAGCAAAATGGCTTCCTCCTCCGCTGGGGGCTTGTCCTCTGCATGGACCTGGCTGGGGCATCTCTGCTCTATCATGTGAACTCCCACATTATCCAAATCCCTTCCTTGTCCCCTGGCATGAGATGCATGTTGCAGAGGGTGTGTATCTCATGCTGGGGGCAAGGAAGGGATTCTCACAATGTAGAGTCTAGGTTTGATAGGGGTACTGATAAAGGTGGGTAAACTGCATAATTGATTCTATAGGAAAAAACATCAGAGCAGGGAGGTAAGACTCGATATTGCTCTGGTATAGTCTCACCTGGAATAATACACTTAGCTTGGTATTTAACTGTAAGCCCTATGCCTCAGACTACAGAAGGCTGTAGGGCTGCATTTGCATAATATTTCTACCCAGAATTCCTTCAATGACATTTTGGGAGTCACCAACACAGAATTGGTTGAGTGGTGGAACTGAACAGAGAGATGAAAGGAGAGCTATTTTGTACCAGTAGGGGATTTCTGGTGGTAAGGATGATGCTCAAGTGTCCTCTATGCTACTTGCTGCCCTCCACTGAGTATCCTGTAGCCTTTGGAGGACTCTTTGATAACCCCTACACCTTACCCCACTCCTCTCCCAGAGCTGGGGAGAGAACCCAGGAGTCCTGACTCCCAGTCTGCCCGCTCCAACCACTGGCCCTCACTCCCTTGCCAGAGCCAGACAACTCTGTCCTGCCCCAACAGCATGAGTTGAGGCCTCTGGGTGCTAAGACATTCCATTTAGAAAAGGAAAAAATACAGCTTAAACTTTTATAGTCTGATATCATAGTCACGCAGTCATTGAATTGTTAGTCTTTTTGACTAATTTGGATAAAAAGCTAGAGAATTTGCTGTGGTTACTGAAGGATTGAATGACAATAATGTCCTTGATCCAAAATCAATTGAAGTAAAGGGAAAGAGTCCTGTTGACCCCAGTGGGTATTGACTTGAGCTCTTAAAGACCTTTCAGTTCTATTTTAGAGCCATTATCATATTCTGTAGCTATACTTTATTCAATCCAAAACAATTGCAGTTCTCCAAACCAGCCCTTACAGTATATGTATTTTTAAAGTTTTAGCCATAGAAGTGTACCCTTCAATCCTGTCAGTTAACAAGACTCTATTAGTCATATTGGACCTGTTCAATGCCTGTTGAAGTCAATGGTAAAACTCCTCTGCACTTATGAGTAGAGTTGGGTGAATAATTGATTTTCAGTTCAACCAAAAAACCAGAGCAGATACTTGGGTTGGCTCTGAAAGTGTGTGGAATTTGTCAGCAAAATCTGGTCATCTATGTAACCTGTGGCCCAGTGACTGGGGGACTTGCCTGCATGTGGGCTACCCAAATTTGAATCCCTGCTCAACAACGAGGACTTGAACTCCAATCTTCCCTCTACCCAGGTGAGCATTCTAGCCACTAGCCACCAGGCTGTAAGCTATTCTGCTCTCACTCTTTCCTGTTGAAACTGTTCCATTTTGTATAAATATGTAAGCGTTCACTGCAAGAGAGAGAGCATGTGTAAGAGAATGAGTAAACTATTTGCCTGGAAAAAATTTACCCAGCTCTACTTTTGAGGTTTGAGTGTCATATATATCCGTGTTTCTAGAGAAGGGTTTGAGTCAAAACCTTAGCAGTTAACTTTAGAGAAGTTCATGTCTAGAACTGAATGTTGTGGCTCACTACCATCCATATTCAGAGTTAATTTCCTTTCTGTGACAGCATCTGTGCTCATGTTTCCCTTAGTCGTACAGGAATTGGTTTGCTTGAAATTGCAATTTCAAGCCCTCCCGGGTGCAGTTCTCCCTCAAATATACCTGTGCAGTGTCTATTGAAGTCAGTGGTGTACTTGCATATCCCAGGCCAGCTATGAGCCACTTTGCTTATAAAAAGGACTACTTGAAACAATAAGATTAGAGCTCTGAGGAACACTTGACTCAAGACCTGAATGCAATTAAAATCTTTTTCTGAATGCAATCTGTTCATGAATCAGCAATGGTTGATTCATATTTTTATGTAAACAAATTTTTCTCAGAGATGGATAATTAACTTTTTTGCTCTCAGGAAGTAGCCACAAACACTTTGTGGCAGCTGCTCATTGATGTATTTTGAGTTTAAACAGAGTTAACTGTCACAGTTATCACAGGGGAATTTACATGGCATCTCTCCTATTCTCTGATTCGCTAAACTTACTCCTTTTGTGATCAGGAGAGTGAGCAGAGGCCATTATAACTTGGCTTTTGGGGGAGAGAGTAACTCTCACCTAGTTTTGACCAACATTTTATCCTTATCTCTTGTGATAATTTGTCACACAAACAAATTACTGGTTTTACACAGCAGGAGAGTTTTTTCCTTTTGGCAAAGTGCCAAAAGATGTATTATTTCATTTTGCAGTGTAGTTGTAGCTGTGTTGGTCCGAGGATATTAGAGAAAGAAGGTGGGTGAGATAACAAAGAGGGTCTTGGAAACACCTGAAGAAGAGTTTGAAAGCTTGTCTCTCTCAGCAACAGAAGTTGGTTTCATAAAAGATATTACCTCACCCCCTTTGTCTCTTTATTTTTCAGGGCATTTGCTCCATACAGCAAAGGGCCCTACATGAGACCCACTTCCTGAACCAGAAATGCAGCAACAGGCTTTGCTTGTCTGGAATAACTTAAAAGTATTCATTTTGTTAGCTAGGGGAAACTGGGTTAGCCTTCTGGTAATAATTTTGTCAGTGTCAATTCTCAGTGCAGTTGCATTAGGATTTCCCCTTCCCCAGAGTGTGTTTTTGTCAGTGTTGGTGTTGGTGGAGAGGTAAAAAGGAGAAAACATAACACATATTAACCAAAACTTGTTTTTTGGTAAAACTCGCTGCTATTAACCTGTGATTCTCCCCTCCCCACAAACAAACAAAAGTGTAGTGTGGCCAAAGTACAGCCTTCATCCTGGGCTTTATCACTCTTCCCATAGGAGTGGGCTAGAAGAGTAGGAAAGCTCCACGAGCTTCCCCTGGCAAAAGTTCCTGTGAGGCACCCTCTCAAGACGGATGGGCTCTGCAGGCCCCAGATGTGTCAGGGAGTGACTCCTCCCAACCAAGCAGAGATTCATAAGGAAAGGCATTCCAGATCTGCCAGGACAGGAGCACATATATGGACAATTGACCCTTCTCCCTTCCTTTGTTGCCTGACAGCAGAAATCATTCTCTCTACATAGTCTTTATACCTCCCTCGACATCATGGTAGCTACAAGACTTCAAAAGTGGGGGATGGAGAGATTTATCTGTATATCTTAGGCAGGTACAAGAGTTTTCAATTGTGCTCAGAATATGATGACTTTCATATTAATTCCTGTGTGCTGTGGAAATCACTCCAGAATACTATACCACCACTGGCTGGCTGGCTGGTTCCCCCTCCCCACCCCCACCCCCACCCCAGACAGCACAGGGGATCTGTTGGATAGCTCATACGTATGCTCCAGTTTTCACAGGCACTAACTTCTGACTGGATTTTGTCAAGTAAGAAAGATCTGCACTGTGTTCCAGTGTCTCCAAGGCTCCATAAAAGCTCAGTTGGGGCTTTGTGTGGATGAAGAGAAAGCCTGCATGGTCCTTATTGTAGGATTGGGGCCTAAAATAGTCACAGTTGCTAGGCTTTTTTCTCTTCTCAGTGAGACTCAATGTAGTCAGTGGATAGTCCTGGTCATGTTGTGTCAGCTAATCTGCTTAATGTTCCAAGTTCTTGTGATGTTGTTATATTGCCGTTGCGGGTCTAGTTTGTGTGCATGCATGTTTCAAGTTCCTTTAGTTTAAAGGTCAGCTTAGATAAAATAATAAGGCTATTATCTCATTCTCCTCCTGCTTTATTTTATGCCTGTTAGGAAAACCTGCAGAGATGGTTTAATCAGCTAAAGTATATTACAAATGTTGTCAAAATACTGAGGTACTGGTAACCAGGCCGGGCATGCCCGTATAATACCTGTATCCCCTATGTGTAACAACATGCATAGCTCTTTATCAGCCCAAGCTATAGCAAACATTCCCAGGCTTGATTCAGTCTGGACAAGTTCCCAAAAGTGTGGATGCTTTGAACTTGCTCTCTGAGCTTGTTGATATCTCCCACCTTCCTTCCATCTTTTTCTGTCAGCCTTCTCCCCTCTTCCTGTTACCAATCACCAAATCCCAACCTTAACATGCCCCTCATTCCCTTTCTTTAATTCCAAGCAGGCCCTCTGCCCTCAATGATACTCCATTAACTGTTTCAGATCTGCCATACGCTGCTGTGGTCTGCCCAGCTGGTTGGAAAAGACTTATCATCTTTACCAAGCCAGTTGTCAGTATTAATTATTGCACTGAAGTGGCACATTTATTTTAAAGCTCTCTATATTATAATTCTTCTAATAAAGTTTTCAGACTTCAGCTGTAAACTATTTCTGATAACTGTGGATGGAAGTCTGAGCGGGAATATAAACCTTCTAAAATGGAGATGCCCATTTAACACATCAGTACTTGTTTAAATTTCATTTATGAAATTGTTATAGCAGACAGAAGACTCTGTGACAGCTTTACAGTTTACTACAATATCCAGTGTTTGCACTGAATTCTGTCTTATTATCCACAGCAGGTATTTCATTTGAGATCTTCACATTACTGATATTCCCTTTTTTCTTGTTTATCTATTATTCCAGGGTCTTCCATTTTTATCAAGGGCATGATGGGGTAGTTTTGCAAGATGGACTAGGTCCAGAGGCCCCCTGCTGGAGGCCTCGCAGCCCTGCATCACCCTGTCCCAGAATAACTGTTTTACAGTGGCAAGCTTTTAACTGTTTTACTGAAATCTTTTAACTGTTTTACTGTGTGAGGTCAGAGCCAGAGGCTGAGACCAAAGGAAGCCAGAGGCAGAGGCGGAGGCAAAAGCAGTAAGACAATGAAGGCAGAGGCAGAGGCTGAAGGAGGGCCAGAGCCAGAGGCAGCCACGGAAACAGGCATGATTTTAATTATTTATTGGGCAGAGCCAGAGGCAGAGGCCGAAGAGAGCCAGAGGCAGAGGTAGCCCAAGCAGAGTACGGGGGCATGATTGACGGGGCATGAGAAAAGACTTGGGGGAAGAACCAGCCCTTCTGGAAGCCTCACGGCCCTGCATCACCTGGTCCCAGAAGAGAGCAGCAAGAAGTCCTCCAGGCAGCCTAGAGTGGCTCCAGAAGAGCCACCAATCAAAGGGGCTGCTAGAGCAACCAATAAGGGGCGAGATAAAAGGCAGGCAGCAGAGCAGAGCCTTCAGTTGAGGTGTAGAGCTTGATGAGGGAGTGAAGACTGACTGACTGACTGACTGACTGACTGACTGACTGGCTGGCTGGAAGAGCAGCAGTACCACGGACAGCTCACTGTGGAGTGTTCACTGCAGGCAGGACTGAAGCCCAGGGAAGGCTGCTGAAGACCGAGTGCCTGGCTGGCGGGAAGAGCAGCAGGACCAGCAGGAGGTCAGTGCGGACAGGCTGAAGCCCAAGGGGACTAAGCACACAACCTGACCAGGCCAGTGAGGATACCGAGATGGGCCGCGCTGGTTTGGTTGAACACGGAGCACAGGGAGGCCTGATGAAACACCAGCAACTGCGGGTACCGAGATGGGCCCTGGCTGAGTGGTTCAAGAAGGCAGTGCCTCTGGGACAAGCCTTAGATCTACGGCCCCATACCAGGGCTGAGATAAGAACTTGGACTGTATACCCTGGAAGGAGGGAACAGTGTATGTGGCTCTGCCAGAGGGCCAAGTCACTGAAGACCTGCCAAGAAAACCATCAGCTGGGGGGTGCTTGCGAGAGGCAGGTGCTACCCTGATATAAGAACTAAAACCAAAAGCAGGCTCATACCCAAACAAACAAAAGGGGCTGTCCATAAGAGGTGGGTGCCACCCTCAAAAAGGTCTGTGATTACAGGTTTATTGGACCCAAAAAAAGAGGTGGGTGCTGACCCTGAGAGGTGGGTGCTGACCCCATTACAGATAGAGAAAAGTGCAGCCTGGATCAAACATAAATTATAGATGAAAAACAACAATGGTGTCAATTGGTATAGTACATTTATTTCTGTCAAACTGACTTCCATGTAAAGGATAGGTTAAGAGACAAAATATTGAGGTGTTCTTTTGGGGTGATGGAACAAATCTGAGATGTGCTAGTTAAGCATATAATTGGACTGATAGCACAAGGATTATTCTAATGTAATAATCCGGAGGAAACACCCAGACTACAGCTCATCCATTCTGTGGGAAATTCCATGATTTCAAAATTTGTTTCTGTTTCGAATTGGAATGAATTGAAATTCAAAATTTCCTACAAAACACAAATTTCAGATCAAGTCACTCATAATTTTTCAGTTTTTACCAGTTGCATTTTTATTTCTATTTTTATTATTTTAATCACTGTATTTGTTTTATTTATATAATTTATAACGCAAAAAAATTAATTATTTTGAAAAGTTGTTTTG
Source organism: Eretmochelys imbricata (assembly GCF_965152235.1). Taxonomy (NCBI): domain Eukaryota; kingdom Metazoa; phylum Chordata; order Testudines; family Cheloniidae; genus Eretmochelys; species Eretmochelys imbricata. The sequence goes on from NC_135573.1 coordinate 69,974,486, forward strand.
AAATGAAAAATCAAAATAGCTCATTCCATTACCACCTTATTGAATCACTGTTTCATTTTTTTTAAAATGAAGTTTTGTCAAAATTATCATGTTCTACTGGAACATGTCCCATTCCATGAATCTGCATTTTCTGGTGAAAAAAAAAATGTTCCTGTCTAGTTGAGGCAGATTTTTTTATCTGTTTTATCGTTACTGTTCTTTTTGTTGGATTATAATTTCTATATTGTCCACCAGAATTGGATTCATTGAGATAATCCACACAGAACTGACTAAATGTGCAATCTATATTGATCAGATCATACCATGATTATTCTAAGAGAGAGAGCCTAGTTGTATTAATTTAGATGGAATAAATGGGCCAAAGGTGTTATAATGCAGTCACTGTTCAACATTAAACAGTTCTAAACAAGGTTTGGGATTTGGTATACAGAGACCTCAGCCTCCTTAGTACCATGGGAGAAACACCATTTACAAATCCTTTTAACCCTTTATTAAAGATAAAGAAAAGAAGGAAAAACTGTTAAAATATTACATTCAGCGTTCATTTTAACAAATTGTCTTGTTTCCTTTCCCTTTAACTGAAAAGTGTTTTTAGAAGAACCCCCTACACCCTTGTTTTACAGTCTCTTAGATGGTATCAAAGATGGTAATAACTGTCTTTTTGAGGAAAAGAGAAGTTAGTTGAGATGGGCTGGAGTTGCTGTTACTGTTTGTGACAGGTTCGATCACAGAAAGCCCCTTGAGACTGTCATCTGATGTGCTGAGATTACCTCTGAGCCCATTTTGTCTGCAAGTTTGGGCCTCCAAAACCCTGTCTTGTTGAGCCAGACATGCCAGTCTGCTACAACACAGATGCAGGGTCTGAACCACATGCCCCAAAGCTGCAGACTTAACTGAAAACAGCTTAAGAAGTGCTCCTGTCTCCAGCACCCAGCTCCCAGTGGGATACAAGCCCCAGATGAATCTGTTTTACTCTGTATAAAGCTTTGGCACAAGGTGGGAATCTTTTGTCTCTCTCTGGTCTCCACCCCTCCTTCCAAATTGAAAAGCATAAGGTTTAAGATGGATTCCAGTACCCGGTGACCCGGTCACATGTCCTGTGAGACGCCAAGCCTTCATTCTTCCTGGCCTCACTCACAGGAAGGCTTTTAAGTAAACAGCGCCATTTACAACCAATTACCCTAGTTGATGGGAGCCATCAAGATTCCAAACCACCATTAATGGCCCACACTTTGCATAATTACAATAGGACCTCAGAGTTATATTTCATATTTATAGTTTCAGATATAAGAGTGATACATTTATGCAAATAGGATGAGCACACTCAGTAGATTATAAGCTTTGTAATGATACCTTACAAGAGACCTTTTGCATGAAGCATATTCGAGTTACATTATATTCACATTCATAAAATCATATGGAGTGCAACTTCACACTGTTGTTGTTAAAATCCAATCTCATTTTATCCCAGGTGGTGTTTGGGATTCAGCTGGAGCCAGTAGAGGTGGCGATGTTATCTGGGTTCCGCTCTATGGGCCTATATGGTCAGGACATCTCTCAGGATTTGGATGACAAAAGCCTAGGGTCCCAAGAGATGGTGGGGGTGGCAGCTATGATGATGAAGCTTGCTTCAGTAGCCTCCATCTGTTATTTTGTGTTTTTCCCCTCCAAAGTCTCCTTTAAAGACCCACAATAGCTCATCCCCTCATTATTTTGTCCACTGATTAGGCTGAATATCCAATACACCAATTAATCTCTGGTTCTACATCTTCTATTATTACCGAGCATGATTTCAACATAGTCCTTGAATCATATCAAAATGGCCTTTTTTTTTTGGTTTGGACTAACTTAGTCTTTATCTAGTTTTCTTGCGCCTGTTTATAACATTCTTCATAGAAAGCAACTTGACATATTTTTTCTATCAACATCTGTTATTATAGATTATTGCAACATCTTATGAACTACAAGATCTTATGAACTATCATAGACTTTTTACAATTGATCTCACAATTAGGGTAAATTTGTTGTCTCAGATATCACACCATCCCTATCTTAAGGGAACTATTTTGAAATCTCTTAATGGTGACTGTGCTGTCCAGCAGAAATACAAGTTACAAGCCAGTGGTTCAAATAAGGGACAGGCAAATTTAATCACCTAATGATGAAATCACCAAATGCACACCCAGATTATATGTCCTAACTGCTTTTGAATATCTGAGATGATGTAATGTAAAGTAATCACAAACTGGGGAAAACTCCAAGAACCCAACTGAGTGATTTTAAAAAGTCAAAATCAGGCTATGGCTTATTTGTCTTGTATTTATTTTCTCTTTGTACCTGTCCTAAACTCTGTGGGGCAGATCTTCAACTAATGAAAAGTGTCATAGCTCCATTGATTTTAATGGAGCTATGACACTTTTCACCAGCTGAGGATCTGCCCCATTAACTTACAAGGAATGACAAATACATTTTTGTTTGGATTTGTATCAATATAATGAATACATTGTGTTATCATGAACAGTCACGCTGACAAGCAGGGACTTATTTATTTTTATTCCCTGTCACCTTCCTTCTGGACTACTGAATGAGAAGCCATCTAAGCAGTCTTTTCTTCCTTTGAAGGTGGGGCTAGATCACGAATGAAAATGATGCTCAAAAGATGTGAGGCTCAGAATGAGAACAGACATGACTCAGACCATCTATAAAACTTCAGCCTTTAAGGTTTGGATAAGTCCAGAGAAGAGATGGCCAGCAAAAGATATATCTGGCCCATATACATTTTTGAGATTTCCAATTTTTCCTCCCTTTTACACTAGGATGAAACAGACTTTCTGACCTTTCCGCAAAAAAAAAAAAAAAAAGAAAAAAAAAAGGGGGGGGGGAGGAGGGGAGAGAGAGAGACAGATCTATCCCACCCAAATATAGCCAATAGCCCAGTGGTTAGGGCACTCACCTTAGATGTAGGAGACCCAGATTCAAGTCCCTGCTGTGAATCAGACTATTAGCTATTCTGGGTATGTATGGTCTCTATGTCTTTGGTTTTGACCAAAATTCCTTCCTGGTCCTGAGAAACCTTTCTGAAGCTGATTCATTACCATGAAAAGTTTTGGTTTTGACATATTGGCACTTTCTGATGAAACAATTCACCAAAAAATTCCTGACCAGCTCTAGTCAAGAAGACCTTCCCTCTCCATTTGCTCAATTTTGTCTCTCTTTGGGATTTCAGAGAGCTTCTTTATCTTCAAACCAAAAAAGTCTCTCCACAGCCTGTCTCTTTTCTTTCCTTTTTACCAGACCACATACTCCACCCTAATCATTATCTCCCATGCCCCCAGATAGGCTTTCCACATGAACTTATGTCTTCCTGCACTTCTTTCAGCAGGCTTTCCTGTCCAAGCAACAGTCTCCCCAGGCTATCCTCCAGTTCTCTGATCCCCTTTGAAGATGCTTATGGGATATAATGGATCTGGTAGTGTGTCTAATGAACTGACTGACCACTTGTAGAGTTAGACTTCATACTACTGAAAATGCCAACAATCGCTTGCTACTGGGAGAAAATATTACTTCCATGTGTAGTGTCACTGAAGGCAATGCATTAAAACTCACAGTAGAAGATGCTTTGTTTACAAGATGGGGCCATTATTGCATATCTTTATGTAACAGGAATACTGTATAAAATCTGAATAGGTAATGTATGGTACTCATACAGCAAGCCCCACTACAGAATCTTTTTGGCATACTTTTGAATATTATCCCTTCACATTTGGCTGACTTTTCATTACCCCCTTCAGTGCTCTGACAGCTGTGAGCTCTTTAAGATTTTTTTAAAATAATGAAGACTCATCCTCTGACTGAAAGCACTAATGGCTTCATTTAGTTCTGAAGCAGCCACTGAGACACGTTTGACTGTGGTCCGCTGTCTGTGACTTGCAGCTACAGATCAGGTATTTTGTCTAGCTTAAGTCTGAGAGATAATGTCAGAATTCAGTCATTTTTAGAAATTAATATATTGATATATGTAGTTTAAAGTTGAATTGATCTGAAATGACATGGTTTGGTTCAGTTCAATAAATGAAAATGTTTCTATTTGAGTCAGTTCCCAAATTAAATATTTTTTCATTTTTCCTGATTGAAAAATTACAAATCTGGCAACATTCTTTTTTTTTTCCCCCATGGAAAACTCTGGTAATGCAGAAACTGAATTTTCTGTTTGTAATAACTTCAAATTACACTTGGAATATTATAAGTGTAGAAAAATGAACAGCTGAATACACATTGCAGGTTAGACTGATCAAGATTCATTTGAATGAAAACAAATGAAAAACACTGGTCTACTAAATCAAGTGAGAGGTAGAGTAGTAAAGGCCATAAAACCTCTCATTTAATTTCCCTAATGTGAAGATTAAGTCAACTATACCTTGCTGAAACAAAAACTGTGTGTGTGTGAAGTAAAAGCGATTAAAAAATGGAGGCTTAGCAATTTATAAGAGTTTTTCCCCCCCACCCCCACTGGTTCAATCTTTTCTCATTAACAAATAGGCTCTTGATATCTAACTCACTAATCTTAGTGCATACTTGGAGAAAATTCCTGATATACTCCTCCTGCCCTCAGCATGTCTCCTACACAGGGCTTGCAAAGAGTTCTCAGAAAACAACTTTAAAGTTTTCTGTCTCAGTTTCTGCTGGAGGGGTAAACTTGCCTCAACTGGAACTGAGGCTTTCAGAGGTATGTGTTGTTTTTTAACCCTATTCTTTTTACTCCAGGCAAGAGACTGGAGAAGGGGGTAAGCACCTCACCCAGAATGTACTGAATGCAGATCATTCTGAATGGCTTGCAACGCTGACATTTGTGGAGCACAGGTGACAAATGATCTCCTTCCTTTTCTCCCACTCCAAGTCTACAACTCTAATAATTCTTAATGCAAAACATCATGTATGTTCTGAGCCCATATGGGTGCCGTTGTGAATTATACCTCATTATAACCTACTGACTGGCAGGGTAAATAAGTAGAAGTACACCATTGTTACATATGCCAGTGGTGTCCAGCCTGAGAGCTCTACGTTGTGGCCCTCCAGGGTGACTGGGCTAAAATGTTTGAGTATGAACAGAAAATGTTTCCTAAGCCCTGCCCTGTGATTTTTGAATCTATTTGCATCAGCTCCATTGCAGTGGGAAGGAGGCCGATAGCACTGCTTCCCACTGTAGCTCCTGGAGCAGCTCTGGTGTGAGACAGGAGCACTCTGACCTGTTCCTGTCCTTTCCCTTCATTATCTGCTCAGCAGCCCTTTTGCTGGCTGCCAGCTACATCACAGAACAGAATAATTTTGGCTGCTCCATTGCCTGTTTCTGTATGAGGCTGTGTGGAGCTTCAGTGAGAGCAGGACAGGAACTTCCTAGGGAATGGCTCCCCTCTCTCACACAGCTACTCAGGACAGTACAGGAGATGGGAAGGAGGAGAAAGTGATAACCAATTACAGCTCCTTGATTCTCTGCCCCAATGCAGATAACTATGTTCCAGGTTTACTCCAGCCTGACTCTCCCCCTGCAGTTCAGCCCTGAGGCACCATGTAACAGGGGTTCATTCCCTTAAATCCTCACACCAGAGAAGGTGGCAGCAGCATCTCCTGCAGCCCAAGGAGCTAACTACAACCCCTGTGAGGACCAGGACATGCAGACTAGGGGGATGGGATGAATGAGGGAGAGGCCAGAGTTTGAGGGGTCATTTCTTAGGGCCAGTGTAGGAAAGGAGGGAGACATTTCAGAGGATTTCTTGTGAGGATGGGGGCAGGAAGATTCCTGTGAATCTGGACTCTGGACTCCTTCCATTGGCTTGCTGCCCCCAGGAACAGCATTTCCAGTACCCAGCTCATCTCTCTCCACTTCTTAAACACCAAATGAGCTTTTGAGCTGGGAGCCCCATCACCTCATTCTACAGATTACATGCTGCAGTGCTTCAGTGGCACTCTGACCCTTATTCCACACTGTGGCAGTCCCTGCTATCTGCTTGATGTTTAGGAAGCTAAAAGCAACGTGTTTGTCCCCTTACAGCCCTTTCGGATATTAAACAGTTAGAACAAAGGATTAACATGGTAGCCATGGTGATGTGATGGCATTATGAGCTTGTGAGCTGACAGATAGTTGGTCAGTGTCAAATGGAGTTTTCCACAGAGACAATAGAATATAAAGGTCTGTTTATTGTCACAATTATTCATAGATTAAAACTCTTGTTTATAGATATGCAGGATTCAACATTGACACAAGGCTTATTTACAGTCCCTCATCTTAGAGCGATTAGCTGTCGAGTCCCTGGAGCCACCTAGCTTTTACTTAGGTATTGTGGCCCTCCACAAGTCTTTGCCAATTGGAGCCATCGGACACAATTGTATTGCGACTTGTTGTGATGCCAGGGTCTCATGCCTCGTAACATCCAACAACCTTGCTTACAGCAGAGCTGGTTGGAAAATAGAAAGTCTGTCCCACAGGAAACTGATATTTTGACATTTTTCATTCTCAATAAGGACTGAAAAGTCTGCTTGAAATTTTTTGGAGTGTTTCACTCCATTAAAAACACTGAACAGTCTGAAATAAAATACTTAAGACATTTTTGATTGGAACAAACTTGCCTTTTAAATCAACATTTTGACTTCAAATAACATTTAAATAGTCTTAAATCAGAGAGACAATTTAAAATTATTTTTTTCCATGAAAATTGAAAAAATCATAAATGAGGATATCAAGAAAACCACACTTTGACAGAAAAATGTTTCATTTGAAACATTTAAACCATCTCTAGCTAAGAAAGTCCTTCTCTATCCCATATCTTGTCTCTGAGCAGCTTACCTGGTGGTCACTAGTTAGTCCCATAGAGATTTCATAGAATGCTGCTTCATCCCCTGGTATTGTAGCTATATTATATCCAACTAATTTTGGAGCATCTACACCTCATCCAGTAGAGATTCTTCTCGATGATTCAGGGGGAGTTGCCATCAAAAATACTGAAAGGTTGGCCAGCACGCAAACCATGGTGGTTTGAGGTGTCCAGTCTGCAATGAGTCACCCTGCACTCAGAAATGTGGAACTTTGTAGGTCATCCCACAAATTTTAGAGGAATAATTTAGGCAACCAGTCTGAAAATTTGGTTCTTAATGTGCATGTGTTTAAGTCTTGCAAATATACAGCTTGATTTAATGCTGTTTGGTCCCAATTCGTTAGTCCCAATTTCGCTCTCATTACATAGATGTGTCCTTGTGACACCTTAGAGACTCACAAATTTATTTGGGTATAAGCTTTTGTGGGCTAAAACCCACTTCATCAGATGCATGGAGTGAAAAATACAGTAAGCAGGATATATACTATGAAAAGGTGGGAGTTTTCTTACCAAGTCGGGGGACAGTGCTAACGAGGCCAATTCAATTAAGTTGGAAGTGGCCTATTCTCAGCAGTTGACAAGGTGTGAGTATCAGCAGAGGAAAAATTACTTTTTGTAGTGACCCATCCACTCCAAGTCTTTATTCAGGGCTAATTTGATGGTGTCCAGTTTGCAAATTAATTCCAGTTCTGCAGTTTCTTGTTGAAGTCTGGGCATAATGCCCAAATAAATCTGTTAGTCTTTAAGGTGCCACCGGACTCCTTGTTGTTTTTGTGGATACAGACTAACACTGCTACCCCCTGATACTTGTTGAAGTCTGTCTTTGAAATTTTGTTGTTGAAGAATTGCCACTTTTAAGTCTGTTATTTAGTGTCCAGGGAGAAAAAGTGCTCTCCTACTGGTTTTTGAATGTTACAATTCTTGATGTCTGATTTGTGTGCTGATACAGACTAACACAGCTATCACTCTGAAACCTGTTACATAGATGTATATCCCATGAACTTCAATCAGTAACAATGAAGACAGAATTAGGCCCCAAGTCTGTCTATATTTATGTAGATAAATAAAATACATAGTCTGAAGTAGGAACCTTACCAATGATGACAAAAGAAAGTAAAATCAATACTTTAAAAGGGATTATAATAGATACTATATAAGTAAAATACTTGCAGCATTGCAAGTCATGTTTCCTCTCATATTAATCTAAACAGTGTTTTGTTAGGATGAGGAAAGGGAGACATACATTTAAAACTGTGTCAATTTCTTACATATAAACAAATAGCTTCTATGCAAAAAACAACCAGATTTCTTTATTCCTTAACTAAATTTACAGCCATTATAACAAATATTGCTCTGTCTTGTTTTTCCATTTATAAAGGAAACAGCAGTAGATAATGCAGGACAATTTCTGCATAAGCCTCCTGTTCAACACAAGTGATTCCATCCTGAGAGCCCAAAGGGTGTGTATTGGCTCTACCATATTCCCCTTCTCTGGTTGGGATAATGAATCTCCTTGACAAGTCTCAGTGTTCAGCATCTGACAGTTTATAGGGATGATGCGAAGGATGGAACTGGGAAATAGCTTCATTCAGACCTTCTTTTGCTGTGAGACCATGAACAGTTGTTTATATAATGGATCTGGTATTCACATTTCAAGCTGTTGTTCATGCTTCAAGTGACATTCATAGCCACATGCCTCCACAACCCTTCCTCAGCCACCAAGGGAGTCAGCCAATAGTAATGTGGCTTCTTTATGAGTTTTCTCAGTTGCTCATCCATCAGCTGTTAACTTATACCTATAGCACGGCTTACTACTGAGGAAGATCTTTTGACTGCTATTAAGCTTTATGCTCAAGAGGTTTTGAAATGGCTCAGATTATATGGCTAGCTTTATTACCCTTGTGAAGCTTGCACTCCTGTATTTACCACACTGAATGGCCATTTTCTGAACAGTATTTGTCCATATACACAATGATGATTAGTCAGACGCTGGAAATATTGAGGCTGAGGGAATGAGTGACAGGACTTATGAGTGACCGTTCAAGAGTTAGAATGAGTCAATGAAATATCCAGCACTTATCCTCCTTTGACGAGATGTTCTTGGAGGGCTGTCATTGTTGAGGCTATTTGAAATGGCAAGGAAGGGAATCTGGGAGTGGGGCCTGATTTAGTGCTAGAACTGGGTAAATACTGAAACATTTGGAAACAAATGATTAGTGTTTTTTAATTTGCTTTGACTGTATTCATACCACTTTTGTGCTTGCTTTCTACAGACATCTTAGTGGATGAATTTCCTTTGAGGAATGTTTATCATAACAGAAATATTTAAGCAAATAATACAGACTATCCCTGGAAAGCAAACGGTTAGGGTCAGATGTAAGTGTAAGTACCTGGTGTAAGTACCACTGATATCCAGTGCAGCTTTGTCAAGCCCCATAAACTGAGGATCTGGCAAGTCATTTGTAATTGTGAAATCGGTCCGTACGAAACCATCTTTTCACCATTTGTATCCTGTTGAACTGAAGTTTTGGGGTGGTTTGGTTTTTTTTGCCAGTGGATTGCATTTTAATACTGTGCCTGTATGGAGGTATGTGTGCATAATACATAGCTCCTTTGCATTTAGCTCTAGTGTGCAATCTTCCCTCTAATTTTTTCCATCCATGTGCAGAATAAATTATATGCACTGAGGTGTATGCAGATGTGCACCACCAGTAGAAACAAAAAAATCTAAATATAATATTTTTAAAAAGTTACCATAGGGATAATTACTCCAGCCAGGACAGGTTAGGCATTTTACAACTCACTATTCAAAGAATTACATTTAAGTGTAAGAGAAATAAAAATTATGAAATCCATAGACCAGTCAAAACACTAAAATAACACACTTTGAAAGAAAAATGACAGAATATATGTGCATTGCAGAAGTACCAAGAAGTAACAACAAAAATAATACAAGTATGTGGTGGGAGGTGAGTATGAGACAGTGTGTGCACGCACATGTGACAGTGTGAGCTGGCTGCTGGGGAAATCTCAGAAACAGTGCATTGTTTCTTTAAGAAAGTCACTCAGCATTCACCACAGAAGCTCCGAATCCTGAGCCAGGTGGTATCCCCTCTCCCCTGCTCTGCAGAGATGGGAGTGCAGGGGGGAGTGGGACACCCTGACATCAGCAGCCCCCTCTCACCCTCTGCTGCTCTGCACAGCCAGCAGGGGCAATACTCCCTTCCCAGCCAGATCCAATGAAAATTTCAAGAGCAAATCATCCCAGAGTTTTTTACCCTGCCACTCATGATAAGTCCCGTCACTCATTCCCTCAGCCTCAATATTTCCAGTCTCTGATTGACACTGTATTTGGGCAAATATTTTATACCTCCTAGAGGTATATCCATGAAAGGGATCTTAGTCATTGTCTTCTACATTGTGTAGTTATGGCTGAAGATTTATTTTCTAATTTTGATCCAAAGCACCAAACATACAATAATGGGTTTTTTCCCCTAACTTGTCTTTGAGCAATTACTGTGGTAGGAAGAGACATACACACAGCTCTGGGAATGAAAGTAAAACTACATCATGCTAATAAGAGTAAATGAAACAGGCAAAAAGATCCATAATGAAAATCCACCAAAACCTTAAAATGGAATATGTCCACATCACTATTGTTTGTGGGAGTAAATAAAGTTGTCAGTAAAATTGTCCACATACAAACACAACAAATGTCATATTGGTCAGAAAAATGTGCAGTGATGCACTACCTTTAATCTGCAAAATCAAATACTTTTAGAAAAGTCAAAACAATGTGGCCTGATTCTGATCTCAAGCCAGTTTTACCTTACCATAACCATATTGGTTTAAAAGGGCTGCTCCTGATTTACATCACCATAAAGTGAGATCAAAACTGAACCCCCTGGTCATTTCAGGGCTGCTGCAAGAAAAATTACAAACTTCTGGGAGGCTAAATGGGCTAAAGAGCAAACCGACTGATAATGCTTACTTAATATACTCTTAGGGGGTGTGGGTTCTTCCACACAGTGCCTGATTTAGATGCACATTATATGACAGTCAGGTTGTATTTACACAGCCACTAGAGACCCATGGCTGGTCTGTGCTAGCCAACTTGAGCGGGACTCTGGCTTTGGGGCTGTTTCATTGCTGTGTAGACTTCTGGGATCAGACTGGAGCCCAGGCTATGGGATTCTCCTAGAGTCCGGGCTGCAGTCTGAGCCTGGAAGTCTACACAGCCATGAAACAGCCCAAGCCCTGGGAGCCTGAGTCAGCTAGCACAGATGAGTTGTGGGTTTTTCTTTGCTGTGTAGACATATCCTCAGGCTTCCCTCTAATTCTCTCATCCCATTCCCATTGTCTCTGTCACATGAACACTCCATTGAGACACCTTATTTCTGAGGATAGAAAGAAAAATCCCTTTCAAATTTGTTAAAGAATGCTAATTTTCAGCATCAGCTACTCGGTGATGTGTGTTGTTCTGTGCCTTCTCCAGAGGCTAAACCAGTCATCTATGTTAGAGAATGGCCAGTTATCAAAAGGAGACCCTTGAAATGACTCCTTAGCCTTCATCTTCCCCTGCTAGCTCAACATTTATTGCTATGGCATCAGGCTGCCAAAGCAACACCCAGTTAGAATAACAAAGCTAGCAAGCATACACCATAAAAAATCAGTATATATGAAAAATGCACTAGTACAGTTCCATGGAATGACTTATTTGGAGTAAAACACTATGCCATTAAATAAGGATTGATGGTGATAGAACAGAATACATTTGGAGTTACAGAGAAGGAGCAGGAAGTTTGAGAATAAACAGTGTAGAAGATAGTCAGTGGCTGTGACTGACCACCAGGGTCCTGGCATTACCCTGTACCTGGAAAGAGAAAAAAATATTTGAACACACAGATAAAGAATTTAAAGGAGAACAGTAAGAGAGAAGCAAATGTAGCTTTTCTATATGAACAAGAACTGAATTCCACTGAATTTTTCTTTAAGGGAGAGAATCTTCCTTTTTTTGTTATTGTTGTTGTTGTTCCATTCCCCCACCAGACCTCTACCAAGACACTGTCAGTGGGGAGGCTTTTGCATGTGAATTGAAATCATCAAGGTTAACAATCAAATTAAAGTGAGAATCGAAAATATTTTCTTATAGCTCAAACTAATTTTCTAATATATGTATAAAGAAAAGGAGTACTTGTGGCACCTTAGAGACTAACCAATTTATTTTAGCATAAGCTTTCGTGAGCTACAGCTCACTTCATCGGATGCATACTGTGGAAAATACAGAGGATTTTTATATACACAAACCATGAAAAAATGGGTGTTTATCTCTACAAAAGGTTTTCTCTCTCCCCACCCCACTCTCCTGCTGGTAATAGCTTATGTAAAGTGATCACTCTCCTTACAATGTGTATGATAATCAAGGTGGGCCATTTCCAGCACAAATCCAGGGTTTAAGAAGAACGTCTGAGGAACGGGGGTGTAGGAAAAAACAAGGGGAAATAGGTTACCTTGCATAATGACTTAGCCACTCCCAGTCTCTATTCAAGCCTAAGTTAATTGTATCCAATTTGCAAATGAATTCCAATTCAGCAGTCTCTCGCTGGAGTCTGGTTTTGAAGTTTTTTTGTTGTAATATCACAACTTTCATGTCTGTAATCGCGTGACCAGAGACATTGAAGTGTTCTCCGACTGGTTTATGAATGTTATAATTCTTGACATCTGACTGGAATTTTAATCCCAGTTTGTTACCCTATTGTTTTTAGAAGTCAGACACGTAGCATCCTTCCATTATGATGTGGCACTTGCGATGTATAAACAGTGTATTATTTTGGGGGAGTCCTGTAAGATTATATTCTGTTTAGTTTATTACACTGAACTTACCACTGTGGTATCCGTAAATGTACCAACAGAATCTGTCTTTATGCAATTTATCTTTGGGCCTTATAAAAAGGCATTGGCCCCATGTTGCATGTGTATCCCAGAGCACCAATTTCAAGACTCAGCCTTTAAAGGAGTTGAGCTCAGCCTTACCTGTCTAGGACTCAGGTCTTCTACAGGACTACAGTTTATAAGGAGTCTGTTTATAAGGACTCTATAAGGATTATTCTCTAGGGCAGTGGTTCTCAACCAGTGGTGCATGTACCCCTGGGGGTATGTAGACGTCTTCCTGGGGGTACATCAACTCAGCTAGATAGTTGCCTAGTTTTACAACAGGCTACATAAAAAGCACTAGCAAAGTCAGTACAAACTAAAATTTCATACAGACGACTTGTGTATACTGTAAGTAAAATATTTATATTCCAATTGATTTATTTTATAATTACATGGTAAAAATGAGCAAGTAAGCAATATTTCAGTAGTAATCTGCTGTGACACTTTTGTATTTTTATGTCTGATTTTGTAAGCAAGTAGTTTTTAAGTGAGGTGAAACTCGGGGGTACACAAGACAAATCAGACTCCTGCAAGGGGTACAATACTCTGGGAAGGTTTAGAGACACTGGTCTAGGGCAACAGACCTGGAGGGAGCAGGAGCCTGCTGTGGGAAAAGCCTCAGAGAGATCAGCTGAGAAGGAGCCTCAGCAAGAAGGGCTAAAATGGACTGTTAGGTACAACCAAGGAGGAGGGCAGTGGACACCCTGCACACAGAGGTGGATAAAGATTTCCTGGGGCCTTCAGCCAGAGTAAGTGGGGGGGCCCTCTCCCCACCCCTTTCACCTGTGGTGCCACCCCCATGCTGCCCATTCCGCCTGCAGCCCTGCCCACAGCCCCACCCCTTTCTGACCCTGTCAAGGTTCTTTCCCCACTCTGAACTCTAGGGTACAGATGTGGGGACCTGCATGAAAGACCCCCTAAGCTTATTCTTACCAGATTAGGTTAAAAACTTCCCCAAGGTACAAACTTTGCCTTGTCCTTGAACCCTATGCTGCCACCACCAAGCGTGTTAAACAAAGAACAGGGAAAGAGCCCACTTGGAGACATCTTCCCCCAAAATATCCCCCAAGCCCTACACCCCCTTTCCTGGGGAAGGCTTGTTAAAAAATCCTCACCAATTGGTACAGGTGAACACAGACCCAAACCCTTGGATCTTAAGAACAATGAAAAATCAATCAGGTTCTTAAAAGAAGACTTTTAATTAAAGAAAAGGTAAAAGAATCACCTCTGTGAAATCAGGATGGTAAATACCATACAGGGTAATCAGATTCAAAACATAGAGAATCCCTCTAGCAAAACCTTAAGTTACAAAAAGACACAAAAACAGGAATATACATTCCCTCCAGCACAGCTTATTTTACAAGTCATTAAACAAAAGAAAATCTAACCTATTTTCTAGCAAGATTACATACTAACTTTACAGGAGTTGTAAGGCTGCATTCCTGATTTGTTTTCGGCAAAAGCATCACACAGACAGACCAAACCCTTCGTTCCCCCACCTCCAGATCTGAAAGAATCTTGTCCCCTCATTGGCCATATTGGGTCAGGTGCCAGTGATGTTATCTTAGCTTCTTAACCCTTTACAGGTGAAAGGATTTTGCCTCTGGCCAGGAGGGATTTTATAGCACTGTATACAGAAAGGTGGTTACCCTTCATTTTATATTTATGACAGACCCTTTTCCAGGGGCAGAGCCCTCACCTGTTCCACCCAGAGTCCCCCTCATTCTGCCCCCCCCCCAACTGTAGCCCCACAGCCCCTTTTGCTCCTTTCTGCCCCCTGGACTGTGGTCCCAAGACTGGAGAAGCTCTGTCCCTGTCATGGCCCCAGGGTTTCCCCCACCACCCTTCGTGCTTCTGTGAGGGACCAGGGTTGGGGCACTGGGGTTTCTCCTGCCCCACCCACTTGGCACATCTGCCGGAGAATGGGGTCGGGTGTGGGGGCTTCCCCTGCTGCCCCACAGCTTCTACCAGGGATGGGTGGGGGGATCTGGGGCTTCCCCTGCCTGGGGGCTTCTGCTGGGGATGGGGTCGGGTCGGGGGGGGGCTTCCCCTGTACAATGGCTACTGCCATGGAGTCATGTCAGGGTGCGGGGGCTTCCCTTGCCCTGCCCATCTGGCAGCCAGAGTTCCAGGCTCCCCCTGACTGACAGTGGATTTTTTCTGGGGCTCCCCGGTTGGCCGGGGCCCCTGGGCATGGGACCTGTCACCCCAGTGGCTAATCCACAACTGACTACACAAAGGGCACAATGATTGTTTGAGCCCAGGGACGGGGTAAAATACTATGAGGAGCAAACCTTTTAGGAGGGTAGCAGAGAACCCTGTATCAAGGATTGTGACCTTGTACGAAGCTGTGGGGAAGGGTTGTTTTGAGAAACAGTTACTTTGTTAATAAACTAATCCTAGGTTGGGGTGAGTTAATTTTGGGGTGAGTTAATTACCCATTGTGTGCTGTTTTGGCTGAGGAAGAAGGTAAACTGAGGTAATGGAGGTGCCTGATGCTAGACTAGATAAGCCCCTGCTACGAGCCTCAATTTCATTTGCATCATCTCCCAGTTTGCTATCATCTGCTATTTTAATAAATCAGCTGTTTCGTCTTTTCCCTTAGATTATTAATAATGAAGTTAAATAATACCAGGCCTATCATCTTACCCTGCATCCCTTTACTGACCTTCCCCCATAACTCAATACATACCGGTAGGTTTTTTTACTCTTGATACATAGATCCCAGCTCTTCAGGCAATTTTCCAATGGACAGTGCTGATCTAAGACCATTTGAGTTAATTTTCAAGGAACATTTTGGGAGTTGCTACAGATATTACATGCTGTACTGAAGTTCAGATATCTAACATCATCTCTATTCCTCTCATCAACTAATCTTATCATTTGGCTGAATCAGGTGAGCCACTGGTTACTGTAATTTATCTTCTATGAACATGTGCTGTCAGACTGATTCAGCAAGTTACTCAGGCATGTGCATACCTTTCACCACAAAACTGATCCCATTAAAGTCAATGAGACTACTCACCAGCTTACAGTTAGGCATGTTTCATACCTTCTTTCTCATTGTTCCATTTTTCTCCATTGTCTTCCATTTTTTTTTCTACACATTTAGTCCATAATTTTACTAAGTATTGGAGTTAGACATACTGGCTGATAAATGCCAAGATTATTCTTTATTCCAAAAATTACATTATTTTTTCCTGTCAATGTACCCAATTCTCAAAGAGTCTTCAGATGAATTGCTACTTGTGTGTTCACTGGTGCACTAAATGTATGGCACATGAGCAGATGTGCCACTCCTTTATTATTTTACTTTTTGGCAGATTCAGTATGAAAAGACATCTGTTCTGGAAGAATTACCAGCTTCTCCACACTTCCTATGCTCAAAGTTGCCAGCTGTAGGATTTCAATTGAGAATAGCAGGAATGATTTTGTAAGTGTCTGAGTGCATGAACTGCATCTGCAAATTACATCCTGTTTGAAATATTTTGTGGTTTAATCTAGGTTCAGCTAAACAAGAGACTGTCACTGGCTTGAGGTGAAGCACAGATGAGCAGGGGCTGTCAAAATCTCTCCCCAACAGTTCAACAGCTGTACCACAAACTTATGAGTATTTGGTTCAGGTTGAGGGGCTGTCTGTAAGCGAGGACTGGCCTGCCTTCCAAGGTCTGTGAGAGTGAGGGGTCATTTTCCAGGATAGGTTGTAGATCGCTGATGATGTGCTGGAGAGGTTTCAGCTGGGGGCTGTACGTGATGGCCAGTGGTGTTCTGTTATTTTCCTTGTTGGGCCTGTCCTGTAGTAGGTGATTTCTGGGTACCCGTCTTGCTCTGTCAATCTGTTTCCTCACTTCCCCAGGTGGGTATTGTAGTTTTAAGAATGCTTGATAAAGATCTTGTTGGTGTTTGTCTCTGTTTGAGGGATTGGAGTAAATTCGGTTGTATCTTAGGGCTTGGCTGTAGACCAGTGGTTCCCAAACTTGTTCCGTCACTTGTGCAGGGAAAGCCCCTGGCGGGCCGGGCCAGTCTGTTTATCTGACGCGTCCGCAGGTTTGGCCGATCGTTGCTCCCAGTGGCCGTGGTTCACTGCTCCAGGCCAATGGGAGCTGCTGGAAGCGGCGGCCAGTACGTCCTTCGACCCGCGCCGCTTCCAGCAGCTCCCATTGGCCTGGAGCAGTGAACCACGGCCACTAGGAGCCATGATCAGCCGAACCTGTGGACACAACAGGTAAACAAACCGGCCTGGCCTGGCAGGGGCTTTCCCTGCACAAACGGTGGAACAAGTCTGGGAACCACTGCTGTAGACAATGGATCATGTGATGTGTCCTGGATGGAAGCTGGAGGCATGTAGGTAAGTATAGCGATCAGTAGGTTTCCGGTATAGGGTGGTGTTTATATGACCATCACTTATTTGCACTGTAGTGTCCAGGAAGTGGATCTCTTGTGTGGACTGGTCCAGGCTGAGGTTGATGGTGGGGTGGAAATTGTTGAAATCCAGGTGGAATTCTCCAAGGGCCTCCTTCCCGTGCGTCCATATGATGAAGATGTCATCAATGTAGCACAAGTAGAGGAGGAGTGGATACAGACTAACACGGCTACCCCTGATACTTGACACCATGCAAAACATTTTCCTGTCACTCAGTTTTGATGGAGTAATGCTATAAAACACAGTAAATTATATTTTGAAAAGTAAAACAAAAAAAAAGTTTATCATTGTCACTCTCATAGTCTAGTGTAAGCTCAGACAGGATTTAAAGCATTGTTTTCTCCAGCTGTGTATGGCTTTACTCCATTCTTTTCACGTGTGATAAAACAAGTTGTTTCTGCTCAAGGAGCCATGGACTGAGGGCAAGTCTACACTACAGTGCTACATCAGTGAAGATGCACCGATGCAGCTACGCTGCTGTAGCGCGTCTGGTGAAGACGCACTATGTTGACAGGAAAGCGTTCTGCCATTGGTATAATTACTCCACCTTGGAAAGAAGTGGAAGCTCTGCTGGCAGGAGAGTGTCTCCCGCCAACATAGCACTGGTATGGACAGCACAAAATTTGTGTCACTGGGGGCAGGGGGCGGCGCTTTTAAACCCCTGAGTGACATAAATGATATCGACTTAGGCAGTAGTGTAGATCTGCCCTGAGTCTTTCAATTTAATGGATGAGCTGGAAAGCAATAGTCTTTAATGATAGTATGCTTGGCACACCTGAAAATCATTTCCTGTGCACAGAGAGAATTTCAGGACAAGAGATACCACAGAAGAAAATCACCATTTTTGCATGAGCATCTTCAAAACATAAAATTGCTAATGAAAATGAAATCACAAATGAGCTATTTCAAAGTGCATAAGAAAGATACCGCTCAACTGCTAGTTTTTCAATAGTGACATGGTAATTGCATCTGCAGCAAGGACTGATGGTGGAAAGAATTTTACACTCCAATACTTATAAAATTTGTCCCTGATTTAAGAGAGCCTTCCTAGTCAGGAAAGCACTTACACATATGTTTCTCTCCCTGGGAAGTCATGTCATGCTCCCCATCAGTACCCAGCCTGGTCTGGGGAAGCTAATGATCTAACCAGCGGCCCAAATTCAGGGATGAAACCTGGTCACGTGCCACCTGAGGCACATTGTGGATACACTAAGAAGAAGAGTCAATGGAGTTTAAGCATGTGGTTAAAGTCTAAGTGCTTTCTTTAATGGAATTGTCAAATTTTACTGATATCCATAGAGGTAGGATTGTTTTGTGGTTAAGACACTGGAGATTTGGTTCAGTTTCTAGCTCTGGAACAGAATTCCTTGGGAAAAGTCACTTAATTTCTGAGTCTCAGTTCTCTATCTGTACAATGAAGATAGCAATACCTCTTTTTCTCAACCTTTTGTCTGTCTCCTGTATGTAGATGATAAAACTGTCTCCTACTACATGTACATACAGTATGTTGTCCAGTGGGCCCCCAATCGAAATTTGGTTTCCAGGACCAAAATAATACTAACTAATAACAATGCAAAGTATGGAGTAAATGTTTAGTACCCCAAATAATTTCAGAAAATGCCCGTCACACTTATTCAGCTAAATTAAGTAATTTATTTAATAGCAGCATTCACACTGGTGATGGCTATCATTTATTATGCAAAACAATTTATTTTACAAAAGCCCTGTGTGTTCATAATTCTCCAAAACACTCATGATTTGGACTGAAATTTTCTATGCATGTTCTCTAGCCAAATGAAGGAAAGTACAGGAAAAAACACCTTCAATATTTTAATTACCTGCTGGTGAAAAACAAATATGTAAAATACATTTCTGCTATAAAACCCAAAACTCTCACTTTTTTTTTATGGGGCGTTCTCTTAAATGTTTGAACTTTAGAATTTCAGATGTGGTATACAAATGACCGTAAGGAAGTGGTTCCCAAACACTCATGATTTGGACTGAAATTTTCAATGCATGTTCTCTACCCAAATGAAGGAAAGTACAGGAAAAACACCTTCAGTTGGCCCGGAGCAGTGAACCGCAGCCAGTGGGAGCCGTGATCGGCCGAACCTGCGGACGCAGCAGGTAAACAAACCGGCCCGGCCTGCCAGGTGCTTTCCCTGCACAAGTGGCGGAACAAGTTTGGGAACCACTGTTGTAAGGAGTTCAAGCTTTGCATCTGGGGGGAAATGTTTTAAACATAAGGCTATGAATAGAGTGGGTAAAATTTTTGATGAACAGCTTTCTTCTGTTTAAAAAATGCAGTTTTGTCAAAATCTCATGAAAATGGACATTTTGTCAACAGAGAAAAAAGTTGAAACATTTTGTTTTGACAGTTTAGATTTATTATATAATAAATGTCAAAATGAAATTAAATATGGTAATGTAATATTTCTATATAATTTAAATTATAGCCAAATTCTGAGAGATCATGAACACTTTCAATTGCCGTTCGCTTGACTGTGATTGCAGGGTTTCAGCAAGAGTTTGATTCAGTAAAATGCTGAGCACCTTCTAGATTTGTTCCTTACTTTGAAGGATTAACCCCTAAATGCTCAGAAACTTCCATTGATTTCACCCTTATGTCACAGCTACACATGGAATTCAGGAATAGATTGTCCTGATGAACTCTATGCATGGATGTTCTTATTCCAGAATAAGAGTGCCTTGTTCCAGATTAGTGTAATCCACTTGATCTCTCCAACCCTAGATGATAAAGGAGCAGACAAGAATAGTGTCAAAGTACCATGCTGTATATAAGGAATATTGTTGAAACCGATACAGATTGAAGGCATTATACTAAAGTCTAAGATTAATAAAAATGCCAATGAGTCTGTAGGGCTTTTTTTCGTAGATTCATAGTTATTTAGGTCAGAAGGGACCATTATGATTATCTAGTCTGACCTCCTGCACAATGCAGGCCACAGAATTTCACCCACCACTCCTGCAAACAACCTCACACCTATATCTGTGCTATTGAAGTCCTCAAATTGTAGTTTAAAGACTTCAAGGAGCAGAGAATCCTCCAGCAAGTGACCCGTGCCCCATGCTACAGAGGAAGGCGAAAAAGCTCCAGGGCCTCTTCCAATCTGCCCTGGAGGAAAATTCCTTCCCAACCTCAAATATGGCGATCAGCTAAACCCTGAGTTTGAAGGAGTGGAAAACTCAGCACCACCAACTAGTCTGTTAAATTGTAAATTGTTCCAACTGGAGTACTGGAAAGACCATAACCAAAAATTAGCTGGTATAGTTTTATTTTCTTCATGCCAGTTGATAAAAAGTACACTTTTTTTCCCCCCTCCAGTGCAAAAATCAAGCCTAGCTATACAGGTTACTACTATACTGCCTTTCCCCTTCATGTACTATTTGATGTCTAAAAATCTTATATCAGCCTTTTAGGTTGAGTCTTCAAGAGAGAAAACTTAATTGGTTTTTGGTTTTGGGTTTTACATCAAGATAGCTGAAGTTAGTGATCTGGTTGTAAATTGCTGGTGGAGACAAGGCACAGCATAGTTTTACCTCAATGTAGCTAGTTGAGGTAAACTCTAGACTTCACTTCCACCAGTGACTTTTATTGGGACACTTTTGAAAATTCCATCATTTTCCTTTGTGCTATATCATGTATTAACCAGATCATATGAAGCACAGGACCATGATGGGGGTTTGAATGGTACAGAAGTTAAACTCTAAACATTCATTCTGGTACTAGACCTGATATTTCTGAGAGACATTGAGATGTAGCCTAGAATAGTTGTTCTCAACTGGCACTTCTTTTATACCAGCAACCATCAGAGCTCCCCTCACTCTCAGCAATATGGGAAAGGCTGGCTGATTGGGATGCCCTGACACCAGGTTGAGAATTTTTGGCCTAGAATCTTTTTGACTTGTGCCTCTCTAAATTTGCTGTTTTGTTTGATTCTTTGCATTGGTTTGAATTTACTCTTGCCTAAAACCTTGCAGAATAGGAAGTTGTAGCCTGAGACTTCTTTGGTAATCTTATGAACTGTTCTGCCACATTGTGGTAATATACATACTCTTTGCTATATACAAAACATAGTATAAAGTAATTACTCCTGGAAAAGCAATTACTCCTTTTCACCAGATAGCTTTTTGACTAATTACAATGCTGACCTTTTAAACAGCTTTGAAGTGATTAATGACAGAATATCAAACATCAGTACAGTCTTTGATATATTAGGTGAATAAGGTAGAGTGCAGATCTGGACATTTCTTTAAGGTGATTAAAACTGAAACATCTTATAACTATCTCAAACAGTACCGGTTTAGGCTTACTTGATTTTATTTGGTTATAGATTTTTGGAAGAAAATAAAAATGGTTACCTTGGCAGAGAGGTTTAGAAAGGCTCTTTTTCCCCCACTATCCTTTTCCCAAAGTGAAATCCAATTACTACTTTAGGGACCTCATTGCAGCTGCTTCAAGAGTCTTGTCTGCTTACCACCCATTACTTCTTGACTAGTATGGGGAAAGATGTTTAAAAGGCCAGTTACTGATGATTTTATTTCTGACTTTGGTGTTGGAAACAAGTGTACTTTCAGAAGTGTTCTCAGATATCAGTTAAGCATGTTGTATACTTCAGTTACACGTAAGAGTCTTTTTCAAACAAATTCTTTGGATTTCTTGTTTTACTACCATGCGCTCATCCTTTGCCCCCACATTTAATTCTAGTTGGGTAGCTTTCCTACATGCATTTTCAAAAGTGACTAGCAATTTGAGGTGTCTTCATTTTGGGGGAACTCTGAAGCTCTGGAAAGGAATTTGATTTTCAGAAAATGCTAAGCATCTGCCCAGTAAAAATCCTGATGCGTCAGTGACACAGACACAGAAAATGTCCAGGACGGTAATCCTAAGTGACTCCAAAACCAAGCCAGTTCAGAAGACTGTTGGCTTGGATAGTAACTTTGCATTGCTAAGGGGTGGTCAGCACAGTTGGTCAGAAATTTTTTGATGAAATTGTTTTTCATCAGAAAATGCTGATTTGCTGAAAACCAAAACTTTTCACTGAAACATTATTTGAGAGAGGTTTCTTGGGTTCAGGATGAGAATTTAGGGTCACAGAGAGCCCCCCTCCCACCACCTGCCCCCACCTTATAATACCCAATAGCTTGATAGTTAGTACACTCACTTGAGATGTGAGAGATCCAAGTTCAAATCCCCACTCTGCTTGATTGGAATAGGGACTGGAAGCTGGGGCTATTCTGGGTAGAGCTTTTGCTCAAAAGGTCTCAGTTTCATCCTGATGCAGAATGAGAGGAAAATTCCAAAATCTCAAATCAGTACATCCGTATTATTCCCAATTGGCTTCTAACTGAAGACTTGCACATTTGTTTGATGAGCAGGGCATATCTTAAACCTGGGATCACGCAAAAAGCACAGCTAACTCCAACCTCCCTTGTTGCCATTTACAAACCAGAGGGACAGATACAACAGCTGGATCCAGATCTACAGAGATTTGGGGGGGGGGCGTGTAATTTGGGGTGAAGTAATAAAAGGGCTAAAATACCGTGGGTTGTTTATATTTGATTTGCAATTAGAAAAACCCTATTTGGGGAATATAGGAAGAGAGATGCTATATCCACATTACTGCAGCTACAGTCATTTCCTACGTCAGTGGAAGGGATTTTACCATCTATGTAGTTAATCCTCCTCTCCAAGACATACTAGCTAGGCCAATGGAAGAATACATAATTTATCTAGCTGTGTTTCAACCAAGAATTAGTTTTGCCAAACACAGCAGTCAGGGTATGAATTTTTTTGCAGGCTTGAGTGACATAGCTAGGTCAATCTAAAGCCTGGTTTACACTACAGAGTTAGATCGACATAAGGCAGCTTACTTCAACCTAATTATGTTATCATCTGCATTACAATGTTCCTCCCGTTGATGTAATTTGCATGCTATGTCGATTTAATAACTCCACCTCTGTGAGAGGTGTAACAATTAAGTTGACATATTTAAGTCAATGCAGTGGCAGTGGAAACACTGCTTTGCTTACGTCGACTTAAGTGGCCTCCAGGAGGTATCCCACAATGCCCCATTGTGACCGCTCTGGTCACTTTTTTTGGAACTCCACTACCTAGAGGCCAGGTACAGAGGAACAAGCCCATCCCCTTTTAAAGGCCCGGGAATTTTTGAAATTCCATTTCCTGTTTGCTTGGCATGTAGAGCACCTAGCAACTGCCCAGCTGAGCATGCTGGCCACATGCTTCAAACACGCTCCTACCTGGACTGCACAGGAAATGGTGGATCTCATTGGTCCGCGGGGAGAAGAGACTGTGCAGGCATAGCTCTCATCCAGCCGTAGAAATGTGGATCTATAGGAGCAGACTGCTCGGCCCATGGGGGAGAAAGGCTTTTCTACACACACACTGAAATGTATAAGCACAGTTTTGCCCATTATGAAGACAGTTACAGGGCTCCTTTTTATTTGGGATCCTCCTGCCTGAATTAAGTTGTTTAGGTTCCTCAGGTACTGTGTGCAAATCACCTGCTGCAGAATTTACTCCGCTCACCTGACTTATTTCTCTCGGGAATACACTTAATTCTTACATTTTTATTTCTGGCATGATTCACAAGTAAATCTTGTGTATTGGGCATCATTTTATTGTGCTTCAAAACTTCCTTTGCAATGGTGTGTTAATCTGAGGGTTAATTCTTTTGAGAATTACTTTCTGTTGTTTTTAATCACTTAAGCTTATTGATTCCTGTACTGCAGAAGTATCTGAATGCTGTATTTGCAGATTGCAAGTCATATTTGAAAATCAGCGTGTGCACCCTCTAAACCATCCTACTGCTGTCACAGTTCCTACAGTAGAGAAGAAAATGCCATTTATGCTTCCCTGTGAACTAAGCTGTCATAAATATAAAAGGAAGGTGCTATAAAATACAGTGCTATAAAATCCCTCCTGGCCAGAGGCAAAATCCTTTCTCCTGTAAAGGGTTAAGAAGCTAAGATAACCTCTCTGGCACCTGACCAAAATGACCAATGAGGGGACAAGATACTTTCAAAGCTGGGGGAGGGGGCGAACAAAGGGTCTGTCTGTCTGTGTGATGCTTTTGCCGAAAACAAATCAGGAATGCAGCCTTACAACTCCTGTAAAGTTAGTATGTAATCTTGCTAGAAAATAGGTTAGATTTTCTTTTGTTTAATGACTTGTAAAATAAGCTGTGCTGGAGGGAATGTATTTTCCTGTTTTTGTGTCTTTTTGTAACTTAAGGTTTTGCCTAGAGGGATTCTCTATGTTTTGAATCTGATTACCCTGTAAGGTATTTACCATCCTGATTTTACAGAGGTGATTCTTTTACCTTTTCTTTAATTAAAAGTCTTCTTTTAAGAACCTGATTGCTTTTTCATTGTTCTTAAGATCCAAGGGTTTGGGTCTGTGTTCACCTGTACCAATTGGTGAGGATTTTTTATCAAGCCTTCCCCAGGAAAGGGGGTGTAGGGCTTGGGGGATATTTTGGGGGAAGACGTCTCCAAGTGGGCTCTTTCCCTGTTCTTTGTTTAACAAGCTTGGTGGTGGCAGCATAGGGTTCAAGGACAAGGCAAAGTTTGTACCTTGGGGAAGTTTTTAACCTAAGCTGGTAAGACTAAGCTTAGGGGGTCTTTCATGCAGGTCCCCACATCTGTACCCTAGAGTTCAGAGTGGGGAAGGAACCTTGACATAAGCTAAGAAAAATAAACTCTTACATGAAGTAGATTTGGAGTGAGTGAGCAACTGAATAGATAATTATCTGGTATTTCACTGCTTTTCAACTTGGATCACTGTGGTGATCTGACACTTTCATGTTTAATGTTTTCCTAATTGGCATCTAGTTCTCCAGAAGCTCTGCTGGCTTGCTTTTCTTCACTCATAAAATAGTAAAATTCTAGCTCTTATGATGTGAAGAAACACTTGGTTAAATTTTGCAAGGTTAACTGATGTAGCAATATTTCAGTATGCAGCCAGTGTAGAAGAATAGCAAGCATTGGTTAGAGCTGTGGGAGGAAAAATAAGTAGGAAATAATATTTCTCTCCATGTTAAATTGACACAACTTAGTTTAGAGTAAATTCTTTTACTAAACCTGCAGAATCACAAATAGATTCAGACACCTTTACTAATTTCAGTATCACTTAAGTCCTTATGTAGTCCCACTGATTATAAGATCAGTTGTATGGGATTGCTCAGATAAGGTTCTAAATAGGAAGGGCAAATAAGGTGTATCAGAATCTAGCCTGACATGACACATTTACGCTGTCATATTTAAATACCAAATTAGAGTAGGAAACCAAAATAGAAATACAGTGGCCTCACCAGAATATCCACTCTGGTGGTTAGAGCCATAGGCGCCGACACCAAGGTGCTCCAAGGCTGGAGCACCCACGGAAAAAAATTAGCAGGTGTTTAGGACCCACTTGCAGCCAAGCTCCGCCCTCCCTCCCAGCACCTCCCACCCGCCAGGATCAGCTGTTCTGCAGCATGCAGGAGGTGCTGGGGGGCAGGGGAAGGAGCCCGGACGAGGTGCGCTTGGGGAAGAGGATGGAAAGGGGTGGGACCTTGGGAGAAAGGGTGGAGTGGGAGCGGGAGCAGGGATGGGAAGAGGTGGGATGGGGGTGGGGCTTGGAGGAAGAGGTGGAGAGGGGGTGGGGCATGGGGTGGGGTCAAGCACCCACTGGGTAGATAGGAAGTCAGTGCCTATGGTTAGAGCACTCACCTGGGATATGGGAGATCCACATTTGAATGCCTGATTTGGAGCATGGGCTTGAATCTAGGTCTCCCCTACAGAACTGAATAGCTGAGTTTTCAGTTCACTGGCAAATAAAAAAAATGCATCCCAGTTCAAATGGGAACTGAGATTTCTCAAAATAAGTGAACTGTAAAGCAAAAAGAAAAAACTATATTTAAGTCAAATGAAACACTTAGCTTTTATTTAGACAATTTAAAAACTTTTCTGCTTGGTTTTTAATAACATTAAGGAAATTTTGAAAGAAAAAAGTTGTTTCTAACTGAAAAATCTAAATGTTACATTTTCAAAATGTCACAATCAAACATGTTTGATTTTTCTGGATTTTTTTCAGGTCCCCCCTCCCCCAACTGAACCAATTTGATATAACCCAAGTTACACAACATTTTGATATTATGACATTTTGCGCCAAAAAAAAAAAAAAAATTGGCTGAAAAACTTCGTCCAGCCCTGCTCCATATCTCAGATGAGTGCCCTAATCAGGAGACTATTGGCTATTCTGGGGTAAGTCTTTCAATCTTTCCAAATTTCTACTTTGTGTCAATAAATATTCATTGGGTCAGAAAGAGAGAGACTCTTGCCCAGTGATTAGGGAACTCATCAGAGAGGTGGGAGACCAAATTCAAATCCCTATTCCAATGAATATGTCATTATTTATCAAAAGTGGAACAGCTTCAACAGGATTGAGAGATGTGCCCAAAATATCCCATACCCCTTTGGCTAGGGCACTTTCCTGCAATGTGGGAGACCCAACACAAATCCCTTCTCCACTTCAGGGAGGGAGGGAATTGAACGCATATTCCGGGTGAGTGCGCTAACCACTGCGCTGAATGTTATAAAGGAGGCCATCACCAGGGAAAATTCATTTAGGGTCAAATTAAACAAGTTTAATTCAATCTTATATGGATTTTATTTATTTTGATTACAAATTTTCTGATGCAGTTTAACTGAAACCAAAAATTTTTCAACATTTTTTTTAACTGCGAGAACTGAAAAATCAGTTATTTCCCCTCCTCTACTCCTCACTAAGCTTGGATGATCAAATAGCATCAAACAGGACCCCAAGCTTTGATGGAAGGTGGAGATAACACCTTGGCCATCTCTTTGAAACCTTTCCCTTTTCCAAACAGTATCACTTTAGCCTTGCCTAGGTTCAGTTTGACCCATCCACTCTTCATCTAAGATTGTAAGCATTCGGACAGGTTAGCAATGGCAGTGGTTGCATCAGTTGAGAATGAGCTATACAGCTGAGTGTCATTGGCATACTGTTGGCAGCTAAGCCTGTGGTTTATTTATCTTTCCCACTGGTCTCATGTAGATATTGAAGAAAAGAGGGGATAACATGGATCCCTGCAGTACCCTACAGGTGAGGGCCTTCGGAGGGGCATCACCCTGCTGAGTTCTGTTGGAGAGGAATAATTGGAGACACTGTACTACTGGGAATTTACTCTTTCTAAATCATGTAGGAGGCTTAGAAGTACTTTGTGGTCTGCTTTGTCAAAGCTGCAAGGAGGTCCAGCAGTATGAGCATGGAGGCCTTACCTGACCTTCATGGCCATTCAGTGGTTGTCTTTTCGTGTCATCAGAGGCATCTCTGTGCTGTTTCCTGGTTTGAATCCTGACTGTGAGTCTCATGTTATTAGAGCTTGATGGTTGCTGTTATAACCTGGCCCAGTAGTGGGTGTCACAGCTTCAGGGTAACTGCATCTGCAGTTCCTCTCCATGGTCCACCAAGAGCACCCACTTTTAGGCTGCTGGTCTGCAGCAATTACCTCTCTTAGGCTCAGATCCACATTTCTCTCCTTCCTGGGTTTCCAAGGCTGAATAGCTCCCTGCCTTACACTATGATATTTCTAGCAAGCCAGCTGCCTAAACAGGCCAGCGCCTGCACTGTGATTTCTCTCCAAAGGCTATGAACAGCACAACTGCCTGCAGTTATAAGTTACAACATGGCTCTTTAGTAGCAAGCATACTTACTCTTAAGGTGAAAGCATTACAGAGAAAACATATTAAAAACCTTAAAAGAACCTACATGCACACTGAAAAGTGTATCAGAGGTCACCCCAACTCCAACCTCAAGCTCTGGCAGATGTCAGTCCTTCAAAACCTGCAGTTGGGTTTTCTGTGTGGTTATAAGTTCATAAGTGTCTCAGATTCACAACCCCAGCAGGCAGATCACTTTGTTTCTTTATATAGCTCAGGCCTTTGATCTCCAATCTCCGAGACCAGATAACCAGCCAGTAATTACCCTCTGCTCAAGGAATATGTTAAATAAACTGGATTTTTGCATAACCAGAATTAACTTCTCTTTAAATATTCCCCAGGAAATCCAGCTTCACACTCATTGTCTCAAAAGTCCATTCTTGTCTGGCACAATTTCATATAGTCCTTTGAACTCCCATATCTCACAACATCACCCCCTAGAGAGGTTATATACAATCCTGGCCCACAATAATACATAAGCTTAATACATCAGGTTTTTCAAGGATACTGCAGGTAATTGTTACATCTGTCACAGTAGGCCTAGTTGTTTTGGCCACTGTCAGAAGACAGGATACTGGGCAAGATGGACCTTTGGTATGACCCAGTATGGCCCTTCTTATGATGTTCACTGGCTTTTACCAGCTAGGAGTGGTATGGATCTGTTTCACAGGATGTGATTCTAATATTTTTCAGGGCTTTTTAAGCTTTGCTGTGTGTGATTGGGTCAAGTTCAGTCTGGGTTGATTAGCTGGTTCACTCTGGAAAATAGCTCTGCTAGCCATGATTTTTGCCACATTGATGAGAGAGGAGTAGACAGCTTGTTTTGCCTCTTACTGCTGTGACTTAATCCTGTAAAAGTTTGTCCTGCAGGAGGATTATTAATCAGAATTATTAATTATTGTACCATTGGTGTTCTCACGTTACGGGTTATTCATCTGCTGTATTTCATCTGTGATCCCTGATGTTGTACAAACTCATTGGTGCTTTGGCCTCATATTTCGTGGCTTCACCTTTTCACCTAGGGAATACAGGAGTCTTTGGGGACAGACTAGCTTTTATTGCTCATTGCCATGTGGGGAAGAAGAAAAGGGTCTGATCTCTGCCTGGACGAGGTGGTGATCAGACCAGGAGAATGGTATGTTGGTGACATCTCCAATACCCAGTCCTAGGCTGATGATGGGATCCCACATGTGTCTGGCTGAATGTGTAGGTCCAGAGTCTGCCATGAATTTTACTGTATCTCTAATAGAAATAAATATACCAGGTAGTAGCAGATTAATATCTCTACAGTGTCTGCTCAACTATGAGGACTGGTGCATTGAGGTCATAGAGGCAAATCTCCCACGCCCTCCCCCTTTCCATCCATTTACTTGGGGAATGAGAGAGAAGTTGGCATGCAACAACTTCTTGCATGTATAAGCTTGGACCAAGGTCACGGGAGGTAACACATGCTTGTGATATCACTCCCAGCGTGGTCCTATATGGCCACGTTGGCTGTGCCATGATCTGGCTCTAAATATTTTACAGAATATCAAGCTGTAGTATTCCAGAGATGGTGACATGAAATTGGGATGCATATCAAAAAGGAAATGGTCATGTGCCACAAGACGATGTAAAAGGTTTGAGTGTTTACTACATTGGAAGTGTGTTTTTGCAGTAGCTCTTAAATACTGTGGACTGGAATAAATCTGAGTGAGCAGATGAGCCTGCAGATAAGAACATTTCACTTAAATAAAACAGCAGGGTGATTTGAAAAATGTGTGGTTATATTTCCTGGAAATCTGACTAATACGTTCTCATTAGTGTAACCTCTGTGAAGCTTTTGAAGATTGTTTTAATCATATGCTACATCTCATATTTGATGCATGTTTGTACCATTTTGGAAATAAAAATCTTAAACAGAAAACAATATTTTGTATGATGGTTATACTCTCTGTACCGGGAAGTTAGTCCCAGAAAACTACTTTTAAGGACACCAGCTTAAACTGTACCACAGGGTGCAACTCGATAATTTTGGAATTTTATTGGTGTCAGTTAAACAGGAGAGAAGTTGTTGCAATTTCTGTTGAGAAGTTTTATCCAGTGTGTGTGTGTGTATGTACACAGGTCACAGGTAATGGGAAAGTTAAGTGTTAAAGGACAAGTTTTGCTCAGTGACGCTTGTGAGCCAATTGATATCTTTATAGTACCTTAATCTTCAAGTAGTCCCATTGAAATGAATGGAAGTGCTTGTGGTAAAATACATCTCAGCATGAACAATATTGGCCGAGTGAGACCACTCTTAGAATGAGGTGCTAATCCATAACAATAGCAGGATTTAGATCTCACACATGATTTGTGCTCACACCTATAACAGGAAAAGACTGAAAGGGGAGAAAAATGAACAAAATTCTCTAAGAGGCAGAACTACCCACTATGCATTTAGCATGAAATTCACTTCACTCTCTGTGATGCGCTGTTCACCCTACAAAAGCCCTCAGAGGGTCAGTGTGAGCCAGGAGGGGCCAATTAATTTAGGGGAACCAGGGTGTCATAAATATAAAGGGAAGGGTAAACCCCTTTGAAATCCCTCCTGGCCAGGGGAAAGCTCCTCTCACCTGTAAAGGGTTAAGAAGCTAAAGGTAACCTCACTGGCACCTGACCAAAATGACCAATGAGGAGACAAGATACTTTCAAAAGCTGGGAGGAGGGAGAGAAACAAAGGGTCTGTGTCTGTCTGTATGCTGGTCTTTGCCAGGGATAGACCAGGAATGGAGTCTTAGAACTTTTAGTAAGTAATCTAGCTAGGTATGTGTTAGATTATGATTTCTTTAAATGGCTGAGAAAAGAATTGGGCTGAATAGAATAACTATTTCTGTCTCTGTATCTTTTTTGTAACTTAAGGTTTTGCCTAGAGGGGTTCTCTATGTTTTTGAATCTAATTACCCTGTAAGATATCTACCATCCTGATTTTACAGGGGGGATTTCTTTATTTCTATTTACTTCTATTTTTTATTAAAAGTCTTCTTGTAAAAAACTGAATGCTTTTTCATTGTTCTCAGATCCAAGGGTTTGGGTCTGTGGTCACCTATGCAAATTGGTGAGGCTTTTTATCCAACATTTCCCAGGAAAGGGGGGGATGCAAGTGTTGGGAGGATTGTTCATTGTTCTTAAGATCCAAGGGTCTGGGTCTGTAGTCACCTAGGCAAATTAGTGAGGCTTTTTACCAAACCTTGTCCAGGAAGTGGGGTGCAGGGTTTTGGGAAGTATTTTGGGGGGAAAGACGCATCCAAACAGCTCTTCCCCAGTAACCAGTATTAGTTTGGTGGTGGTAGCGGCCAGTCCAAGGACAACGGGGGGGAATATTTTGTACCTTGGGGAAGTTTTGACCTAAGCTGGTAAAGATAAGCTTAGGAGGTTTTTTCATGCAGGTCCCCACATCTGTACCCTAGAGTTCAGAGTGGGGGAGGAACCTTGACACAGGGATTGATAGGCACTAATGGCAGATGAAGCCCAGCTGTGGAAGGAGCTGGAACAGAATGATAAAGCTAGGATGTGAGAACAGGAAGGGGCTGTGAGGTGAGGCCTGGGGCAGCTGATGGTCAGACTGCAGGCTGGCTGTGTAGGCTGGGAGATACTTGGGCTGGCTGGCAACAGGCTGAGGGGAAAAGGCTAGAAGTTGTTGAAACATGGAGAAGAAGCAAGGGCTGAGGAAAGGCTTCAGATTAGGAAGAAGGAAAAAAGAATAGAAATATCAGTATTTCAAGAAGAGGGAACAGAAAGGGATGGAAAAAAGAGTAAGGAAAAAGATCAATATCTTAAATTTATCAAATCACCAGCTGGAGATATAAAGATAGGAGATGTTAATCACTTGAAAACAGCAAAATGGGTTAGGCAAAATATCAGAGATATTTTAAAAGAATGCAGGGTAGAGATTTATTAGAATGTACGCATAAGGAAGAGGCTGAGAAATTTCTTTTATTTTCCCTAAAACTGAAGTAAATTTGCCAGCCACCAAAATTTATAACAGAAGCAAAAGGGGTAATGTGTGGGGTTGCAGCAGGCATGATTAAGGATGAAATTTAAAAGGTATAGGCGATGACCAAGTGCTGTTTGTTAAGTGACAGATTAGCAGCAGAGGGTGAGAACACACACCATCTACAGCTATCCAAGTAACATTCAAAGGTGCAGTGCTATCTGCTGGGGTAATATAGATTATCAGCTCTTCTGTGTTAAACCATATCCTGGCCTTTTTACATGTTATAAATGTCAAAAGTTTGGGCATGTTGCAAACTGTCTAAAAGGAGTGTGGTAAATGTGGAGGAGAGCACTCATATGAGAGCTGTATGGAAGGAATAGAGCTCAAATGCATCAAGTGTGGGGATAAGTACAGTAGCAGGGGTGATGTATTCTTCCTAAAAGGTGAGGGGCATGATGTCCTGCCCTTCTGGCTCCTCCCCTAGCCAAGCCAGAAGCAGGAGCCAGGCTGGGGAGCCCAGGCCCCTCCACCTGTGCTGGGTGGGGAGCCCAGGGAGCAGGGACACATGCAGGGGGCTGCTCTTAGGCCTCCCCACCCTGGGCAGGTGTAGGGTTCGTGGCTTCTCACAGCTGCCCAGGCTTACCGGGCCACTTTCGTATAATTAGGGCTGGGCCTGTGGCTAAAAGTGGGAGTTCCACGGTCCCTTGCCCCCCCTGTTCCAGCACCCCTGCAGTGCAGCATACAAATGGTGCGTGGCAACGGAATGAGCTAGAGAGAGACAGAAAATTAAAACTATCCATAAAATATCCTATGCAGAAGTTATCAAAAGTTATTTGCAGTGGAATGTGGAGAAGGAGGGAAATGCCAGTGAGGGAAAAGAGCTACTGGTAGAACATGCAGTTCAGGGCAGGGAAGCTAATATACGGGGAATAGATGAACATGTACTGTTTGCAGATAAAGAGAAATTTATAGCATTTATAATATAAGTGATTAATTATACTTTATACACATGGAAGAAGCCTGAGAGAACAACAATTATAACAAAAGCAGCAGAAAAAATATTGGCATGTAGGCAATCTCTTGATAAACTGCATTCATGCAATTTTAAATTAAGGTAATGGAGTTTAAACATGATGGTTCTAACTTTGTTGCTGTTGTTTTTGTTGGAACACACAATTCCTGACCATGTGATATGAAACTAAAGAAAACAGTTTTTGAAATGGAAAACAAACCTGACGTGATATACATACAAGAAATATGGTTAGTGAGAGCTTATGTTTAGATTTCCAGAATATGATGTAATTAGATGCGACAGACAAATAACAAGAGGAGGAGGGGTCTATATATTTATAAAGGCAGGTCTTAGTTATGTTGACATTGATGTACAGAACTTAAGTTTTGAGTACAATACTGTTGATGTTCCTTTGCAGAATAATATCCCCTTTATATGAATCTATAATATTTACAACCCATGTGGGGAAAGAAATAAACTAAACAAATTGGAATTGGAAGAGTTAGTTAAGCATGCCAAAGGCCTGCATATTATTTGAGGAAACCTTAATGGCCATAATGAAATACAGGGAAGCAGGAAAACTGATTATAATGGCAAAATGCCTGGAACAGTTCACTGACATGCACAATCTAGTATTGCTCATTTCTGGAGCACCTGCTACGTTTAATTCAGCGGATAGAACCTTTTCATATTTTAGATCTAGGAATTGCAACAAGCAATATTGCAAGTAAATGCAACTGGGAAATCTATAAAGAAGTTGGAATAGGAAGTGATCACTTCCCTTTGCTAATGGCATATGAAGGCCAAGGTAATGTAAGTTTCACTGGTGAGAGGGAACCAGTGAAAGTAAAGTGCTGGTTTGTGTACTCACTGAATTCCTCAAGTGTCAGAATGTGTTACATTAGCAGCATTTCGATCAGGGATGAGAGCAGCGCTCCAGGGCAGCTATCCCACAGTGCAGCTGAGTTTCACTGCAAAAAGTCATTAGCAAGTGGAGACGCTCCCATGGTTTTTGCACAAAAAAGGGACTTTTTTTCGCTTTAAATGGCAAGTGTAGACATGCCCTAAAGGAATTCCTTTCTGGAGAATTTGAAAAGCAAATTGGAGACTCTTTAAGTGTGCTGAGTATCTAAGTACCAATTGTATAAGTAATAATCTAGAGGAGTTGCATGATAATATAATAAAAAGGTGGTGTTGTAGTAGTAGCAACCAGCCTAGTTATCTGTAAGACATTGAATTGCCACAAACTCAGAAACCCAGTTCCCTGGTGGAATGAAGATTGTAAAGCAGCAATTAAAGAAAGAAATAAGACATACAAACAGTACAAATGAATAGCAAGGACTTAATGAACTATACGAGATGTAAAGCAGTGACGGAGAGAATTATTAAAAAGGCAAAGAAAGAGCTGGAGAAATACTATGGGGAAAATGAACAAAGATTATGAGAGGTTTCAGAGTAGCAGTCGTGTTAGTCTGTATCCGCAAAAACAAAGAGGAGTCCTTGTGGCTCCTTAGAGACTAATAAATTTATTAGGGCATAAGCTTTCGTGGGCTAGAACCCACTTCATCGGATGCATGGAGTGGAAAATATAGTAGCAGGTATATTTATACATAGTACATGAAAAGATGGGAGTTGCTTTACTAGGTGAGGGCTCAGTCTAATAAGAAAATTCAATTAACAGTAGAATACCAATGGAGGAAAATCACTTTTGTAGTGGTAATGAGGGTGGCCCATTTCAAACAGTTGACAAGAAGGTGTGAGTAACAGTAGGGGGAAATTAGTATGGTAAGTTAGTAGTGATACAAATCAAACTAAGAGTTTTGTGAAAAAAAAAAAGTTTGCTGAATAAAATTATGAGCTCTTACCTAGTTGGGTAGAATATAAAGGTAATGGTCAGCATATAAGAACTCTCAAAAGCTATCGACAACAGTAAAAGTACAGCCCCAGGTAAAGAAAGCATGTATAATGCAATGTTTAGGCACCTAACAGAACGGAGTTTGAGTTTTATTGAAATTATATAATATATGGGGCATGGAGGGAGAGGAACTACCTGCAAGTGGTGGTTATACCAATATAAAAATTATGCACTAGACCTGGTGCACATAGACCTATTGCCCTCACACTGTGTGTGGGAAAAATGATGGAAAGAACGATAAATGAGAGATTAGTAACATACTTGGAAAAAAAATGAAATTAAACAGTGTACAAAGTGTTTCAGGAAAGGAAGAGGCACAGTAATGTTACAAATAGAAATACAAAAAACCAGCAAGGAACAGACAATTTGATTCCTGTCATTTTGGACATTGTAAAAGTGTATGATATGCTAAGGAGGGAAGGCTTGCTGTACAAACTGACCACAACTGGAATAAGAGGAAGAATGTACTGGTGGATAAGAGACTTCTTAAGTGATAGAATCATACAAGTCAGGATGGGGGAAGCTTTGTCGAATATTTTAAACTTACTAGTGGCACTCCACGAGGGATATTATCAGCCCAATCCTGTTTAACATTATGATTAATGATCTCCTGCAGAGTATATTGGCAGCAATAGGTATTACTCTATTTTGTGGAGGACTGTGCTATATGGGCCAAACATAGAAGACTTAAAGCTGTGGAGAGAACCAATGAGTTGCTCAGGGGGACTTCAGAATGGAAAGACTTGGGGGATTTAAGTTCTCACTTGTACAACAAAGGGAATGATTGTCACAAAAAGGAAGATTCGGAAAGAATGGAATGTGTATCTCTATACAGGAAAAATATGGGTAGGTCAAAATTTTACATTCTTAGAAGTTATGTTTGATAAACTAACTTGGAAGGGTCATATAGATAAAATCAAGACTAAATGTAAAGACAGGATGAATCTGATTCAAAGTATTGCTGGGAACAACTGGGGTGCAGCCAAGAACATGTTGTTGCTGTATAGAGCATTAATAAGATCAGTGTTAGATTATGGATCCCAAGAGTTTTATTTAGCTTCTAAACCAACACTGTGTAGCTGATCCAAGCCCAAGCTCTGTGAATTGCACGTGGTGCAAGTATTACTCCATTGTGTGTGCTGTAGATAGCAACTGGAGAAATGCCAATAAATGTAAGGATTAAATAGTTAGATTTAACTCTTTGGGCTAAGGTTAATGGGAATAGTGAAGATAAGGGTATTAACTGAATATATGAGTAATGTTGGGAATTAAGTAGACAAGAAGAAATTGGGTGCCACAAACACCCACCTGCTAACAGAGTCAAAAGAGGGGTAAAAGACTGGGCTGAAAAGGAAGAAATTGAAGTCTTTCGTCATGGGAAATCAAACTATAGCTGGGCAGTTATCTCTCCAGTTGTGTATTTGGAATTATAAGATCAAACAAAGGGAACAAAACCATCAAATGTGACAACTAAGATTGATGAGTTTATACATGGCAAATGGGGTGAGCATTGCCAAACCAACACTGATGGCTCTAGAGATGACAACACAGGAGTGGGAATGGCCTTTTGTATCCCTGAATCTGGAATTAAGAGATCTATAGGACTATCCAGTTCTGTGACAATTTTGACGACCAAATTGATGGGCATACTTTGGCACTGACCTGGATGCTACCTAAAATGCGATGGCTGCCCTATCTGATTCTTTATCAGGTATAATAGTGATTAGAAAGGAAGCCTCAGAAACCAGGAATGATTTAATCAATGAAATATTGTTCTTCACTAAAGACAGTACAATTCGGTATACATACAGTATACATTAGTGTGGATTCTTAGGGGGTAAATGAGATTATGATTATAATACTCAAAATGAGATGCAGTATAATTAATATAATCTGTCATTTCCCCAGCCCTGGATCAATATTTGTCACCAGAATGTATTCATTTTGTCATTGTTGGTTCTTATTGTTTTGAATATGGATTAATAAGAGTGCTTTTTCCTTCAAAACTTGATTCTCACTACACCATTTATCCACATTAAGAGCAGTCAAATTGTAGTATCCCTTACTTGTAGTGATTTATAGTGGCATTTGTTTTGCTGTATTTCTGAGCACTTTTTAATATTTTCTAATTTGATTTACTGTCTACTTTATTTCATCTCCTATTTTCTTTATTATCACTTAGTTATGCATTAAGGAAAGGAGTCAGAAGTCTCTATTCAGCAAAGGAAAGTAAACGATGGGGGAGACCTGTTGGCTTAGGGAACACGTAATAGGTTTTCGAGCATAGCACTGGTTCAGATCCCACCCAGAAACTCTTATCTTTTGACATTATCTGCATTATCCAATATATCTGCCACTTTCAAAACTGTGTCTCAAATGTTAGACTTGACTTAATGCAGTTATAGAATATATAGTTACAGAGCTAAAGAATAGCAGAGATAGGAAATTTAGGGGCATGCAGTAAGGGAGAATACATATATTTTCAGATGAGATTTGAGAAGAATGGACACTCAGTGAGGGAAAGATACAGAAAGTCCTTTTCAAATGATAAGTGCTATAGAGAAGAAGATTCTCATGTCCTACGCAGGGCAAGAATAAGAGAACGGGGGGAGAGGAAGCTGGGAATAAATGGGAAAACAGATCAGGTGACAGAGTGAAGCTATGCGGGGAAAAAGGTCCGATCTTTGAAGATAAGAGAGCAATTTTGAACTGGATGATGAAATTAACAAGGAGTTAGTGGAGATACTCAAGGATAGCATGATTATTTGGTCTGTAAACTCTTTGGGGCAGGCAGTGTCTTTGTTCAGTGTTGTGCATCACTTAGCACAATGAAATTCTGGGCTTCTAGCTGGTACAGTAATATAAATTTTGCTTACTGGTATGTGTAAGGTAGGTCATAGCTTCAGTTATTTAGTGGCCTACATTAAATGTATTGGTAACTTAGTTCAGTTCCTTTTACATACATGTCTACATGATGAAACCAACAATCACAGTGAACACCTTTTGCGGGCAATGTCATCAGCAAGACTATGGACTGAATAAACTTAGAAACCAAGCTATCATCTCACTATAGGGATGGTTCCTCCATCACAAAGGTGAGGCCCATTGCTACGAAAAGGTGGGAAAGCTTTCACTGTTTCTCCCTGCTATATCTGTTCTATAAATAATGGAAGGCCATCTCCATCGCTGTCACTTCCAGGATACCATTAATTTCCAAATGAACAAACTGCACATACTCTAGCATTTCCAAAGGACTACGTAGCACTACTGAACATTTAGGAGGAATTTTTCTTTATGGTTCTTCCATCTAAAATGCTCACAGAATAAGCCTACTAGATCTACAAAAAACTTGCCCTTCCCTTTGCCTTCTGTTGGCATATTTTAAGATTAAAAGTGGTTCATGAATGAGGATTTTATATTTTTAAGGATTAGCAAACTGATTGTCAAACTCCTAACCACCTTATACGTTGATAGCTGTCAATGAACAGGTGCGTCTTTTGAGGGGGGTAGGCGGGGGGAGAAATCCATATCCATTTAGGATCTGATCCAAAGCCCATAGTAGTCAATGGGCTTTTGGATCAGGCTGGTAATATTTTGTTTGATTCTTATAAAAATAACTGTTGTATATTGTATGGTGTGATTATTACTTATTGGATAGTTATTATTTATTATTATTATTATTATTTTGAATTGAAACTGTTTGCCAGGTACCCCAAGTAAGTAAATTGGCCTGGGAACACTGTGTGAAATATATCCCTGTACAGATGATCAGCACAAGACCTATAATTTTTTAAATCCCACTCTTGTTGTCTGTACTGGAAATTTCACCTTTTTTTGAATAAAATAATTATGAATTAGTACTATTAATCACACAAACCATATTGGCATTCACCTATCTCTAACATTCATTGCACAGATTAACTTTTGACAATCATCCTACTTCAATCTACTGTTGAAAATGTTGCCAGCAAAACTGTCAATTGCTAAAAAATATATTAATCTTTATTCATCAGCACACATCTAGTAATGTTCACTGTAGGCTGGGAGAAATCTTTTGCTTTTAGTGTGATTAAACATCTGGAATGTATTTGTCACTTATTATTATGCAGTCTTCTATAAAACCACGTTTGTTTGTTTGGCTTCCTAGCTTTGGAGAGGTCTTTCATGCCATGCGTGTAAATCTGAGAGCTGTTTAATTTCTGGATAATGTCAAGGCTCAGTTCATTTCTTAATTGAAGTGTTCTTGTTTCTTAAGATATTTGAAAGTAACCCTTTCCAAAGGAATAATAATCATTTCTGCTGGCATGACACAGCCAACTTTGGTCTTCAGCTCTGAGAGGCCAATTGAAATGAGGCAGCAACTAGCGTAAGAAAGAAATAACATTTATTGTGTTAGTCCTCATAAAAATGTTTGAATGGGAGTTAAGTACTGAATGAATGGAAATGTGTGACTAAGAGGAGAGCGTTCAAAATGCAATAATCCTAACACTAATTTAGGGTCTAACTTATTGGGGTTTGGTAGCTGCAACTCACATTAAGTTACAGGAGCTCAACAGCTCCAGAATTTAGGGCCTTAGATCCAGAACCCCCTCCCACTCAAGTTAACAACAAAATTCCAAAAAGAAAAGGAGTACTTGTGGCACCTTAGAGACTAACCAATTTATTTGAGCATGAGCTTTCGTGAGCTACAGCTCACTTCATCAGATGCATACCGTGGAAACTGCAGCAGACTAGTTGACATCAATGAAAGCAGAAAATTGCCCTGAACAATGTTTATGAAAATATAAAACAAGGAGTTCTTAAAGGAGTTCATAAAAGAAAGAGCATACTAAATTGGCTAGATCCTAACATGGCCTAGCAGGGGGTCTACACATGTGTGTAGAAGACTTTCCAGTATATAACTAGACATGTTTGTAGTTTGTTAATTTTACAAGGCCTAGAGCTATGTTGATTTGTTTCAGTTGAAGATCTAGCCCAGATACTCCCACATCCACAAATTTGACTAACAGGTATGTTCCTAAAACCACATGCACACGTCAAAACCCGTGTTAGTGCATTCAAACTAAAATTACAGTAATTTTGTATTTAGCAAAAGCAGACTTGTGTGAGTGCAGCAGGTGCATTTCTGCCCAAGTTGTGCCCAAGTCTGAACATTCGATTCAGACTGGCTAGCAAAGGGACCAGACTGTCTGATGTGGATGACGTAACACAGTGTTATGATTTCTCACACATTTCTGCTTCTCTTTAGTCAACTATGCTGCAATTCATATTTTGGAGGAAGGATTGTCTTATGGTTACACAGTGGATGGGGCTCAAGGGCTATTGGTTCAGTTCCCAGATCTGCCATATTCTTTCTGTGTGTGAGTTTGGACAGGCCCTTATCTCTCTCTGCTTTGGTACCGCAGCTGTCTGCCTTGACTGTGAACTGTTTGGAATAGGGAATGAACAGCACCTTGAACAGAACAACTCTAATTTCATTTGGAACCTGTAAACGCTATTGTAATACAAATAATGAATAGCATACAAAGAGTCCAATTACTCTATCAGTTAGCATCCTGGTTTGTACTGAGAGTTTTGCAAACCATATCAGGAATGATGTGTACCTTAGTAACAGGACTGTCCATCTTTATTGTAATAATAATAGTGACTTTATAAACAATTAAGCCTAGTCTAACAAAGAAATAATTGCCAAATGAGCAACAGAATTTAAAAATACAGGATGAGGTCCTGACTCCATTATAGTCAATGGAAGTTCTGCCATAGACTTTAATGGGGCCAGGATTTCATTCACAGCTTCTGGAGACTAACTGGTGTTTTTCAAGGGGTAAATCTCTAACAGATGGTTCAACCTTTTGCTTCAAAGCATCTTATATAAGCAGGTAACCATGACAACCAGCACCAGAGTATCTGAAGTGAGACTGGAAGCTAAAAGCAGAGGATGGCAAAGTACAATAATGAGTCCTTATGTTTCGCTGCTTATCATGTCTTATTAAAATCTAGCCATTAGACAAGATAAGAGCTGGGTTATAATTGCTTCCTAAACCTACTGAGCTAAATTCATCCCTGGCATGACACTGTCTTTAGTGGAGTTACACCAGGGATCAATTTGTACTTACAAACAAATTCATATGCTACTAAATGTTTTACATACAGGGTCGGTAAACTCATTTTGTGTCTAATCCAATTTGGGCCAGATTGTGTCTCGGGCTACACACAGGTGGATAAGGGATTGTCTGTACATGGAGTTGATCCTGAGTAATTAAATGTGTGCTTATCTACATGGCGAGTTAGTGAGTGTCAAGCCAAGATGTGAATGTACTGTGCGTGAGCATGCCACATTACTAACTCGCCATGTTGACAAGCCTCTATTCTGGAATTAAGGGAGGGTGTGAATTTAAAGACCAATAGCACACATTCTGAAATAAGTATTTCACGCATTGAGTTATTCAAAACAACTATTGCGCTTTAAATCCACACCCTAGCTTAATTCACATGAGTTTTCAAGTGTGAACAAGCCCTAAGAAAAATCTGTTGAATCTGCATATTTTCCTCAGACTGTTACCACAGAGACTATTAATGATACCACCTTAGGGCTAAGTTTTAGCTCTTCTGCTCCACTCCTTATAATGTGAAACCAAAGCTCATAGCTAGTACCACAGCTGTGTAAGTATCGAGAGTACACATAGATCTCTGTCCTATTAAGATTATACTTACGTTTTTATAAAATCAGCATGTAATCTATGTATATCTCTGAAAAATGTAATTCATCTTTGAATGAGATCCAGGTGCCTTCCTGCCCATGATGAATGTTTGTGCAACAAAGTTTAAAAACTAGTTAATCTTATAAGACACTGCAAATATTTGGCATCAGGCAAATTTAGAGGACTTCCCTTTGCCCTACTACCACACAGACATGGAGAATTTCTCAGTGAACTAAAACTGGAAATAAGAAGCAAATTCTTAACAGCAAGGGTAATTAACCTTTGGAACATATTGCCAAGAAATCTTAAACCACAGTTCCAAGGGGATTTAGACACCATTCACAAAACCAGAGGGTGTCATCACAGCCCCCCATAGCCTTTACTCTAGTGCAATCTTTTTATCATGAAAGTGCAGCTTACAAATGTAGACCTTTTTTATTACATAACTGCACTCAGAAACAAAACAATGCAAAACTTTAGACCCTACAAGTCCACTCAGTCCTACTTCTCGTTAAGCCAATAGCTAAGACAAACAATTTTGTTTACATTTACAGGAGATAATGCTGACCACTTCTTATTTACAATGTCACCAGAAAGTGAGAACAGGCATTCGCATGGGACTTTTGTGGCCGGCATTGCAAGGTATTTACATGCCAGATATGCTAAACATTCATATGCCACTTCATGCTTCAGCCATCATTCCAGAGAACATGCTTCAATGCTGATGACACTCGTTAAAAAATAATGTGTTAATTAAATTTATGACTGAACTCCTTGGGGGAGAATTGTATGTCCCCTGCTCTGTTTTACCCACATTCTGCCATGTATTTCATGATATTGCAGTCTTGGATGATGACCCAGCACATGTTCATTTTAAGAACACTTTCACTGCAGATATGATAAAACGCAAAGAAGGTACCAATGTGAGATTTCAAAAGATAGCTACAGCACTTGACCCAAGGTATAAGAATCTCAAGTGCCTTCCAAAATGAGGTGTGGAACATGCTTTCAAAGATCTTAAAAGAGCAACACTCCTATGAGGAAACTACAGAACCCAAACTACCAAAAAAGAAAATCTACCTTCTGCTGGTGGCATCTTACTCAGATGATGAAAATGAACATGTGTTAGTCTGCACTGCTTTGGATTGTTATCGAGCAGAACCCATCATCAGCATGGATGCATGTCCTCTGGAATGGTGGTTGAAGCATCAAGGGACATATGAATCTTTAGCGCATCTGGCATGTAAATATCTTGCGACGCCGGCTACAACAGGGCCATGAGAACACCTGTTGTCACTTTCAGGTGACATTGTGAACAAGAAGTGGGCAGCATTATCTCCTGCAAATGTAAATAAACTTGTTTGTCTGAGCAATTTGCTGAACAAGAAACAGGACTGAGTGGCCTTGCAGGTGCTAAAGTTTTACATTGTTTTATTTTTGAGTGCAGTTATTTTTGGTACATAATTCTACATTTGTAAATTCAACTTTCATGATAAAGAGATTGCACTGCAAAATTGAATTGAAACATACCGTTTCTTTTCTTTTTTACAGTGCAAATATTTGTAATAAAAAATAATATAAAGTGAGCACTGTATACTTTGTATTCTGTGTTATCACTGAAATCAATATATTTGAAAATGTAGAAAACACCCAAAAATATTTAAATAAATGGTACTCTCTTATTGTTTAACAGGGCAAGTAATCAACGATTAATTTTTTAATCACTTGACAGCCCTATTAATAAAATCTGGAAGCCTCTAAGAGTAGATGCAAAAAAGGGAAACTGTGCTAGTGCCTTTT
Source organism: Eretmochelys imbricata (assembly GCF_965152235.1). Lineage (NCBI taxonomy): Eukaryota > Metazoa > Chordata > Testudines > Cheloniidae > Eretmochelys > Eretmochelys imbricata. Next base: position 70,017,865 of record NC_135573.1, read on the forward strand.
TTTTTTTTTTTTGCTTGAATATTCAGAACAGATGAAATAACCATCATTGTTTGCTAGGAGTTTAATCTTCTTGCCATGCAGGAAATTAAGGCCCCCTTCCCTACCATGCAACTTGGGTGGCCAACTGCATAATATAATAACAAATAGAACATAATCAAAATGAACAGTTGAAAATTATTTGTGAAAATGGTTGTATGGATACAAACAGTTCATGAGAAAAAAGAGGTTTTGCAATAAACAGTTCAACTAGCTCTGTCATGTACTTCTGAGACACTTTTCTATACCCAATGGCAACATGCATCTGTGAAAAATTTAAATTAAAACTCTGCTCCCTGAAAGCATTGCACTGCTATAGCGTCTGATCCAAAGGCCTTTGAAGCCAATCGGAGTCTTTCCATTAACTTCAGCAGGCTTTGGATCATCCCATACTGCTTGTGCTTCAGTGTTCTGTAAGTTTCTTTCATGGGGAAAAAACAGGTGAATAGCCAGAGTAACAGTTTTTTAACATTTCCCCTTGTTTGGTCTCTTTCCTTTGCTAACAAATATAACGTAAAGACATTTAAAAAAAACAACAGTACACCGTGGCAAGGAGATTAAAGGAAGTTTACACCACTAGCAACACATTATATACACATTAAGAAAAGGAGGACTTGTGGCACCTTAGAGACTAACCAATTTATTTGAGCATAAGCTTTCATAAGCTACAGCTCACTTCATCAAGCTGGTTCCAGTGCAATTCAAGTTTAAGATCAATGCTGTCAGTGTATATATACGACAGGTTTCAGAGTAACAGCCGTGTTAGTCTGTATTTCGCAAAAAGAAAAACACGGCTGTTACTCTGAAACCTGTCGTATATATACACTGACAGCATTGATCTTAAACTTGAATTGCACTGGAACCAGCTTGAGGCTGCTTTATTTAGGAAGTGGTTAATTTATCTTCTATATTTTCTTTAAGGGGGAAAATGGAATATGCAGAATAAAGGCTCTAATAAACATATTGGAAGACATTCCTCACAGCCTGTTGAAAACACAAAATTATGATAGCCTTTTATTTGGGGAGGAAGGGGGTGTTGGTGGGAAGAGAGAAATTTTAGGATGCCTGAAGTGAATGAATGGTATATCTCCTCCAGCCTTGAAAGCAGAATAACAAGGCAAGTAACTCTTCAAAACAATGAATTGTCAGATCTAGGCTTTTTATTGTCAAGAACAAAATGAAGTTTTGCTCTCTGATGAAGAGTTGAGAGTGAATATGATTTGCCAGGAAGCAATCATTGTATTATATCAAACATCAGAGCTTTAGAACTATGGAAATGTGTCTCTAGCATTCTTTCTTTAACCAAAGAGCTGCACAAAGTATCGGAGGCTGAATTTAAGACCTCAGGAAATGACAGGGGCAGGTCTATAGAAATAGATGCATGTACAATTACTGCCTCAAGCTCCAAGTGTTTGTATGATCTGGTCTCAGACTGTAGCAAAGCCACAGAAGCCTAGAACTCATAAGCGTAGGGGCGGTGGGGAATCTAGCTCTGGGACTTCAAAGTACTATCTATTTTACTCATGAAAGAAAGCAAGATAAGGAGGGGTCAGCAAGTCTCAGATCTGGTCAGGTAGGGAAGGGAAATTCAGGTCAGTGCTATGTGAATGATTAGGCTAGTGGAGCTAACAATGTAGTGCAAGACCCATAACACCTGGACAAAACCTAGTCACTATCCCTTACTACCCTTTTCAACTTCAAATACCGCTCCTTGACCTGTTCCTCAAGGCCCACAAATGATAACCATAGCAGTAAAAAGATGTTATTTTGTTAAGAAAGCTCTCTGAAGTGCCACTGGATCTCATCCGGTGTTTTCTGTGTACATAGACTAAGCTTTTCAGGACAGATAGACACTGTCGTCCCATGTTCTGGGTGAGTATACTGGTAGATTAATAATCATAAAAATAACCCACATTACCCTCTGCTACATTTAAGTCTTGATATTTTGTCTAGCAGTTTATGATTCAGTGTTGCCAACTCTTGTGATTATATTGTTACCTACATCAAGAAAAATGCCATTGAAATCAGTGGGACTACTAGGGAAATAAGGTACTTCTCAGAGTGAGTAAGCCTATCACAATCTAGCCATTAGAAAAGTACTTTTAAAAAAAGTTCCTCTCATTGGAACTTTGATATTAGTTTTGAAAAATTAGATATGCATGGAGTTTTCATCTTGATATGGTGGAACAGACTGTATTAAGTGTTTTGAGAAACCAGAAATCACATAAAATGGGAGCAGGCCCAGGTAATTTAGGGAAAGGGTGAAAGATAAAAATTCCAGCTAAAGAATGTCCTTTATTACAAGAAAATCTCCACTAAACTCTCCACCAAATAATTCTCAGTGGAACAAGAGGCATGAACAAAGGCTGCAAAAATGTCATCTTATTTCTCAATGGTAAGCACCAGAAGAGCCAATTAAGTCCTTCCTCAAGGGGAGTGGTCCTCCACAATCTTTATCAACCACTCACTGATATGAGTTTTAGAATGACTCATATGCCATAGAGGAGTACAGTAATTGCTGGGGAAGATGATTCGTAGTGGTCATTTTTTCTGATGATTCAAAGGGCCCAATTTTGCTCCCATAAGTGTGCAGATCTGGAGTAACTCTATTGAAGTAAATAGTCAGAACTGGGCTGAAGGTTTAAAAGTGAAAATACTTCCAGTGCTTGTTTTCTTCAGGGCCCAATTTACTGAACGCTACATCCAGCCTTCAAACCTTGCAGATCAATTGGGTGGATGCTTGCATGATCTTGGAGGGCTGTGATAATGTAAGCTGGGGAGTTTTTATTGAATCTACTATTGAGACTCTAGCAAAATGAACATATGAAAAAATAAGAGCCTGTCTGTTGTCCTGAAAGGCTTATTAATGTGTTTCCTTTTCATGCTCACTTCACTGAACTTGTGGCTAAAAAATATTGATATTATATTATATTATATTATATATTATATTATATTATATCTTGATATTATAACCAATTTCGCATGAAATACAACAGAAAGTCACTGAATTGTTTTATTATTCTTGGAGAGGAATAAAAAAATAGATCCAGTCACTTAAATATTTCATGGGATTTAAATATGTCTGCCTGTCTGTCTCAGATGTAGTGGATGAAGATGACTTCTGAAAATATGTATGCAAAAGTATTTGACTGTAAGGATTTGCCATTCAAACACAACATATTGCCAGGAATCACAAGGTAATTTCCTAACTGGACAACTATTGGAATGGAATTCCTTGCAGTATTTACATTTAAACCTGTGGTGAGCTTAGAACTGACTATCACCAGCAGACATGTGAAAACATATTTTTATTCTATTCTGTATAGGTCCTTATACCACATTCATCACTGTAATATTTGAGCACTTTTTGGTAGTGCATTAAGCAACATTATACATCTGTCACATGGTGTTTGTTTTCTCATCATCTTCTTAGTCGGGAGAAGCATGTTCAGTGGTTTATCTCTTGTTTTGGAACAATTTTGTTTGATTTAAATATACATGTAGATTACAAGGCCTTTTTGGTCATCTAGACTGACCTCCTGTATATCACAAACCATAGGCCTTCCTTGAATTAATTCCCATTTGAGCTAGAGCATATTTTTTAGAAAAACATCCAATCTTAATTTAATAATGTTCAGTAATGGAGAATCTACGACAGTCCTTGGTAAATTGCTCCGATGATTAATTACCCTCATTGTGTTTTTAAAAAACAGGGGTGGGGGCTTATTTCAGCTTTCATCTGATGGATCTCGTTATATGTTTGTCTGCTGGATTCAAAAGCCCTCTATTATCAGATTTATGTTCCCCATGTAGGTAATTATAGACTGTGATCAAGTCACCCCATAATCTTTTCTTTGATAAGCTAAATAGAGCTCCTTGAATCTTTCACTATCAGACATGTTTTCCAGTCCTTTAATCATTCTTATGGCTCTTCTCTGAATCCCTTCCAATTTATCAACATCCTCTTGAACTGTGGACACCAGAACTGGACACAGTATTCCAGTTGTGGTCACACCAGTGCCAAATATTCAGAATTCCCTTGTTTGTTCATTCAAGGATTACATTATCCCTTTTAGCCACAGCATTGCACTGGAAGCTCCTGTTCAGTTGATAATCCAGCATGAACCCCAATTCTTTTCCAGAGCCACTACCATCAACACTATAACCGTTATCTACCAAACTTATAATCTTATCAAATGATATCTAGTTTGACATCTATTTTCCATATGCCTGTGTTATGAGTGTTCTGAGCCTAATGATTCATCCCTGAGCATGAGTGTTCTGAGCCTGATGAATCATCTGAGGTAATTCCCTGTGAGTCCTAATCATCCAGCCAATCTACAAACTGGGGACTAACTAGGTGACCCCAAGGCAGGCCCCTAATGACAACAGCCACTGCAGTCTGCTCAGTGTTGCTACCTTCTTGGAGATACTCCCAGCTGCCTGGTAGTTCTAACAGACTGCCCATGTGCCTTGCCTCTGCCTGTTCTTGCTCCAACTATACCCTGTCAGCTGGCTATCCTGAAAGTTGATTGCTATTAATTATATTATCCTTTTTAAATTCTTTTTTAATCAAGTCCTGAATCCATTATTGGGCCCAGGATAGATGTTAGGCTGACTGCCTATAATTTGCTGGAACATCCCATTTCCTTTTTAAAAAATATTGGCACATTAGCTTTCTTCCAGTCCTCTAGAACTTCCTTAGTGTTCCAAGACTTGTTGGAAATCAACATTAATGATTCAGCAAGCTCCCCAGCCAATGCTATTAAAACTGCTGGATGCAAGGTTTCCAGGCATGCTGATTTTAAAATGTCTAACTGTAGTAGCAGCTATCTAATATCCTTCTGAGTTACTACTGGAATGGAAAGTGTTTCATCATCATTATTTGATAGGAACACATCTGGCTTTTTCCCAGATACAGAACAGAAATATTTTTGAAGACTTTCAGCCATGTCTGCATTATTATTGACAATTCTACCATTTGGATCTAGTAATTGGCCAATACCATTGTTAGGGGGAGAAACAATCCTAATATGTTTTAAAAACTCCTTATTCTCTTTAACTCTGCTGGTTCTTCTTCTGTCCTTTTGCTTCCCTTACACATTTTCTACGATTCCTAGCTTGTAACATATTCGTTGCTAAGCATAAGCAAGGGATCCTCAGCTGCTTAGCCTGGATTAGCCCTAAAGGACATGTAGAGCTTGCATATTACAGCAGCTTCTATTGCCTTTTGGAACCTAAGATTGTAACTAGTGTATGATTAGCCGCTTTAACCTTAAAACGAAAAGGAGGACTTGTGGCACCTTAGAGACTAACAAATTTATTTGAGCATAAGCTTTCGTGAACTACAGCTCACTTCTGTAGCTCACGAAAGCTTATGCTCAAGTAAATTTGATAGTCTCTAAGGTGCCACAAGTCCTCCTTTTCTTTTTGTGGATACAGACTAACACGGCTGCTACTCTGAAACCTGCTTTAACCTTGTAAATAGCTCTTATTACTTTTTCTTAGTTAATAAATCTAAGTTAATTTATTATAGGATTGGCTACAAATTTTGTCTTTGGTGTAGGATCTAGGGTGAAGTTGACCTGGGGTAAGTGACTGGTCCTTTGGGACTGGGAATAACCTGAATATTGTTGTGATTTTTGGTGTAAGGGACCACCTATCACAAAGACAAAGTTACCCGGTGGCAAGGTAGGTTGGAGCATGCCAGGATACTTTCTGTGACTCCATGTTGAGGTAGTTGAAGCACTTGAGAAGTTCATACTTGATGGTTGGTGAAATCTAAGTATAGAATTCAGAACTATTTTGAGGATTGTGTCCTGTTTCTTAACAGTCTTCCGTAAGGTTGCTACTCACACTTGTGAGCCACTCCAGACAGCTTGACAGATGCAACACTTTTTGAGTTAGGAAATTGTCATCTATATTTTTTAGAAATTCTGAGGATGTTTTAATACTGGCAGCTTGAGGCATACAGCATATGCCACTCAGATTGCAGTCCCCGAGTTAGAGATAGTTGCTTCAAGAGCTGGTCATCCTGTTCTTTTATGTGATATGGTGGTCTGCTTCAGACACCAACTAGTATCCTATCCTGTACTTTATCTGTTAGGACATTGATCCATAAGCATTCTATAAAATTTGGTTCCAAGTTGCCAGTGATTCAGAAAGAAGTAATGCTATTTTTGATGTAGAGTGCCACTTCCCCTCCTCTTTTCCTATTAGATCTTTTCTAACTAGTTTATGAGCATTGATTTTAACATTCCAATTACGTGAATTGTCCCACCAAATTTCAGTAATACAAATTAGATCAAATGTATGGACATAATCCATTTTTTCTTTATTAACCAGGCTCTAAGCATTGGTGTAGAATTTATTTTCTTCATGTTCTTTGGTGCCTTGATTAATTTTGTCTCAGCATCTTGATTTTGTGCTAAATGGGTGCTCATTTGTTCCCTCTTTCACCCTCTTTTTGTTAGTTGAGCACTATCACTAATCTCTGGTTGCTGTTCACTTTTTTGGTGGCAGCAGGAGTCACGTATTTTCATTGATAGTTTCCCTTCCCAGAATTTTTCTTTTTAAATGGGCTTGAAGCTTTGCCCACCTGTCTCTTCTGCCTCTGAACTAAAGGGCGCCAGATCATATGCATCTAGGATTGTGGGGTGGCAGGGAGGGGAACAAAACAGTAGATCCACTGCATGCTTTTTTCCCTTTCCCTGATCTCATGGAAAAGCTTCCACAAATTAACTGTGGATTAGAAGTGAAGGTGCGGATTATCAAGATTCATCTTGTCCAAGAAATGGGAGAGGTCAGGAACCTTACTCACCTGCTTGGCTGATGAGAACAAGAGAACTGTCCTGTTCTTTCTTTCTTTCACCGGGATCATTGAAGTGTCTACTCCAAGAAGGCTTGATGTTAGAGTCCAGTGAGAAGTCTAGCAGTCATCCCTCTTCAGCACGCAGATAAAAAAAAAATCTTCCCTGCCTATTAAACTTCCTTTTCTAACTCTGTATGGATAAAGCAGAGAAGGTGACTGATGACTTAGAATGTGTGAAACAGTACTAGTAGCTCTATCATTCAAAGTTAGACATCCATCTGATATATTTTGATGAATCTAGAGGTTACATTATTTATATTTAATATTTTTGGGATTTGAAAATCACCTAATTTAGACTTATTCACTTCACACATTCATTGAAAATATTGATATTATTTTCCCACACTTTACACACTCATAATTTGAGAAATAGTCTATTTGTTCAAAGAAGAATAAACTCCAACTCATGGATATTTGTGCTTGCTTTAATCTAAGTTGTCCTGAACATTGTCCTCTTCTTAGGGGTTGCTACATATTCTTGAGTGTTGACCATATTTTACTAGGATATAGCAGCATATCTGGAAATCCTTTCAGAAACCTTAATAGAGGCTTTTATGACAAGGGTGAAACCTGATTTGCCTTGCTTGTAACTGCTAGAAAAAAACAGGGCCTCCTAAGTAGAAGAGTTGAACATCAGGTGTAGAAATGGTTTAAGTTCCTTAGTACAGTGGATCCCAAACTGTGGTCCATCGAAGAATTGTGGTTCATGGAAAGCAGGCTGGGCCCATGGTGCTGGCTCCTTGACTTTGTTTCTGGCTATTAAATCATACTGCAAGAAGATAAAATACCTCTGTTACTTTCTTAGTATTGCTTTTCCGTGTCAACAATTGCTGAAGTAGCCAGAGGGATGTTCTCCTATTACCAATAGGTGGTGGCCAATGAATTTATGTTTAGGAGGCAAGGTATTCCCAAGGCAATTTCACCACCCTGTGCAAAATGTAGAAAACTAGCCCCTTGTGTGAAGAAATATGAACCTTCTTTTCCTGCAGCCTGAGAGCGTAATTCACTACTAAAGATTTTCCGATTTATTCATAGGAAAGGAAAGGAGGACTTGTGGCACCTTAGAGACAAACCCATTTATTTGAGCATAAGCTTTCGTGAGCTACAAAATGAGTTACATGGGATGCAATCCGATGAAGTGAGCTGTAGCTCACAAAAGCTTATGCTCAAATAAATGGGTTCGTCTCTAAGGTGCCACAAGTCCTCCTTTCCTTTTTGCAGATACAGACGAACACGGCTGCTACTCTGAAACCCATTTATTCATAGTCTCTTTTTAGTTCATGTTATAACAAGAAAGGTAAAAATTGTTCCCCTATTCATCCTTAACATATGCTTAGTTTTGTCAGAAATGCACAGTAGTTCTTATTGCTGCTGTAATTGTCAGTCTTATTCCTAAATGCCTCTTCCCAACAGATTGTTACTCATCAGCACCGATGGTCTTTTTATTATTAGGGTCATCTGGCAACCTGGAAAGTGATTTTAACACAGGAATCTGATAGCTTTAACTAATTAATTAAACGGTTACTTTAATTATGATGAAGAGAGAGAGCAAGCAACAAAAAATGTTTTAAATTAACCTTGAATCCTATTGGCTGTCACCAAATTACTCAAAATATTCCTTCAGGATAAGCGTTTATTAATTAACTGTCCTTAATTCTTAAGGGAAGGATATTCATTGGTGTGATGTCACCTGTACACTCTCTTGTAAGTACATTTGAATGAGTTTTGAAGGACTAAATAAATATATGTGATCCCTGTACATATGGGGAAATCAGTAATTACAAAATAAGCATTTTATTTTAGCTTGGATGTGAAAGAAGAGGCTGTGGGTCACTGAGTTTCTCTATTTACTTTTCAGTACAAGATTTACATTGTTTCCCTAACTTGAGAAGTGTTTTAGGAAAATTTAATCATTTGTCTACATTGCAAAGACTCTTGTACTTTACTGGTCTTCAATATAGCCAGCGATATAAACAAAGCTGCTAAACCATGTACTGAATCTGTGGGACTATGCACTTGTGCTGTGCTACTTAGTGCACATTTTTATCATCTAGCTGCTGTGGTTGAATGTTGTAGATGTTCATGATAAATAATTAAGCTCTTGTTCTCCGTTAGTGGTCTGAGCAACTCTCGCCGCTGTTAATAGAAGTCTTCTATTGGCCTAAGTGAGAGTTGGATCAGGCCCCATAGGACCAGGGGCTTGTGGGAATCTTTAAAGATGAGAGTTCAAGTTTGCTATTTGTACAGTTAAAGAAGCTGCCCATTGCTGAAGGGGCACAGACAAGGTTTTTTGCTGACTAGAGACTGCCTCAGTTTACACACAAGAAATTTGCATATATACCACCAAGATCCTCGGTTCAAAATATAAAGGCTACAAGAAGCTTATATATGGATATTATTATGCCCCTTTAAATTCTAAGGGCTAGTTTAGTCTCTGGTATAAGCAGGGGTGCTCTGGAGAATTCAGTATAGAATTTCACTTGATTATACAAAGGCTATATTTGCCTCCAAAGCTACAAATGTCACTATAATGGAGTTATTGCTACCACCAATGTTTGTTTGCTTTCTCCTCTGTTTTCTTTAAGAAGGTTAAGTGAACTAGCAAGTGTAAATGCCATTGTGGAAAAGCTACTGAGTATTTTAAAATAGTTTTAAATGCTACAGCTCATTAGTTAATACTAATGTTGAAACATTAATACAGTTTCTGTAGGAGGTCCCTGTACAGTGCCCTCTCTTTAGGGCAGACTGTGGTCATCTTACTTCACAGGGAGTCGCACTGAGTTCAGTGGGATTAATGACAAAGTAAGGGCCTGAAAAATGTGAGCAAGGGTGGAAAAGTCTTATCCTTAGAGACAGGTTTTAAATTTACTGAGGAGAAAGACAGTCAACCAGATTAAGAAACTGCTTCCAGGAGCTTCAGGTTTTAAGAAAAAACAACAAATGTATCAACAAAACATAACGCTAACAAACTATCACTCCCGTTTCCCTGACTCAGCTGTGCTGGTCAGAGCATGGTGGGATGGAGTCAAGCCTCAGCCCTCTTCCAGGCCACGTATTGTTTGCACCCACGTACTCATGCATGCTCAGATTCCAAATCGGATTTCTTACTCCCCTATGTGGGTGTGCAGTCCCACTTACAATGCAGTCATAAGATCAAGATCCTCCGTACTCTGCAACAAGAGGCACTTAACTTCTACAACTAAATCCCTAGATTCTGGAACAATCTGGTAGAAATTCTCAAACTTCTGTTACATCTTTCTTCTTCTTTTACGGCATCTCCATTACTGGAGATTTTCAACCATAGTACTCCTTCTGTACAATCCTCTGCTAATCTCTTCATGGATGAATAGTGCATTTGATTCCAGTATTCCACATCATCCAGGAAAGATATTCCTTTTTCAGCCTTGTGTTCTTCTGCCATCAGCTTTCCCTTCCAATGCCCATGAACATGCATTGCTTGCTGAACCCCTTAAAATGTGCCCTTCAAATTGACTTTTTCTTTTAATAAGATATCTGATTAGAGTTTGAGTGATAGCTTCAAATAAATTTAAATAACAGAGGTGTTTGATTGTATTATTCATTTTCATATTGAATTCAACTCATAGAAGTATCCCCTATGTTATTTATTTTCGTACTGCATTTGTTATGCTATCCTTGCATTTTCAGTACGTCCTAGACTGTGCTCTTTACTCTTTCTGACTCTTTGCAAACTTAGGAAGACAACACTGCATCAGCTCAGCTTTCAGAGGCTGCCTTCACAACAATAAGTGCTAGAGACATAATAATAAACAAAAACTAAATCTGCAACAAGAGTTGACTCCCTTAACAAATTACATGGCTAGGGAATTGCAGAATAGCTGGGACTCTGCCCATGAGATACCTCTGGCTAGATTCTGCTCAGTTAATGCTGATGTGAGCCAAAGTAAATGGAGTTACTTTATAATCTGCAGCAGCACAACTGAGAACATATTTTGGCCCTTCAGTGTCAAAGGTGCTACATAAAAACAAATTAACTTGTATTCTGTTAACATCTGTGGCTTTGGATAATGGTAATTTTTCGAGTAGAATACTGAAATGTTCATGTTGGACAAGTGGAGTTACTAGCCATATTGGCTTGTAACAATTTCTTCACTGCTTGTAGCAGCACAGAAAATTGTTTTACAGTCACTTTGCACTAACAAAGTTAAATTGGGTAGGTGTGTATAACAAACATGCTGAGTATGATACTACCACAGCTTGTGATGTTTTTAGTGTGAAAGACATTGAAAGAAATGGAGAGGAGAAAAATACATACAACAACAGAACAAAGAAAGACAAAGGCTAAAGAATACGAGACAGATTTTCTTCATTAACAAAAATGTAACACAGTTTTGCACAATCACTTTCATTGATCAATAACTGACTAGCTTGAACCTTCATGCAATTTTGATTAAAACTCAAAAAGAAAAAAGCTTATTCAGCTATTTGCTGTATATGACCTTTAAAATTTGACACAACTTTTAGCAAACACTTTGTAGAGGAACTCTAAATGTCAAAGGAAAAGATTTTCTCAACCAACACCAGTAAATTTTCATAATCTAAAACAAATCTAGGAGAGCTGCAGCCTGAAAATATAAAAAAAGCAACTGGCTGGATCCTGAGGTCCTTACTCAGGTTTTCCTTAGACACATGCCTCAGTAAGCACTGAGAGAGCCAGGCTTTAATCCTTGCATTATAGAAGACATCCCCCTTGCGCACATGCATGTCTTGTGAAAGGGCCAGGGCCAAACACAGTTCCTCCCTGCACCCCTGAAAACACATATTGAGCCATAGAAAGCATGGAGCGGTGGGGAAAAAGCAGAACCAATAGGGTAGCTCCCCAGAGGCAAGGCCATTCTTCGTCACTCTCAATGTGGTTTTATGGCTAAATGCCACAATCTAGTCCTAAGTAAGGACTACATGTGTTGGCTTTACATACTTTAAAAACAAGATGTTTCAAGGAAGAATTTCATCTTTATTTAATGAACTGGCCTGGATATGACTGCAATCTTGGCTATAATTTCAGAGCAGTCACCCATCACATCAAAGAAACCCAAAGTTAGATTCTCTGCTGAACCTCAAGAGGTGTAATGCAGGACGCACAGCCCAGAAGAGGAGGGTTGAGGTGACAAATGCTACTTTGTCACTTTTGTGCCTCCCTAATTCTGACTACTCCAGGAGCCTATGTGACCCCTGGCCTAAATCAGGGTAGCCTTGCACTGCTCTGAGGGGCTGCTCTGCAGCCCAGAATAAAGTACTCTAACCACTCCCAATCCTGCCTCTGATCCATCTTCTCCCAGCATCTTCTGCAGCATGCACCTATGTTGAGGGCATCTTTTGTGGTTACTGGATTCAGTGTATCTTGACCCCTTTTCAGTTTCTCCTGAGTACTCTTTCAAGTGACATCCCTGCTTTTGAGGATAGGTGCAGTCTTCTCTGGGGGGGGGGGGGGGGAATCCTGCATGTCTCCCCCTCTCAGACCAGGTGCCTGGGCTACAGCACCCTAGTCTGTCATCTGTATTTCCTGAGCAGGTCCAACAGGGTTTGGCCCCTGCAAGGGACTTCTCTTTGGGAGCTGTGGCCAATAGGTAAATGCAGTGACATAGAACAGCTTCTTCAAAACCACATATAATGCATTTATTAATAGAAATACAGCAATCAGAGAGGAAAGGGTTAAACAACAAAAAAGGCTACTCTCATGTCAGTTTCCCCTAATGGTTTAGGTAGGTCGAGTTTAACCCAGACACTCCTGCATCTGGCGACTAGAGTAGGACTGGAAGGAAGCAGACTGCTGCCTCTCCCCCTCTGTTCCAAAGTTCTTTGTTTCAAATTTCCTGCCAAAAAGCCGGCTCCCAATCCATCCTAAGCCAGGAGCAGGTGAGTGCAGCTTGATCAGAGGCAAAACTTCAGAGACATTGACACTCATTGGTCAGTTAAGTACCAGTCAGTTAAGTACTTGGTCAGTTAAGTACCAGTGACTGGGTTCTATAAAGCCACTGTCTGCCTTCCTGTAGAGGTGAGGAAGGCTCCTGCAGAGGTACACCAAATATCCATAAAAATAATACAGCTATCTCACACATTCTTCAGAGTGCCACAGAAATGCAGCCTGGGTCTGCCTCCATTAACTTTAAGCTGCACCCTATGCTAGGGAAATTCCCCAAGAGGCCATTACGGCCGGTTTGTGCCACTGGAGATGCAAAAGGAGGCTGCAATATGGGGCCAGAATTTGGCCAAGGGCGTTTATAATAATCGTGCTCCTTTCTCACAAAGAGTGAAGACTGGTTTAGCCAGTAACAATTAAGGATTTTAAACACATTGTAAGATCCACCATTGTCATGAATCCAATTTTCAAAGTATTTCTTATAGCCGTGATCCTGCAAAGGCTTATGCACCTGCTTAACTTTACATACTGGAATAGTATCCTGGCCTTCAGTGCGACTAGTCACAGTGTGCAAAGTTAAGCACATCAGTAAATCTTTGCAATACCAGGACCTATATTTGTAATTTAATTAATGTTCGGGGTTTTTTTGAGAACATTAACCTCCACACCCACAAAACTTAAAAGACCAGTCATTAAGTGTCTGCGGTATTGTGATCAAAGTAACCAGCGGGAATATTGTAGCATTTTTGGAAACAAAGTCAGTCTGTGTCTCGATTTCCAACATTTTCAGGAGTTTTTCAAGCCCAGAAAAATGTATAAACCATTAAATACTTTGCTTCCGCAGAGTCTGATTTTTTTCTTAATTAAATTGATCACCCAAGGGCCTGAATTAGCTGTTATGGTTATGGTTTTCTTCTTATGCTTGATTAAGGACTCCCACCCTTATCAAGAGCCGGACAAAAGATTTGCTTCTGATCGCTATTAAAGCTAAACAAGTATAACTGGTCCCTGTGGATTCTGAAGGCAGATTATTGATGTTTTTTTATTAAACCAGAACGAATAAAGATACTTGGAATTTATTAAGTGTTGAATTCTCCAAACGGGTGAACTGGCAACTGATATAGCCAGGGCTAATGTGTATACAATATAAAATTCTCAGAAAAACCTTGTGGAATGTCATAAGGTAGTTTATTCTAGGCAAATCTTACACAAATGGAAAAGTTTAAATCTCATAGGTCCAGATGCTGTCACCCATACTCAAGTAATTTTCGTTATCTCATTGATCTAGGTTACCACAACCCTCACTTGGATGTGCAGAGAGGTAAGGCCCCCCTTATTTCCCTGCTCAGATTGTGACTTCAACCACAGAGGAGAAAGCAAGGCTAATTGCCTGATACCCCCACTGAGCTAGTGGGTGGCGGGGGGATGGGAGGCACTCTGGCAGTTGTGCAATAAGTAATGCTTGGATTTTTGTCATGGATATTTTTCATAAAAATCACGGACAGGTCACAGGCAATAAACAGAAATTCACGGAAGCCCGTGACTTGTCTGATTTTTACTAAAATTGATATCCTTTACAAAATGGGGAGAGAGGAGGGTCCAGCACCCAGAGCAGCTGGGGGCTCTGGGGTCCCTCCGCTGCCCATCATGGCTGGGCACCTGCAGCGGGGGGCACCGACCATGGGGAGTGTGAGGTCTGGGGTCTCCTCCCCACCTGGAGCTGTGGGGTCCCCCCACCACGCACTGGGGCTGGGAGTTCTGGGGTCCCCCTGCTTCCCAGAGGCTAGGAGCTGACAGGGGCCCAATGCCAGCAGTGGCTGAGAGCTTTACAGCCTGCCAGCTGACAGCTCCAGCCCCAGGTCAGAAAACGTCACAGAGGTGTCTGGAAGTAGCTTTAGCAATAAGTAACCTATAAACTACAGAATCTTATCATCATTTCCCTCCTTGTCCCTCCCCTTTTCCTCCTATTGTATATTGCACACACTACTTCTTTTCTGTATTCAATTAGTTTGTAAGCCTTTTAGGGCATGGACCATATCTTCCTTGTTTATTCTTATCCCTGCAGCACCAATTCTATTTGGAGCTTTAGGAGCTATTGCACAACAATAGAAGCAGCGGTAATGTTTGATGACTAAGAGTATGTCTACACTTGCTACAGCTGTAGTGCTTCAGTGTAAACACTACCTGCACCAACGGGAGGGCTTCTGCCATCAGCACAGGTAATCCACCTCCCCAAGAGGTGGTAGCTAGGTTGGTCTAGCTTCTTCTCTTGACCTAGCGCCGTCTTCACTTGCAGTTACCTCAGTATAGCTACATTTTGAAGGGATGTGGATTCTTCACACCCCTAAGAGACATAGCTATCCTGCTGTAAGTTTCTAGTGTAGACCAGCCCTGACTGAATGTTGCACTCTAGTGTTCACATAGTAAACTCAAGGTTACATCCCAGGATTGAGATATTTCACTTTTGCTGAAGAAAACATAGTAAGATGCTTTAGTATACGATTAAAGCAGAAAATTGGCCAATTAAAATTATAAAAGTAGACAAGACATTATGCTCAGATTAATTATAGCACAAAATTCTGTAGGAAATAGCTGGGAAACTTTAACAGATGTCTGAGCTAATCCACTAGGGCCTAGTTCATTCATGCTGTTGAGCACTCACTCAAACAGGAAGTCCCATTGGTTTCAGGAGCACAACTTGTGTAAGTGCTTGCCAACATAAGGATTGGACAATCCTGCCTTAAAGAAGTGATGATACTTCATTGAAGATTAATAAGTCTCTCCTGTAAGAGAAGGACTCCAGAACACAGAAATCAATAAGACAGATATTAATTGAAGGGGATGCATTACATACAAAAGGTCAAATTCTGATTCGCTTCTTCATGTTGAGTAACACCTTACTTCATTTACTTCAACAGGCGCACTCATGGAGTGAGGTACCATTTCATCTTGACAACCAGAATCTGGACAGAATGATACAACATTTTAAGATCTATAGCTGTGTTCAGGTTTGACAGTATGATGAACGGAAGTGAGATTATATCTGAGGAGTTTGCATAGTCTATATTAGTAAATTGGAAGGCAAAAGGGAATCAGCAGATGTCCTTATATTATCTGGATTTTAAAAAGAAATTGTTTGAACTGTAGCACAATAATACAGATCTACAAAGTAAAAAAAAAAAAATACCCTTGTAAAGGTAATTACTCTCATTTTCCTAACGTTAGATAAATTTGTATCAGTTAAAGATGACAAAGTTGCAGAATGATAACAATTTGGGGCATAGAAAGGATTAGCACTAGACCCACTTTAATTTGTCACATATATAGTAGATGCTTAGAGAAATGTAGGTTTAAGACATCAGTAAATCACTGGGTCGGGGCAACTTAATTCTGGGGAGACTGGCCTTGGATTAAAGTACTTCTGAAAAAACCCACTCTTGTCATACTTATGTGTAATAAATTTACCTGCTTGTAGGTATATGAGCCCTTGCCTTGTTCTAGGGCAGGGACAATAGGAGGAAGTGGGTTAAGCCCTATTATGGGTGCACATCTGGGTTGCAGAGCGAGCTACCTGCAATCCTTTTGCTTCAGCTGTGCCCTTTAGATGCTGGACCATTCTAGGGGCAGTATGAAGCCTCACAGTGCAAAGCTGGCAGAATGTGGGAGCATTGTGCTTCCCTTCTCAAACTTCCCAGTGCATAGGAGTAATGCACAGGCTGCGTCATCCATTAGGATGCTACAGCCAGCATTCATCAGGACACTACAGAGACCTGGTAGGCCCAGAGTCCTTCCTTTTCTCCTGGGTCAATGGATACCCCAGGGGACACTGTGTGGGTAATTCATAGAGATCTATGAATTCTGAAAGTGGACCAGGATATGTTGTGGAGGGAATTTAGTGTAAGACCTCTGGGTCAGATGTCATTCTTGAGCTTTGCCCAAACATATTGTGTTTGTCTGCTCTCCATCTGCCTGTACAAAAAAAAGCAAACATCAATCTGGGATGTATTAGCAGGTGTGTTGTAAGCAAGACACGAGAAGTAATTCTTCCGCTTTACTCCGCACTGATTTAAGCCTCAACTGGATTATTGTGTCCAGTTCTGGGTGCCACATTTCAGGAAAGATGTGGACAAATCGGAGAAAGTCCAGAGAAGAGCAACAAAAATGATTACAGGTCTAGAAAACATGACCCATAAGAGAAGATTGAAAAAGTTGGGTTTGTTTAGTCTGGAGAAGAGGAGACTGAGAGGGGACATAACAGTTTTCAGATACATAAAAGGTTGTTACATGGAGGAGGGAGAAAAATAGTTCTCCTGAGGCCAGGACAAGAAGCAATGGACTTAAATTGCAGCAAGGGCAGTTTAGGTTGGATATTTGAAAAAACTACCTAACTGTCAAGGTGATTAAACATTGGAATAAATTGCCTAGGGAGGTTGTGGAATCAATGTGGAATCATTGGAGACTTTTATTGGCAGGTTAGACAAACCTGTCAGGGATGGTCTAGATAATACTTATTCCTGCCATGAGTGCAGGGGACTGGACTAGATGACCTCTCAAGGTCCCTTCTGGTCCTATGATACTATGAATTTATTTATCCTTTGCTACCAGAAGGCTAGATTTTCTGATATGTATTGGTAATGCCAGATCCATTAAAGTTTCAGGTTGGAAAATCTACTTTATTAGCAAAAGTAATTATTTTGTTTGTTTATATAAATAATATTTACAACTGGCTAAGAAATCCCTAAATTTCCCTTAATTCATCTCACATTCTTACACAGACTGTATCATTAAAATGAATTGATTCCATTCTGTATGTGCCTCTAAATCTTTCTCCACTGATATTTTCTAATAGAATAATAGAGAGAATATATTTAGTATACTGTTAATATTAAAGTTGAAGTTTATTAAAAATGTAGGGCTTAACTGTTCTAGATGCTGGGAGCTCTCAATGTCCATCAAAGCTAATGATAATTGAAGAAGCTTAGCACTGGAAATAGTAAAAGCAAACGAATAAGAAAAGAAAAAATAACTTTATAAAAAAAATTGAAGTGTTGACGTTGGTTCTGTTTCTCCAGATTTGAAATGCAGCAATTTTTCAATTTTTTCATTAAACTGTTTTTTGAAAAACTTTGAATCTTTCAAACTTCAGTTCCAACCTGCTCTCCACTGAGTGCAACAAAGCAACACCCAGGGTTTTCTTCCTCTCCCTCCCTGCCCTGCCTTTTTTTCCTTCCCTTTTCCACTCTAAATTTTTGAAACTTCCTCAACTTTTTAAAGAACTGCAAAGGACAAGTTAATAGTTTTTTCATTTTTGCCACGCTAACCTTTCCCAAAGTAGAAGCAGTTATGAATACTTAGAGTGAAAAAAGAAAAAAGAAACGGGACCACTGGACAATGTTCATTTTATTGCGCTCTGTGGTGAAAAAGGAGGAGTTGTGGACAAAAATAAAACCAAAGAGTCACCATACCCCAAAATTGGAAATTTATTTAACAAAAAATGTTGCCTTCAAAATGAATGGAAAGTAAAATTTACAATGAAATTATGTTTTTCAGTTTGATATTAAAACTTCCATAGGAAAAATATCAAAAACATTCCCCACCCCCCAGAAAAATTGTTTGACAAAACTTTATTTTGGTGGGAATTCCCCCCAGTCACAAGCTACTATCAGCTCTATTCAGCGCTGAAAGAGATCAAGCTCAAAAGGACCTTCAGCAAGTTAAAATGGCAGGAAAGAGTCAACATTGGTAACAGACTACTACAGCCTTTCCTATTTCTAATGACAAGAATATAGATTCCAAGGCCAGAAGGGATGACTGTGATCACCAAGTTTGACCTCCGGTATAACACAGGCCATAAAACCTCCTCAAAATAATTCTTAGAACATATCTTTTAGCAAAACATCCAGTCTTGATTTAAAAATTGTCAATTATGGAGAATCCATAATGAACCTTGGTCAGTTGTTCCAATGGTTAGTTACTTTCACTGTTAAAAATGTAGGCCTTATTGCCAGTCTGAATTTGTCTAGCTTTATCTTCCAACAAATCAGCATTAATGTGGGTACCTAATGCATCAAAATTGAATTTTTATTGTTGCCAACTTTATTGACAGTATTATTGTATGTGTGAATTATTAGCCTAAAGTACTGTACATTATTTTAAAACAATATGGTCTTTTGTATACTTGTCTGTTGCCTCTGGTAGGAAAATTCCTTCTAATATTACATGAATTTATTGGTAATGGCATCAGAAGGCAGAAACCAAACTCAGTTATTGCACAATGTTGCAATGTCAGTAAACTAGATTTAACTGGGCCATTATAATAAAAGGCTGCTTAGATATCATCCATTCAGATGATCACTGTGGGAAAGATTTTCCTTCAAGCTTAATTTTTGATTGTTTATTCTGAATTCTCCTTCTATAAATGCAACAATATGTGATTAGATTCAGTGGCTCCTATATTTATTATCCACATATTTCATCCATTCTTAGCTGACAATGTGTCAGGTTTATATAATCGATGACTGTCAGCGTCCTGTGACCAGAGCTTTTCTATTGAGCTGTGAGTAAAGGAACATTAGTGAGCCGTTGGGTGTTATTAGTCTCCAAAGTATACAAACTTTATCCTTTCCCGTATCTTATTACTAGGTGTAATTAGAGTGTAAGCATGTCATATATTTCGTTTTATAGGAAAATGATCTTAAAGAATTTGCCTATTTCTACTCTTTACTTGCCTGGGTGTCTGCCACAAATTTAAAAATGAATCACATTTTCCCTACGTGAGAATTAATTCAGTTCTGCAGAGAAAATTCACCATTTTTGCAATACCAAGTTGAACAAATGTATGCAATACATAGGAAACCAGCCAATTGGCCACCGCTACCCATGTTAATTAGGAATCAGCATAAGACTGGTTAGCTTTATTTTTGTGTTCTAACATCGTTATCACAATTTGAGCCATACTAACTGGGACCTTTATTGAAGATGAAACAGGAAAAAAAATACAATGTTTTTCAACTTTTACAGCCAAACTTGTTTCATAGATGACTTTCTTCACTTGTTCTCACTTTCTCATAATCACTCTGATATATTTTCTTCAAAATCATTGCCTCCTTCCTTCCAGATAGGTGCTTTAAATAAGTTTTGAATAGCTGCTTTAAATTCAGGAAAAGCAAACATATCCCCAGCTTCCAGTGTTTTCTCTGTAGTGTTGACAGCCCCATGCTTAGATCTTCCTGGAACATAGTTGTGGACTAGCCATCCAGGAAAAACTTCAAGAAAAAAAAAAAACTTGTTAACAGTGCCAGTACCTAGCTTTATAGAATTTTTCCTTTACATACAGATAATTTCCAATAAGTCACTTTGCAAATTATTTTTAAATAGGCTTGGCAGAATTCAATTATTTTAAAATTGTTTTGATTAGATCAATGTTTATTTTGAAGCACTTTTTTCTGTTTTTGTGTCTAAGTTTTCACAGTTGCACAAAATGATGTGTTTTAAGTCTTTTAAAAAAAATTATTTATTTAATTGTTCACAGTTGCTGGGGGTAGGGCAATAATTATTTAATGACAGTTGTTTAGATTCAAAAAGTTAAAGCTTTATAAGCCTTAGCACAAATTGTCAACCTCATAGGTCAAAATATATAAAGTAAATATTCTTCAATCACACTAATAACTTATCAAGCAGCATTTCCTTACTTTGTGTATCTGTAATTTTTTTCATTGTTGATGGGTATATTTTTGGGGGGGGTTGTGGCTGTATGGTGAAATTGACATTTATCAACATTTACTGATAAAAAATCTAATTCTTCCAAGCCTACATATAGAGCTAGGAAAGTCAGATTATGTTTGATTTTCTGAGCCATTTTGGATGGATTAACTCAGTTCTTGAAAGTCTGAATCTATATTCAAATTTTGAGAGACTGCTAAACACAATTATTATGTTTGCATTTGTTATAAAAGCTTTTTGAGACTGAGTAACTGACCCCGATGGAGACATTCTTTCCAAGAGCTATTGCTTTCCCATATGTTTTACTCAGATAAATGAAGTCCAATGGGACCTGAGCTGTTGTCTTTTGGATATTACATTTTTATTTTAATGGTCCCACTGGTTCTTCTAAAAAAAAAAAGAAAAAAGGCTAATCCACTTAATCGTCAGCCAATTTAATCTGTTGGATAATAATTCATTATGGGTCATTTATGGTTATTTTGCTGAAACCAGATTTCCTGTTTTGTTTTTTCTAATGTCCTTCAACAGTTTTATGCCCCTTAAAACAGAAGATGACTCTGATGGAGGATAAAACTTCTCTTATAAGGCCTCCCTTTAATGAGTAAAGACACATACAGAGTGTAAGTGTGATGTTGCAATCTAATAGCTGGCCCAAAGAGAGGATGGAGAATCTACTGTTATCAACTATGGAAAATCTCTTTAAGTTCTTTCAACTGTAGATTTGTAAAGCTGAGGAAAGGCGTTGTTTTCCTAGTGAGTGCTGTACTTTTTAGTTTTTAGTGCCTGAAGTCTGAAGATATGTGTCTATGACATCAGTATTGGACAGTACACTGTGAACAAAGGGTATTTATGGTCAGTATACACTTTTCAAAAAGGGATTGACTGAAAGGGTAGAGGAACAGGAGAACGGGGTATTCAGGCAAGAGTTAAATGGCTATAATTTTTATCTTCATTCAACAGATTGTGCTGCTGCTAACCATCTACTGAAGGCATTTCAATTTTAGCTAAGATTTATTGTTTCATGGAACAAATCTATTAAATACATTTTCTTATTTATCTCCATGTGTCTAAAATATTAAGTTCTAACCCTCAAGGCTGAATTAAAACATATGGTAATAATAGCTGGAAGCAACAATAAAACTATGTATTAAGTTAGAATGCTAATGCGAATGCTAGAGTGGCCTAGATAGTAAAAAAAAACATTTTTGTATAATTTCTATAGGCATGTATACGTTGAAGCATTGTTGGATTAAAGAGTCATCTTTTAATAAATGCTTTACATCACCTGTCACAATACTAAGTGGCACAAACGATGTCATTTTATAATTGGGAATCTTTACTTGACACATGTTTTTTCACATTCAGGATTAGGTGGGTTTTTTTTAAATAAAAAATATGTATCTAAAATGCTCTGACACTATATTAACCTTGCAGCTCCTTTCTTTCTATCACATGATAGTGTAGGTGTCTCAGAGCTAGAGAAGCAGCACAGGGCTACTAACAGTCATTATTCAAAAACTTCTTAATCATTCAGCCTGAAAACAATTACAATATTGCAAGCACATCAAGCAGGCCCTCCAATAATATGCACCACACATATATGATAATGCATCAGACCTGATGTTTGTGTTTTTGGAATTATAATCCTCAATGAATGACAGCTAATGTTGGCAAACATGGAAGATGGGAATGCATAGCATTTAGCACATGGCAGGGATAATTGATTTTGTTTCTATATAATACTGTACTGTTTCCCTCTCTCCAGCTGTTTACACTGATGAATATGGCATCAGTCAAGATCCTGAAAGCTACAGAAGAGCTAAGTTCTAGTAGTAAGTGTGATAGCTTATCCCATCAGTTTGATATAAACCCTTAACTATATTGTAATGATCTTGGGGTTCATTAAATAACAAAGTAGTGAATGAGAAAGGAATAAAATTTTAGTAAAACCAACTGAAGAGCATCTCTGGTGAACTGCTGCACATAGCCATGTGGTGCTCCCAACCCCCACCTCCAAGGCCCATTTCCAAATTCACACACGTTTTCAACACAATCCCTTACAAGGTAGCATCTCCAAATCACAATCTTTCATAAAGATATCTCTACCTATGGATTGCAGTTTGGATTATTCCATCACATACAACTTCTACTCAGAACTCTTTGAAATGGCAACACTAACCAGATCATTCATGTGCCAGGAATTTGTGCTACTTTGTGTTTTGATTGCAGTTCTGTGCATTCAGCTGCTAAAAATATTTAGTACCACCCTGAGCGAAGGAAAATCAAAACTCATTAATAACCAACAACCCCACTCCCCTTTTAACCAGGAACAGCAAGATATTGAGTGAAACTGCAACCATACCTAGTCATCCTCCCCAGCTGCTTTGCACTTTTTAGTACTCTTTCTAGCTCCCACATTGTAATATGTAAAACATGAAAAATAGTCTAATTAAATCTGCAAAGAAGCTTCACAATCCAATATGCAGTCAATGCTGCTTTGTACCCAGTGTTAAATGGACTACTAGGTGCAGTCATCCTGTATAAAAATCTACTACTGGAAAATTGAAAAAAAAAAAAAAAAAACTTGGGAGTGATGAAAGTAGCAACATGGATGTAAGAATACTATCAAGGAAGCAAACTTCAAAACATATCAGAAGACGCTAAGTATTTGAAACTTTGTCCTCAGACTTATTGAAGTAAAGTGGATAGGTATGGGGCATATGCAGTTATAGGATGAATATGACCTGATTTATTCAGGTGATGAGAGGTACAAAAAGAATTGCAACAATGTTAAAGAAAAACCTAGCCAGTAGTACAAATTTGGCTATCTGACAGAATATGGTGGGTGAGAACACCTCACCAATCAATATTTGCATGCTAATGTTTACACCCCCACGACAGGTGGTAGAGAAGATGTGTTGGACATTTTTAATGATGAATTGAAAAAAAATATTTTTTTAAAGCAGAGATATGTTGATAGTGATGGGTGACTTCAACACAAAGATAAGAAAAGGCTGAGTAGCTGACGTAGCTGGAGACCATGGGTTAGGCTGTAGGAATGAAAGAGGAGACAGAGGGATTGAATTTGCAAACAGGAATGATCTAGTCATCTGAAATATGTGGTTTCGGCATCACCAGAAGATTATATACAAATGTGATGGCATGTACAAACCCCCCTATCCTGGAGATGGATGGGTTAAAGAACTACTTGGGTCCATGCAGCACCACCCCAACACACTTGCAAGTCATACATGATTTGAGGAGAAACGTAGAAGGGAGCAAAGGAGGTCAGAAGCAGGCATCCAGTGAAGTGAACAGATGTATGCTTTTAGCTCTTTAGAGGAAGCATTACTGGAGGTCCAGCTACCTGGGGCACCTACCTGACTTGCAGAGGGAAGACTGATTCTAGACATCTTATGAGGTCTAGGATTCATTATTTTTTATTTTGTTTATATATCTTGCTTTGCATAAGGAGACTTGTAGGAAGCAATCCAGGGGAGCAGGGTATAGATCACAGGGCCCTAGATTGGAACCAGGAGAGCGGGTGGGCCTGAGTTCCCCAACCATTCCCTGGACAGAGCTGAAAGTGGAGGAATCTACCCAGATACAGGGAATATGGACTAGGAAGACCCTAAAACTCAGTGTCATGAGTCTGGGACCTTGGCCTAGTGAGGTCTGGAACCCCTTCCCTGACAATGAAGATATCCATTGTGGGAACCTTTGTATGTCCTGAGAAAGGTGAACACAATTAGTGACCTGGCCACAGGATCAAGTCACAGAAGGGGCAGACCACTGCAGGACCAGAACTACCAGGGTACATCAGACAGAGAGAGTTGCTATGCCATTCCTAGACACAAGGAGGTCCTCCTGTGGCGTTGTGAATGCCTTCACAAAATGGTGAAGCCCTGGAGACAAATTGGGACACTAAGGAATCAGATTATATTTTAATATTAAATATAGTGATGCTAGAATGTTCCCATCAATAGACTGTAATAGTGATAAACTGTTTGCCATACAGTTGAGTCTAAAGGTTTTTTTGTTTGTTTGTTTTTTAAAAAAACCTACTTACGCTACCTAAAAAAGATGACAGACTGATGAGGACAAACAATATGCATGAAATACACTTCCAAAGTCTTAATGTCTCCCATGAGCACAAAAATGGAGACACTTTAGAGGAAAACTGGAAAGAGTTTAAGACAGCAATACATATAGCCACTATGTTGGTGTAAAGAGAGAAAGGACATGATGCCAAGCAGCCCAGGGATGACTGATGAAACTGTAAGCTAAATGCAAGATGAGAATGCAAAGATAGACGTGAGGGATAATGAAAGTTACACAAGTTCACAGAGCATGCAAAGAGGTAAAAAAAGGCTAGAACAAGCAGTAACTGGACAGTGGAAGCCAGGGTGTGACCTGCATTCAGGCTGTCTGTGTCCAGGCTGTGAGACACAGCAACATAGCTTTTAAGTCACCCAGAGTTGCAGGTCAGGCAGTGACTCAATCCCTTACTGGTTTGGGTTGAACCCCAAAACATCACATGGGAAACTTGTAGAAAGACATGAGTAAAGATGAAGCATCTATATTGTGCATAACTAGCATACAGACATGGCAATAGTACAGTATTATTTTAACTTTGTGCAGCTGTCCAGATGGACGTACATATACTTTTAAAAACAGCAAATATTTACCTTTAAGTTCTAATACTGTAATTCCAACCAGCAGGGCAACCTTACTGTTTGCTAAGTGATTCCAAGCTTTTGGTAATAAAAGTTACTCCGAGCTTAATAGGTACAATATAGGTGTTATGAAGCTATTGTCTCCTGCAGTTCAACCAGGACCACTTTCCATAAACCACAAATTAAATGGAGAAGTCCATGTCATTGCAGCATCAACAGGATGCAATTATAATCACACACAACATGAGGGGAGAGAGAAATGGATATGCCTCTAGTCTAAGAAACAAATTGCTGCAAAGTTTATCTCAATTTCATTTTATGCAGTAGTTTATTGACCTGATATTCAACACCCTCCCTGGGAGGGATTTGTGACCCCCCCATCTGATCTTAAGGTACAATATTAAAATGATATCTCATGTTCTAAGGCATATTAAAATACATGTAGTAAATCTATTAGACCTATAAGGCAAGGAAGGGGGAAAAAGAATCTGTATAACAGCTAAGGTAGGCCTGGCAATAAGTTGAGATCTACGAGGCACATTAGTAATTTTGATAGTTAGCATTACTGCTTAACTTAAGGCTGTAAGATTTAGCAATATTTTGTAATATGTAGCGTGTAACTAACAAATACATTACAGAAGCTTGAAATAAATTTCTAGGCAATTTTGGGGGGTACATGAAAAAAAAACTTTTATGCATTGAAATGATTGTGTCACTGCATTTCCCAATTAGATTATGCTAGCAAGCAGAACCTTAATTATGGTCCCCTGGAATGACAAACCTGGGCTGAGTCATAAATCAAATCTGGTCCTGGAGGTGTGTAGGACGTAAGGAAAAAGGGCATAAGAATGGTCAGACCAGTTCCTAACTGAGATACCAGGGATGATTGAATGGTGGAAGCCTGAAAACAAACAAGTTTCCTCTTCCTCTTATAGCAGCCAGTTCCTCTTCTGGTGATCTCCACTTACTTTTTCTGGTACCTTTGCTGTTCCCTATCTTTATAAGGATGTAAGTATATATGATCCAGGGGGATATTCTGCTATACTTCTTTACCATCTTATTTTCTATTATGTCAATTATACTTGTCTGTAGTAAACTCAAAATTGGTGTGACCCACCAATTTCATCTTATTTTTGACATAACAGATCCCCTTAATCAGCACCTATTTGTGACAAATTGCACCACAAATTAATCCACTCTACAATGGGTTAGGACCTACTTACCCATTAAGTCACCTTTGCCTCAGCAACCAAATGACTTTCCACAGAAATATTTCACTAAAATCGTGCGACTCATCTCCAAAGTGTGGGAGATGGCCATTTATTGAATGTGGAACTTCCCATACATGCTGGAGTATCTGCCTTGCTCCCGCATTCAGCCCCAGGAACAAAAATTCAGTGTGGAAAAGATGAACACATGGATCACAGGATAGATACTTCTCATACAGTAAGGAGCAAAGTTTCCTAGCGAGTTAGAGGTAGATATTTGTTCACTGATACCTGAACTCTTAGGCTTAATGATTAGTTGAATAGGACTATGAGCCTTGAACTGCTTTGATGTACTGGGCCTAAGCATGGGAAGAAGCCCTTTGATACAAAGGGAGGACTGGGTCCCAGTTAGTTCATCAAAGCACTTCCCCCCACCAGCCAGCAATTATCAAAAGGGAGCTTGAGCCAGTTACTCTTCCCATATCTGCCTGTTTCTTCCAGGCTGTCACAGGCTAGCCTCTAGCTAGCCCCACAGGCACTCTCCCTTTCTACATGCAAATCCAACTCAATGAAAGCTTTTCCCTTCAGATATAGCAGCCAGTTCAAAATAACACTTTCAGATAAACAATCTTACTATTCAAAGATCTGTGCTATGAGCCACAATCTTCTCCTGATCTGAGGATTGCCTCTGTTTCCACCTGCTCTGGGGCCTGTAAGGCAGCCGACCCTGACTGTCCTGTTGGTTCCAGCCATTGCCCTTTTCTAAATGGATTTCTGCAGAGTGGCAGAGGTGGAAGAGAGATTTTGCTCTTTACCTCTCCCACAACCCAGTGTCTTCCTGGCATCCCACTGTGTGGTGCACTCCAATAAACAAGCATTGGAACATACTGGTGATGTGGCATTTTTTCAACAGAAGAGGTATATCTGTGTGCCAGCTGTATATTTTGAATATTAGCATCCACTGTATCTCACAATCTGATTGATTTCAGTGGGAGTCAGGTGACTAGCAGTACTTTAAAAATCTGGCCCTTAGGAACTTTTGAAAATCTCACTAAAATATTTGGCCCTGAAGCATTTGATAGGATGAACAGCTTGCTTTCATTTCCTCACAGAATTGTCACACTAATGTCAAACTATTTTATAGCCATTCCCTTTGCGGTGTGTGTGTGAAGCTTTTTGCATCTCTCTACATATCAAATGGAGCACTTTAGAGGTCCTAGGGAGTTTTCTCCACTCCTGAAAACTATGTCCATTGCCTCTAGCCCTGCAGATGTGAGGTGCATGCTAGTGTGCCTATAACCAATACCACTCATGTCTCTACTGAACAAGTTTCTAGGAAATGCAAGCTGTCGGGCAAGTGTTCATAAATGTTAAACTCCAAAATGCAGCTATGAATCTATAAAACCTAATCATAGCATTACTTTCCTTTAATGGTGTATTGCCTAAAAAGATTAAAATGAAAGCCTATTATCTGGTATGTATAGACTGTAAACAATCACTATTTATAGTCCTTCCTATGGTTCTCATTACTGTAATATCTGTACATATTGCTAGCATTAATAATGCAATGCTGACAATGCTCCTGTTAGGTATGGAGAAATATTATCCCTAGTTTACAGATGGGGAAAGTTTAACCACAAAAAGGTTAAGTGACTTGGCCGAGGTCACACAAGAAACTTGTAGCAGAGCCAGGAATATACTTCCAATTTCCTGCCTCACAACCCTGTCATTTAACTACAGCACCTTTATGAGTTCCAAGACTATAGCATACATTTCCATACAAGAATAGCACAATGACATGGAGATGGGTATGATTCAGTCCATTGAAAGGATTGAGGTTTTGTTAAAGAATATGAGAATGTCTTAGTAGAAGATAACTTGTTGGGGTCCAGAATTTGGGTATTGGTGGGGTGCAGGTATGGTAAGAAGAGAAGGAGTAATGAAGGTCAGATTCCTATCTACTGAAAGTTCTTAAGAGACTGCAGTAAGGACAAAGGGAAAGGTCAAGCAAGAATATATGATTCTATGTAACTGGTTAGAGCCTTTAATAAGTGATTATTTCCAAAATGAAAGATTCACAAAACGATGTTATCAATAAAATAAACTGCACATTTTTCCAGACATCTCCTTTATAGTAGTGGAAGAAAAAGAATGATCATTTACCTTAATGTGATCAGACACATTGGTCAGAGAAGACCAACAAAAATGGCTAAATGCTTAGGAGAGTTACATATGCATAGCTGGGCTAAATAATTAATTTGGGGAAGAGTGTATAACAACGTAGGAGTATTTTTTAAAAGGTCTTTAAATTAAGCCATGTAGCTGTCATTGACTTTAATGGAAATGATGCGTATGAATCTCCTATGCAACAATCTCAGTAACAACAATTTTGTGTGTACAAAAATAAATTAAAAAAAGATTTTCTTCATAAAGGGCACAATCCAACGCACATGAAGACACTAAACTGGGAGCAGAAGTAGATACGCTGGAGGGTAAGGATAGGATACAGAGGGACCTAGACAAATTAGAGGACTGGGCCAAAAGAAATCTGATGATGTTCAACAAGGACAAGTGGAGAGTCCTACACTTAGGAGAGAGGAATCCCATGCACCGCTACAGACTAGGGACCGAATGGCTAGTCAGCATTTCTGCAGAAAAGGACCTAGGGGTTACAGTGGATGAGAAGCTGGATATGAGTCAACAGTGTGCTCTTGTTGCCAAGAAGGCCAATGGCATTTTGGGATGTATAAGTAGGGGCACTGCCAGCAGATCGAGGGACGTGATCATTCCCCTTTATTCGACATTGGTGAGGCCTCATCTGGACTACTGTGTCCAGTTTTGGGCCCCACACTACAAGAAGGATGTGGAAAAATTGGAAAACGTCCAGCGGAGGGCAACAAAAATTATTAGGGGACTGGAACACATGGCTTATGAGGAGAGGCTGAGGGAACTGGGATTGTTTAGTCTGCAGAAGAGAAGAATGAGGGGGGATTTGATAGCTGCTTTCAACTACCTGAAAGGGGGTTCAAAGAGGATGGATCTAGACTGTTCTCGGTGGTAGCAGATGACAGAACAAGGAGTAATGGTCTCAAGTTGCAGTGGGGGAGGTTTAGGTTGGATATTAGGAAAAGCTTTTTCACTAGGAGGGTGGTGAAACACTGGACTGCGTTATCTAGGGAGCTGGTGGAATTTCCTTCCTTTGAGGTTTTTAAGGTCAGGCTTGATGAAGCCCTGGCTGGAATGATTTAGTTGGGGATTGGTCCTGCTTTGAGCAGGGGGTTGGACTAGATGACCTCCTGAGGTCCCTTCCAACCCTGATATTCTATGATTCAGTTGAAAGGCTCAGACTGATTTTAATAGAAGCTGGATTTTAAATTCCAAAAGACTCGTATGAAACTAATAAATCCCAACTTTATGTGAAATATTTTATTTGAGAAGCATGACATCAATTACACTGACATTGACAAGAAAATACTCTCTTGCTGAATGACAGGTTTCAGAGTAACAGCCGTGTTAGTCTGTATTCGCAAAAAGAAAAGGAGTACTTGAGGCACCTTAGAGACTAACCAATTTATTTGAGCATGAGCTTTCGTGAGCTACAGCTCACTTCATCGCATGCATACCGTGGAAACTGCAGAAGACATTATATACACACAGAGACCATGAAACAATACCTCCTCCCACCCCACTGTCTTGCTGGTAATAGCTTATCTAAAGTAATCATCAAGTTGGGCCATTTCCAGCACAAATCCAGGTTTTCTCACCCTCCGCCCCCCCCCCCCCCCACAAACTCACTCTCCTGCTGGTAATAGCCCATCCAAAGTGACCACTCTCTTCACAATGTGTATGATAATCAAGGTAGGCCATTTCCTGCACAAATCCAGGTTCTCTCACCCCCTCACCCCCCTCCAAAAACCACACACACAAACTCACTCTCCTGCTGGTAATAGCTTATCCAAAGTGACCACTCTCCCTACAATGTGCATGATAATCAAGGTGGGCCATTTCCAGCACAAATCCAGGTTTTCTCACCCCCCCTCCCCCCGGAACACACACACAGACTCACTCTCCTGCTGGCAATAGCTCATCCAAACTGACCACTCTCCAAGTTTAAATCCAAGTTTAACCAGAACGTCGGGGGGGGGGGGTAGGAAAAAACAAGGGGAAATAGGCTACCTTGCATAATGACTTTAGCCACTCCCATGAATTGGAATTCATTTGCAAATTGGATACTATTAATTTAGGCTTAAATAGAGACTGGGAGTGGCTAAGTCACCAAGGCTGGTGGAGCTCACTCTTCCCCAGCAGCCAGAGGAGCTGGCTCTCCCCTGGCAACCCTAGGGCTCGAGGAGCTGTCATCTCCCACCCAGGGCTGGAGGAGCTCACTTTCCCTGCCCAGCCCTGGACGGAGTTTTGTGTCCCCACTGACTGAGGGAGTCTGTGCCCCTGTTTGCCCCCCCCCTTGCATATGCCCCTGGTTCAGACATAAAGCATGTGCATTCCAGGTATTATTTCTGCAAAAACTCTTTGCCATGTGTTGTTAGGGAGATACTGAACAGACTTCATGATGTACAACTTTAAAAATGAGCTAGAAAAGAGACACAGAGACAGATCCTCAGCCCTTGTTGAGGTCTCTTTGCACAACTAGAGTGGCCCAGAAAGATCTCAAAACAGTCCTAACAGGAGTCCCTTAGTGTGGGAGACTACTGAGCTAGTGTAAAGCCAGGTATACCAGCTTTATACCACCCACTCACACCTTTGTTTTTCTACTTCTTCCTACCACTGCCAACTCCCTTCCTTCCCACATATGGGAGTGGGCAGAAGCAGAGAGTCCAGCCTTCACCTGGCCCTTGGCCTATTGGACCAATCCCGCTGGTGCAATTTATAGCTACCCAGTTCTAAATGATGTCAAGGGCAGTTTCAGTCTCTGGCTTCTAGAGGATTGACAGAGGCAGAAAGGTGACTGTTAGACACCTTCCCCTCATATACTCTCCCGGCTGACCCAACTGTGAGTTCGATAAAGCTGAGGAGCAGGTCCAAAATCTCCAAAGCTCCCCTTTCAGTACCACACGGCAAATATAAACCTCATTGCCAGGCTCATTTGTGTTGAGCTATTTGGTAGCTTTCTTACCGTCTGCATGATGAAACTGCGCCACACTATAGCAGATGGCTCCACTTTGCTAAAGAACTGACTACAAGAGAAACATGTTTTGTTTGACATGAGTAAGTAGAAAAAGATACAAGACAAGATTTGTGCAGCGATTAAAATTGCTGCAATGCCAGTCACAATTCATTTGCTTAATAGTGAGCATTAGAATTGCCAGGAAGAAATAGCACTCCTAACATTAACAATGAAAGAAAATAGATCTATTGCTGGGAAACTTTGTGACAAATGGTGTACCGGGAATGACTGAAAGGATAGGTAATATGGATCCTTTGACTCATAGGCTATTTATTTGAATATAGCTGTCAAGGTTCCTTCCCCACTCTGAATTCTAGGGTACTGATGTGGGGACCTGCATGAAAGACCCCCTAAGCTTATTCTTACCAGCTTAGGTTAAAAACTTCCTCAAGGTACAAACTTTGCCTTGTCCTTGAACCCTATGCTGCCACCACCAAGCATGTTAAACAAAGAACAGGGAAAGAGCCCACTTGGAGACGTCTTCCCCCAAAATATCCCCCAAGCCCTACACCCCCTTTTCTGGGGAAGGCTTGATAAAAATCCTCACCAATTGGTACAGGTGAACACAGACCCAAACCCTTGTATCTTAAGAACAATGAAAAATCAATCAGGCTCTTAAAAGAAGAATTTTAATTAAAGAAAAGGTAAAAGAATCACCTCTGTGAAATCAGGATGGTAAATACCGTACAAGGTAATCAGATTCAAAACATAGAGAATCCCTCTAGCAAAACCTTAAGTTACAAAAAGACACAAAAAACAGGAATATACATCCCATTCAGCACAGCTATTTTACCAGCCATTAAACAAAAGGAAATCTAACGCATTTCTAGCTAGATTACTTACTAACTTTTTACAGGTTTCAGAGTAGCAGCCGTGTTAGTCTGTATCGCAAAAAGAAAAGGAGTACTTGTGGCACCTTAGAAACTAATCAATTTATTTGAGCATAAGCTTTTGTGAGCTACAGTTCTGAGCTGCATTCCTGATCTGTTCCCAGCAAAAGCATCACACAGACAGCCAGACCCATTTTTCCCCCCCTCCAGCTTTGAAAGTATCTTGTCTCCTCATTGGTCATTTTGGTCAGATGCCAGCGAGGTTATCCTAGCTTCTTAACCCTTTATAGGTGAAAGGGTTTTGCCTCTGGCCAGGAGGGATTTTATAGCACTGTGGATAGAAAGATGGTTACCCTTCCCTTTATATTTATGACAATAGCCTAGTTCAAAAATTTGGTTCAAATCTGAGAACTAGGCTACCTACGCTATAGGAATAGAGCTGGAGGTCATGGACTGGTGTCCACAGCACAACCAGTTCCTTTATAATGATCACCCTTGTTGACTGCCTCAGTCATGAGACCAAAAGTTAAATAGACCTGGAAAATCTTTCATCCCTAGAAGGAATCCTCCGAGTCACACTGACTAAGTGAGGTGGAGAAACTTCTACTGCTACTACTCTTGTTGTACCCATTGTTTGAATAAATAGTGAACATCACTGCTCAGTATAGTCAGGTGCTTTTCTTTTCTTTTATGAATGTAAGTTGGCTGTCCACCTCCTGAGCACCCCCTTGTGGCCTACGGTTGCCTTGCAAGCAGCCTGCCTCAGTTGCCCCACTTCTCAGGTCCAAGTTCTTGTTTCCAACCATTTCCCCAAACAGCCAGACATTTTATCTGTCACCCGTCTCCCATTCCTGCTCCCTCAGCTTCTCCATGTTCCTCTCTCCAACCTTCTTCCTCACATTAAAACAATGTCACTTTTCCTGCCAGGTCCCCTCCAGTCTGTCAGACCAAGCCTTCCAGGATCCTCTTACCCTTACTTTTGTTGCAGATCGTCCACACCGTGCTTCCTCCTTTTCTTTTAGCTTTGGACCTGGAGTGGTTCCTCTGAATGCTTGCCTATACAGAAGGAAAAAGAAGAGCCTGGGATTTTCCTCTTGGCTGACCAGTCCCATTCAGAAAAAAAAAATAGGCACCTAGTTTTATTTATTGTTTTTAATCAGGGAAATAATCTCTCCCCAGCTTTAAGTGAATGCTGTTAAGTGTGGTGCTCAATGGCTCAGAAGCTGTCTTCTTTGCAACCCGCCCTGACAGGGCCTCTCTCTCTCTCTAGTCCCTATTTGATTCCAATTTCTTCACTGTGGCCATTATAGGTATGATACCTGCAACAATGAAGGACATACCAAAAGTCCTGCTCTTTTGCAACCAGTCCTGTATGGCTGTGGAATCCTCCAAACGCCTGAGCCCTCAGGCTAAAATCCTGAGATTAGGTAGGCTTGGTCCTGTGTTACCACATGCCATTGATATGCTCTGGACTTCCCCTTCTAGTTTTCTCTGTCTCCCGTCCCCAAGGCAGATGTTACATTGCAAGTCCTCAGCCAGCCACCAGCAGAGATAGTCTATAAAATACAAGTCAGATATCTGAGTCACACACATTTTGTTATTTACCTCACATCCCCTGGGCAAGTCACGTGACTTGATTTGAAGGGTCACCTGTGCAGGCACACACTCCACCAAATCCTCTGCTCAATCTACCAGTTCCTTCTAACTCCTACACTGCATTCCAGCCTACCTAACAGCTAATTACCAGTTCTGCACATAATGTCTCCTTGTTCTGCCACTACAGAACCTTGAGATCTAAGCTTCATCTGCCACTATCCACAAACTTTCACTCATGTTGATAAACTAACTCAAACTGAATCTCCTTTATGACTTTGAATCTTTGTAAAAGTATTTTACTTCCAGTTTCCATCAGGGATTGGAATTGCCAAAATACTGTGAGGGCAAATGTCTTACAGAGTGAAATCCAGCTGTTGTTTCTTAGGCCAAACTCTCAATGCCTTCAAATGAGGAAGAAGTGGAATAGCAAAAATCTCATTAGAAAGCAATTACGGGTATGATTTCCAGATTGGTTTTACAGACATGAGGTTTGGATAGGATGCTTCTTCAAACCTGAACCTTTGAATCTCTCTCAGTCTTTAGCATAGCAGAGGCAGTAATGAGAAGAAATGTAAGGAAGGTGGCTGGAGGATAATGGTGCTGGAGGGAAAAATAGAAGGGGATGAGAAGAACAATAACTAGGTGTATAGTTTCAGAAATAGAACTGAAAGAAACCCCAGTGAATTTAAATGAACTGCTAAAGCCCCTCTAGGCTTTCCTATCTTTGGTGCTAAAGTTGTGGGCCTCAGAATTGTAATAGCTTCTCTAAGAGCCCTGATACTATTCTCAGTGTCAACACCCAATGCACTTTGGGTGATCCCTGCCCAAAGCAGCCCTGATATAAGTAGAACAAGATTGCCAAGCCCAATCCAAATGAAAATCTGTCAGGGACTGTAAGAGCGCCAAGAGTTTTTCTAGGTTTGATTTTTTGTTAGCCATAATCTGTTCCCCCCACTATCTGTTAATATCTCTACTCAGTCCAATCTATAGCATTTCACAAACTGCATAATTTTAAAAGTATGTCTGCATATTTTTGGATTTTTTGCACATGCAATCTATGTACTATTTACAGGTGGTAAGGAAAGAAATGCTCAACTATCAAATTTTCCTCTTATTTTCCCAGCTTGTGTTCAATAGGTCTTTTCAACCAGGAAAATCAGTATTGATTGTGTTGGCTTGAGATTAAAATAAGCATTAACATTTTCAACAGTTTTAACTGGTTAATCATTTAATCTTATATTTTCCACAGGCTGACAGGCTGATGTCACAGGCTGAGTGACAAAAACCGATAAAGCAATAAAAAAATGCAATACCTTACACTCACATGTTGGTATAGAAAGCCATCTTTGATTTAAAGTATCTGAAGTCTGCATCCCAAGCAAGGGGAAAACTTCATAGGGAAGGGTTGCAGACCAAGCTGAATGAGCAAGCATTTCAAACAGGTGATTAAGAGAAATCAGAAAGCCTACAAGGAATGAAAATGCGATGAACCAGCAAGGAAGGCTATCTCTTGGAGGAAGTCAAAACATGTAGGGATAAAGTCAGACCTGCCAGAAGACAAGCAGAGTTGGACCTTGCAAAGGAAATTAAAACCAATAGCAAAAGGTTCTATAGCCATATAAAGAAAAAGAAAACAAGAACAGAAGAAATGGGACGGCTGAGCACTGAGGATGGGGTGGAGATTAAAGATAATCTAGGCATGGCCCAACACCTAAACAAATACTTTGTCTCAGTTTTTAATAGGGGTAATGAAGAGCTTAGGGATAGTGGCAGGGATAGTTTAGTGGAAACAAGGATATGGAAGTAGAAATTACCACATCTGAAGTGAAAGTCAAACTCAAATAGTTTAATTGGATTAAATCAGGGGACCCAGATAATCTCCATCCAAAAATATTAAAGGAACCAGCACATGAAACTGCAAGCCCAAGAGCAAGGATTTTTAATGAATCTGTAAACTTGGGGGTCATGCCCTATGACTGGAGAATTACTCATATAGTTCCTATTTTTAAGAAAGGGAAAAAAGTGATCCAGGAATCTATAGGTCTGTTAGTTTGACCTCAATTGTATGGAAGGTCTTGGAATGAATTTTGAAAGAGAAAGTAGTTGAGGACATAGAGGTAAATGGTAATTGGGATAAAATACAACATGGTCTTACAAAAGGTAGATCATGCCAGACCAACCTGATCTCCTTCTTTGAGAAGACAACTGATTTTTTTTAGACTAAGGAAATGCAGTAGGTCTAATCTATGTGGATTTTAGCAAAGCATTACATAAATTCCACATGAAATATTATTAGTTAAATTGGAAAAGATGGGGATTAATATGAGAATTGAAAGGTGGATAAGGAAATGGTTAAAGGAGTGACTACAACAGGTCATACTGAAACAGGTGAACTGTCAAGCTGGAGGGAGACTACTAGCAGAGTTCCTCAGAGATCAGTCTTAACAAAAAATTCAGTTGAACTTTAAAAATATTTAAGATAGAAATATTAAACTTTCAAGAATGACTATGAAAATTACTCTGAAACCTATGAAAATAAACAGCAGAATAAACTACAATGTGAATGTAGTCTATGAAAGCAATTTCTGAACTAAGTATCACTCTATAAACTTCAGATGTTTATTTTTTAGTACTATAGATATCAAAACATTAATAGCGTATGCAAAAGACTTAAGAAACAAATGTTATAAGACTTGCAGTCCCTGTTATTCAGCTGTTCATCAGCCATAGTTTAAAATACCAAAAGGGCATCACCTCCATTATGTACTTACTAAAGCTTTCCAATATTTCACTTTCAGAAGCTTACGTCACTTTTTCCTTACCTGGCAATAAAACCCCTGTGCTTGAACACCCATTAGTGGCATACTCCTGGAGTATAAATTACATGTATTTTATTTTAATCTTTGAAACTGCTTGTATATAGGGACCTGAAATCTTCTGAGCTGAAAAAAGTTTATATGGATGAATTACAAACCCTTGCAAATGTGAGTTTGTGGTGCAGTGGCAAACCTACAAGGTTAACCTATAAAGCACTGGCAATGCTAGCAAATGAATATATTACTAATTCTTATGCATGTACAGTAGTTACATTAAACATAAACAGTTACATCAGGGCCATCCCAACGAGAATAAGTGACAGGAGAATTTAGACCTGGAATCACAAAGAGCCTTATCTTGCATTCCTTGCACAACCAAAACTGCCATAGACTCCAGGGGGAGTTTGGATGCTCATGTAATGCAAGACAGGAATCAAAGCAAACAGAGGGCAGGTTGGAGATACACAGGCAGAGGCATTGCTGGCTCCTGGGGAGCCCTAAGCAGGAATATTTCCCACACCCTCACGCACAATGCATAATACAAAGTGAATAGGGGGCCCCTTGAGCTGCTTGGGGCCATAAGCAATTGCTCAGTCTGCTTATGCCTAGCACTGCCTCTGCACACAGGCTAGTGAGGGCCAAACCCTTTAAAAAGAAATGCATGAAAGGGTCCTTCTGAAGTCCATTGGAGCCACTTGTTTGTCTCCAAGCAATTAATTTGGCACTTCAGATGTTGCTAATTAATTAAATAACTTGTGCTAGATTGGCCTCTGTTTTTTTTTCCTGTTTTCCATTGTTCCAATGATGTGGAGCATCTGTACACCTCTTTTTAACTAGCTAGTTAAACTCTTTGTATGGTTGCTCTGTGTCTCCAGCATGGTACAAATCAGTCAGAGCTTTTGGACAGACCTGGACCAGTAATCTTTTCTTAAACCATGCACAACTTTTGTTTCCTAGACCATTAAAGAACATTAGAAGAGCCAGATAATACGTCTTGATGCAGTAGAAGAGAATGAGACAACAAAAATGAAAAGAGATATATTTTAGCTGTCATATATAAAGTAATGAAATTTTACATCCTTTCTGAGTAATTCAATACCATACATGCTGTGGCATCATTGATTCTGGATTTAATTTACACTGCAGTAGTCCAGTACTTCAACATGCTGAAAATTTTATTTTAAATTTACAAATAGATCATTTTAACATAGAGAAAAGTTGGCTAAACCACATATGTGTGGATAAATGTAGAGCTGGTCAGGAAATCTCCATCAACCATAGAATCTTAGAAATGTAGGGCTCAAAGGTCCAGCCTCCTGAATTGTGGCAGGATCAAGTAATTCTAGACCAACCCTGACTTGTTTTTACATGCTTCCAATGATGGGGACTCCACAACCTCCCATGAAAGCCTATTCCAGGGCTTACCTACCCTTACAGTTAGAGAGTTTTTCCTAACATCTAAACTAAATCTCCCTTGCTGCAGATTAAGCCCATTACTTCTTGTTCTACCTTCAGTGGTCATGGAGAACAATTAATCACTATCTTCTTTACAACAACCCTTAACATATTGGAAGACTGTTATCAGGTCTCCCTTCAGCCTTCTTTTATCAAGATTAACATGCCCAGTTTTTTTAACCTTTCCTCATAGGTCAGGTTTTCTAAACCTTTGATCATTTTTTGTTGCTCTCCTCTGGACTCTTTCCAATTTGTCCACATCTTTCCTAATGTGTGACACTCAGAATTATACACAGCACTCTAGCTGGGGGCTCACCAGTGCTGAGTAAAGTGGGACAATTACCTTCTGTGTCTCACACACAACACTCCTGTCAATATTCCCCAGAATCATATTATCCTTTTCTGCAGCTGTATCATATTCAGTTTGTGGTCCACTATAACCCCTAGATTCTTCTCAGCAGTATTACCACCTAGGCAGTTATTCCCCATTTTGCAGTTGTGCATTTGATTTTTCCTTCTGAAGTGAAGTACTTTGCACTTGTCTTTATTGAATTTCATCTTGTTGAATTCAGACCAATTCACCAATTTGTCAAGGTCCTTTTGAATTTTAAGCCTGTCCTCCAAAGTGCTTGAAACCCCTCCCAGCTTGGTGTCCTCTGCAAATTTTATAAGCATATTCTCTACTCTATTACCCAAGTCATTAATGAAATTATTGAATAGTACTGGAATCAGGACTGACCCCTGCAGAACCCCACTAGATATGCCCTCCGAATTTGACAATAAACCGTTGATAATTACTCGTTGAGTACAGTCTTTCAACCTGTTGTTCACTCACCTTATAGTAAGTTCATCTAGACCACATTTCCCTAGTTTGCTTGTGAGAAAGTCATGTGGAATTGTGTCAAAAACCTTACTAAAATCAAGGTAATCACATCTACTGCTAACAGTCCCCCTCCCCCCCCGCCACTCCCCTATCTACTAGGTCAATAATCCTAAAAGGAAATTAAGTTGATTTGTCATGATGTGTTCTTAAAATTGATTGTTTAATAATATTTCTCTGGTATCTTTCCATGTATTGAGATTAGGCTGACTGGTCTATAATTCCCTGGGTCTTTTCTGTTCGCTCTTTTAAAGATAGGTACTATATTTGCCCTTCTCCAGTCTTCTGGGACCTCTCCCATTTTCCAGGAGTTCTCAAAAATAATTGCTAATGGCTCTGAGATTTTTTCAGCTAGTTCCTTACATACCCTAGGGTGAATTTCATCAGGCCCAGGTTACCTGAATACATGTAAACTTGTCTAAATATTCTTTAACCTATTCTTTCCCTATTTTGGCTTACATTCCCTTCCCATAGTTGTTGTTATTAATTGTGTTGAGTGTCCGATCATCATTAACCTTTTTAGTGAAGACTGAAGCAAGATAGGCATTAACAAGTTGGGAAGAGGAAAAAAGGCTGGAAAACAGGAATAACTTATTTACACTAATTAATTTTACAAGCTGCACTATCAATGTTGTATGTTACCCACTCATGACATGAAACCTTAGTCTCTTTGGGGCAAACAATCTGGGCCAGATTTTTTTCCATGCACTGTGACAGCTGCATCTCCCGCTACTAGTATAAAGTGGCCCTTACATTGGGGTAGTCAGATGTAGTCAGTATTGAGCATTGAGATCATCTAGTGGCACAGAGCTCCATCCTATTTGCGAGTGCATAGTGTGTTTAGGTAAAAGAGTAGTAGCTAGGGCTTCCCTTGACTCAGTGATTCCTGGGCATTCAACACAAATTGCCTAGGATCAGAGATGTGCAACAATGGCTTATAAACTTAAAGTCACTGATGCTCCTTGTTGTCCTGAGTTCTGCTGTCTCCTCAGATGCACTGGAGGAACCTGGTCCCTGCCCATTTAATTGTCAGTGCCTACCCATTATAGACCATGATGCTCTCTCTCTCTCTCTGTAATATGTGAATTAAATGTAATTACAAATTTCTAAAGGGGGGGATGGAAGGCTTCTCAGAAAAAATAGAAAGAAAACAATCCTTTCTAATGTCACTGGGCTATGTGGGTACCTAAACGAGAAGGGGTGTACAAAGGGGCTTGTCTTCCTTCCATGGAGGTCAGTGGTTAAAATCCTTATGAAATTCGAGGGAACAGGCACAGGCCATGGTGGAGAAAAGGGAATTTGCTGTGAACAAAAGGTTCTAAAAGTGGAAAACAATGCAGACCACACATATATATTTCATGGAACAATTATGAGACTTCCCACCCAGCCAAAGGCAAAAGAGAACAAAACCATTTTTCCAAATCATCTATTCATCTGAATTTAATAACAGGATGCCAACAGCCTCAAGTGAAGTAAGAATTTAAAGGAGGCATGTAAATAATTAAAAGTTTAATAGAATACAAGACAAATAAGTTATACTTTTTGGTCACTTTGCTTAGCATCAACTCTTCTGAAGTGTTTCTATAATAGTAGCTTTCAGAGTGTGCTCCGACCTCACACATAGAACAGCTCAGAAGCTCTTGAAGCAGTCGCTGCTCTCATGGAACTGGAAATTAACTTTTTGCTCTATTTGCTAAACAAAAAGTATGTTTTTTAAAGCAAGCTAAAGTCAGAAATATATATACAAAATAATAGAAAGGTTAGGGGTACATAGAGGTTGTCATGGAGCAGGGCATGGGTGGTGAGGCTCAGTGCTCAGAGCCAAGACAGTCAGGAACTGAGAGTCAGAAACCAAGCAGGAGAGCAGGGTCTGAAAACTAGGCAAGAACAGGACCGGAGCAAAGCTGAGCATGAGAATGAGGAGGCACAGGAGCACTCGCACCTGCAGGATAAACATTGAATAGCCACTGGCCAAGTCCTACTGCTGGGTTTAAGAGCAGTCCTGGTAACACTGAAAATCAGGTGACCTAGCCAATTAGGAGTTTCAGCTGTGGTTAGCTAGCTGATCCCAGGCCAGCTGGAGACCTTCATTCCTGACTGGGCTCAAGCAGTAGTGCAGCTAAGGGGAAAAGTAAGCAAACGGAGTTTATCCACGGCTCATTTGGTGAATATGGAGTTTAGGTTAGATTAAGTTACCCACTTCTGGGGTAAAGGCAGAGAATTAGGAATTGGGACACCTGGATTCTAATTCTAATCTTTGAGTAAGTCACTGAACCTGTCCCATTTGTACAATGGAAGAAATATTACTTTTGTATATTATGAGGCTATATTTAATTCATTATTGCAAGTCGAGCACTTTGAGATTCTCTGCTGAAGGGTACTATAAGTGAAAAATATTATTATTATAATTGGCACAAAATATGGAAATATATAAAGCAATGCAGAATAAAAATATAGCCATTTTAAGGCTTAGAGTTTTCAAGGCACTATTTCTTTGTGTTCTGCATACAGGTTATATTTTAATGTTACAGCTTCTATAAAGCTACAGAATTTAATGAGGGAATAATATATGTGCATATACAAGCCTTAATGATGATCATATTTTAAGTAGTTATCATTACTTCATCAAAATAACATTCCAGGGACTGATAATGAGGGTTTAAAGCCATCCACTTCTAAACTTCTGGTTCAAAAGTGCATCTTAAATCTTTTCCATCTGACAGTGATTTGGGAATCCATATGAACTAGAAAAATAGTTTGTAAAATAAACTACGTCCTCAAGAACTGAGCTGTTGCTTCTACGTCAGTTCCTTATGTTCACCTCTACTTATTGGCTTAGTCAGAATGGGGACAAAGATTGGGCATATGGAATACATGACCCTAAGACTCCCAGATATGGTCCTTTCAAAACAGGTTTGAGGCAATCCGGTGAGGAGGTGTATGGGACACTGGCATTTCTGCAGTCCATGTTGTACCTGAACTGTGGACGGCTGGAGATCTTAAGTGCTTTCTGTCTAGCTTTATTCACAGGCATGAAATAAAATTGAAAAAACCTTCAACTCTCATATTGCATAAAGCTTTTTATTCAGGAATGTTTGAACGCATACCTTTGATAGCCAAAAATGAAGTTTTCTGCCATATCTGAAGATGATAGAATAAATGTATACTCTTTGTAACTCTGGACAGCTGTGTGCTTTTGCTTTGTGTTTCCTGCTGGCTTTCACAGATGTCTTTCACTTGGTTTTATTTTTCAGAGAAAAATAATGGCTACAATTTGAGGCATTGTCAATTCAAGTTGAAAAAATGATTGTTTGGGTGTGCTAACTTTTAAAAAAAAATAGACCACATTAATTTTCATTGTCATTTGTTTTTCGTTTTCTGTCTGTGATGCAGGAGAAAAAGGACATCAATTGCTCTATTGAGTATCATTTGTTGTAATTCTACAACTCCGCCAGTATGTTAAACATCTTGTAAATAAGCACCAGTTAGCAATGGAAAACAGTGACATTTCTGATCTTAAGATGCCATTTGTCATTATTATTTATTGTCCCTGGTATTTTTGAGAGTGAGAATAATAAACTGGTATGTGACTATGCAAACGCAGTTAGGGAACAAAACAGGAGGATCAGTTACAAATAAACAACACTGAAAATTTAATAAGGTAACTCAAGTAAGTAGGATAAGCAAGGTTTTAAATTAGTGATACACAAGAGATTAATATACTAGGTTATTTAGCTGGTAGGGTCCTAGATTTGTATGATTAAAAAGAGAAAATGAATTAGTGAAAAATTGTTGATTTTTACAATATTCCCAATTAATTAGTTTTCCGCTCCAGGACATCTCACACCTAAGGAGGAAACAATGGAGCTGGGACATTGGACTGCAGCAGCAAGCTGTAGAGTAATCAATGTGAAGTGTAGTAGACAAAGCAACTCTCTTTTATATGTTTCAGAGTAGCAGCCGTGTTAGTCTGTATTCGCAAAAAGAAATGAGTCCGATGAAGTGAGCTGTAGCTCACAAAAGCTTATGCTCAAATAAATTGGTTAGTCTCTAAGGTGCCACTAGTACTCCTTTTCTCTTTTATATGTGCATTGTCTAGCTCAAATAAAGATACAGCCATATTGAGCCAAATCCTTAGAACCAGCAGAGAGTTATGCGTGGCACAAGACCAGAGGGTGAAGGTGGCTTAATGACACCTTTTTGTGCATGCCCAGTTCTGAGGGCAAATGGAGGCTTGTTCAATCCTAAAAGCAAGTTAAAGCAGCCTCAGGCTACAATTATTTGCTATAGAATTTAAGTGTTAGCACATACTGTTAGGATATAGATATTCAGGCCTGTCTGTAAAGGCCTGTACTCTAAGAATTTAGGTGTATTCTTATCACTTGGCTAGTTATAGAGGTATAAAAGAGAGAATCAAAATCACTGTCTGCCGGTGTAAGGTCCTTCTCTTACTGTGACAGTCTGAGGTGCTGTTCTTAGGCTAAGGCCTCTGGCTAAGCCGCAGAGGCAGCCATAAGCTGGGAAGCAACTGGTCACATCCTCACATTCCAAACTATTCACATTGAAATCAGGTGCTATTGGGCTGTTAGGAATACAATCCTGTCCTGCTAATGCCTATCGCCCCCAGAGAAAGGGAAGTGCCTAGAAGATGTAAAAGGAAACTTAGTTTGATAGCATCCTGTCTGGCAAGAACTCACTTATCAATAGCTGGGTGTGAAATCCTCATTTCTGTGTTGTTCTATCATTGTAGTCCCCATTTCCCTATTGTTTGTCTGTATAATCTCTGTCTGGTTCTGTGATTGTTTCTGTCTGCTTTATAATTAATTTTGCTGGGTGTAAACAAATTAATATAATTGGTTACATAATCATGTTACAATATGTTAGGATTGGTTAGTTAAATTTTAGTAAAATGATTGGTTAAGGTATAGCTAAGCAGAACTCAAGTTTTACTGTATAGTCTGCAGTCAATCAGGAAGTAAGGGGGCGGGATGGAACAGGGAATGGGGGTGGGGAAATTGGAATCATGTTTTGCTAAGGGCGGGAATGGGAACAGGGACACAGGTGTAAGGCTCTGTGGTGTCAGAGCTGGGAAGGGGGACACTAAGGAAGGAAATTGGAATCATGCTTGCTGGAAGTTCCCCCCAATAAACATTGAATTGTTTGCACCTTTGGACTTCGGGTATTGTTGCTCTCTGTTTATGCGAGAAGGACCAGGGAAGTAAGTGGGTGAAGGAATAAGCCCCCAACACATACATGTTTGAAAGTCCCAACTGTTGAATAATGCAGCTAACATACATGTGTCACATCGTATAACACTTTCAGATGTTGGATAAGAACTAGGTAGTGTTAGATACTGTACATTGAGGGAGCACA
Source organism: Eretmochelys imbricata (assembly GCF_965152235.1). Taxonomy (NCBI): domain Eukaryota; kingdom Metazoa; phylum Chordata; order Testudines; family Cheloniidae; genus Eretmochelys; species Eretmochelys imbricata. The sequence continues at coordinate 70,062,409 of NC_135573.1, forward strand.
CAAGGGAGAAGGACTGCAATTTTGCCTGGCCCTTATGCTGGAAGTGAAAGTGGGAAGGTAGGAATCGCTAGGACTTTTAATATGTGAGGGTTTGGGCATAGGGTTATGCCTATTATCTATTCAGGAATACTTGGCAAGTTGTGCGAGCTTATTGTCACTATTTGTAGAACAAATATGCAATGCTACATGAGAGAAACCCATTGTGGTTTGAATAGTTCATCCAGAAGTAATCATGACTTAAATGTAATAAATCACATTCATCTAGCCCAAATTAATTGATCTTCACCAGCAAAAAATGCCTGGATATTAAAAACTAATGGCTACAATAAGTGACATATTCATGTGACTGTTGTGAATGAGGAGGGATCTTGGACAGTTAAAATCTTGCTTCAAAAAGACAATGACACCTAGGCATGAGATAAACCTTAGCATTCTTGTGCCATGTTGTGCCAGAAAACTAAGTGTTTCAAGCATCAATGTGTTTCTATTAACTCTGTTTCCCAATTACTGTTTTACAAATTACAGCATATTTAGGTGAGATTCAAAGTCATGTAGCATTAACATTGGAAGATATGAAATAACTTGCTTTGAGGAAATTGGACTTGCCAAAGTTGAATCACTTGCAGACAAAGCCTTCGAGCGTCTTTAAAAAGACTAGGCTCCATGTAAACCTATCAGAATATTTGTCTATCCACCCACAGGGAATGATAGTCCAATTTTTTGTAAGCCCTTGAAGTATTGGCAAGTGACAGTAATTAAGGTAGTTCGGTAATTAAGTCCCTCAAGAATACCAAACCAGGAAAGTTTACGTTTAAATAATGGGAGCTAAAAAGACACAAAAACCATACAAGAGCTGAAGAATTAGAAAACTTAATTGGCACTGCACCCAGAGTGGGCGCTGATGTGTGCTCAGCATACCTGAAAATTGCATTGCTGATTTAGATATTCAAGACAATATTCTGCCTTCCAAATGTAAGCACCCACTTATATAATATACCACTGTTTCTTGTCGCTGAGGTTTTTATTCAATAGTTGTTCTCAACTGGGGGTCCACAGCCAGCTGGGGGTCCATGAACTCTTTCAAGGGGGCTGCAGGGCTGCATGGCTGAAATCTGGTGCCCCAAGCCCAGCGCCCCCTGGGGGGCTGAAGCTGGGAGCCCCGGTGCCCCCCTGCAGGGCTGAAGCCAGCAAACCTCCCCTCCCCCCAAAAGCCAGGAGCAGTGCAGGGCTGAAGCTGATGGTCTTATCCTAAATTTTAGATGCCAATTATGTTACCTACAAATTTGTGTGGGGCTCTTAGTGTCTTGAGCACAAGCCTGCTAATTATGTTAGCCTATGATAGTGTTTCTAATTTAACAAAAGGGTAACAAGGTTGTGGCCTGCACTAAAAGAATTACCAGGGTGTTACCAAGGGGCTTGTCTCCGACATGCAGAGTCTTGCTAACCCCTGAAAGGACATGGATACAGCCTTCTGCTCAAGGACTGATACGCACAAGCAGAAATTCTTTGGAAACAAAAGAATTTTTTATTTAACAGAAATAAAAAATTTCTGAGTTTAATAAAGCAAGAAAAGATACATAGGATTTAATAAAATAGAATTACATTTAAGAATAATACAATAAAGTGTCACAGCAAAGACACAACCTGCATAAACTACTCAGCACATACAGAGAATACAGTAGTTTCAATGTAACATGCATATAAAGATTCCACGTACACAAAGGCTTTTAGTCTTAGGGTTACAATCTAACCCTCTACTTAATACAATGTAGTATATGTGGCCTCTATATACACATGAGAAAATCATCATCATATTCACAGATTAAAAGGAAAACATTTACTTAACATTAATACTTAACACAAAACATTTAACACCTAACATCCTGTGACTGGTGACCAGAGTAGCAACCAGAAGGACACCTGAAGGCAAGTAAAAACTAGGCCACCCAAAAACATGGCAAAGAGCTGTTGAAGCTGAGCTGAAAAACCTGGGGCACATTGAACCATTGAAAGACTTGCCAGAAACAGACAAGAGTGGAGGAGCTTCACTGCTGCCCTAAACACCAGAGGCATCATGGGAATATGATGAGTGGTGATCAGCCAGACACAGGATGGGTAGGGGAGATCTCATTCAGAAGCAGGCATCCAACATTATTAACAGACACACCCCAACACTCTTAAATAATAGGTAGAAAGAAGATCAGACTTACACTGGTACCCAAATTCCCTGACTCCTCTGAGGGTCCTTCTGCTCTGTCAATGTTTAGGATGACAATGTCAGTGCCTGGAGATGATGGATGTTGCTGCTTCCCTGGAGCTGCTGCCTTAGAAGCTACTACCTTTGTAGCAGTGGTTGCTGATGGCCTTAGCTGCTGGCAGGTAGCTGCTCTGAAGGTCATTGCTAAGGCAACCTCAGAGTTCTGCTTCTGTTCTCAGGAAAGTTCCACCTTTACTACTGCTTTCCTTCTTCATTTCTTTTCAGGTAGCATTCTCTTCCTCTAATATCTTGCCACTTCTGCTCTTCCAGACACCCCAAATCCACCACTACTCTCAGCCTGCTAGCTATCGGCCTTATATACTGATTGCTTAACATAACATAATGTATTAGCCTGGCTCAGCCAATCAGCTGCCAGATATTAGCATATTTCTAGAACCTTCCTATAACATCATACCTATTTTTACATACAGAGCTCCTCCCCCTGACACCATCTTGGGTAAAAGCTCCTCCCTCTAACCTATTTTTAGATAGCAGAGCTCCTCCCTCTGAGTTGCTAGAACCTTCTGGAATTTTCCACTCTCTAAATTTAAAGTACATCATTCCTGTCTCCACCATTTTGATCCACCATGTTGGATTTTCTAAATTTAAACTATCATCAATTTCTGTTTATTTAGAGCCTTAAAGCAGCAGATGGGCTATCCTGAAGCCATCCAGTTTGGGCAAAGCATCCTGCAGCCCTAAGGTTGGTGGTCAGAGGGTAGAATGGGTTCCCTTTCATGGTGGACTGGCTGGGCAGATGAGGTTTGGGTTGGCTTTAGCTCTTGAAGTGGGCAAATCTCTTCTAACTGCTGACAGGCTCATCTAGCTCATGTATAGAAGAGGTAACAGGCTAGTGTTTCCAACCAATTACTTCATGGTTACAGGATTTTATTATGCACTAGAGGAACCATTTTCTTTCAATAATGCATAAACCTATTTGACTGTCATATCAGAAGGCCTAATCCTTAGAGCCCACTGCACAAGGCCTGGACATAAGTGCTATCTTTGTATTCTCCCAGGTCAGGGACTGCTCCTTTCTGGCGCCCTTTAGTACTTTCTGGTAGAAGCCTCCCCAAAGGGGGTAGGAAATGGTGCAAAACGAGGTGGGGCCAGGATCATGTCCTCCCCCCTCCACCAGTCTGCAGGCTGGCCAGGTGTAGAGAAGGGGGAGGGATAGCTCAGTGGTTTGAGCTTAGTCTGCTAAACCCAAGGTTGTGAGTTCAATCCTTGAGAGGGCCATTTAGGGATCTGGGCAAAAAATTGGGGATTAGTCCTGCTTTGAGCAGGGGGTTGGACTAGATGACCTCCTGATATCCTAAAATTGCTCACAGTACCTTCTTAAGGGATGATACTATAAGTACACGTCCCCTGCAGATCTGGGAGCTGTAACATGCAATCCTTCCCAGTGCTTAGCATAGGTCAGGGCAGCTTTGCAGAACCCCTCTGCAGACAGTTAGCAACTGCCAAAATCAAGCACTTAATTTTTCTGTGTTGCTGTCATCCCTCTTTTAAATGGAAATAATAATTTCTTTACCTCACAGGAATACCGAGAGACAAAGTCACTTAATAGTTGAAAAGGCATTGAAATCTCAGCTGCAACATCTTATAAAAGTGCAACAAAAATACTTATTATTGCAACACTTCTTCACTGAAATGGTAACATTGTTTTATGGTAGAACCTAAAAACTCCATCCACGTCTGGGGCCCCATTGTGCTAGGTGCTGTACAGATGCATAGTGATCTTAAAGTCTAAATGAAGAAGACAGACAAAGGATGGTAGAGGAAACGGGAGGCGCTGAAATGAAATTGCTTGCTGCACTGTTTTTCAGTCCTAGGAATAGAATGTAGGCTCCAGAAGTCCCAGTCCAGTGTCCTACACATTGGATCATACTGCCTCTCCTTTGGGTTATTCTTTGATTGGGCATGTTTTGTAATTTGCACATAGTATGTTGGTATGCACATAGTATGTCTGCTTGAAACATCTTGGACCCCTGATATGCACAGGAAGGTATGGAAGTTGTGAAAAGACTTTGGCAATGTCTGTAGAACTTATGTGCCCTGTAACTACAAAGAAATAGAGTTGTTGTTGCTGAACTACTTTGAAGATGAGACACTTTGAAACCTCTACTATTCATATTACCAGTTTGTCAACTTTTAACTGTATCTTTAACGTTTTTCTCTGTACTGGACATATTGTCAACATGAATCACAGAAATTAGAGCTAGCACAGATCCATTAGATAATCTGCATTCCACCTTCTACTAGCGTAGACTTGTTCCCCATGGTACATTTCTAATTGCTTTGTCCAGCCTACTTTAAATAGATCAGATGATGAAGCTTTCATTACTCCTGTTGGTGATCAGTTCCAAAGACTTTTAGCTTTTGCTATTAAGTAATTTGTTCTGCTATTCATCTTAAATTGCCTTTTGTTTAATTTCATCCCATCACTCCTACTTATACCTTTTACCAATATAACCAATTCTCTCCCTCTTCTGTATTTATAGACTTCATATACTTGCACACAATCAGAGTACCTTCTCTGTCAGCAATTTGCCAGGCTAAGCTTACTGGGCCAAATTCATCCCTGCTGAAACACAATTCAGTTAATTTCCCATTATGTAATCCAGTGTAATGGAGTCAATCCAAAACTGAATTTGCTCAAAGTCAAATGAACTACTTTGGAATTAGGTATTACACAGCATAACGAGCATCAATCTGTAATTATTAGAATGCTGTAGATAGCAATGAGGGAAAGAAACTGTTGGTAAAAAGGAATACAATTAGGAGTGATGGGATGAAACTCAACAAAGGGTAATTCAGGCTGAATAATGGAATAAACTATTTTATGGTAAGGTCTATCAGCCTTTGGAGTAGCTCACAAAAAGAAGTACTGAAAGTACCACCATTTGAATCATTTAAGGAGGCTGGACAAGTTATTAGAAAATGTGCTGTAGGGAACAATTCTACAATGGTGCATGGGATGGTGCCATTTTAGGTTACATTGGCAAAATCCATCTTTTTGAACAGTCTTGTTAAGCAGGTTGTACGTGTAGGTTTATTTATTTGGTACAAAGCCTGAAGACTTTGTGTTCTGAAATGTAGGTGAGACACGCATGCAGTCACAATAAGTAACTTAAAAAAACCTAGTGTTGTGTGCAAAATAACTAAATCTTTATTGTTCATATTTCAGGAAGGATAATAAACACAGGGGAAAAAAATTTTCAGAAGGACCCTTGAGAATGTTAGGACCTGGCCTATTATATGCAGGATGAGATTTTGCTTTTAAAACAAGCTTATACATAGAGGGGAAAATGCAGAAGTTCAGGTATGAGAATGTGATTAGAAAATAACAATAACATAGAGAAGTGCCAACAGAAAAATTGGGGAAGGAAACTGGGGCATGATCTCATTATGCCACTTTCAGGGAGCACAATAGGAGGAGCGAACAATGCACTGGCGTGTATTGGCGGGGAGGGGTAGCTCAGTGGTTTGAGCATTGGCCTGCTAAACCCAGGGTTGTGAGTTCAATCATTGAGGGGGCCATTTAGGGATCTGGGGCAAAAATTGGGGGTTGGTTCTGCTTTGAGCAGGGGGTTGGGCTAGATGACCTCCTGAGGTCCCTTCCAACCCTGATATTCTAGATATATTAGAACATGGAAGAGGAAAATGTAATCCAGCCTCCTTTTAATAACCACATTTGAAATGCTTGGCCTCAGACTGATTTTGACTGTTACGGTAGCTTGTAGGGTGTATCTACACTGCAGCTGGGAGCGAGCACACCAGCACGGGAAGATAGATCTGCATTAGTAGAGCTCGGGCTAGCATGTTAAATATAGCAACATGAACATTCTACTTCAGGCTGGAGCTTGGGCTTTGAACCGAGGGGGTCAGGCAAACTTGAGAGCCCAAACTTTTGCTCCAGTCAGTACATCCACATTGTTATTTTTAGCATGCTAGCTTGAGCCTTGCTACTGTGAGTCTGTCTACCCATGCTGGGAGACTTGCTTCCAGCCCAGTGTAGATGCACATAGAGAGGTCCCATGATGCTAGGTGCTGTGCAAACACATCTAGGACAATAGTCCCTGCTCTGTAGAGCTCAAAGTTTACAATAGCAATGCCACGCAACACAGGGGAAAGGGCAAGGTGGAATGATGGGAGGATGAAGTAACAGTAAAATGAATGTTTATGCATAATAGACAGCAACCCCAGGTCACCACCAGCCTACCTCACTATATGTTATGGAGACAGTATTTTGTCCATGCCACATATCTGGCTTCAAGACAAAGCTTGATAAGTTTATGGAGAAGATGATATGATGGGATAGCCTAATTCTGGCAATTAACTGATCTTCAACTACTAGCAGTAGATATACCCAATGGCCTGTGATGGGATGTTAGATGGGGTGGGATCTGAGTTACTACAGAGAATTCTTCCCTGGGTGTCTGGTTGGTGAGTCTTGCCCACATGTTCAGGGTTTAGATGATTGCCATATTTGGGGTCGGGAAGGAATTTTCCCCCAGGGCAGATTGGCAGAGACCCTGGGGGTTTTTCGCCTTCCTCTGCAGCGTGGGGCATGGGTCGCTTGCTGGAGGATTCTCTGCACCTTGTAGTCTTTAAACTACAATTTGAGGAATTCAATAGCTCTGACATAAGTTAGGGGGTTGTTACAGGAATTGGTGGATAGTATTTGCACTATTCCCTGGAATAAAACAAATGTTGAAGTAACCTTATCTTGTTACCTAAGGCAAAGTTGACATGGTTATTAAGAACCTAGAGTATACAAGCAAAGATGCTCAAGGCCTGTGCTTTGCACAAAGGGCTGTAAAGTGCTTCTCACAAGCTCTATCCAACATTCTCTTCAGCATAAAGGGTAAACCAGGGGGACAGGGTTCAGCATGGAATTCTACACCCATTGTTTCACTTTTCCAAGAGTTTTTTAAATTCAAACTGTGTTGGAGGTAATAGGGGTTGTTTGTTTTTGGATGCCAAACTACACATGATGCTTCAGCAGGCAGGAAAGGGAAATTTGAAATACCTGTTGAGAACCATTCAGTTGTGGGTTGTTGCTTAGCAAACCTCATCAGGAAAGTACTTGGCTAATATGTTCAGAACTTAGGGGGAGATGGGGTTCTGCCTAGAAGTGTTGTTTACATTAGAAAGTGAGGACAAAAATGCTTTTTGAAAATTATCATTTTTATTATACAGTGATTAGAGAGTAATGTTTTATTCATGCTAATGTGAACATTCCTGGAAATGTTGTGTGTGTACTTCTGAAAATGGTATAGACCCTTTAGGACCCATGGTCTTTGTCAAGGTTCCTCCCCCACTCTGAACTCTAGGGTACAGATGTGGGGACCTGCATGAAAAACCTCCTAAGCTTATCTTTACCAGCTTGGTCAAAACTTCCCCAAGGTACAAAATATTCCACCCTTTGTCCTTGCCGCTACCACCACCAAACTAATACTGGTTACTGGGGAAGAGCTGTTTGGACGCGTCTTTCCCCCCAAAATACTTCCCAAAACCTTGCACCCCAGTTCCTGGACAAGGTTTGGTAAAAAGCCTCACCAATTTGCATAGGTGACCACAGACCCAAACCCTTGGATCTGAGAACAATGACAAAGCATTCAGTTTTCTTACAAGAAGACTTTTAATAAAAATAGAAGTAAATAGAAATAAAGAAATCCCCCCTGTAAAATCAGGATGGTAGATATCTTACAGGGTAATTAGATTCAAAAACATAGAGAACCCCTCTAGGCAAAACCTTAAGTTACAAAAAAGATACACAGAAAGAATTAGTTATTCTATTCAGCACAATTCTTTTCTCAGCCATTTAAAGAAATCATAATCTAACACATGCCTAGCTAGATTACTTACTAAAAGTTCTAAGACTCCATTCCTGGTCTATCCCCAGCAGAAAACCCCAGCATATAGACAGACACAGAGACCCTTTGTTTCTCTCCCTCCTCCCAGCTTTTGAAAGTATCTTGTCTCCTCATTGGTCATTTTGGTCAGGTGCCAGCGAGGTTACCTTTAGCTTCTTAACCCTTTACAGGTGAGAGGAGCTTTCCCCTGGCCAGGAGGGATTTCAAAGGGGTTTACCCTTCCCTTTATATTTATGACAGTCTTAAATCCCCTTGCCTCAGTTTCTCTAGTAAAGTGAAGCAACATTCCTGTGGAAGTGGGGAGCTTGGAAATGGAGAAAGCCTTTAAATAGTTCAGTAGGAAGAACGCTGCATCCAGTCAACAGAGTGGCTAGTGCAGTGAAAAGTGTCAACTTTGCTGCCCTGGGGTAAAATCAACTGTCCATTCCTTTGAGAGGCTTCCTTCGGTATTGGTGTCTTTTGTTTCACTCCTTTTTAGGTTGAGACTTTGCTTCACTAAACAGCTCAGAGCTGAGAATCTTGTTTTGAAGCTTGTTATACTGCTTGTCTAAATATAAGTCAGCAGATTTCTTTAGTAGGAAAAGCTAGGTTTTGGAGTCTTGAGCTGCATCTGCTTGTTTTGTGAGAATATAAGAAAACATAGACAATACAGAGAGAAACAAAAAGGGTTCGAGGTTAGAAGGTGAAGCATATGAAAGATGACTGAAAAGGTTAAATTTATAGGGTGGAAGTCTGTTCAGTTCACACACATGGGGGTAAAAAGAGGAATGATGTTTTAAAGCTTAACAATAACCCAGAAAACCCCAAAACTGTTTGATGTGCATTACAAAAAAAAAATTAACAATAAGAGGAATCTGCCAGTACAAGAGGCTTCCAAATGAAGGTATCACCAACGCAGATATTTGGGAATAGATCAGAAAAGCCATTTATGAGTTGTGTTCCATCAATGTAGGGGCTTCAGATTAGACTATCTGAGGTTGGGGTGAGGGATTATGATCCTACTTTCTGTCTCTATCTTTGATCAAAAGAGAAATAGTGCCAGAAATAGAAGTGAATCCCTCATTTTATATGACATGAAAAACTTTGTCTATAAACTACACATTCAGATCCAGCATTTCTAATAAAAATCTACAATAGCAGTGATTACAGATTTATGAGGGACAGAGGTATTTTTCATGATCAGTGTGAGATGGCCATGGGCATCCAAAATATTAAAGGATAATTTAGACCTCTGGTGGCTCTAAATGTAGTTTGCATAACTGAGCTGAGGACTTGACGTTGCCAAACAGATTGCTAGATGCCTTTCTCATTTATAAAGCCTAGAGGACCGAACAATGAATAACACTGCCATATGGTTTTTTAGGCAAGTTTTGCAATGCCATTTGTTTATATGCAAATTGTATTGCATCTGTTGAGCAAAGCTTTATGAATCAACTAGAATCTGAATACTATTGGAATGTTATCGATTTTGACTATCATGTTTCACAGGTCATTTGTAAAGCAGCAAAGCTACAAATTGAAGAGGATAATCAGATAGTGAATTATATTTCTTGTGCCTCACATTTGTAGTGGCAACTGGGATAGTAAAGAATTCTCCTCTTGAGATGGGTCACTACCAACCATTTTACATATAAATTAGTGCACTCTGTCTCATTTTGAGATATCCTCAACATGTCAGCTACAATATTTAGTGTGTTCTCTTAATTCTATAAGCATTTTCTAAAGAACAAGGAATATTCTTCTCCCTTATGAATGACTTGTGCTTTGCATCAGAAAAAAGCTGACCAAAAAAAATCCAAAATATACCAACTACATGTATAGGCCCCTAAATATGGGAAAAAAATAGGTAAGATGGAACATTGTCTACACTCAACTTGGATAGGCAATGTCAGTCAGGAAAGAAATCTTTCTTCTGTAGCAGCTGATAATTTAACAAAGGGATGGTACAAATCCTGCTGCCCTAACAATGTCCAGATTCTAGAGAAGAACTGTGAGAAATCAAGACATTTAAGCCCAAATCACATGGACACAGAGATTCTGTGCTCCTCCTGTGAGGAGCTATCCATCAACCTGACTCCTGCTCCAGACAGTTGGGGACTATAGGATTATGTGCTGTGGAGTAGCTGCGTAGTAGTCATGTAGTTTGGGTTCACAGTGACTCAGTGGAAGGCTCAGACAGAACTTTCTCCAAACAATATTAGGTGGCTGGAGGAATTGGAGTAGGGGGACTGTAGGGGCCATGAGTTCTCTCCTTAGACTCTGAATGCCCTGTGGGGTAGCTCTTTGGTCCAATGAGACCAATTGCTGGGTTAAAGTTCCATTTCAGAGTTGTCAGCTGATTCCAGTTCTATTACTACTACAAGAAGGCCACTCAGGTCTCTGACTGTGTTCCCAATTCTTATTCAGCTATCTGGCCATGTTGGAGGAGGCATCGCTCCCCAGATAATTCATTGCTCTATATGTCATGGAGAGGTGGAGTCATAGACTCCACCTCTGAGAGAGCTAACTGGCTGCAAAAACTCTGTGGCCATTCCCTGAGGTTGATCCAGCCCCAAGATTCCATTACTACTTCCCTGAGCAGTGGGATGGTGGCTGGGATTCATGCTCATGCAGCCAGAGAGTCAAAATTTGATTCCTCTTTTGAACCTCACTAAAGGAGGAAGTATTGAAATCTACTAGAGTGAAAAGAGGCTGTGGGATCTATTGTGATTACTGGGCCCACAAATTTACCCTAATTGTGACCACAGCTGTAAAAAGTATGTGAAAGTTCATAGGATCTTAGAATAATCTATAACAACAAATGTTGGTGGGGAAAGGTACAAAGGGGAGACAGACTGAATTAGTCCAAACAAAAAAGGCCAACTGATATAACTCAAGGATTATGTTAAAATAAAACTCGATAAACAAGGAAATGTCGGACTGGAAATTAAAGAACCAAAATTGGTGTATCAGATATTAGGCCTAACCGGAAGACAAAATAATGAGGGCATAATAATAATTAATAGTGGGTTCCACCCATCACTCCCTTTCATCCTTAAAGAAAGAGACTCTGGGGGGGAAATGGCTACAAAAGCAAGCTTCACCATCATGGCAGCCACCCCCAACATCTCCTGGGATCTCCTGCTATCTTCATCCTACTGAAGAGAGAGATATCCTGACCAGACTGGGCCAGAGAGGGGGACCCAGATGACATCGCCACCTCTATTAGCTGCAGATCAATCCCAAACAACAATTGGGTTATGAGACTATGTCCTTTCTTTCCCCATCCTTATTTCTTTTCTTTTCTATTTCTCTCCTTTTTGCCTTCTGTCTGATAAGAGTCTGGTTAACTGTCCAAGACTGAATATTTTGCAATGTTGCTGTAAGTCTGTAAACAGAAAGAGGCAACTAAAAACCACACTCTAAATAGCCCAGTGCTGGTACGAATTTGCCAGGTCTTACAGTGGCTGATTGGAAAATGTGCTAGGTTTGTGTTTCTCCAGAAGTAAGGTTGTGGGTAAGAGTGAACACCAGAGACATAAGCAGCATCTTGCGTCTTTGGTGTTTTTTCCTCTCCCTTTTTCTGTTTGCCTTGTTTTGTCACCTTAGGAAATGGGATCAAACCTTAACAGCAACAAAAACAGCTCCAGCCCATCTCAACTAACTTCTCTTTCCCACAAAAGGACTGTTATTACTATCTTTAATAGCATCTAAGAGACTGTCAAACAAGGGGCTTTTCCTTCTAAAAATTCTCTCCAGCTAAAAGGAAAAGGAACAAGGAGTGTTGTTAAAATGAATGACTTACATAATACGTTACACTTTAACTGTTATTCCTTCTTTTCTGTATCTTTAATAAAAAGTCAAAAAGGGATTTTAATGGTGTGTTTGCCATGGAACAAAGCAGGCTGAGGTCTCTGTGCACCAGACCCCAAATCTTGTTGAACACTGTTTAATGTTGGACCATAACGGGGTTATGTTAACAGCTTTAGCCCATTTAGTCTATTTAAATTAATACAACAGACACAATCAAGATTCAATAGATTACAATTGTTCTGAAAAAGAAGTATACAAGAAAAAGATGATATGGCTTAATGAAAGACCGTTCAAAGATTTTGGGTTAAAAACAAACAAACAAGCCCCCCAAAATCCTAAGGCATAAAGAGAAAAGGAAGGAAGCAACCGAAAAAGAATAGAGAGTTAGTTAAGAAAAAGACAATCACATGAAGCAGGGAGAAATGAGCAGGTTGTTAATGCTAGCCAAAGGGCTTAAAGAAAGTAACAAGAGCTCTTATATCAGTGGAAATAAGTGCAAGAGAAAATGAACTGTAGCTCTATAAGTAAATTAAATATTGAATTAAATCAAGGACTCAAAATAGTTGAGGTGAATAGCTTTTAAAAAATCTTTCCTTAACAAAAGAAGTCTGAGCAATTAGCTTTTTTATTATATCATCCTCACTTTATATTGATTAAAAAGCAAGTGTGGGAGTACTTGGAAAAACTAAATATGTTCATAACAACTCCAGAAAATATAGACCCTAGGGCACTGAGGTACTACTGATATTATTTTTGAAAAGTCATTGACCATAAGGAAAGCCAGATGATCACGTTTTAGAATTTTAGGAACATTTAGAGATATTGTGGAAATTTTTCAGCTTGTGTTTTCTTATATCAAAAGAGCAAGCTATAGCCTTGTCACTTCTCTCTCCTTCCGAGCTTCTGTACTTTCATTGGAGGAAGAAAAGAAAACATAAGGAAGTAAGACCACAAAATTAAATCCAATTCCTGCTTCTTAATTACTTATTGAAATTTTTCTGTTTCGTGAGCCCTTAGGTGACTATGTGCTACCATCTTAATCTTCATTCTATTGCATAATTGAATACTCCTGATCACACTCTTGAGGTTCAGGTCACAAAAAATATATTGTACCTGATGGATTATTTTTGTTCCCCAGCTGATATTACATACACATTCAGGAACAGATTATCCCCTCCCATGTGAAGAGGCTCAATGCAGAGGAAATGTCCAGAATGAACCCCTTATGCAGATCTTCTAACATCATTCCATGGGAAGCTAAGGGTTTGCCCTCCCAAGGAAAAAGTGGCAGAGCACATCTCCAAAACCTGGCTGATTTGGTGGATGGGCACAGAGATCTTGCTTTGGCCCCTGGTGAGGCCTACTTCCCTGACAGCGTAGCTCTTTTGGCGGTACCTGGCAAGAACACTCTATGGGAAATACCATACAGCTTTGGGCTGTTTTATCTTGTTGAGTAATCTGTGTGGTCAGAGGCAGATGATATGCAGGTCACAGGGTCAAGTAACTGTTTCTTCTGGTCTACTCAGCCTACACTACTTCCCATTTATCTCATGCAGACACTAGATCCCTGGACAGCTCTTCACAGGCTCTGGAAGATGAAGTATAAGGGATGACACTAGCTAGGTATGACAGAAATGAGGCTGACTATTGTAGAAACGTCTATATAAAAATCTAAGAACATTGATGTGTCCCCTTGCTATTGTGAGAGACCATGTAACTTGTATTGGGATAGTGGAATGTTTATGATATACCATAATTCAATAGGGGCTTGAATTCAATAGGGGCAGTGGGAAGAACAAACAGGGGAGCAACACAGTGACTCCCCAAATAAGAACATCTATGTACACACAATGGTACAGAGAACATCTAGGTACACATTTGAAAGACAATGGACAAACTGTTAGCTTCAGAGAGCCTGGCTCCTGTTATTTTGTATGAGTTGGAGTTACCAGTTCAAAGGGTTACACACTATTAAAAAGTGTCTTGATTACTGCAAAGGGGAAGTCAATGGTGAGCAGCTGTCTAGAAAGACAAAAACAGACAGGTGTGTGGAGGAGTTTGAAGGAATTGGGACTTCCCAGGTCCAGAAACGGCAACATCCCCCAGCTCGGCTCCTAGGCGGAGGCATGGCCAGGCTGCTCTGCGCGCTGCCACTGCCTGTACGCACCACCCCCGCAGCTCCCATTGGCCAGGGTTCCCGGCCAATGGGAGCTGCGAAGCCAGCATTCTGGGCAGAGACAGCATGCAGAGCTGCCTGGCCATGTCTCCACCTAGGAGCTGAGCGTGGGGAATGTCACTGCTTCCGGGGAGCCCCCCAGGTAAGCACCACCCAGAGTCCACCTCACCCCATCCCATGCCCCAAACCCCCTCCCACACCCAAACTCTGCCAGCCCCGCCACCCAGCACCAGCAGGGGTCCTGGGCTGCACGCCACCATCTGCCTGCCCTCCAGCACCAGCAGAGGTCCCAGGCTGCATGCTGCTGCCTGCGCCCCCTGAGCACCAGCAGCATCCCTGGGCAGCACCCCCTCCCCTCCGGATTTAGTCAGGGGTATATGTAGAAGTCATGGACAGGTCATGGGCTGTGAATTTTTGTTTACTGCCCATGACCCGTCCATGACTTTTACTAAAAATACCCATGACTAAAACATAGCCTTACTGATTACCACTGCCATTGCCCTGGAGAGAACAGAACACCAGGGTCTGAACATACCTCAGACCTGCTGAGGTGATCTCAGTTGACAAACCGGGGACTGCAACCCAGCACCTAGTCTGACAGCGAGAGAATTGTTTGATACCATCCCAACAGAAGAGATAGCCCAAGGCCTGAAATATTAGGGGGCACACGTAGGAAGGTCAGAGATACAGTTTTCCCAGTAACTGTGATGTCATACCCGGAAGTTACTCTGTGTACTGCAATCAGGTGATGTGGGCCTTGGCTGTTACAACTAAAACTACTTGTACTAGTAAAAACTACTTCTAATTCAGAGCAGATTTAAGTAAAAATGCAGCTAGAAGTGACTTATTTTCCTGTCTTCTCTCCCTAAGATGGGGTTTGATTTATATATGGCAAGGTGTACTGGATGCATATTACTGTAGGGGCTGAGATATAAAGCACTTAAAAATCAAGAAAGATAAAGTTAAGGCAAAAGCTGCATCATATTCACTCCATTCCCTTGTGCTTATACCAAGTTTCCTTCATATGGAAAAACTATTTACACAACTCTTTAAAAAAAAAAGCCGTCAAACCAATCAACACTATTTGGATAGCAATGTAAACAAGTAGTGGCCAGGAGGAAAACTCAGAATACTTTTGTTTGGTTTAAATGAGCATGCAGAATTTTATCCCCAGTTACCTGAAGCATATCCAGACCTTTTGACTGGAATTCATGAGAACATGGGCTCTTGAAATTTAGAATATTTTCTACTTCTAGTTAGATTACAAATACCTTGAGAAAGGGAGTTCTCATGGTATTTTTACACTTCCAATCCTTGCTAGAAATGGGAGTTGTAGAGGATGTGTAACAATGAAAAATTATTCAATATTTTTAAAGTTATGCCTCAAAGGAACAATTGTTTGGATAGTGTCGGATTTGGCTATAGGCAAGGGTTTCAAACATAGAGACTGCAGGCTAGATCTCACCCACCTGATGTATTCATGTGTCCCTTGTGAGTTATTCAGGTTGTGCAGAATCTCATCTTTCATTGAAACTATAAAAGTAAGTTTCTAGGCTTGTGGCTGCAAAGAAAACCTTCCAAATGTGAACCTAGCGTAAACCAATACAGTGTTGTCTTTCGGAGTCTGTAGACAGTCTAAAACAAAGGCTCAGAGAGGCATGAACTCCTTTGTCCCCTATTCAGCTCATTGGAATCTCTGCTACTTTAATGTCAATATGAACTATTGCATTGCTGATCATATTAGCAGAGGGAATGGAGAAGACGGTGGGAATGAAGTCCGGAGGGATGAGAATTGCTACAGGGAAGGAAATGCAGAGAGGGAAACCAAGACAAACACAAAGACAAAGAAGTTGAGAAACCAAGAAACAAGGGTGGAGAAAGGAAGAGAAACAAAAGGTGAAAACAGGAGTGGCCTAAAGGGGGTGGAGTGCACAGTTTCCAGCTCAGTGATATTGAATGTGCCAATATAAAGTACTAGGAACAGTGACTAAAAGTTTAGTTTTTATATAAAGGCCTGATTCTACCCTTGATCTCTGTGCAAACCTCCCATTGACATCGGTGGGCATTCTGCTGTGGATGGTGGGGGATTTCTGCCTGGGCCCACAAACCATAACTGAGAGTAGAATTCACCGCTCTTTACCGAATGAGTTTGACACCCCCAGTTAAGGCCCACTTAGGGGTTCTATATAGTCCCACACTTAAAGGGCCACCACTCTGTGGTTTGGGGCTCCTTTGTTTTGCCTTTACATTTACTCGCTTTTGTGCAAACAAGAGGGGGGGGAAATGAGGTGGCTAATGATGGAGCCAAACAGTTCAAGATATCGGGGGTAGGCCTGGTCTCAAGTGATGCTCTCTGACTAGTAGATGAGCTGTGTCATATCACTTATTCCTCCCCTGTCAGGGCCTCCACTACTGCCTGATATCAAAGATGCTGTCCTGTTCACAGTGGTTACAGACAGATATAACTAAAGGATCCATGGGCAGGCCACTGGTGCTAAAGATCCCTTACTTTGGAGTGCAAAGTTGAGCAGAACAGCAGGAGGAAGAAGATCCATCCCTAGACTTCTTTTCTCTCAGGGAGTTGCAGAGTGACAGCCAGAGGCAGATTAGGGGTTTGTGGGGACCTGGGCCAGAGCAAGTGGAGGCCCCTCCCCATCCCTTCAATCTGCAGTCTCCCCTGCCCCCCGGCACTCCTGCCGGGGAAAATGGGGTCAGGGCATGGGGGCTTGTCCCACTCCACTTGCCCGGCGCTCCTCTTGGGGATCGGGTCACGGGGGCTTCCCCCGCTCCCCAGCAGGAGTGCCGGGCAGGTGGGCAGAGTGGGGCAAGCCCCCACGCCCCAACCCCATTTCCCCTGTAGGAGTGTCCGGCACCTGTTGATGACTTCTGATGAATATTTAAAATCCATCCTATTTAAAGACAAGTTCAGCATTTTATTTCCAGTTTTCTTGTTACTTAGGAAATTTGCAGGACACCTGGAACTTTATTTCTTAAGAGTTTATCTGCCCCCGCTACTTTTTCCTACTCTATTTATCAGAGATTTAGATACATATGTTTTGTCCAATAGCTGTCTGTCCTCTAAAATGCAATCTTGACTGCTCTGTTGTCAGACTGGAAAATTCTGAAAGCAAATAGAGAGTGATTTTTTTTTAAAAGCTCAGCAGATTGTTCTTCCAGCTATAGTCCTGACTCTTTCTTGCCTCCCTTTTTCTGCTGCCTCCAGTTATAAGCCTGAGAGTCTCTTGAAAAGATACAATTTTGAAAAGCACATTTAAAAGCCAGAGGTTAACATGCTTCTTTTTAAGAAGACCACAGTCTGCACATACAACCTTTTAAACGCCATCAAAAAATGCTCCAGAGTTTGTAAACTTAGCAGAGACCTCAAGCTTGGAAAAAACTTGTAGAAAGTGACTCTAAAATTAATGCACCAAAGTTTCTAAAATGATCAGAGGAACTAGTTCTCCTTCTAGACACATAAACCATTTTTGAAGCTTTGAAGTCAACCTGTGTTTGAAATATGACATTTTTAAAAAATTAGGAAACCTTTGCAAAAACTAAACCCTCCAATTATCTAGACTCCTATCTAAAGCACTCCTTGTCCAATTAACACCATACTTCCAGGTAGTAAAAAATATTTCCCTGACTATACACACAAAATTTTTGGTGGAGTGCCTTGGGGGGGAAGTAGAGATCAAATATGAAAATCAGAGAACTAGTCACAACTTTAATATGCGGTCAAATCCCTGTACGTTGATCAAATATGGTAGTAAGCATTGATTCAAAAATCAGTTTTCATCTGAGGTTTCACTTTGTTTCTTTCCCTCCATCCATCTTACTCTCCAGCACTAATTCACTGGCTCTCTAAAAAAGCCTCTCGCTTCAAGTTTGTTTATAAAAATGGGACTATTATATCAAATAGGAGGAATATGCCATTATTACAACTAATAAAACTGAGGACAAGCAGGGTATAGTTTATCTCAAATTGATTTAATTTTACATGACTTGAAATATCCTTTTATAGTCAGATAATTAAAATCAATTTCCTGGATATCATCTGAGGGAGTTTAACTTCACTCCATTCAATAAGTCAAGATCAGTCATTATTCTAAGTAGCAGCTTTAGTAGACATTTTATTATACTCTGGTGTCTTAGTAGAACAGCTCTTTGATAGTTTTTGTAACAAGTTTCTCATTTTCATTCATTCAGTTTAATTTAGACAATTCATTTGCACTGTCTTTATATGAATACTTTACCTAAATGTAGACCATCAAATTCTTCTGTTCCCAAATCTCTGTTTTGATTGTACTGCAAATTTAATTCAATCCTCCTCTCTGGAAAGAATCTACTCTTTTCTGAAATTGATGGAGGAAATATTTAACACTAAGTTATCTCATTTTAATGTTTTTTGGCAGATTCCTCCCAAAATTGTAAAGTCTTCTTCCCCTGTTTCCCTTCTTAAAGGTTGCACACTAAGGCCCTATCAAGACTAGGAAAATGAGGTGTGTTTCTCAAACATGTTAGAAAATGTTTTATTTAAAATGATTTTAAGCAGCACTCTGCACCAAATGTAGGCAGAAAGTGGTAAAAGAGACAAGCTCTTGGGCTTATACAGAACAAGTCATGCTGTTAAATCCTCACTTCATTTGCATGCGCTTACATTTTATTCCCATTATCGCCTGGGATGCAAGGCAATAATACAATAAAGAGGAAAAGGAGATTATTATTTAGCTTGAGTCAGTTCAAAATGAGTAGTGGACACTTTAAACCACTCCATGTCTACATAGACTGTGTATCCAAAAACAAAAGCAGGAGGCTAGGTTTTGGGTTTTTTTTCTTGAAAAGTCCTTTGAGACCATGTATACTATCTATGTCTAACAAAAATTCAATAAACAGTCATAAAGATCATTACTAAAATGCACACAAATATTGTAGCATATAACAATGCAAGAAGACTGTAGGAAGAAAAAGCATGTTCCATAACTCTCAGCACTTTACAAACTGATGAAGGATGGTATGATTCTGTATAGAAAGAAAGATGACCAGATGTACCCTGAGGTATCCCCACTGATGTATCCCCACTGTTGCACAATTGTGATAAATCTTGTACAAAGTATCTCATGTAAGCCAGGTATAATTGGAAAAGTTATAGTCTTCTAAGCATGATTATCCTGTTTATATGCATGTATCATTGTATATGAAGTTATGAAACTTTTCTATATGTTTGTATCTCAACCCTGCTGTGTTTCTGGGTGACACCCCCAAGACAGATTTACATCAAGGCTAGCCAGCCTGCTCGATGGCCCATTAAGGACAATCAGCTCTTCCAGGGACCCCTCCCAAGGTCTCTTCAGGCAGCAGGTAGGCAATGAATGCTTCATGACTCAGCAAGGCGTGTGACCCAGGACTCCATATTTGTGCCAGTAACTTTCTATGTACCTGGACTAAGAGCTATACATTGCAGACTGTGACATCATTCTTGGTCTTCATTCCTGTGCCACATCTCTGGACAATGATTTCTAGCAAAGGGAAGCTTTGAACAAAGGACTGGTGACCCCTAATCTTTTGGGTGATCCAGAGAAACTTACTGCAAACTAGCAGAATTACCGTCACTGCAATTATCTTGACCTACAGATTCTGAACTCAATTGTGATGCATGTGATCCCTTTAACCAATTAATAACTTTCTTCTTTTTTTATTAATAAACCTTTAGTTTGGTTTACTATAGGAATTGGCTACCAGTGTGATTTTGGGGTAAGATCTGAACTACACAATGACCTGGGGTGTGTGACTGGTTCTTTGTAACTGGATAAACCTTATACTATGCTTTTGGTTTTAATAACCTTACATCAAGAAAGTCCAGTTATCTGGGTGGTGATAGAGGCTGGATTGCCTATAGGGGACTACTGACTCCTTGTTAACTAGTATAGTGATACAGGAGCTCATTTGTTACTGGCTTGGTGACCTCTAATGACAGAATAAACCACCAGTTTGGGATGTGTCTTCCCTGTTTCCTGCACTTTGTCCTGAATTTGGCATTTTCAACTGTGACCCCAAACCAGACACAGTGACAGATGGTAGGTAAAGATTCCTGTAAAGTTAAATAGAAGTTTCCAAAGCTAAAGGTGGCAACCACAGCATCATAATGAGTTGACTCAGGAAGGAGTAGCTTGAACCAAGATAGAGCCTAGTCCAGGGGTCGGCAACCTTTGGCACATGGCCCATCAGGGTAATCTGCTGGCGGGCTGTGAGACATTTTGTTTACATTGACCGTCTGCAGGCACAGCCCCCCGCAGCTCCCAGTGGCTACGGTTCACCGTTCCCGGCCAAAGGGAGCTGCGGGAAGTGGCGGCCAGCAAATCCCTGCAGCCCATGCCGCTTCCCGCAGCTCCCATCGGCCGGGAATGGTGAACTGCAGCCACTGGGAGCTGCACGGGGGCCAGGCCTGGAGACTGTCAACGTAAACACAATGTCTCAGGGCTGGCCAACAGATTACCCTGATGGGTCGCATGCCAAAGGTTGCCGACCCTTGGACTAGTCCTACAAATTGTTGAGGACCCTCAGCAACATTTTAGTCAATGGAAATTAAGGGTACTTAGCGCCTTACAGGATTGAACACATAAATAGAAAAGCCCTGTATGAAGTGAAAGGGATGACAACATAATTCGCTCTAAAACTGCCCTTTTCCACTCTTGAAAAACAATTGAAAATAGTAAGCCAATTTAGATTGTAAGTAATTGTAATGACTCCTTAACTCCTTCACTGCTGTGTTGCTGTGGCATTTGGTAGTTGTCCTTTCAAAGTCTAAGTTTCACTGAACTAGCAATAGAATGTTATGATGTAGCTGGCACCTTGGCTGCACTGGACAATTGTGTTTCTCCTGGGACACCTGACTCTTAGGGCACCCATGAAGCTGTTTACTTCATAAATAAGGAAGATCTGATAGTTAAGGCAGTGGACTGGGACTTGAGAAATCAGGACTCAATTCCTAGCTCTGTCATAGACCTCCTGCATGATTTGGGCAAGTAACTCAGGGTATGTCTATGCTAGAGCTGGATGATGTAAATTCCAGCTTGAGGAGACACACTCCAACTAGCATGCTAAACACAGAAGTATAGCTGTGGTGGTGGGAGGGGCCCTAACAGCCCATGAGTACAACCCTGTCTGAGGCCATAGGTACATGTTCAGGGCACCCATCCCACTCCTGTGTCTATACTCTATTTTTAGCATGATTGCTAGAGCAGAGCTAGCACAGGTATGTCTCCTTGAGTTGGAATTCACACCCTCCAGCTCTAGTGTATTCATGTCCTTAATCTTTGTGTCTCAGTTCCCAGATGTACTTTCCTGATCTGTTATCTCTTAAGATTGTAAGAGACGTTTTCAGATCTCCTTTACAATGTACGTGTACTATGCCTAGAACAATGGAACCCCCCCTTGGTTGGTGGCTCTTAGGATTTCTATTATACAAATAAATAATGGTAGTACTCCAAGAGTGATAATTTTGCAATATCTGTGTCTCTGCAATCACACTTGATGGAGGAATAACGTGTGAGACTCAGTTTAAAAAACAAAATCAGTTCAAGTAAGAGTTAATCAAATATTTCAACAGAATTGTCTGGAACTTCTTTCTAAAGGTGAAGGAATATTTGACAGAATAGGTCAAATAAAGCCTACCAAGACAGTGATAAACTTTGTTGTTGTTTACTACCAGCCTTTTGTTCTAGAAGGAAACTTGGAACTTTACAATTGGATTTTAAAATTTGGCATGAGAAAATTAATTTCAATTTTGCTGTTTCTATGTTAGCTCATGTAGGAAATGCCAAAGCATGTTTAACCTTATGTGGAAACTAGAAAAGATTCCAGTAAATTCAGCAAATGTAATATAAATGGCTAGAGGGGCAGCAATTTTGATTGTAAATTGTTGGAAACGAAGGATGTTATGCCACAAGGTTCAGTAAACCAGTCTAGATGTTCTACTAGATTTGAAATACTCACTAATGGGAAAGGACTCTGAGCCAAAGTCAGACTTGATTTGAGTGACAGTTGTGCTCACTTACCTCTTTCCCTGCTCCTGCAGCAAGCTGTCAGGAAAAAAAAAGGATCCGTGAGAGAGGAAGAGGAAGTGGTAGTCTGCAGTGTCCTGTAGGTGGACCAGTCAGAGTGAGGGGGAGAGAGCAGTATCAGTGACAAATGAGTTGGGAAGAAAAGAGTGGGGGAGACCACAACAGAAAGAAAGGAGGTATTGTGGGAAGCATATCAGGGAGGGGAACTGAAGGATAGGGGGCAGATTTGGGCAAAGGGGACATTTCCCCCCTGATTTCATAACAAAAGCTCACATGATTTGCTTGTTCTGTGAGTAATGGTATTTGAGGAGCTCAGGATATAATGGTATGCTGCGGAACTCAGCAACTATGATTCAGGGCCCAGTCATGTTATGTGTTCATCTCTCAGCTCCCTTTTTTTTCCCCGGGTTGTTTGTCTTTTGAGCCTGTCTCACTTTCTTAGGCTTGAGGGCATTCTGGGCAGGATTATTTGCAGAACCTCTGTGCATATGCGGAGAGAAATTGTAGTGCTTGAAGCATGAGTCAAGCAAGAAAAGAATTGAGGTGGTGAAATATGACCTCCATTTTACGAAATCTGTCATGCTCATTAGCTCTGAAAAGAGGTGTGCCCATTTTCTCCTGTTAACTGACTATTCCTTCGTTCACATTGTTCTTGGATCGTCTCCCCTTCAAAGAAAAAAGTATATTTGTTAATATTTCAAATATATATACACTGAATGAAACTCTGGCCCTATTGAAATCAATGGCAAAACTCCTATTTACTTCAATTGGATGAGAATTTCACTTGTATATATAAACACTGAATATTGTATGTTTAAAAATAAAAACCCACACTCCTTTTAACTTCAATAGGAGTAAGACTGAACTCTTAGAATTACAAATTCTAAGTTTTATTGTTTTTATACTGTATGGGGAAAAATGCCTTGAATTACAGGTTTTGGGGGAAAAGAAAGTAGAAAAATGTTAGGGATATGCTATGCGTCGCCACTACTTAAATCCCTCAAGTAGTCTCGGTGATTGAGCATATTTTTATTTACAAAACTTAATTTGAATTTTCAAAAGCATTTAAGAGATTTAGAAGGATGTGCTCCTAAATCACTTTAAATGCTTTTGAAAATACCATCCCTATTCCCTTTTGG
This sequence comes from Eretmochelys imbricata, assembly GCF_965152235.1. Classification (NCBI taxonomy): domain Eukaryota; kingdom Metazoa; phylum Chordata; order Testudines; family Cheloniidae; genus Eretmochelys; species Eretmochelys imbricata. Next base: position 70,085,715 of record NC_135573.1, read on the forward strand.
CTGAACACATGTAACTCCCATTAATGGGAACAGAAGTATACATGCTTCAAAGGGAGAGGAGATCTCATAATGTGTATAGAAAAAGGCAGGTGTACAGCACATCACTTTAGAAATATGCAGGTGCATGGGTACATAACGAATGAAGTGAACACATTCTATGCTCTCCAAACTGTGGATTAACGATACTAGTACCTAATGTCAATAAGGTTCCCTCTTATTAGCCATTGGATAAAATTACAGTATTTTAAGATGTTTTGTAGCCTTCCACATGAGGTTGTGATTTTTTTTTGGTCAGATCTCAAACTGGGCAAGGCCATGCTTGATCAATACTTGCTGTTTCAGGGAATTGTGTTGGTGATACATTAGGTGGCAATATTCCCTCTGAGCCAGTGGTAATCCCTTGACACAGCATGGTACTGGAGGCTTTCTGCTGCTGGAAGTGCTGGATAACCAAGGTCCTTTTCATTTGTGGTCACTAAAAAGTCTATGGAACATTTCTGATAAGTAGCACTGTTAACTCTGGTATCAATCAGATATTCCCATTTGGATAATTATATCTTCATGCCATGAAGTTTCAGTTGTGACAAATCACCATTTTTCAAGGAAAAAAAGTTTCACTGCAAAATTCCCAATCAGCCCTACTTAGAAATGACTTCTAGTGAAAATTGAAGTCCTGATCCTATCTGATGTTTATGCAAATTCCACTGTCTGTCAGTTTGTTGGGCTTTTGTACATATATTGTGTTTCAGAATGCAGCAGGACTTGCATGAGATAGGAAGCTTAGGCATTTGATTAACAAAGGCTCTCATTAGAGAAAATTTAATAAATTAGACTGTGTAGCATGTGCTCTTGCTTCTTATAGAAATACCAGAATAAAACAGCAGGTTTCCTTGAAGGAAAAGCCATGCAAACAACATCAAAATCTCATCAGGAAACTTTAAAACTTCAGAATGAAAGGAACGGATTACCTGTAATTGCCAACCTGTGGAGGAGAATACAACTGCAGCAACAAAGTACCTCTTACACGCTATCTGCATTTTTGCAAGAAAAGCACATTTTCAGAGTTGAGCTCCATTGAAATAGCTCCCTATGTCTTCATAGGTGGACAACTCCTGCAGTCAGATACTGCCTAAGAAGAAATAACACATTTCACAGTAATGGGAAAACTTAACTAGTTCACTCAGTCAGTATATTTCAATATAAAATAGACATGCTTACAATAATGAGTGATGCTGATCAGTGCAGTCTCATGTATGGTAGACAAGTGGCAAGCTGAGATTTGTTCTCCTGCCCCCTCACATTGTGTAAGTCTCTTCTACCTGCTAGCTATGGTCCGACACCCATACTGCAAGTTCTTTAGTGCAAGCGCTGTCTTCTGTGACTTGCCTGTAGAGTGGCTAGCACAATGGGTCCCTGGTGCTTGATTGGGGTTCCTGGATGTTACTGTAATAGAAATAATGTTCAGTATTCATTCCAATGCAATCAAATGTGTGTTCACACTGTATTTCTGATTTTTTTTTGTTAAGCACCTAGTAGCATTCTATTCTGATCAGCATTGAATACATTACTTCCTAATACATCGAGACTTACTGTAACCACTTCATTGTCACCTGCCCCTGTGTTTTAGGTATCTAATATCCAGGGGCCAAGTCCTGATAACACGTTTTTACAGCAATAGGGGGTAATTGGCAGACAGCTATGCTCCATACCAGGGCAACTAATCCCCAGACTAATCAAGCCCAGTGTAGGACTGGGGTAGAGAAACACCATGTTCATTAGCTGGGGAGTAGAGGGAGCTCATGCCAAAAGCTGAAGAATTCTTTGCCTGCTTAAAAAGAGAAAAAAAAAATCTGGGTCTGAGTTTTGTCTTGCTCTCCCATCTGATCATTGTGCTAGAGCTCTAAGGATTATCAAGCATTACCTGACTCTAGTTACACCACAAGTGCAACAGAAGCTGGATGGTTCACTCATTTCCGTGGTGTTCTTGGGGAACCAGCTCCTTGGAGGCTCCTGCTGAAGACTGGAGGCAGCAGAATTCCTACTTTATGGCCCACCAGTGGGTCTACTTACTGAAGGAGTGGTTGTCCTGAAGACCCTGGGGAAGCTCTGGAACAGAACACCAAGCTCCAGAGGGTGTTGGAAAGAAGAAATGGGAGACCAGGGGCCATATAGACCTCTATCAAGAAGTTGAGGAAAGTGTCTCTGCCTTTTGATGGCTGGAGGAAAGGAACTGGGAAACACTGGAAAAGAGGTACATGGACCAAGGCGGTGTGTATATCAACCCTCCACATCCACCATGTACATGTGGACAAGGTCTGACATCAGTTAGAACAGAAATCCAACCCCACTCTGATGTCAAGTGAGTTAAGGGTTCTGTGTAAATGCCTTAATATGGCTAAAAGTGTAAATGTACACATCTAGGAACAGAGACTGTTGGCTATACTTACAGAATGAACAAGCAGAAGTAAGTGGTCTGCTTCTTCTATCACTTGCACTGATGTAAATTGGGAGTAACTCCAATGAAGTAAATGACACTGATTCTCAGCTCCAATTGAGCTGCACTCTGCGGGAGTTCAGGTATGGAGCAATGCTCCACCTTGACAGCTTCATGATTCTGGGGCTAGCCAGGGGCTATTACAACCTTTAGCATAAATTAAAGTCATCTCAAGTCAGCTTGAAATTACACTCAGCTGCCAGTAGCTCCAAAGGACTGTTCCGTCAGCTAGGAACTGACTTCAGGGGACCTACTCAAAATGAGTAAATGTTACGGATGTGTTTTTGTTTTCAGGACTGAGCCTTAGTTTCACTAGACTTTTTTTGAGAGCTCAAGATTGTATTAATAGTTGCTGCTCTAATTTTTATCCTTTGTAGGCAGTGAACTTCCTAAACCTGGAAACTTATTTTAAAATAACTGCTTGTTTGACGTTTTCTTTTCAGCTCATCCAGATCCAGCTTTTGTTCACTTTGCTGAATATTTTATAAAATTCAAACAGATGTTGAATACTATGATAGTAATGGTTTGAAAACAAACTTAACTGAGCCGGAACAATTGTGGCATCTTTGGTACAGCCACAGAGTTTGCTATCTATGCATTTTACTACACAGGACAGAAAATGCTCCTTAAAGCTTATTGTATTCATCTTGCATAGTAATAGTCAGTTAATTTATTTAACTGGCTTATTGCTTATAGGACTATGTAGACTTCAAAGTACCCATTCTTGCACACTGAATAGATCTGCAAACCGTTGCTTAATTCTTGGTATTATTCAGAGAAAAAAACAAACAAACAATGGCAGGGATACTATTTAGAAGATTCCTGACTGTAGACAGAAAATGTTTTACATTATTTTTTTCCAAATAGGGAAGAAAATCTAGGAGGATAGAAGGAGTTGGTTTTTGTTCACCCTCTCCTAAACAAATCAAGCCCTTTCCTATTTTAACTGTGCATGTTTAATTTCTGTTTAACCCGTCTACCTACCTCTCTCTTTAGTACCTAATACATGATTAGGACAATAAAATATTAGCCAAAAAGCCATTTTCAGGAAAAAATATTTTCAGCTTTCAGAGTTGAGTAACTTGGTAGACTAGAAAACTGGCTTAACAGTTGTCAAAATTGAAGATATTTGTTTTCGGGAAAACTTTAGCAAAAATGTTATTTTTATTTAGGGATGAGCTCTCTTGTCAAACATGTTATCGCATGAGAATGTAACCCCATGCTCTGGGTGTCCCTAAGCCTGACAGATGCTGGGACTGCGCAACAGGGAATGGATTGCTTGACAATTGCCATGTTGTGTTCATTTCCTTTGAAGCATCTGGCATTGGAAGACAGGATACTGGGCTAGATGGACCCAGTATGGCCATTGTTATATTCATAATCACAGTGTAATTACACAAATATTACCACTTTGTCTTGAGGTCTCAATTGCCTCCTGAGAGTGAAGATATGTGTAGCTTGCTACTCCTCAGCTCCTTTGCTATCCCGCATAAAGACATATGCATGTGTGTGGTTCCATTTGTGTATTATCATGCCAGCTGCCAAATGTCTTTGATGAATGATTTAGGAACAGTCTGGAGGATCTCATTATGAATTTCAATCTTAAGCCCCCGGCATATATTAGCCAAGAATATCTTCTGAATATTTACGAATGTATCCCATTAACCAGAAGGAGATGCTGACTTGCAGATGTCTTTCCATACAGAAAAAAAGCCAGCCAGAAGTTTCCATTAACTTTTCTCATTATTTGTGATGCATTTAATATTATACTGTTATATGATGCTCACTTAAAAAAAGAAAATAAAGAACAAACAAGTTTAGATGTAGGCCATTTGTGAAGAGGGAATTGTAGCACTGATGAAGAACCCTTAAATGGAAATGCTACATTTGTGTCATAGTATAACATACCAATGTTGTTGTTGCTCTTTTTCCCCCTAGAGATGAGAATTATTGCAATAGGGAAAGAAAACATTAAATCTTTCTTATATTCTTTCATCCTTTTCCCTTGGGTATGCCATTTGCTGATGTGATGCACTTTTAGTTCTTCAGCTGTGGATGATATTGCAGGTAGACTATGAAGCTGTATTTTAACCTGATCTCTGTTACTACTTAAGATCTTTCAAAGTCTGTTAGAAGTTGTCTAGATTTTTTGAAACTGTGGCAGGACTCCTCTGAGCCTTTGAGGAAAAAAACTGGAATGCCACTGAAGTTCTGCTGACTCATGGTAGGTGTGCTTTGATACACTCAGGATATGAGGCAGGGGTGTGTGGGTGTGTGTGTGTGTGTCTGTAGAGACACAATGTGAAAAGAACAGAGACTAAGGGGAGTCAAGTTGAATCCTAGAAATGGCTAAACTTGGGGAAGACGCTTAGGCTTAGGTTTATGTTCTGTTCATTATTTTGGATTTATCAGGAAAGCAAAATCCTTGGTAAGGGGTTGGTTTAGGTGCTGACTCAGGTTTGGTGTGTGCTGTTGTGTGGGTAGAACTCCTCCCATTTTAATATGTTCTTCTATGTTTCTAGAGCTGGTCAGAATACAGAATTCCTGTCCTAAGGGAAAATCTGACATTTCAACATTTCTCTGTGTCCCAAAGCAGAATGGACAGTTGACATTTTAAATTTTACTGTGGAACAGAAATTCCAACATATTTTGATGTGCAATATTGAAATGACTATCAAAACATTTTGATAATGTTGAAACTTTATAATATATATATTTATAATATTTTATAAAATTAAGAGTTGGAATGAAATGAGAAAAATCAAACCACATTACTCCATTTTGATTCAAATTATTTCAAACGCTGTTTATCAAATTTCATCAAATCAGCCACCATGAAACTCTTGGTTTTTGATGATGCAGCATTTTTCAATAGAAAATTGTTCCTCTGAAATTTATGACTAGCTCTGTGTTTCTGATGTAGTCTATATTGTGTTTTCTATGTTTGCTTTGCCCACTCTTCAATTCTAGCTCTCTGATTTTGCCTAGCTTAGCACAAGATGGTACATCTTTCCCTCAGTGTTGTTTAATCTTCTTATTTGGGATTGTAGCAAGGCGGTGTGGCTCCCTGCTGCCCCGGAGAGGGTCGAGCCCCTCCAGACACAAGAGTGGGCGGAGCCAGGAAGCTCTGAGCCCACCCCTCAGAGGGACAGGCGGTGACCCGGAAGTAGAAAGGCGTGACATGAAAGTATAAAGGCGGGCCCTCAGAGCTCACTAGGGGACCAGCCGCCGGGGAGCCCAGACGCAGCCAGCCTAGCCCATGACTAGGAAAAGCCCACAGCCCCAGGTCCACGCAAAGACTGGACTGGACTGGCCTGCAGGCGCTATCCAACGGAGGTACCGGACCTGCCCTGCACCTGCTATCCAGGAGGGTTATCTGCCTGGTGCCTGCTATATAAGGAGTTACTGGGCCTGCTGCTTGTCCACTGCCCCGAGGAACCCATAGTGCTGGACCCCCCAGAGGACACTGCCATGACCCAGGTACCAGAAGCAGAGGAGTTAGCAAGTAGCCTGGGGACAGCCAACCCTAGTCTGGCTGTAACTCTGCCAGAGCCCATGTCAGTATGTTGCGGTCAGGATCCCCACTAACCCAGCAGCGGGTAGTTTGCTGCTGTTAGGGCCCCAGACTGGGACGCAGTGGAGTGGGTGGGCCTGTGTCCCCCCTGCCACCCAACTTGTGGGTGACAGTCTCCCCCTCTTCCAGGTCCTTGGAGGCCTGGGCTAATTCATATATGCTGTGTTGCTCTGTTGCTGCCTGAGGGCCTGAGCTACTGACTATTTGGTGCCCGCCCTGACTCAGGGCCCAGGCCTATGATGCTCATTCCAGTTACCGCAAGGACTGCCGAGGGAGACTCCGGTGGCTGGACAAATTCCCCAAAGTTAACTGTGTGTAATGAGCTGGTGTGGCTCCCCGCTGCCCTGGAGAGGGTCCAGCCCCGGCTAGCCCCTTTACAGGGATATGCAGGTGTACAGCCCATAATATAATTAAGCAGTTTTCTAAAATAAGATCTTCTAGCTGAAAGTCTGAAAATAATTAAAATGCATCAGTCGAGCATTTCATGCCAAGAACAACAGTTCATCAGGAGCACTTCACTGTAGAACAACCGATATTCACAATATTTGTTAATTGCTCTCCCTCTCAATTTAACTTACAAAGCAACTTGTTTGGCCCAAATCCAGGTTTTGACTAGAAATTCCATCCTTGACCTGAGAAACCATCCTGATGAAATTTTTCATTGAAACCAATACATTCCAGGGAAACATTTAAGTTTTGACTAAACAGCATTTTTCTACAGCAAAAAGTTTTGCCGAAGTTCTTTTGACCAGATCTACAATACCATAGTAAGGTATTAAAAGGATAAATTACCCCTAAAGTCAAAGTAAAAAAAGTGGGGAATAGAAACCAGACGATCAGACTCCCTAGACCACACAACATGCATGTAATTCCCTTCTAAAGCACAGGCCTAAATAAGGTAAGGATAACTTTTCAGGATGAGCATATAGAGGTCTAAAGCTTACTCTTCACTAATGGAGTTCAGAAGGATGCCTAATGACCAAAATTATTATTTTTATTATAGTAGCGGCCAGCAGCCCCAATCAGATTGGGGCTCCACTGTGTTCAGTGCATGGCAAACACAGAATAGTCTCTGCCTTAAGAAACATACAAACTGAAGATGTAACACGTGGTTGTTGCATATAGCCGAAGAAGAAAATACTAAGGCAGCTGGAACAAGACCACATGGCTATGTAGACTAGTTATGTACATAGATTGCTGGTTTCAAAATCTTTTTTGTGATGGGAGGAAGAGATTGGTAGAATACATGAAAAATAATGAACTTGACAGTCTTCAGTAATATTACTTGTTTAGCTGTTGCCTGTAGGTGTTTTCTCCTGACATCTTGGTAGAGATGGTTTTGAGATGATCAACTTGGTCTTGAGAAGCGATTTGATGGAGAATAAGTTTTGTGAATTGATTTGGGAGCTCATACCATGCATGGGGGCAACATGGAAGAAGGTAGAAAGGCAGTGATGGGAAATGGATGGTGAAGAGTATGGTGTTGGCTGAACGGAGATGGCAAGTTACAATTCAATAAGAAAGAAGAGGGTAAGTAGGATGGAGTCAAGTTGTGAGTTGCCTTAAAACAAAAGCTTTGGTCTGATGCATTGCAAAAAGGGGGAGCCAGATGAGGGTTTTGGAGAGTGGAAAGATGTGTTCAAAATGAGGACCCTGAAAACTGGCTTTAGAAACAGCATTTTGGATGGACTTGTGGTGTAAGTTAGGTGACAGGAAGCAAGTCAGGAGAGGAGCAAGTTACAGTAGAGAAGATGGGAGATAAGAGCTTGGGGAAGGGTTCTGGCACTGTGGACAGAGAGAGAAGGCAAGATTTTGATAATGTTGTGAAGAAATGGTAAGATATGGATACAGCCTGGATTGGCAGGTCTTAAAGGAGATTGGACTCAAAGTTGATGTCCAGGTAACTCCTGGAATACTGGGAGGAAAAAGGTAGCATTTGTGATAGAATGGCTTTTCAATGGATGGTAAGCCAGGTATAGCCAGTTCTGCCTGGGTTCAGTCTATTAGTATAAGGTAATCCATAACATTTACCAAAAATGAAGATGGATAGAACAAATAAAAGGAAAAGTGCCCTTTAAAATACAAAATACTTGTTAAAATTGTACTAAGGCTGTGTTTGATTCTAGATAATTCAATTTTTCCTGTATGTGGGTTTCTTCTTCTCCGTATATAAACTGGTTCAGACAAAACAAATCCCCAAAATGAAATTGAAAAGCTTCTTGAACTGAACATAAAGTCATATTGGACATAAAGTACCTGTTATACAAAACTCTGTTTTAATTTCTTGCAGACAATTCACTGTCAGGCTTACTAGTGTGAAGAGGGTATTTCTGGGAGGGATTTGTGAATTCTGCTATCTTGAAGCTGGCATTTCACTGACTAACAGAGAAGTGAAGGCAGGCTGATTTATCAAATCGCTTTCAGTGATATTAGAGTTAATAAGACCAGGGGAGAAAGCAAAAAAAATTTTGTTCATTCTAAGTAATGCAAGTTATTCTGCAATGTTTATTTTCCCTCTTTAGATGTCGACTAGAGCTGCAGGATTCACATTCTCTGATCATTGTTCATAGCAAATAAAGGGATAGCATCATCTTGCTTGCCTTTGAGTTATGTGACTATGCCAAGCTGATAAATAAGCATAAAATAATGTGCATTAATTTATAATGGTTTTCCCTTTATTGAGTAATAATGCTTAAGAGCTGTCACAGCAAGTGATCAGTGAACCTCAAAAGCTTTGATTCAAATAAGCAACAAAAATTATCAGACACTTATGACTTTACTTTTGGATTTTAGAAATCAGACACTGCATAAGGAGGAGTCAACATAACACTGGCTGATCCCAATTTAAAAAATAAGGAAGAATGAGTATAACTTAAAAATTGGAAACATGTCTATTTGCCTTTTCTAAAAGATTGACAGTCCTTTTGCATAAAGTTGGCATTAGAGAGAAGAATGAATAGAAAAGTTATAAATACATGAAAGAACTCAATCTACTCTTAATTAACATCATGAAAGTGATTACTCTTGTGGTCTGCGTGATGTTTTGGGATTGAGGAGCTGGGATGGGAGGGTGGCAAAGCACTTCCCTAGGAACACAGATATTGTCATACTGAAACAGACCAATTACCAGCAACAGACCAGCTATTACCAGCAGGATAGTGAGTTTGTGTGTGCGTTTTTTGGAGGGGGATGAGGGGGTGAGAGAACCTGGATTTGTGCAGGAAATGGCCCAACTTGATTATCATGCACATTGTGTAGAGAGTTGTCACTTTGGATGGGTTATTACCAGCAGGAGAGTGAATTTGTGTGTGGGGGGGTGGAGGGTGAGAAAACCTGGATTTGTGCTGGAAATGGCCCAACTTGATGATCACTTTAGATAAGCTATTACCAGCAGGACAGTGGGGTGGGAGGAGGTATTGTTTCATATTCTCTGTGTGTATATAAAGTCTGCTGCAGTTTCCACGGTATGCATCCGATGAAGTGAGCTGTAGCTCACGAAAGCTCATGCTCAAATAAATTGGTTAGTCTCTAAGGTGCCACAAGAACTCCTTTTCTTTTTGTCTCCACAAGTGGCCAGGACTAGCAGTCTACACCAGGCAAAAACATGGAATAACCACAGAGGAAGTGTCTTCATATCCCACTGAAAATTAAAGATTGACTTATGCCTGAAGCATGAGGATTTATGTCCCTCTCTAAACTTCTGGGTGTCTTATATATATAGGCCTTACTATTGTAGCTCTGGATGGTCTTATTAGCCATATAAATTTCCAGCCATTTCTGGAACCCTGCTAAACTCTTGATGACAGTGAGTCCCCTAGCTAATTGTTCACTGCGAGAAGTATTTCCTCCTCTCAGTTTTAAATTTGCTACCTTTTCAGGTTCACTAAATGTTCCCAACTCAGTCTGACTCTGCTTAAGCTTCTGGAAAGATCTCGTTCAAACTGGGTATGCTCAAAGGCTTAACACAGAGTCACTCCCATGTTCAAAGTTCATAATTTCATTTGCATGGCCACTTTGTCTAATCGTACCAGCCTGATACATATCCTTACAGTCTGCCTGCTCCATGTTTCCACATCATATAGTCTTTGCAAAGAATGTTATTGGTTTGAAAGAAAAAGTTCCAGCCTTGCAACTTTACATGAACTGAAATGAATTTCATATGTGATTAAGTCAATAAAGGAAACAGATACAACAGTTCTAAGCCTTGGACCTTCTGTGAGAATAACTTCACATATATGAGGAGTCTAGCCTTCCAGGGGACTACTTAGGAGCACAACGTTAAGCACAGAATCACACTAGTCCAGTCTCCCTTCTTTTCTCTCCTGTTGGTGTGACAAGATTATTGTTGATCACTGGCTCCTGGCACTCCACAGTCCTCAGGATTGGGCTGGCATTGCCTTCTCCTGATGCTCAGGCTGGCATCATTGCCTGCACTTGCAGGCTCCCCAGCCAGCTACCCCCAACCCCCCCCCCCCCACACACACACACACACACACACAGAACAGCCCTACTAAGCCTCTCCTCTCCTCAGTTCATACTCCAATTTCATGTATATCAGGGAAAATCAGTCGTTCATAAAAGTCTTTCTATCTTCAGGCAGAATGAAATACTGTGAAGGAATTTGCACTTTATTGGGGCCATTCATTGGGGAAAAGGTTATCAAGAAACAGACTGAAACTTTGTCATTCAGTTTCCATTCAGGAATATGTTAAAATCAGCCACATGTGGCATGAAATTTATTCCACTTAATTACATGAAGCAACATGAAAACACTAGCTTGTTTTTTTTTCCAGAAGCATCTTATTTTAAATGTGGTATTTAAACTAGCATTGGCCTGTCCCAGGAATCTGACAGAATTCCAGGAACTAAAATGTACATTTTCTTTTAAATTTTGCTTATACTGCATTAAAATAAAAGGTTATTTTAAAGTGCTGATTCTACTAAATTGCACAACATCCAGAATAATTGCTTCCATTTATATCTTGTTTGATCCCCTGGGTTGCTTACTGTATGCCAAGGATTATGCTCTGCAGAGCAAAAAATAAAACATTTAAAAAAACCAATAACCTTCTCTTGCCAAAGGTATTCTGTTCAATGGTAGAAGGCATTTCAAGAGGGCCAATTTCAAATAGCTCAGTTGCATTTTAATTGTTGGAAGCAGCAGCTCATTCCAAAGTGTAAAAAAAAAAAACACACACACACACTTTATTGACTACTAGGGATGGGTGAACCAATAGATACAAAATAGTACTACGCTGGGGTTGGGTAGAACCTTATTGAAGCTAGTGGGCATAACAGCTGCCCTTTGTTAAAGATAAACGTAAGAAGCAATTAAACTCATTTTGGAGTAAGATAGCTGAAACAATAGGAGTCGTCACTCAAAACACAGACCACGTGCAAGGCTGATCAGAAATTGAGCTATGTGGGCAGAGGGGTTTTACTGAGGGTTAAATGAAAATAGAGGGGTGGATATTATTTTGATGGAGCTAAGCGTGAGAGAGACAGAAAGCATAAAAACATCACAGAAGCAGATAGTCAGGACCATGGTATTGAACCCAGGTCAGCAGGCACCATCCTTACGTCCTGTGCCATGAACTACTGCCCATGACCAACAGCCTTACTGTTAAAGACCAACAGGCCCATAGCAGCCACATCCTAGGCATCTGATTGGATAGATAGGAAACACTCTCATTGGGTACCTGGACTATACAAAAGCCTCAACAGGAAGAGGAAGCTGTCTAAGCGGCAAGCAATGCTCTGTGACTCAAATGGCCTTGCCTGACTCTTCCCTACCTGATCCTGCCTTGCTTGACCTTGCCTTCCTGACCTGACCCATTGGATTGGCTCTTCTGGCTACTGATCCCTCTGAGAACTTTGACCATTGCCCTGGACTGCCACTGGTATGGACTGACCACCTGCACACACTTGACTACTGCTCTGGATTGCCTCCAAACCCCCCTCAGCAATTGGGCATTACACAAAGACAGCCAAAGAAGCAATTGTAACATGACCATGAGAGAGGTGAGAGGGCTTTTTGGGTAGAGCGCTGCCTGGAAAAAGAGTCTTGGAATACTAAGGAAGGACACTGTCTCCTGTTAGATTCATACTGTGTTCATGGAAACACAAAGAATGTACACAAACAGGATTGTAGCAAAGAAACACCTGCCTCCAACTTCTCCTTGTGACTGAAACAACCTGAAAGACTTTGAATATTGGCTAACCAAATGGATTAAAAAGGGTAATATGAACTAATCTTTAAACTTAACTTAAATCAATCTGAAAGTATGGATAGCTGGCTCACACCCATGACTTCAATTTTTTGTGAGCATCTGCACTCCACATTTGATAGTGAAAGTGCCGAAGGATGCTTTTCTTTTAATATATCCATCCTGAAAAGAAGCAGGAAGCACTGGAAATCTCATGAGACCGACCAATCTTGCAAAATTTTCAAGCCACTTTTGCAAACCCCAGCAATTTGGGTATTTCATATTGGTATTCAGAACTTTGGCTGTTTGTCCAAACAAAACATCTGACCCTCTTTGAAGTTTGTCCCTAACTACAAAGTTAATAGATTTTTAAGGCCTGAGGGGACCATTATGATCATCTAGTTGGACCTCCTGCATAACACAGGCCAAAGAACCGCAACCAATAATCCTCCATCAAGTCCTCTATGAGTTATAACAATTTGTTTGAAAGAGATCTAGTATTGATTTAAAGACTGCACATGATGGAGAAGGCACCCTGGGTAAGTTGTTTCAGTGGTTTACCCTCATTGTTGAAAGTTTGTGCCTTAGATTTCCAACCATTAGATTTGATCCTACTTTCTGCAAGATTAGGGAACTGTATTTCCTACATGGGGGCTTGTAGACAATGATCAAGTCAGGAAGCTTGTACCAGAGCAGACGTTTGAACCCAGGTTCCTAGAATCCTAGGCTAGTGTCCACACTACTGGACCAGTCTTCCAATGCCTATGTTACACTTTCAATAGTGATATTTTCACAAAATTGCACTTCTGTTAATTTCAGAAGGCCATTGGGACTGATTGTTTAACAACAAATTGTACAGCCCTTTGTCACGTACTATCAGAGGAAAATGCATTAAAGTAACAACAACTGAACTTAGAGAAATACAAAACACTGAAAAATAAGAACCACCCAAAAAAACCCAAAAATGAAGGTGCAACTTACCTGTCTTTACAAATGTTTTCAAAACTCTAGCCTACTCTTTTCCCAGAAAACAGGAACTGCAGTTGATTGCAGTCATTTTATCTCCAAATTATCTGATGACAGAACAATATAATTACAATGAAGCAAAGCTTGCAACAAGTCAAATTTTCCTGAGTACATAATTTCTCTCTCCACCCACACACAATTAAGCTATATGCTACAAGGGCTAATTCCTGCTGGTCCAACACACGGATACTCTTACATCATTGAAGTTGTTTTTTTATTATTTTGCAAAGCTGCACCAGTTAAACTAAACTAGCTAGCACTAGTTTAATAGCTAAGTCTAGCTTAATCGAAGCAGAGCAGTCTCTCAGTGGATATTGCCTTGGCATTCTCAGCTGTGACACCAGTTTACTTGTGTGACTCGGGCAAGCAGATGCTAGCCTCTTGGCCCTGTAGCTTATTTGTAACTTAAGAAAACAGATTTCTCTGCCTCTGAAAAAGTTCAGTCCCTCTCTGCACACCTCTAAATTATTCCTGACAGTGACAACACACTCATGCAAACAAATGCAAAATAATTCCTCTTTGGCTGTAGAAGGCACCAGTCTGAACTCATGCCAGATACTCAAGGTATTTAGATGGGCCTCTATTTTTAAAACATGTCTTGGTCAAAGATACTAACAGTAAATTAGGAGCCCCCTGTGAAGTTCCATTATATTAGACTGCAGGGCCCAAGATTTAACAGCCAATTCTCTGGTTTGCTGCAGCCCCTTCATGATGTCCTGACGGCATAAAGGTACCAAATAGTTGGTAGAAATACTCCAGTGTAGGGGATTCCCTGCTTGGCACAGACATGGTGGAGTAGCTCTGTGCCACCCTCTCCTATACCCCTGCAGCTCATCAAGGTGGGTTCTGGGATTAGGGAGGGGATGTCCTTCCTGAAGGAGAAATTCCCCTACTGGCACTGCTCCCCACTCTATAGCCGGGGTGTGAACTCCACAGTTATTCAGTGGGGGTGAATCAAAATGTGTGCTTGAAATTTTCACATGCTATTTGCCAAGATGTTTTAAATTTACTAAAGTGTTTGGAGAAGTGTAGAGATGTCATCATTTCTTTAAAATTGGCAGGTAAGAGTCATCTGGCACTTTAGTTGCTTCCAGACATTCAGATCATAATTGTAGTGTGTTACAGCTCTAAAATAGTTCATTGAATTTTTTTTTGCTTAGGACTACATATTTGAGCAAAGACTAAGTGTATCTCTTATTCATCACTGTGAGTGTGTGTGATTAATGAATGTTAAAATATTTAATATCTTCATTCCCTTTTCTGATAATCATTGACCTATGACCAATATTACTTATGTTGCATTAGCTATTTACATGAACAATAGCTGGTTACCTTTAGGGAACACATAATCAATAAAACAAATGTGACTTACATATGTGGTGAATGTCACTTCAGACCATAGATATTAATAAACCAAAATGAAAAGCTATTGTGTGCAAATATTTAAGTGGCTTTACAAAATCATTAGCCGTCAGTGAAACTACACAGAAGTCTTTAAACTATTTCAAGTGCTAATATTTAGGGCAAAGGAATGACACTAATTTGAATGAGATTAAGTTTTTACTTATTATGAGGGTTTATGTTAAAAAAAAAAAAAATCTTGCCTGAAGTTGTGGGATCAGATCATCATTACATTCAAAGGTTGGTTCATGTTTTAATTAGAAGGCTTATTACAACACTAAAAGTTTAGCACAGCATTTGGAGGTGCTGCTGAAGACTGGAAAGATAAGCATCCAAGGAGTGCTAATCCTTCCAGTGGGATTATTTATATAAAGTTCTGGGATGTGTTTTCCAGATTAGCATCTGAATGTGTCTAGGAAAACCTGGAATGATTGGCCATGAATCTGATCTCACACACCCTGGTTTAAATCTGATGTCCTCCATGAAGTCAGTGAAGTTACATAGGCATAAAACTCAGGTAAGTCCTTTTATGCTCAGATCAAAGTATCAGACAGATTTGGGAATAATTCAACTGACCTGGGGAATTTGTCTGTATATGGAAGTGGTGTGAAAGATACTAATTGGGGGAATCAGGCTGGTGTCTGGAAGGGAACTGCAGTGAAGGGGGAGAGTCACAGAGACATTTAGCTTTGGGACAGTGCTTAATTGGATCAATTCTTAGGGAATGGTAAATGGAAAGTAGGAATCAATATGGAGTTATTAATTATTGCTAATGTTCAAGATTTTAGAGTTTCTGATTTGATTCAGTAAGTTTGGTTCAAGTCAGTCCAGAGATTTTTCTTAATTGTTATGACAGTCATTAGTTTCAGCAAGTTGCAATAAACCTCTAAAAGTTTTTTTTTTTTTTTTTTTAACCTTGCTGCCTCCATTACTACCCACTCTACGGGTGCATGCCAGGTTCTTCTCATTATTCTCAGACAATACAACAGGAATGTCGATTCTCTGCTGCTGTAAATGTTATTGCCGGAGATCTGATAGCATCTTATTAATACTCAATTTGCTAATCTACAATTCTCACAAGACACCCAGAACACACGAAGCCTCCTCATTACAAGTCCACCCGGGACCTTATGTGCATACTCAGGGTTGAAAGTTTATCTGCTATCTTTAGCAGCTAGCTCAATCATGCCTGTCTGTGCTGCAATCACACTCCCAGTTGCAGTGCAGACATACCTTCAGAGGTCTTGTCCTGCTTCTCAAGTGTAACTTTTTCATAGGAGATACTATAGTGAAGTTACAAATCCCCAAACATTATTACAAAATATACTACAGTACATGTCGAGGTTCCTTCCCCACTCTGAACTCTAGGGTACAGATGTGGGGACCTGCATGAAAACCTCCTAAGCTTTCTTTTACCAGCTTAGGTTAAAACTTCCCCAAGTTACAAACTATTTTACCATTTGCCCCTGGACTTCCACTGCCACCACCAAACTTTATCTGGGCTCCTGAGAAAACTTAGTTTGGATACATCTTTCACCCCAAAATCCTCCCAAGCCTTGCACCCCACTTCCTGGGAAGGTTTGGTAAAAATCCTCACCAATTTGCATAGGTGACCACAGACCCAAACCCTTGGATCTTAGAACAATGAAAAAGCATTCAGTTTCCTTACAAGAAGACTTTTAATAGAAGAAAATAAAAAGAATCACCTCTGTAAAATCAGGATGGTAAATACCTTACAGCGTAATTAGATTCCAAACATAGAGAATCCCTCTAGGCAAAACCTTAAGTTACAAAAAAGACACACAGACAGAAATATTCATTCTATTCAGCACAGCTATTTTCTTAGCCATTTAAAGAAATCATAATCTAACACATACCTAGCTAGATTACTTACTAAGTTCTAAGACTCCATTCCTGTTCTGTCCCTGGCAAAAGCATCACACAGACCCTTTGTTTTTCTCCCTCCTCCCAGCTTTTGAAAGTATCTTGTCTCCTCATTGGTCATTTTGGTCAGGTGCCAGCAAGGTTACCTTTAGCTTCTTAAGCCTTTACAGGTGAAAGGATTTTTCCTCTGGCCAGGAGGGATTTTAAAGGTGATTACCCTTCCCTTTATATTTATGACAGTACATTTATTATTATACTACAAAGTCACTGATTGAAAGATAAATTACACTTGTCAAATAGATGAGCGAAGTATGATACAGTCCATCTTGTGATACCCAAAAAACACACTGGCCTTGGGGTTTTCAGTTTAAATTGTATTTTGTTTGTGCCCATTCAGTAATTCTCAAGAGGTCAGTAATTTGCAGAGTTTCCCTGATATTAGTGTGAATACAGTAGAAACTTGTTTATTAAGTTCTATGGGATATGCTCTGGGGACTGATGTCCCAGCACAGCAGTGAATAAAGCTATTGTGGAAATATTGGTGGGGATACTCAGTGTTACAGACCCACAAACTCCTTATGTAGCCTTGACACTTTTTTTGCAACCCATGACTTAATCATGTGGCTTGGCTAGTTTGTATTTGTAACATCATCTGACCAGACGTGAGAATCAAATTCACATGAGCAAGTCAAGCAAGATTTTGCTCACAGTTTATGTAAGGGCCTAATCCAAAACCCACTGAAACTCAAAGTAAAGAGGTTTCAGAGTAACAGCCGTGTTAGTCTGTATTCGCAAAAAGAAAAGGAGTCCTTGTGGCACCTTAGAGACTAACCAATTTATTTGAGCATGAGCTTTCATGAGCTACAGCTCACTTCATCAGATGCATCTGATGAAGTGAGCTGTAGCTCACGAAAGCTCATGCTCAAATAAATTGGTTAGTCTCTAAGGTGCCACAAGGACTCCTTTTCTTAAAGTAAAGAGAATTGACTTCAGAGAGCATTAGATCAGGCCCTAAATCATTGACCCAATAGCCCTCAATGTTCTATGGTACATTTATTTGGCTTTCTGAAAGCTTTCATTATGCATATTATACACATCCCTTCCTATACTTGCTAACAACAAATCTGCAAAAATTGCTATAAAGTAGCAGATTCAAATAAGAGTGTGATTTTTATTAACCTCTCCTGAGGTAGGTTGTAACAGGGTGCACACTGTGCCCCATTGGATTCAGCCCCTTGGCCCTACTCCTTAAAGACTCAGGGACCCTCCACTCTGGTACAACACCCATGCTCTTAGCTGTATGTCTGTTCCCCACCACCAGTATCCCACTATTTACACAGCTTGGCCTCACACCACTGAGCTTGACCTTTCCCTCTTGGTCTCCACCCGCCTTCCTCCCAACCTTATAGCTCCTGCTAACAAGGCTGGCAGGTGTGGTCAGTTACCAGGCAGGCATCAGGCTATCTATCCAGCCCCGGTCCAATCCCCCTGATTGGGGCTGGAGTGACAGGAGCGGATTAAGGCCTCTCTAGCAGCACCCTGCCATATATGCACATATATTACACTAAATAACTCTGGATTGCACGCTTTGAAATTTTTAGATTTGTGTAGCACCTTTTCTCTGTATTCCAGTAGCATTTTCTATAATACACAGTAACCTGGAGCTGCAAAACTGTAAAATGTACATGTCAGGCAGGCTCTCTACTCTATTTTGTAATACAGATTCATTTATTAAAGAAGAAACTTCAAAAATAAATAAGAACTGACTATGGCTGTTTACTTCAGACCCACTGTCTGCTCTGGCCATTTACTGTAAATGATTTTATGTTGTGCTGATTTATATAAAATGACCATACAGCTCTGGCTATCTTTGGGAAAAAAAGACACATTCTTAATAAGAAATAGACAATGTTAGCATTTGTCCTGTAGAGTCGACGCTATGATCATAAAGTGATATTTCCCCATTCTGTTGTTTGCTGTTGCACAGCTAAGTATGACCCACTTTGGGTTGTTTTCTTTATCTACATTTTCTGTTGGAGGTATTACATTTAAGGTAAAGAAAAGGGCATTTATATGTTTATGGAAAGAAACAATGAGATCTGCAAAGGACAAATGAGGCTAAACTGTGATTACTCAACTTTATATCTTCGGGCCCATTTAAATTTCAATTTGACATTATTTATTACTTGTATTACAGTAGAAACCAGGGCTGAGCACAGTAAGGGCCCTCCATGAACAGAGTGGTGGAATTTACAATCCAAGAACTGAATCCTACATGTAAATTTGCCCAAGCACAACCCTGATCTTGTACAAAGCCTCATTAATTTCAGTTTGCAGCTTCTAACCCTGAAGGGAGAAGGCAGACACACAGTGGGAAGGAAACGGAGACCCAGACAGATGAAGTTACTTGCCCAAGGTTACATAGTAGGTCCATGGTGGAGTTGAGAATGGAACTCTTAGGGGGCAGATTCTCAGATGAAGTAAATGGCCATAGCGCCGTTGACTTCAAAAGGCCTATGACAATTTATACACCTGCTTAGGATCTGTCCCCAGCTTTCCTGACTCCCAGTCCTACGCCTGATCCACTAGATCACTCTGCCTCTTCCACTACTACTGTATGGAAAAGCAGGGTATTTTGCTCTTTATTGGAGATATTGTTTACTTACAACCTGTACGCCTGCCTTTTGGGTCCTGTCCTATGTTTGGATTTAGCCACAGTTCCCACTGAAGACTGAAGGAATTTTTGATTCTGGAATCAAGTCCCATGTTGGCATATATTTTTGTCGACTATGTTTCCGGGTTAGTACTTTGTGCTAAAAGTTCAGTACTACATGAATGTAGTTTTATGAACTGTATTCCTAGCTGTCTAGCGATGTCTATATTTTAAATTACAGTACAAGGCAATTGTGGCATCAAAGAAAGATACATGCACATCCGAAGTGAAAGGTGTGTGTATTCACATACAATGTTGTGTTCCGTTTTTAAAACGGATTCAGCAGCATTAGTGTCATGGATAGTGCCACAGCTTTACTGCTTGAAGAAGGTAAAAGCCAAAAATATGGTGGATCTGTGCTTTGATGGATTTATCTATTTGAGTAAATTGTCAGCCATGCACAATTGTACCTTATGCAACATTGTTTAGCATTTGCTAAATTACTGTCTTGTCTACTTCACATTCATTTACTCCAAGGACACATCATTTTTCAAATAAATCTGTTTGTGTATTTTTTTGTTTACCACAGAAAATACATTAAACATCCCTATCATGATTTACTGAACGTGTTTCCAAAAGGAGGTACATCTAGTAATGTGCACATCATTCTGATTTTGATTGAACAGTTATTTTTCCACTTCCTTCTGTGCCCCTCTCTTCTGTAAATATAATGTGAGAAGCAACATAATCTAGTGTGCACAGTATTGGACTGGGAGTACAGGAGATCTGATTATATCTCTGGTCTGCCAGTGACCTCTCTCTGCCTCTTTCTCCTTCCTCCTTTTGTCTGTCTTGTACACTTAGATTGTGAACAATTCAGTGGAGGGCCTGTCTCTCTCATAGAAGAATGGAGCCTCAATCTCAGGTAGGGCTTTTTGTGCTATTTTAGTACAAGGAATAACAATGACCATACTTTGACAAGACAGTTTTGCAAGATGCGCCAGAGACCGGTCACCCATTCTATGTGGAAAAAAGTTGTGGTCTGTTCCTGTGAAAACTTGCACCAAATGTAGTGCTTATTCCTGTGGGAAGTTCCACTGATGGCTCTGATAGTGTACATGCCCCCCCGACTAAGCAGGCAGGGAAGGGGTGAACTGCTTCAAAAGGGAACCAGATGGAGGGTCTTTCCCACTTTGAAGTTATTCAATCTGCCTGCTAGACTCAGAAGCAAGGGGGCAGATAGTAGATTTGGTGTGAGTAGTTGCTGAGAGACTTCTCCCACAACCCTAGGCTGAAGCAAACTCTTCTTGGTTTGCCATTTTGCTCTCTGTTGGCCAGGAAGGCAGCCGTTGGTCCTGACTCTCTCTGTCTTGTCCAGGTTAGAGGAATGCTCCGTGCAGAGAGGTGAATAACTTAAAGTAGCAAGATACAGCATTGTGTGTTGCTATCTGAGTCTGAACCACACCCTTACAATGTGATTAATCATGGCTGCAAACAGTAAGCTTGCTAATACATGTTTTCAGGTTCTGGCCTTAATTGTTATAACTCCCTCTGCTTGTCCTTTGTAAATACATTAAAGCATCTAATCTGATGCTCTCAAAGTACCACTGAATCAACGAGCTACCTACTGCTGTCTTAGATAGTGTGCGTATGTAGCCAAGTTTCCCCTTATGATACAAAGCAGGAAGAGTTTGTGGAAGAGATTGTTTTGTTACTGATTTAATATCAAATAAATAACACAGGGATGACTATACTGATTCCACTTCTCATTTCCACATTTAATTTAATAACAATCAAAATGCATTTGAAGTATCAGCAGACTTTCCACCAGCAACGCAGGGAGACTGTTGTGGCCAACAAAAGTAGTGTAGTCCTTTTAGCACAGGGATCGGTAACCTTTGGCATGCGGCCCATCAGGTAAATCCGCTGGAAGGCCTGGACGGTGTGTTTACTTGCAGCGTCCTCAGGTTCAGCCAATCGCAGCTCCCACTGGCCGCAGTTTGCCGTTCCAGGCCAATGCGGGCTGCGGGAAGCGGCAGCTAGCACATGGGAATGGCGAACCACAGCCAGTGGGAGCTGCAATTGCCGAACCTGAGGACGCTGCAGGTAAACAAACCGTCCTGGCCCACCAGCGGATTTCCCTTATGGGCTGTGTGTCAAAGGTTGCTGATTTCTGCTTTAGCAGATGGGTCTGAAATCAGATAAGGTAGGTACAGGGAGTCAGAATGCTCCAATGTTGCTAGAGCTTGTAACAGATCTGTGTGCTGCAGAACTATTGGTTTTAAGCCTATCTGCACATACGTTGCATTGACTAGAGCCCAGGAACTTTGAGTCCAGGAACATAGACCTCACTCACTTGAGACCTTGATTGGTTGTCAGTAATAGCAGGTCCTTCTCCTCTTCAGGTGTTCTGTCAAAGAGCAGTTATTAAATGCAGTTATAGCTACACACACAAATCCCACATGTTGAAAATTGCCTTTCCACAAGTTTCTTAACACCTCTGTTAAACAGGAAGATTCGAGACCAGGCAATTAGTAATGAGATTGCCAGAGTCAAGCAAGCAGAGGCTTGACTACCACAGCAGCCTATCCTCCCTGAGGTAGGTGTTGACAGGGTAGCATTAGATGCAATTGGCAGGGTAGATGTGGCAGTCATTCAATATGATTGGCAGGGTAGCACATTGTCAACTACAGCTCTGCCAGCGTCTCACGGCAGCAACTGCAAGTCTCTTAATACGACCTTGCTACCATGAACCAGCCAACTGATATTTTTTTAATAGTTCTACTGAGGGGAGGATGCAAGCACGAAATAGAAAATAAAGTAATTAGCACTGAAATAATCAAGATGTTAGCATAGAATTCCAAGGGTGAATGAGTTTCTAATGCACTAGCCCGATAAGAAAGACTATCTGTCACTAAGTACAGAAATGTTTCAATAAGACTAATTTTTAAGGAACTGATTCAGAAAAAACTTCTAGCTGATCCGAACAAGCTAAAATATTAGTGTCTCATGCTTTTGGTCTTGTCCCGTCTCACCTTATATGTCTTTAAGGCAGACAGGCCAAGGCAAATCCATGAGTCAAATTCAAAGCAAAATATTTTAATATGAACACCAACTGTATGATACAACTTACATTTTTAAAACACTAACAGCTGTCAAGAAAACTAGCATATGCTTGCTTATAACTTCATCACTTTCTAACATTCTTCTGGCTTCTTCTTTGACATTTCAAGCAAGAGTTAATAGCTATGGCTTCTTTGGGAACACATTTGGCTGCTGCAGGATTACTGGATGCTAAAGTATAGAATAAGCTTTTCTCTGTAGCATCATCTGGGTCTGTGCTTCACGTGTTGCCAGGTGCTCAGCAGGAAGGCAACAAAGTAGTGCAGTGAATTTTAGATATTACATCAACATAAATGTTCTTTCCCCCCAGCAATCCATGAATGAAGTGGTTTGAAAAATGATTTCAGACAGCCTGCTCCTTTACTACTGATAGCCCTTTAGTACGGTGTGTGGAAAATTTAGTATATAAACATTTTTTTTTAAAAATCCATATGAAGTCTAATGGGATCATTCTTTACTAACCCCCCAAACCAGCTAAATATTTCCTTGGCTAAAAATTGGGTTTTGTGGATCTTTTCTGTGGGAAAAGATCTATATCAACAACATTTTCCCTTTGGAAAATCCAAATGAAATGTTTTGGGCTGACAAACTGAAATGAACCAGTGGCCACGGTCTGCCGTTCCCAGGCAATGGGAGCTGCGGGAAGCGGCGGCCAGCACTTAGATAGTTGGGAACCTCCTTCCAGACGATGTCATGGTATCCTCTCACACTGTAGATACCTTGCTGGGGGAGGGAATCCTAGTTATTAGGAAGAGAAAAGTAATAGTAATCATAGGCACCGACGCCATGGGTACTCTGGGGCTGGGGCACCCACAGGGAAAAATTGGTGGGTGCTCTGCACCCACTGGTAGCTCCCTGCCCCCCCACCCCAGCTAACCTCTCCTCTGCCTCCTCCCCAGTGTGTGCCCGCCTTTTCCCCCTAGCTCCTAGCGCTTAAGCTGTGAAACAGCCATTTCACGTGGCAAGCGGTGGGAGGGAGGAGGAGGGGGAACGCGGCATGCTCAGGGAGGAGGCAGGGCTGGGGACGGGATCTGCAGAAGGGGTCCAATAGGGGCAGGGAGGAGGCTGAGTTGGGGCAGGGACTTCGGGGAAGGGGTTGGAATGGGGGCAGGGCAGGGGTGGGGAAAGGGTTGAGTCGGGGCGGGGCCAGGGACTGTGGGGGGGCATGAGCACCCACCGGCACTAGGGAAAGTTGGTGCCTTTGATAGTAATGGGGGATTCGATCATTAGAAATATAGATAGCTGGGTGGTTTGTGATGACCGGGAAAACTGCATTGTGAATTGCCTGCTTGGTGCAAAGGTTGCAGATCTCTTGCGATATCTAGACAGACTTATGTGCAGTCCTAGGGAGGAGCCATTTGTCATGGTAGATGAAGGAACCATCGACACAGGAGTGAGGTCCCAATGGACAAATTTAGGCTTCTAGGTAAGAGATTAAAATCCAGGACCTTCATGGTTGCATTCTCTGAAATTCTTCCAGCTGCATGTGTAGGGCCAGGTAAACAGGCCGAACTGCAGGGTCTCAATGTGTGGATGAGACAATGGAGTAAGGAGGAGGGATTTAAGTCTTAGGAAATGGGGAACCCCTTCAGAAAGGAGGAGCCTATACAGGAAGGATGGGCTCCACCTAAACCAAAATGGAACCAGATTGCTGGCATGTAAAATTAAAAAGGTCATAGAGGAGTTTTTAAACTAAGGGCTGCAGAGTAGCATGTGGTTCAGACAGAGGCATCCAGTAGGGGAGGATCTATTAACGGGGTGTGTCTATATCCTAGTGAAGAGAAGAGGATAGAAGTTGATAAAGTACAGGTGGAAACTGAAGAGAAACAGTCAAATGAGAGTCCCATTCAATTACATCGCATGAAGACAGACAAATAAAAAGAGGCAAATTTTATAAGTGCTTGTGTAAAAATGCTAGAAGTCTGATGATGGGTGAACTTGAGTGCCTGGTATTAAATGAAAATATTGATATAACAGGATCACAGGAACTTGGTGGAATGATGACAATCAATAGGACACTATAATATCAGAATATAAAATAGATAGAAATGACTGTGTAGGTCGTACTGGAGTGGGAGTGGCACTATATGTGAAAGAAAACAAAGTAAAATATAGTAAAAAATTTAAATGAATCAAATCGTACCACAGAATTTCCATCCATAAAGATTCTGTGCATCAAGAAAAAGAGTATAGCAGTAGACTACTGATCACCTAACCAAGATGGTGATGGTGATTGTGAAATGCACAGGGAGATTAGAGACCCTACAAAAACAGACAACCCAATAATAATGGGGGATTTCAGCTATCCCCATATTGACTGGTTACATATCCCCTCAGGAAGGGATGAAGAGAGAAAGTTTTTAAACACCATAACTGCTTCTTAGAGCAGCTAATCCTGGAACCCACAAGGGGAGAAGCAATTCTTGATTTAGTCCCAAGTGGAGCACAGGAGCTGATACAAGAGGTGAATATAGTTGAACCACTCAGTAATAGCAACCATAATATAATTAAATTTAATATCCATGTTGGGGTGGGGGCAGGAATACCTGAGAAGCCCACCAGAGTAGCATTTGACTTCAGAAAGGGGAACTACATAAAAACGAGGAAGCTAGTTAATTTATGTCTAACAGAAACAGTCACAAGTGAAATGTCTGCAAGCGGCAAGAAAAAAATTGAAAACACTTAAATAGAGGCTCAAATTAAATGTACACTCCACTTTAAAAAAACAGTAATAGTAAAACCAAAAAAGCTGTCATGGTTACAGCAGAGTAAAAGAGGCAGCTAGAGGCAAAAAAGCATTCTTTAAAAAATTGGAAGTCAGATCCTACTGATGAAGATAGAAAGGACCATAAACTCTGGCAAGTCAAGTGTAAAAGTATAATTATATAGGCCAAAAGAGAATTTGAAGAGCAACTAGCAAAAGATTCAAACTAACATTAAAAGTGTTTAAGTACATCAGAAGCAGGAAGCCTGCCAAACCATCAGTGAGGCCACTGGGTGATCAAGATGCTAAAGGAGCACTCAAGGAAGACAAAGCTGTTGCAGAGAATTTTTTGCATTGTCATCACTACAGAAGATGTGAGGAGATTCCCACACTTGTGCCATTGTTTTTAGGTAACAAATCTGAGGAACTGTCCCACACTGAGCTGTCAATAGAGGAGATTTTGGAACAATTGATAAATTGAACAGTAATAAATACCCAGGACCAGATGGTATTCACCCAAGAGTTCTGAAGGAACTCAGTTTTGCAATTTCATATTTAACTGGTATATAACCTGTCATTTTAAGTCAGATTCTGTACCAGATGACTGGTGGACAGCTACTGTGATGCCAATTTTTAAAAAAGGCTCCAGACAACATCTGGGCAATTACAGGCTGGTAAGCCTAACTTCAGTACCAGGCAAATTGGTTGAAAGTACTGTAAAGAGCAGAATCACCAGACACTCAGATGAACCCAATTTGTTGGGGAAGAATCAATATGACTTTTGTGAAGGGAAATCACGCCCCCTCAGTGTTTTAGAATTCTTTGAGGTGATCAATAAACATGAGGATAAGGGTGATCCAGTGGATGGGGTGTTCTTAAACTTTCAAAAGCCTTTTGAAATTGTCCCTCACCAAAGACTCTTATCCAAAGTAAGAAGTAATGGGATAAGATGGAAGGTCCTCTCGTGGATCAGTAACTGGTAAAAAGACAGGAAACAAAGGTAAGGAATAAATTAGCTACTCCAGACGGCTATTGTTCCTAATCCTGAAAGATGTCCTAACCATAATGGGGAAGCCAGCCAATATTGCTACTTCCATCAACTTCAGCTATATCCTGAATATCCTTTGGGCTTGTCTCAGCTACAGGAATAACATCAGCACAGCTACGGTATTGCAGCTCTGCTACTATAGCACCATAGTATAGACAGTTGCTGCAGTGACAGAAGGGATTTTTCCATTGCTGTAGTTAATCCCTCTCTGCCTCCAAAGGGGTTAGCTGGGCCGACCAAAGAATTCTTCCATTGACCTAGTGGTATCTATATCGGGGCTTAGGTTGGCTTAACTATGGGGGGAGGGATAGCTCAGTGGTTTGAGCATTGGCCTGCTAAACCCAGGGTTGTGAGTTCAATCCTTGAGGGGGCCATTTAGAAATCTGGAGCAAAAATTGGGGATTGGTCCTGCTTTAAGCAGTGGGTTGGACTAGATGATCTCCTGAGGTCCCTTCCAACCCTGATATTCTATGAACTATGTCTCAGAAGTATGAATTTTTAACCCCCCTCTCCAATGTAGCCAGCTCTACATTTAGGAATAGACTATAGTAAAAAACAGAATTACCAGACACATAGATGAACACAGATTTGTTGGGGAAGAGTCAACATGAAGGGAAGCTTTCGTGAAGAGAAATTATCCCTCACCAATCTTCTAAAATTCTTTGAGGGCGTCAAACAAACATGGGTAAACAGTGATCCAGTGTATTTGGATTATCAGTAAGCTGTTTACAAGGTCCCTCACCAATGGCTCTTAAGCAAGGTAGGCAGTCTTGGGATAAGAAGGATGGTCCTCTCATGGATCAATAACTGGTTAAAAGACTGGAAATAAAGGTTAGGAATAAGTTTTCAGAATGGAGAAAGATAAATAGTGGTATCCCCCAGAGATCTGTACTGGGACCAGTGGTGTTCAACATATTCATGAATGTTTGGAAAAAGGGGTAAATAGTGAGGTGGCAAATTTGCAGATGATATAAAATTACTCAAGATAGTTGTCTAAAACAGACTGCAAAGAGTTACGAAGGGATCTCACAAAACTGGGTGATCGGGCAACAAAATGGCAGATGGAATTCAATGTTGATAAATGCAAGTAATGCTTATTGGAAAACATCCCAACTATACATACAAAATGATGGGGTCTAAATTAGCTGTTACCACTCAAGGAAGAGACCTTGGAGTCACCTCGTTCTCTGAAAACATCCACTGAATGTGTAGCGGTAGTCAGAAAAGCTAACAAGGTTAGCAACCATTAAGAAAGGGATAAATAAGACAGAAAATACCATAATGCCACTATATTAATCCATGGCACACCCACACCATGGACTGCACACCATGCAGTTCTGGTCACCTCATCTCAAAAAAGATGTTGTAGAACTGGGAAAGGTACAGAGATGGGCGACAAATGTTTAAAGGTATGGAATAGCTTCCATCTGAGGAGAGATTAAAAGTCGACCTGTGGAACCCATTGCCAGGGAATGTTGTGAAGGCCAAAACTATAATGGGGTTCAAAAAAACATTAGATAAGTTCATGGAGGATAGGTCCATCAATGGCTATTGACCAAGATGGTCAGAGATGCAACCCCATGCTCTGAGTGTCCCTAAGCCTTTGACCGCCAGATGCTGGGACTGGATGACAGGGGATGGATCACATGATAATTAGCCTGTTCTTCAGCTCCACCGCCTCCTGCAAAGCTCCAGGCTCGGTCTTCAGCACCCAACTGTCACCTTAGACCTGAGGGCTGGGTCCCATCACCACCCCTGTAGCTGCAGGCTGGAGCTTTCTGCACTGGTGACCCCATCAGAAAGGGGTTGCGAACCACTTTCAGGTTTGACCCACACTTTGAGAACCGCTGGCTTAGAGAAATACAAAACCTGCTATGTTTAGTGTGGCATGAGATTAACATGTTCATTGAAAGTCAAGATCTGGTTGGCATCTATTCAATCAGACCTCATGCACAATAATTTTATATTTGGAAGTAAGAGATAGACAACACCAATTCTAGAGTCTATTTAACATGCATACTGAAAAAAACGATTTATGTATGAGTCATTCATTTCTGCAATATCAGCAAAATATTAATGCAATTTTTGAGTAAAATTTCAGTTTAATTCAGATGTGATCAATGAATAAGTGGGAAAACAAGACTACATTTTTACTAATTCCAGTAGCAATTACTTTTTGTACAGCTAAATAAGTATTTCACAGGCCAATGCCTCTTAGAATATCATTGAAGATCAAGGATTACTGCCAATATGTTGACTTTTCTGTACTTCAGATGAACAAGCCCTGGTATTTCTTCAGTCTTTTTCTTACAGAATCCATGAGCTTCTTAATTTGGCTCCTTTCAGATTTAATGAAATATCAACTTTGATTATATCTGCAAAGTTGTATTCAATGGCCAGTGGCTCATACGCAAGGTTAATGGAATCATAGAAGGTTAGGGTTGGAAGGGACCTCAGGTGGTCATCTAGTCCAACTCCCTGCTTGAAGCAGGACCCATCCCCAATTTTTGCCCCAGATCCCTAAATGGCCCCCTCAAGGATTGAACTCACAACCCTGGGTTTAGCAGGCCAATGCTCAAACCATCATGTTGCTTCTTGTTTATTTTTTGCAGCATGTGTGGCATTTCCCAGACAAATAAAAAAGGGCATCCCTGACCAAACAGCTTGTAATCAAAGAACCAGATTTTGGTAATTTCCTGCATGGGAGCACAATATCATGTGGGAGAGAGCCAGAGAACTCCTGTCTACACTTGTGTCTATGCACAAGGAGTTGGCCACAATCCCTTTGGAATATGCCACTAGTACGCAGGTCCTGCCTCCATGAGCATTATAGCTGTCTCCTGATATTAAGTTCAATACACTTTACATCCTTCCCACATTTTAGTTCCAGTACAGTTATAGATTTTTATACTGACAACACATTACTGCCTTGGAGTAATGGCTTTTCTCTGAACCCTAACCAATTATCAACATTCTTGTTGAATTGTGGACACCAGAACTAGACACAGAATTCCAGGAGCAGTCACACCAGTCCCCAGTCCCAAATACCAAGATAAAATACCTGCTCCATTCCTACTTAAGAGTCCCCTGTTTAAACCTCCCAGGATCACATTAGCGCTTTTGGCGACATCTTCATTATTTACTGCTCTCCCACTTTTTGTGTCATCTGCAATCTTTGTCAATGATGATTTTATGTCTTCTTCCAGCTCATTGATAAAGATGTTAGATAGTGTAAAGCCAAGAACTGCTTCTTGGGGAACCCACTGGAAACACGTCCACTCAACGATGATTCCCCCATTTGCAATTATATTTTGAGACCTACAATTTAGCCAAATTTTAATCCATTTAATGTGTGCTATGTTAATTTTATCTTCTAGGTTTTTTTAATCAAAATGTTTAAGGAACGTTGTTAAATCCAAGAAACACCATGGCCTGGGGTTCAGCAGGTTTCGCGCTCATTGTTAGATAATTCGGAGTGAAGCAGGAAGGAAAGCAAAGACAATCCGACCAATAAATAATGAAGAAGCCCCTGCAAGTTTTACCCTAAATTTTGTACTTTCTTAATCCATGAAACATTTATAGCACTCCTCTCCAAAACGCTCTACTAGTTTTAGAAAAACAAACAAGGTAACCTTGAACAATCTCAGAACATATCACCAAGAGGCTGAAGAGAAGGTTCCTAGCATGCATGGGTTGCGTGCTTACATAGGTTGCGTTAAGTGGTTTTAGGTCTTTCCCAGCATTTCAGGGTAATTAGTATTACTAATCATGTTCCTTACAGTAGTAACTAAGGGCCAACCAAGAATGTGGCCCAATGGTGCCAGATGCTGTGCAAACACAGATTAATAGATGATGCCTGCCTCAAAGAGCTGAAAATCTAAACAAACATGGCAGACAAAGGATGCAGGGAGGGGTAGAACACACAAGCAGCATGAACAATTTGATGGCAGCAAATGCCATATTAGTTACATGATATTTCATTGCTAGGAGGGTTTACTTAGGAGGGAATCAGCTAAATGGAAAGAAATGGGAAGGGGAGTGAGGCAGGGGATAGAGGAAAAGGCAGACGTGGAGTGAAGCTGAGAAGAAGAGACTGTGAGGGAGAGGAAGGGTTGGAACAAACAACCATTCAGCACAGGACAGAGAAAGCCCAAACAAAAGTGTAGGAAGTTCTCAATGTCCAGCAGTCCCTGCTCAGGCTGCTTCTGCCCCTACCAGCTGGAGTCTCTGGCTGGCTCCTCTCTGCAGTCTTCCCTCAAGGCCACATGGTTGGGGGGGGAAGGCATCACCTGGGTCCTAGTACCCCCAACTTCTGAGGAGAGTCTCTCCCCTACTCAATTCTGTGTCCAGTGGGGTTGGTGGGAAGAGGTGGCTTTGGTTGGACTCTACTTTACAACCCACAATGCAGCAGTCCCTACTTTGGCTGCTTCTACACTCCTCCTGCTGCTGGAGTATCTTGTTCTTACTAGTCTGTTGGCCTTAACTCCATTATAGATAGGGCCCTATCAAATGCATAGTTTGACATTACACCCCATATTCTTCTTATAAATATGGTTATGATATGAATATGGCATAACTAAGATACTTAATGCAAGATGGCTCATGTAAGTTATCATTGGAAAGGTTATGATTTACTGAATGTGATTATCCAATTTGCACATATCATTTCTGTATCTAAAGTTAGGAATATTGACTATGTAACAATTGCAATTGTGTGTATATTTAGAAGGAATGCCCACCAGATAGTATGTGATCCTCCTGAATAACCCATTAGGAAGAAACAACAAGACTGTGAAGATACTAATCTCTCTCCTTCCTGAGAGGCATTTTGGGATGTAGCTGTAACACTACCAGGTCAGGTGGCCCTGTCACCTTATACAAAATATTACCTTGGTCACTGCTGGTACTTTTCCACCAAGGGAACGGGGATCAAACAAAGGATTCCTGCCGTAGGTAAATCCTTTTTAAGGGCTGGTAAGGGGGTTGATCTGGACTCTTCTCCATTGCCTACCCAAGAAGGAGGACTGCTGAAAGAACCTGAAGGGATAAAGGAACTAACCTGAAGGGAAAGGCGGGGGGAGTCCAGACTGAGACAAGGGTCCAGTCTGTAAAAAGAAATAACTGGAACTCTGAGCTACAGAAACTCTTCATCCTGCCTAATTCAACATTTAGGGTGAGAAATTACATTTTGTAACCTGTTTCTTTAGTGAATCAATTGTGTGTTTTGTTTTATTTGCTTAGTAATCTGCTTTGTTCTGTTTGCTATCCCTTATAATCACTTAAAATCTGTCTTTTTGTAGTTAATAAACTAATTTCTTGTTTAAAACATAACCCAGTTTGTGCAATCCATATTTGAGGCGGGGCAAGAAGCTATGCATCTCTCTCTTCACATTGAGGAAGAGGGTGGATTTTTATGACCTTAGGCTGCGCAGATTTTTCTATACAGCGCAAGACAATATATCTTTGGGTCTGCACTCAAAGGGAGGTGGGCACCTGAGTGCTGGGGCAAGTCCCTTAAGCTGAGTCTTCTCAGTGCTGATTTCAGTGTCTGTGTCTTTCTGCAGCTGGGTGTGGGCTAGAGGAGGCTGAAGAGCCTGACTCAGCAAGACAGGATAAAAGGGGCAAAGGCTGGTGGAACAGGCGGGCTCAGTGGCATCCCAGTACACCAGGTGGCACCTTAAAGGGGGGCAACCCATCACACACAGCCATGAAAAAGATTCACAGACTGTGAAATCTGGTCTCCCCCATGAAATCTGTCTTTTGTAGGGGGTTTTCAGTATTGCCACCCTTTCTTCTGCATTGCCTTCAGAGCTGGGGAGCCAGAAAGCAGCAGCTGCTGGCTAGGTGCCCAGCTTTGAAGGCACTGCCCTGGCTGCCTAGCTCTGAAGACACTGCCACGTCCAGCAGCAACCCAGAAGTAAGGGTGGCATGGTATGGTATTGCCACCCTTCCTTCACAGCAGCTGCTGGCGGCAGTGCTGCCTTCAGAGCGGGTGTCTGGCCAACAGCCGCTGCTTTCCGACCACCCAGCTCTGAAGGCAGTGCAGAAGTAAGGATGGCAATACCGCGACCTCCTTATAATAGCCTTACGATCCCCACACCCTATCCTCTTTTGGGTCAGGACCCATATTGTTACACCACCATGAAATTTAAGATTTTAATATCTAAAACTGTGAAATTTAAAAACAATGAGGAGTCCTTGTGGCACCTTAGAGACTAACAAATTTATTTGGGCATAAGCTTTCGTGGGCTATAACCCACTTTATCAGATGCATGGAGTGGAAAATACAGTAAGCAGGAATAAATATACAGCACATGAAAAGATGGTAGTTGCCTTACCAAGTGGGGGGGTCAGTGCTAATGAGGCCAATTCAGTTAGGGTGGATGTGGCCCATTGACAAGAAGGGGTGAATATCAACAGATGAGTGCTAACGAGGCCAATTCAATCAAAGTGGATGTGACCCATTCTCAGCAGTTGACAAGAAGGTGTGAGTATCAACAGAGGGAAATTATTTTTTGTAGTGATCCAGCTACGCCCAGTCTTTATTCAGGCCTAATTTGATGGTATCAAGTTTGCAAATTAATTGCAGTTCTACAATTTCTTGTTGAAGTCTTTTTTTGTTGAAGAATGGAGAGTTTTAAGTCTGTTATTGAGTGTCCAGGGAGATTGAAGTGCTCTCCTACTGGTTTTTGAATGTTACAATTCTTGATGTCTGATCTGTGTCCATTTATTATTTTGTGTAGAGACTGTCTGGTTTGGCTAATGTACATAGCATGGGGCATTGATGGCACATAATGACATATATCACAGTAGGTAGCTGTGCAGGTGAATGAGCCCTTGATGGTGTGGCTGATGTGGTTGGGTCCTATGATGGTGTCTCTTGAATAGATATGCGGACAGAGTTGGTCTGTAAGTGTAAGAGATCATCCTTCAGGGTAGGTTGTAGATCCTTGATCATCCTTGAAGGACGATCCCTCACTCTCACAGACCTTGGGAGACAGGCCAGTTCTTGCTTACAGACAGCCCCCCCAATCTGTAGCAAATACTCACCAGCAATTACACACCACACAACAGAACCACTAACCCAGGAACCAACCCCTACAACAAAACCCATTGTCAACTCCATCCACATATCTACTCAAGGGGCTATTGTGACTCATTTCTTGACCAGCATGGCCTCCTTCAGAGTTCAGTGATATGTAAATATAAATAGTTCTATTAAAAGTATACTCTGTGCCTACAAAATAAATCTACATACTTTTAATCATGCTGATTCCATTTGTTTCAAGATCAAGAGGACATGATTTTCAGTGGCTTTTAATCATTGAATATATTTATTTTGACTGAATTTAATGTTTATTTAGAGCCAACAACTCCTTCATTATTATCTATAATTCACAGACATTCTCTGCAGTGCTTTCAGTCAAGAACCAGAATAATATAACATAAAGGGGATATATGTGGATTATAGATTCACAGATCATTTACTAGATTTACTTGTAAATGAAGCAACTGAAGCAGAAACAAATTAGACTTCAGAACATATCACACTGTCATTATGTAATTATACTTAGATGTTTCACCTTTCCAATGTAATATTTTCATATTCAAGTTAGCTTCAGTCTGCATAACAGGTCTCTTTCTCTCCTCACTGATACCAGTGCAAATAGGAGTACTCCATCAAAATACATGGAGTTTCACCACTGTAAGTTCTCCATATAAATGTGGAATGGGTCCCTTCACATTGTAGTCAAAAACACTTACTGAAAAAAATATACTCCTATCCATACAAGAATTTATTAGTTGGGAGGAAAAAAAATGTTTCTTAGATACTAGCTGGTGTTTAAATTGTAAGCTGTGTACATCTTAGGAAATTCAGCAAAGGCCTGATTAAGTGCCCATTGAAATGCTATTGGATCAAATCCTATAAGATATTGCTTACTGAAAAGTGGTTTGCAAAGTTTAAATTATAGCAGAGGGATCTTCCCTCATTAAAGGAGAAATTCCCAATCCTGCAAAATTATAAAGTCTATGTTTTGTTTTTAAGATGTTAAATGAGATTTCAACAGACTTTCTCCATTATGAGCTTTCTTAGGGACAGTTTTGGCTATCTGGGATGTAAGTCTGCCTAGGCCCTTCTTAAGAAACTGGGGATTCTTCATAGAGGGCCCCCAAAAACTTTGGATGGACTCAACTTACTCTGTGTTGTTCAAATGTCCCAGCAGCTTTGAACTCTGAACTAAAGATTCATTTGTGTCTTATTATATGGTCAATATCATTCTCTCTTGCAAACCACAAACTAGATCATAGAAGATCATAGAATTTTGGTCTCAAATATTGAATCTTGCTGTAGAAAATGGAGTAAATTATCATGAATGTCATTATTGGTGGTGTCGTTAACCCAAAAAGTTTTAGTGTTATCCTGTGATACATAAATAAAGATAGAGAGAATGGGTAAATTTTTTCAGAAGTGCTTACGTCCATTTTCAAAAATGACAGCACTTAGGAGCCTAAGGCCAGTTCTATATTACTAACTTACATCGGTATAATTAAGTTACTCAGGGATGTGAAAAATCCACACCGAATGATGCAGATATACTGACCTGACTCCTGGTGTAGACAGTGCTATATCAATGGGAGAGTTTCTCCCATCAACAGAGCTACCGTCTCTCGCAGAGGTGGATTAACTACGTCGACAGGAGAAGCTCTCCCATCGGCATAGTAACAACTTCATTAAAGTGCTACAGCTGCACTGCTGCAGCTTTTTAAGTGTAGACCTACCCTAAGGCTCACTGAAAATCAATGGGATTTAGGCTCCTAAGTCACTTTTGCAAATGGGATTTAGATGCTTTTGGAAATCGTATCCCAGCATGACAGAAGACATAAGAGAAGGAGAAAAGGGGGGGAAATGTAAACAAACAAAAAAGATAATGGGGGAAGAGCTAGGTATAAAACCAGGCTTATGCATTGTTCTTTGATTGCAAGTTCTGACTTATCGCTTAAAGCTCTGAGTTTCTAATTAGTGCTCCTGAAATAAAGAATGCAGGACAGAAATATGAAAAACAAATGGCATCAGTTAGAGGTGCTGCAATATCTTTCATAAGCTGTTATTTCAGCAATTTTTTATTTCTCTCCTTTGTGATGGATCTTTTAAAGAAACAGTTCTCATAAAACTGTTGCGTTGAATTGATTAAAATTTCCACTTTGTATAGATGGCTTCAAAGAAAGCAATGCCTTATAATTTCCTGGGCTGGAAACCACATGGAGTTCCGTTTTCCACACAGTAGGGGACAGACAAAACTAAACAGCCCAAATCTTTTCAATATCTTCTCATATGGAAGCCTTTTGTGCCACAATCACTCTTGCTGCCCGTCTTTGGACCCATTCTCCTATATCTTTTTGAAAAGGGGAGGGTCCAAACGAGTCCATACCATCTATTTGTTTAGTGACATTAATTATAACAGTCTCTGTGTTTCCTCTTTCATTCTTTATGCATCTTGACCTTTTTTTTTTTTTTTTTTTTTTTTACTGTCACATATTGAGCAGATTTTTTCATTAAGCTATCCACAGTGACTCCACAGGGCTATTTCCTGAGTGACTAGACTTGATTTAGAATCAAGCAATGCTTAGGAGTAGTTGAAATTATTTCTCCTCTTGTGCATTACCTTGTGTTTCTTAACAATGCATGCATTAATTAGATACCACAGCACCCTGAGGGAAATGACAGGCAGGGTCATTTTTACTTTTGTCATTGTTATTTTTAATAACAGTCACGGACCAGTCACAGGCAATAAACAAAAATACACGGAAGCTGTGACCTGTCCATGACTTTTGGTGCTCCGGCTCCATGGTTTCCCCTGCCACCGTGGCTGGGAACTACAGGGTTCTCTCCCTCCCCCGCTCGTGAGGCTGTCTTCAGTTGCTGGAACCCTGAGGCCGGCCCCCCTGAGGAAGCTATCCCTGGTCACAGGAACCCTGCAGGGAGACCCTGAGGAGGCTGTCGCCTGTTGCTGGAACCCTGCCAGGGCCCTGCTGGCTGCCAGCTCCAGTCCTGCAGCTCCAGGGACGGAAGCAGAAAATGTCACGGAGGTCTCTGGAAATCACAGATTCAGTGACTTCCATGACATAAACATAGCCTTAACCATGATCCACTGGAGATATATACCATTGCACCAAGAGGGAGTGAATGATGATTTGTGAATAAGATTAGTCATTTAAATCTTTCTATGGTCAGCAATAGATTCCTGACAAAAATGTAACTGGATCCCATGCTGGGAATTCTAAAAAAATATGATACTTGAACTACAACTGACAGATACAGACTATTCTTCTTCCATTCAAGTGGTGAAGTCAATGATGCTTTTACAAGTGGGCGGACAGGTCCCAGCTTCAGCTCCCATTAGGATGGATCCATCACAGAGGATTTTAGCTCAGAGAGGGGGGACAAGAGAAGATTAAATGAAGAGGTATGTTTGAAGAGTAGGTGGTAAGTTTGTGCAGTAGCCAAAGTCAATATTTATTAGAGTCTTCCTTCATTCTTTATCCAGGTGAAGAGGTTCGAGGTTCTGGTATGAAACATGATGATGGCTTCTTGGCAAATCTGTTACCAAGATCACATAACTGAATATATAGTGTCGGTGTTGAAACTAGAAACGTGGGATTGACATTATAGTTCTGTTTCATAAGCATGTGACAGTGCTGCTCAGTCCAGATTCCTTATTAATTCTAACATCCAAACAGCAGCCTCTGACAGCAGCAGTGGAGACTAATAAAATAAAAGAGAAGCAAAACAAAGCTCTGTTTATCTAATCCATCTGTCTAGGTATTTAAAATTCTCCCATCACTGAGACATCTAAGTTCAAGTTATAGACCATATGATATAGGAATTCATATATCAAGAAAAAATAGATCACAGCTTTATGTATAAAATGTGATTAATCATAAAAACAAACATGATTACCCATAAATGAAAGGAAACAAGGTCAAATGCATCTGGCTTCTTATGCAAAATTAGCTTTGTTGTAAACTACATGGGGATTTCTTCATGTCTTTTCATGAAAGTGCGTGGAAGGAAGGGCCACAAGAAAGAGTTCCCAAAATCCAAAAGGAATCCACAAATGATGCTTTTCAAAAACAAAGCTTTTACAGAAACTGCAGTTAAATCAGCACAGACAGCAACAGCTGTAGATGCTTCAGAAAACAGAAGATTTAGAAGCCAGTGACATTGAAGAATGTGCTACCTATACTATGCTGCAAATCCAAATGTAAAGTGTTGATTCATTTCCTTAAACCAAAATGAAACAAAAACCCCTCTTAAAGATGGTGGAATTTGTGTGTCAATACTAAGCTCCTCAGTTTCCCCTTCTGTGAAACGGGCGTGATAATATTTCCCTTCTTCTGTGAAGTGCTTTAAGATCCATGAATGAAAAGCACTATGCACCTTTTCCCTTACTAATTAACATGTTATTACACCTATAACATTGTTATGTCAGGAAGAACATTGCTGCAACTTACTCCAACTGATCAAAAATTTAAGACTTCCCTTTCACTTATTGAGGGAAGTGTGAATTTTTATCCTGCCTAACAGCGTGACCTTCGATGGATTTTTTAGGCTTGACCTTTAAGACTAAGAAATACATTCAAGCTTTCAGTTGAGAGGGATGCTATTGGGCAAATGATGGTAAACTACTGAGCTAGAGCCCCCAAGCTTTGAGATGCTTGTTCACAATTCTGGTGACTGTGGCTGAACATTGCCCAAAAGCAACCTTGTTTTTTCCTCATGTGTAGTTCCTGTCATGAGATCAAAACTCAGATCCATCATGCAATATTAACATGCCGATCCCCGAGGCTGTACCATGTAATCTGAAATCAAGTCTTACAATCTACATGTGAAAAAAGGTGTTGTTTCTGAGAGGCTAAGGAAAAAAAATCAATCACATAGATCCACTAGTAGGACAGCTGGTCACAGACTGGGAGCTTAAAATGAAATTATTTTACCATGGATACACAATAAGAATTCATAAGGTTACATTTTCAAAGCAGTGTGTGGGAGGTGCATTTCATACACAAAATGTAGCTAGTAATGAGATTTTTGTTCAAACCACCCACACACTGCTTGGCAACCCTAGAGTCCAATTGACAACATACTGAGCCTGATTCTCCTCTTACTTAAACAGATGTAAGTCAGCAGTAACTCAGTTGCCACAGTGGATTGACACCAGCATACCACCTGTTTAAATGAGAGGCTAATAAAGCCACTCTCTGAGAATACTCATTTTAGGAGTGATGTCAATCATTCCAATCTCAGATGGTTTGAAAAGATACACACTGGTTCTTTCAGGGGTTGCACTCTCTCCCCAAATAAATTTTTATTTGTAGATTTTTGTAGCATAGAAATGTTTTAAAGACAGTCTGAACTTTGTATGGGCATTAGTTTTACAGATTCCTTTCTGCTTTTAGAGTAAATTTCATTAATCTTCACATTTTTTAAAAAAGCATTTCCCTTCCTCAATTCTTCTCTTAACTGTATTTCATAAACTGTCACTTTTAATATAGACAGCTCACCATTAAACACAACAAGATATGACTTTGACTTATTAATTCAGCAATAACTTTTGGATTATATACTGTGCTGCAACAGGAACATGACAGCATTTAACCATTGGAACAATTTAGCAAGGGTTATGCTGAATTCTCCATCAGTGGCAATTTTTTAAAATCAAGATATATATATATATATATATATATATATATATATATATATATATATATATATTAAGAAATGCTGTAGGAATTACTTTGGGGCCCGTATTACATAGAAGATCAGAAGGCACCATTGTGATCATCCAGTCTGGTCTTAGAATCTAGGATATGAAAAGCTTTTTACTCCTGATAAGACAACTCATATTACTCTTCTATACTCACCAGATACTTCCACTAGACTGAGACTGGACCAGTAGTTTAAATTATACAGTATGTGGGGTGAAAAGCCTACTTTCACTACAACTCTCTTGCTTTATGTTCAGTATGGAAATCTAAGACATGGGGCCATGTCCTTCTGCTCTGGACTACACAGTCATTCCTCAAGAAACTATTGCAAGATATTCATTATCATTCATTCTCTAATCGCCCCTTACTGGGGAAGAGAATTTAGAAGCTGCTAGTTAACTGATAACAGTAGCATCTACTATTTCCCTTTTGTTAGTTCCTAAAGCAGTTAAACTTCAAATCAGAATATGATACAGACACAGTGTTAGTTTATTGATCTCCTCGGAGAAATTGACAAGAGATCAGACATCTGTCCTGACATACTTATTTCCTGTGATTTCTGTTAGTGGCCTCCAGAACAGTTGTTCATGAGGTGCTGCTAAGTCAATGACAAGACCTGGCCTGGTGGAATGCCTGGTCATTTTAAAATGACTACACTCCTTCAGAGCTGGCCAGAAAAGAATTTCCATTTTGTGGGAAATTCTGGGTTGTTGACATTTTATAGAATCATAGAAATGTGGGTCTGGAAGGAACCTCAAGAGATCATCTAGTCCAGCCCTCTGCACTGAGACAGGACCAAAGTATACCAGACAGGTGTTTAAAAACTTCCAATAACAGGAACTCCACAACTCCCCTTGGAAACCTATTCCACTGCTTAACTAATATTTCTTTTGTTTCATTTCACATCAGAACAAAATGTTAACACTACAAATTTCTGATGAAAGAAAACACTCTGTTTTCGTGTCCACCTGCCAGCTGGCCTGGTAGCCAAGGAGCCTGATGGCTAGCCAAAGATCTTGGCAGCCAGGGGGCAAACCAGTGAGGAAGTCAGGTAATCTGCCTGCCCACCAGCCAGGCTGCCAGACAGCCTGCCTGGTTTCCATGAAATGTTTTGACAGAATCTGCATATTCCCACAATATGTTTCTATTCCATTGAATCATCATTTTCTAATGGAAAACTATTCCATTGCAAATTTTTCAACCAACTCTCCAAGCATTCCTTTCAAAGAGATCCCAAAAGATTGTGATTGACCAGCACCACAGGCTCTCATTTGGATTGACTGGTAGGTAAAAGAATTTTAAGGACCTGGTGGATTTATGCATCTTTGATTAAACAAAATTTCCTACAGATAATTCCCTACAGCTGATGTTAAATCCACAAAACATACATGAGGGTTTGGTGGAGGCTTAAGATACAAGATGAAGTAATTTAAGAAAACTAATTAAAAATGTAGACATACTAAAGGGAGAACATAAATTGAAGTGCACCACCTCTCTGAAAACTACCTTTGTGGAAGTTACCTTGAGAAAAATCTGTTTATAGTCACTCAGAATTCAGATAAACCATACTTAGCTTACACACACACACAAAAACCACCTCCACAAAAAAACAAAAACACTTTTTGACAACTGTCAGCCCTGCAAACACTGTTTGGGATCTGAAATTCAAGTTGTATTCTTTCTGGTCCAACAATAATAAAGCATAATCTTTTAAAAATCTGACCTCGGACATACCTGTGAAACCTCCATTGTCTTCTCTGGGTTGCAAAGTTGCAGCTTACAGCAGAATTAGGCCCCCAATTCGAATTTAGTTCACGTAATTATATGTAATGCTCTCTCTCCTGTAGCAATACTACATCTGTATTTCTAACAGAAGGAAAACATTTGTCACTCTCATAGATATTACACTGACTACAAACAAAATATACATGTGTTGAATAAAGTAGTACTATTCTGTACTCATTTTTCCAGAGTAGAGCTTCATTTTAAGCTTGAGAGACCACTAAAGGAAACCTGAAAACTCAATCTAGTTCACTTATCTTAATATTCCAGCAGAGGTCTTGCTTCTGCATTTATTTCAATGCAAACAGGTTTAGTCTTAAATTGTTTGTATGTTTTTTTCACATACTTACAACTCAGACTTAAAGACACTTACACATTACTATCTGAGTGCATGAATAGTGCTATTGAAATAAATAGAACTACTTGCATACATAAGTGCTTACAGAATCAGGGACATAGCCCATAATCACCTTCTTCCTAACAAACCTATTCATTGTATAGATAGGTTTCAGAGTAACAGCCGTGTTAGTCTGTATTCGCAAAAAGAAAAGGAGTACTTGTGGCACCTTAGAGACTAACCAATTTATTTGAGCATGAGCTTTTGTGAGCTACAGCTCATTTCATCAGATGCATACCGTGGAAACTGCAGCAGACTTTATATATACACAGAGAATATGAAACAATACCTCCTCCCACCCCACTGTCCTGCATGCATCTGATGAAGTGAGCTGTAGCTCACGAAAGCTCATGCTCAAATAAATTGGTTAGTCTCTAAGGTGCCACAAGTACTCCTTTTCTTTTTGTGAATACAGACTAACACGGCTGTTACTCTGAAACCTGTTTAAGAAAGTTTACTAAGCTTACCAGAACTTGGTATTTGTAAAGCCTAATGTTTGAACTGTGCATCTGATTTCACCTCAGATCATCTGTGGTGGCCCTTGAGTGGCTAATGGTTATCAGCTTGCAAATTGGCAACCAGATGATAGGCAATAAAACCAGAACCCTCCTCCCCCTTCTACCATTGCTCATCTCAAAATAATTATGTGGGGAAATGTTTCTAAAAGCATTTGTAGGTTTGCTAGTGGAAGAAAACAAAGGACATCTCTCCACAGGTTAATAATCTAGAGAGCTAGGAACTGAAAAGAATGCTTGCACTAATCTTGTTTCTCAGAATGCAGTGATGGCTAACATAAACTAAATAATAGCTCAACATCAACCAGGCTCTCAGAGCCTGTGCTCTGATGAGCAAGGCCTTGTGGTTTCATTCTTTATTTGATTCTCTGCTTTTGATTTTGAGATGGAATGACTTTGAATACTACAAAAGAGATCTAACTAAAAATAACCATGCTCATGTGCTACCTTTTTTCTTTATATATCTAATCTATTGGGAAAGCAATGTGCTGTTGTGATTTGAGTAAAGAACTGAGGAGTCAGGAGATCTGGGTTATTTTTCCATTTCTGCCACTGAATTATTGTGACCTTTCATAAATACTTAACCTTTATACCACATTTTACCTATGTATAAAACAGGTACAATAAGAGTTACCTGGGAAATACATAGGAATAACAGTCCATGAAAGTGTTACATAAGTGCCAAATAGTATTTACAATATGAAAAATAAATTAAATCAAAACCTTTCCCCTGTGCCAGGAATTCTTAAATACTGTTACAGTATTCTTCTGTAAGGCTCAGTTAAAATATTTAGGCCTCCCCTGGTGTTAGGGGAGACATTGACAGTGCAGTAGAATGCCTACGCCATTGCCAGTACTGGAATACTGATTATTATGCCTATTGTCAAAAGCACCTGTAAGGCCTTTGTAGCAGCATTAGCATAACTCGGCTGGCCAGGAGAGGAGGGGGAGTGACCATGAGAACTGAGCATGATCCTGCACCATCTTGTTTTACTTCTTTCAAACTGCTGAAGTATGCGGTTTTGGAAAGACAGGAAGTCTATCTATATTTGACTTCTGGTGTGTGTGTATGGGGTCCCAGGCAACTACAGTCTCTGCAAAACCACATCTGTATAACTAGTGGCTTGAAACTTCTTACTTAACAAACTGCTTGCTCAGCAGTTATTGGTGATTGCCAAGCTATGTGACATTTTGAGCATAAAAAGGGAAAGATGTCTGAGTGATTTGGATTTGACCTTCTGGACATCTCTTGAAATCCCCACAAATCCCCAGAGACATGCGGATAGCTGAACTTGAACTTTGTTGTTTGACCACTCAAGACCATGGGGAACTATTATTTGGGAGCGTTCTAAACCTTTTGCATATTTGTGTGTGCTTGAGATCTAATAAAATAGTATATTTGGATTGGGTTTCTGCCAATCTTTAATCAGACAGATGTGCTGTGTCCCCCTTTGATTTGTTCCTGACACCACTTCGCAAAGAGTACAGTTACCCTGACCTTTGGGTTGAGAGCACCTCAGGTAACACTAGTACATACCATTTAAGAAGGTGCGTCAAGGGAATCATCACTTGCCCTATTCTCCTAAAAGGATTAATCTGTGTTTGGAAGTGTGGACGGGGCAGCCCCTCATTTTGTTCTTCTTCCTAGATCACTTGTACTTCAGACTCAGACTATATTCAGTACCTTACTGCACAGGTCTACTTTGGCTTAGACCCACATAAAATGATCAAGCAAGCAAGAAAAAATTTCTTTTAATTTTCGCTGAGTAGAATCTGCCTACCTTGGAAGAGATTGTAGCTGCAGAATTTGAGAAATATTGCCCTCAATAAATGAACCTTGTTAGGATATAGATATTCAGGCCGGTCTGTAAAGGCCTATACTCTAAGAATTTAGGTGTATTCTTATCACTTGGCTAGTTATAGAGGTACAAAAGAAAGAATCAAAATCACTGTCTGCCGGTGTAAGGGCCTTCTCTTACTGTGAGTCTGAGGCCCTGTGCTTAGGCTAAGGCCTTTGGCTAAGCAGCAGAGGCAGCCAGAAGCTAGGAAGCGACCTGTCACATCCTCACATTCCAAACTAGTCACACTGAAATAAGGTGCTATTGTGCTGTTAGGAATACAATCCTGTCCTGATAATGCCTATTACCTCCAGAGAAAGGGAAGTGCCTAGAAAATGTAAAAGGAAACTTAGTTTGATAGCATCCTGTTTGGCAAGAACTCATGTATCAACAGCTGGGATGTGAAATCCCCACTTCTGTATTGTCTTGTCATTATAGTTCCCACTTTGCTATTGTTTGTCTGTATAATCTCTGTCTGGTTCTGTGATTGTTCCTGTCTGCTGTATAATTAATTTTGCTGGGTGTAAACTAATTAAGGTGGTGGGATATAATTGGTTACATAATCATGTTACAATATGTTAGGATTGGTTAGTTAAATTTCAGGAAAATGATTGGTTAAGGTATAACAAAGGAGAACTCAAGTTTTACTATATAGCCTGCAGTCAATCGGGGGGGAGTGGGAACAGGGAATGTGGGTAAGGAAATTGGAATCATGTTTTGCTAAAGGGGGGAGATGGGAACAGGGAATGTGGGTAAGGAAATTGGAATCATGTTTGGCTAAGGGCAGGAATGGGAACAGGGACACAGGTGTAAGGCTCTGTGGTGTCAGAGCTGGGAAGGGGGACACTAAGGAAGGAAACTGGAATCATGCTTGCTGGAAGTTCACCCCAATAAACATTGAATTGTTTGCACCTTTGGACTTCAGGTGTTGTTGCTCTCTGTTCATGCAAGAAGGACCAGGGAAGGAAGCGGGTGAAGGAATAAGCCCCCTAAAAAACCTTAACAAGCAAAA
Organism: Eretmochelys imbricata; assembly: GCF_965152235.1. Classification (NCBI taxonomy): domain Eukaryota; kingdom Metazoa; phylum Chordata; order Testudines; family Cheloniidae; genus Eretmochelys; species Eretmochelys imbricata. Next base: position 70,130,140 of record NC_135573.1, read on the forward strand.
TATTTAAATATGGTGATAAGCAAAAATGCTATGCACCCATTTTCATTGTATCTGTGATACCTGAACTATCCTGATACCTGAACATTCTGAAATTTAAATTGTGTTAGCCAGATTCATAATAAATTGTTTGTATGCTGTTTGTGCTTGGAAAAAAAAAACCCAAGAAGTAATTTGCTTGTGTGATGCTAATTTTTGCAGTTTATTCTATAGATATTTAAATTCACGGCTGAATATTTTGTTTGACTATTAGCAAGTTTAAACTTCATAAACATTTAGTAAAAGTATGAGTGTATTAAAATGCAACAAGCTTTAGACAATTCTCTGAGGAAAATGCTAGAATTTTATAACACATTAATTTACAGAGCTCAAAGATAAGACTTGACAAGAGCATTACATTGAGTAGGTGAGAGTAATCAGATTAAAATTTTTGCCCTAAATGCCCGAAAACATAATGCTTGTTAGGTTTTTCTTCTATTATATAATGTGGACAAAATGAAAACTATATCATTCATAGTCATGCTTTGAAGCACACAGTCCATAACTTACTGACCTCCATGTAATCAGCTCTACAGACATGAGCCTAAGCATTAATCTAGATTTTTTTTTAATATTGCTGTTCTTGGAACTGTTTCCTGCTAATTAAATGCCTGCAATCAAACACACTTACAGATGATTTTAGCAGGACCTTCTACGCATGTTCATACTCTCATTCTCTTTATATACAGGGGCAGGGTATTTTCAGAAAAGGGCAGATAAATAAACAGTGACAAGTTTTTAAAGTGCTTGTACACAAATGCTAGAAGTCTAAATAATAAGATGGGTGAACTAGAGTGCCTCGTGTTAAAGGAGGATATTGATATAAGAGGCATTGCAGAAACCTGGTGGAGTGAGGACAGTCAATGGGACACAATCATTCCGGGGTACAAAATATATCGGAAGGACAGAACAGGTCGTGGGGGTGGGGGAGTGGCACTATATGTGAAAGAAAATGTAGAATCAAATGAAATAAAAATCTTAAATGAATCCACATGTTCCATAGAATCTCTATGGATAGTAATTCCATGCTCTAAGAAGAATATAACAGTAGGGATCTATTATCGACCACCTGACCAGGACAGTGATAGTGACGATGAAATGGTAAGGAAGATTAGAGAGGCTATCAAAATAAAGAACTCAATAACAGTGGGGGATTTCAATTATCCTCATATTGACTGGGTACATGTCACCTCAGAACGAAATGCAGAGACAAAATTTCTCAATACTTTAAATGACTGCTTCTTGGAGCAGCTGGTACAGGAACCCACAAGGGGAGAGGCAACTCTTGATCTAGTCCTGAGTGGAGCACAGGATCTGGTCCAAGAGGTAACTATAACAGGACCGCTTGGAAATAGTGACCATAATACAACAACATTTAACATTCCTGTGGCGGGAAGAACACCTCAACAGCCCAACACTGTGGCATTTAATTTCAGAAAGGGGAACTATGCAAAAATGAGGAGGTTAGTTAAACAGAAATTAAAAGGTACAGTGACTAGAGTCCAAGCTGCATGGACACTTTTCAAAGACACCATAATAGAGGCTCAACTTAAATGTATACCCCAAATTAAAAAAAACACAGTAAAAGAACTAAAAAAGAGCCACCGTGGCTTAACAACCATGTAAAAGAAGCAGTGAGAGATGAAAAGGCATCTTTTAGGAAGTGGAAGTCAAATCCTAGTGAGGTAAATAGAAAGGAGCATAAACACTGCCAAATTAAATGTAAAAAATGTAATAAGAAAAGCCAAAAAGGAGTTTGAAGAACAGCTAGCTAAAAACTCAAAAGGTAATAAAATGTTTAAGTACATCAGAAGCAGAAAACCTGCTAAACAACCAGTGGGGCCCCTGGACGATGGAGATACAAAAGGAGAACTTAAAGACGATAAAGTCATTGCGGAGAAACTGAATGAATTCTTTGCTTCAGTCTTCACGGCTGAGGATGTTAGGGAGATTCCCAAACCTGAGCCGTCTTTTGTAGGTGACAAATCTGAGGAATTGTCACAGATTGAAGTGTCATTAGAGGAGGTTTTGGAATTAATTGAGAAACTTAACAGTAACAAGTCACCGGGACCAGATAGCATTCACCCAAGAATTCTGAAAGAACTCAAATATGAAATTGAGGAACTATTAACTATGATTTGTAACCTCTCCTTTAAATCAGCTACTGTACCCAATGACTGGAAGATAGCTAATGTAACGCCAATATTTAAGAAGGGCTCTAGAGGTGATCCTGGCAATTACAGACCCGTAAGTCTAATGTCAGTAATGGGAAAATTAGTTGAAACAATAATAAAGAATAAAATTGTCAGACACATAGAAGAGCATAAATTGTGCGCAAAAGTCAACATGGTTTCTGTAAAGGAAGATCATGTCTTACTAATCTTTTAGAGTTCTTTGAAGGGGTCAGTAAATATGTGGACAAGGGGGATCCAGTGGACATAGTGTACTTAGATTTCCAGAAAGCCTTTGACAAGGTCCCTCATCAAAGACTCTTATGTAAATTAAGTTGTCATGGGATAAGAGGGAAGATCCTTTCATGGATTGAGAACTGGTTAAAAGACAGGGAACAAAGGGTAGGGATAAATGGTAAATTTTCAGAATGGAGAGGGGTAACTAGTGGTGTTCCCAGTGGGTCAGTCCTAGGACCAATCCTATTCAACTTATTCATAAATGATCTGGAGAAAGGGGTAAACAGTGAGGTGGCAAAGTCTGCAGATGATACTAAACTGCTCAAGATAGTTAAGACCAAAGCAGACTGTGAAGAACTTCAAAAAGATCTCATAAAACTAAGTGATTGGGCAACAAAATGGCAAATGAAATTTAATGTGGATAAATGTAAAGTAATGCACATTGGAAAAAATAACCCCAACAATACATACAATATGATGGGGGCTAGTTTAGCTACAACTAATCATGAGACAGATCTTGGAGTCATCGTGGATAGTTCTCTAAAGACATCCATGCAGTGTGCCGTGGCAGTCAAAAAAGCAAACGGGATGTTAGGAATCATTTAAAAAGGGATAGAGAATAAGACGGAGAATATCTTATTGCCCTTATATAAATCATGGTACGCCCACATCTTGAATACTGCGTACAGATGTGGTCCCCTCATCTCAAAAGAGATATACTGGCATTAGAAAAGGTTCAGAAAAGGGCAACTAAAATGATTAGGGGTTTGGAACGGGTCCCATATGAGGAGAGATTAAAGAGGCTAGGACTTTTCAGCTTGGAAAAGAGGAGACTAAGGGGGGATATGATAAAGGTATATAAAATCATGAGTGGTATGGAGAAAGTGAATAAGGAAAAGTTATTTAGTTGTTCCCATAGTATAAGAACTAGGGGCCACCTAATGAAATTAATGGGTAGCAGGTTTAAAACAAATAAAAGGAAGTTCTTCACTCAGCGCTCAGTCACCCTTTGGAACTCCTTGCCTGAGGAGGTTGTGAAGGCTAGGACTATAACAGGGTTTAAAAGAGAACTGGATAAATTCATGGAGGTTAAGTCCATTAATGGCTATTAGCCAGGATGGGTAAGGAATGTTGTCCCTAGCCTCTGTTTGTCAGAGGGTGGAGATGGATGGCAGGAGAGAGATCACTGGATCATTACTTGTTAGATTCACTCCTTCTGGGGCACCTGGCATTGGCCACTGTCGGCAGACAGCATACTGGGCTGGATGGACCTTAGGTCTGACCCAGTATGGCCATTCTTATGTTCTTACAGCTGTGCCAGTAAAAGTCATGCAGTGTAGCCGCTGTTTGTCAGCTCTCCTGTTGACAAAAAACTTCCACCCCCAAAAAGTGGTGTTTGTGTTGTTGACAGGAGAGTGCTCCTCCCAACAACGCGCTGTTCACACTGGTGCTTGTCATGGCAAAACTTTTGTTTTTCGGGGGGGGGGGGGGGGGAAGAGGGGGGAGTTAACACACAAAAAAAGACTGAAAAGACAAAAGTTTTGTTGTTCAATTGCCAGCGTTGCATAGCCTTAGTCTGAAACTAATTTTCACACCCCATCAGTGTTTTGTACAAGGAGAGTGTCAAGGTTCCTTCCCCACTATGAACTCTAGGGTACAGATGTGGGGACCTGCATGAAAGACCCGCTAAGCTTATTCTTACCAGCTTAGGTTAAAACTTCCCCAAGGTACAAACTTTGCCTTGTCCTTGAACCCTATGCTGCCACCACCAAGCGTGTTAAACAAAGAACAGGGAAAGAGACAACTTGGAGACGTCTTCCCTCAAAATATCCCCCCAAGCCCTACACCCCCTTTCCTGGGGAAGGCTTGATAAAAATCCTCACCAATTGGTACAGGTGAACACAGACCCAAACCCTTGGATCTTAAGAACAATGAAAAAGCAATCAGGTTCTTAAAAGAAGACTTTTAATTAAAGAAAAGGTAAAAGAATCACCTCTGTAAAATCAGGATGGTAAATACCTTACAGGGTAATCAGATTCAAAACATAGAGAATCCCTCTAGGCAAAACCTTAAGTCACAAAAAGACACAAAAACAGGAATATACATCCCATTCAGCACAGCCTATTTTACCAGCCATTAAACAAAAGGAAATCTAACGCATTTCTAGCTAGATTACTTACTAACTTACAGAAGTTCTGAGACTGCATTCCTGATCTGTTCTCAGCAAAAGCATCACACAGACAAAAAGACGCTTTGTTTCCTCCCCCCTTCCCTATTTGAAAGTATCTTATCCCCTCATTGGTCATTTTGGGTCAGGTGCCAGCGAGATTATTTTAGCTTCTTAACCCTTTACAGGTGAAAGGGTTTTGCCTCTGGCCAGGAGTGATTTTATAGCACTGTATACAGAAAGGTGGTTACCCGTCCCTTTATTTTTATGACAGAGAGATTATAATGTCTTCTTTATTTTGAATAGAGCCAGAAATCTGTCTTTTTATTTGTTTTCAGGAGTCTCTGATACAACAATTAGGTAAATGCAACAAAATAAAATTATTCATGTGTGAGAGACAAACTTCAGCAACAAGACAAATGGGGGTGCTAAATGTACAGAAAAGAATAAATATAAAGCACTATGGCTGAGAAAGAAAAGGTTAATTCCTCTGTGATGGAGCAACATCAGATTGTGTATTTTTTTTAAAATGCACCACTGATCACAAATATTGAAAAATTCACCTACACATATGAAAGAGGCTTGTAATAAAAAGATTAACAATCTGAAGGAAGAAATTCTACTTTTTCCACTATATTAAATTTAAACCCCATTGCCCCATACCGAATACCTTACACAAATCCAATCTGCCTTACATTTCTGCCCTTGTTTCGTATCACACGCCAGACATGTTATTAGGAACACAGTCCAAATGTCAAGCTAAAATGAGTGAAATCAATGTAAAACAACAACTACTGAATATAAAGCTCAATAAAGTCTCATTCCACAAGGAAATCCTATACTGAAGATAAAATCAATCAAAACTAAGCAAAAATGGTAATTTGGTTAAAACTTTTGATCAAATTAGTACTACAGATACATATTCAACCTCAAGTATTTTATAATCCTGTTCACTTCTAATTTCATATCCTGTGTATTTTATATGCATTTTTTCTTAAATAAGTTACTTCTCTTTATTCCAATTGTCTCTGAGAATCTTTATTTTCTAAATTAGACTTGTACAAAATGTTGCCTCCAGACTCTCTTTGAGAGTACAATATATATCTTCTGACTGTCACATTTTCTGCTGGTAGAGTTAGAAATTGGTTTTAGCAGCAGCCCTCTTACTAATGGCAAAAATTCCATTGCTAGAGTATGACAAGCCTTCTCACCATTCCCTACCTGAAAAGTGACTCAGGGTCAAATGCCATCTCTCTGTGAATTAAATTTCTGCTTTCAGTAGTCCAGATGTCAATTTCAGTTTGCAACCTGTATTGAGGAGAATTATTTTGTTTCTTGAGTAGGCAATACACTACCTTAGTCTTTTGTTAGCCTTTTTCAGCCTTAGAACATTCTACTTTCTACACTGAACATGTTTTGGTGGCAATGCTTTTCTTCTTAGATTACTGTAGCTACAGCTATGGATATAATATGGGAGTATGAGACTTCTATACTCAAACATCCATTTTGCAGATTATGTAAAACCAATAAAACATTGCTTCCAGCTTCCCTTTTAGATCCCGGTCAAAGCTCCTGCCTTTGCTGGTGTCAGGGGCATTCATGTTGCAAGTGGTTTGCTAGTATAATATTCTGGTATTCCTATACTGGTAAAGTGCTCTTACTCTAGACCTGACCTAGTACTGTACCTAGAACTAGATTGCCCCATAAACAGCCGTTTTCTGGCTGCAAACCACAACACAGTCTCCTGCGTTCAGAAGTACACTGATTGTTACCCATACTAGACAGCATTATATGAAACGTATGTTTATGCTGAAATAATTGGGTCCCAATATTTACTTCAAATGATTATTTCATGACGACTTAATCATGAGGATAATATTTTACAAATATTACCTGTCACAAATGTAGACCAAACATACACAAAGGAAAGGAGGTGTATTCTAGTTGGGTGACTACTAGCAAACATTTTCTGCCACTATTTGAATTTTTAAACATCTTATGTCTGTTTACACCCCTTTCCTGTTCTGTTTAGGCTTTTATACTGCATCTATCACTGTTATAGCTGAGCAAATGAGATGACCCAGGTAATTATAGGCCTGTCAGTCTGACGTTGATCCCAGGTAAGATAATTCAGTGGGTGATATGGGACTCAATAAAGAATTTAAAGAGGGTAATATAATTTATGCCAATCATCATGGGTTTATGGAAAACAGATCCTGTCAAATTTACCTGCTTTTAATTTTTTGAGATTAACAGTTTAGTTGACAAAGATAGTAGTGCTGATGTAATATAATTACATGTTTATAAGATGTTGGCTTCGTACCACATGACATTTTTATCAACAAACTAGAACAATCCAAAATCACCCTGGCACACGTTAAATTAATTAAAAGCTGGCTAACTGATAGGTCTCAAATGTAATTATCAACAGGGAATCACAATGGAGCAGGTGTGTTTCTAGTGGGTCTCTCTGGGATCTGTTCTTGATCCTATGTGATGTAACATTTTTATCTATGACCTGTAAGAGAACCTACAATCATCATGATAGTTTGTAGAGGACACAAAAATTGGAAGGGGGATGAATAATGAAGAGGACAGGTCATTGATATAGAGTGATGTGGATCGCTTGGTAAACTGGGTACAAGCAATAGTGAGAGACTCAACAAGCTGAATCTATGTAGTTTAATAAAGAGAAGGTTAATGGGTGATTTGATTACAGTCTGCAAGTACCCACCTCAGGAACAAATATTTGATTTGGGCTCTTCAATCTAACAGAGAAAGGTATAACATGATCCAAGGGCTGGAAATTGAAGCAAGGGAAATTCAGACTGGAAATAATGTGTAAATTATTAAGTGAGGGTAACTAACCATTGGAACACTTTACCAAAGTTGTGGTGGAGTCTCCATAACTGGCCATTTTAAAATCAAGATGGGATTTTTTTTTTATAAAAGCTCTGTTCTAGGAATTATTTTTGGGAAGCTCTGTGGCCTGGGTTATATAGGAGTTCGGACTGGACAATCAGAGTGCTCCCTTCTGACCTTGGAACCTATGAATCTATAAACCAATAGATTTACTGGGTGAGATTTGTCAAAAGCTCCTGAATTCCTTGAGAGAATAAGTCCCATTGTTTTTCCGTGGGATTTATTCATCTAAAACTCTCAGGTGGAGCTGCTTTGGAAATATTTTTTTTCTTGTGAAACAATTTTTGTTTTCAGCTAAATTATTCTTCAAAAATGGTTCTGCAAAAAATTCCATTTAGTTGGAAAGCCATTTTCCATTGAAAAGGTATTCTGAATGGGCAATTTCAATCAATTATACACTTAAGTGCTTTTGATAATCCCACCTGTTGTCTCTGAAGCTAGAATACAACTTTGTGTTCTAGCATTCTATTCCAGATCACTCCTGCTGTGAAACAGTCAGTTTAACCATTGCTAAATAACTACTGTAATTTGGGAAAGAAACACTTTGGTGTAAAGCTATTAAGCTCTAGCAAAAACAATAACATTCTTTAGTACATGTAAAATATCGTCCTCCAGTATTATTTTATCTTGCTGATTCCATGTTTCCTATTTACTTTACCTTAAAGTCTTTCTTGCTGCAGTTACTTACCCTCCACTGTCACCTAGTGGCCACAGAAGTTTATACAAGCAGTGGATGAATTAGTCAATGTTTCTAAAAGATTTCATATTTCACTCTATTTAGATCATTTTTGGAAATGTTTGTCAGAAATGAACCAGTCAATACCAGTCCTTTGCAATTGGCTTACAATATGAAGAAACAAACTTTGCTTCATAATCTACTAGTAACTGACTTGGACAAAGAAATAATGAATAGGAAAAATGGTAGTGTCCAGAATAAATAAATAATTAAATATCAAGGGGAATATCAATAGAGTAAATATTAGGATATTGCCATCATATTCATTGCCATTACCCTTAGTAGATCTGTCAGTGACCATGTATAGCTTTGTTTATTCTATTTGCACTTTCCACACCCACATGAACATGCAAATTCAGGACAAAGCTCAGTCCTTCACTCTATTAGGCTGGTAGAAAATGAAAGATATATGAAAAATATAGGCTTAATCCTAGGAAAAATAATCATGTCACCTCATTCTTGTGTGACCCCTTTTGGGCCCTTCCAAATAGTGAGAGGAATAAAGGAAGAAAAGTAACCAAATGAACACTCAAAGGACAAACACATATCAAGGAGAAAAAATCAGGTAAACAGGAAATAGATATAGACATGCAATGGCCACATTCATTGCTGGTGCCACTCCATTAACATCTGTGGAGTTCTTCAGGGATGAATATCACTCACCATCTCTACTAAGCAACAAAATAAAGTCAGTGCTTGGACCTAAATTCTACAACCATATGTGCAATGCCTATTTGTTAAACATTTGCATGCAGCGCCTTATATTTAATTTAATTTACACAGGCCACATACAATAGGCTTGCTTGTATAAATTATAATGGACACAAATTCCCCATCTGGGCCAGGTAAGGTTGAGAGTACATGCCATTAACATCACAAGCCTTATTCCCAAAACAACTATTTAACTAACTCTGAATTGCCTATATGTTTATCTTAAAAATAAATAAATACAATACAAACTTGTTGAGGTATAGGAAAGCATAGTTAAAGCACCTAACAACCTTAACTCTACTCTGTTGTGACCTCCAGCCGGTGGAAATATTATTTTTTCTAAAATCATCTAAAAAATCATCTCGGACTACAAACACTAAAATCCCTTATCTAGAATTTCATTGTTATATGTATAATAATAAGGGAAGAAAGAAAACTTTTTTTTCAGCTAAGTATTACATTGTTTTGAAGTTCATACAGGTATGGAAAGAACAGATCTTAGTCATTAGCTATTTAAATATCTCTGGAATAGGGTATTATTAACAATTGTATTATGGTAGAACCTAAGAGCCGTAACCAGGTTAGGCCACATTGTGCTAGATGCTGTATAAACCACATAATAAATGACAGCCCTGCTCAAAAAGCTATCTCCATTTTCCAATGGCAGGTGCTAAATAAACTGCAAAATAAAATATGAGTTCAATTTCTCCTGGCAACACAAAGAACTGAGGAGATTGAAATTTACTTTGAATATATCTTTGGGGAATTCTGGACATTCAACTGAACTTAAAAATGAAAGCAGAATAGCAAGAAGGACCAGAGAAGTATGTTAACTGTAGCAATTCTTGTAATGTTATTATGAAGGATTGCAAACTATTCAAATGTGTAAGGCAGTATTCCCTAGGGTACTGAAGTTATTGTGGGCCTATAGTCTTTATAAGGGAATTTAGATTTTAACTAAACATAAAGATGGATAAAAATAAAGACTAATAGTTTGATTTTAAATATATTAATTACATAATTAATGAGAATAAAGAATAAACGTGTTCTTAAAATTGTCAATATTGAATGTAACTGGTAGTGAAACTGGGAGTTCTGACTCTCTTAGTGAGATTTTTTCATAGCTTTTGATTCTCCTTCCAGTAACATTCGATATTTAAGCTAAGCAATAGGAAACGTTTTACCAATTCTCCCTCTGTGCTAGGAAGATCCCAAATCTTTTTGATTCCATTTGTTTTAACATTACAAAAATGTTATACTTTTGTGATATCTTGTTATAGATTTCTGGTTAACTTCTGTTGAGTATTATAATGAGATGAGTGGGAATGTGACAATCAGTGTCCCCATAAATGATCTAGAGGTATACATATGGTAAATGCAGATGATACTTGGAACACAACTATATAAAACATGCATTTTTAAAATATTTTTTATTATCCTGTCTCCTGCCTCACCTAGCACATAATTATGTATCAGCACCACATGCATTTGGAAGTGCTCTAATACATTTTCTGAAAAGAAGGTAACTTATTCTTTAAAAAGCTTCCAGCACACTGTAAGACAAGGAACTTTTGGCTGGAGAAGTTTGAATAATACAAAATAAATAATGACCTAGAGCGGGGGTCGGCAACCTTTGAGAAGTGGTGTGCCAAGTCTTCATTAATGTAAAGTTTTGCATGCCAGTAATAAATTTTACATTTACAGGGCCCCCCCGACGGAACCCCAGACTGGCAGTGGGCTGAGCAGGGCCAGTGGCCAGGACCCCAGCTGGCAGGGGGCTGGGCGGCTGGAACCCCAGACCAGCAGCGAGGTGAGCGGGGCCAGTGGCTGGTATCCCAGGCCGGCAGCAGGCTGAACGGAGCCAGCGGCCGGGACCCTGGCTGGCAGCAGCGTGCCAGTAAAAATCGGCTTGCATGCCGCCTTTGGCACGTGTACCACAGGTTGCCGACCCCTGACCTAGAGAGATACTTTATAGAACCATATTTTAAAAAACACTGGATTAATAGGTTTGTTAAATTCATATGAGAGTAGCTACTATTGGCTTAAATATATGCTCTGCGCCTGATTTAAAAGCTGTTACGGATTTAGATGCAATTTAGAAATATATATGCAAGATGTGCAATACATTCCTGGGCACCCTCATAGCAATAATTAAGGAAAACTGTGAGAGCAATTGATCACACATTTCTTTATTGTTTAATTCTCAAGTTTACTTTCTTATATCAAATTTACCTTTTCAGTGTAAATACTATCTAAAATTAAAATTATATAATTTAAGAGCTAAAGTTTATGGGTATAAATTGTTCATCATAATTCTTACAGTGCCAGTTAGTTGGACTATGAAGTAACTGAGTCCAAGGCTAGGTCAGTCCAAGCACCAAAGTTACCCTCCCACCTCTTCATTTGTAATGCCTTTCTATCCCATTATTTCCTCTGCTCCCTTTTGATACATCAGCAGCTTTCATAACAGCTTATCTTCGCTTTACCTAGAAGGATTGTTATGAATTGGTTCATAAAGAGACCTCAGAGTGAACAACCATTGCATTTCTACCCTGGCCCTGATATCTTTTGTATTTAGGTCCATTTCTATTCAGGTCAGCACTTAAACATGTGCTCAACTCCCACAGTAGAAATATGTAAACTGAAGAAAAGTCAGATATCTTACTAAAAACAAATTTGTGAAATACACGTTCCGCACATGACTCAGAATTCAGCTGTAGCAGGTGTTAAATACTACAAGATTATCAGCCTCCATTCAGTTTGCCAATAGCTTGGATTTGTATTGAAACGATTCAGGGCCTGACGCACCGGGGGAATTACTCCAGTTTAATGCTTGTCATTCCATTGAAATTGATGATGACATAAAACTGGAGTAACATATTAATGAATCAAAACCCTCAATTTGTATATTCTTTTCTTATTTGGAGTCTAATAGATTTTGAGCTGAACCATCTTGTTGTGAAAATGTTTGCCTCTAGGCAGCTGACATCCATATAGGACTCAAACTTTCTTGAGTTATATTACAGCCTGAAGCCTGTTCAGAGCCAAAGTCCATATACATAAGTTCAGAACAAAGACAATGTACAGAAGACAGAGCAAGTTAATCTGTCAAAGATAATTACTTTCTGTTGTAATAAAAAAGGATGAACAAATACTAACTCTGCTCATGGAAACTAAAACAATATCTGAAAGTGAAAGGATGTTCTTGTGGCTAAAGTATAGGACTAGGAATCAAGATACCTGGGTTATATTAGCAAACAAAAACCACAGTTAGTGGCAGTTGAAGTTTTTCTCCAACTTCATATTGCCTACAGTGCTATTAAAAACCAACTCCAGCACTCCATAAGGCTTTCACGTCCATCTTCAGCAGATACTAAAAAGCATTGGTACTCCATCTTTATCAAACTTGAATTCTAATACAAAATCCTACCAGTGAAATGGGTATTTTGGTGAGTCACATCAGAGTTTACAGATTATTATAGTTTCCAAGCACAAAAATCTGTTCTGTAGACACCTTTGGACTGTGAATCATATGCGATCATGCTATCCCCCCACATAGATCAGCAGCATTATTTGACACACATCATCTTGACCTTCAGATTCCTAGTTTAGACTCATACTATTTGAGCTGCAGCAGTAAGTGCTAGTTCCTTTACTAACCAGTCACGGGAAGAAGTCTTGACATACACTTTCCCAGTGGGTTACACAACTCTTAGGCAGCAGTAGAATACTGGTGATAAGGGATCCTGGAGATCGTTTCTGATCCTAGGAAAGGATTTGCTTTATAGTAGTAGTTAAAGATAAGATAACCCAAAATGATTTATTCATTCAGAAAGGCAGTGTGGAGCAATGTCTAACACTTTGCCACCACACTGCTCATTCGTTTTCCAAAGCCATAATATATTCAAGTTAAAAACTGTGTTAAAGTGAATACTAGTAACTTAAAGACAAAACATTATAGGGAAGTTGTAATGATCCTAAAACCAAGTGTGACAAACTCAGGAAATTCAGTGTTAAGATTGCATTTAAAAGAAATCCAAATACTTCAAGGTATATAGATACACAATTAAGGCATACAACCTTATCTCTGTCCTATAGTGACATTGTGTAATAATATAATTATGACTAGGGAATTTTAGTGTTTGTGGCTTCAGATTAGACAACATTTATATTTAAAGACACATCCATAATTTTCATATCCTCCCAAGATTGTTTGGTGCCTTCACTGTGCATTTCCATACCTTGAATTATTTTAAATGGTACAAATTCTATAGATTCTGGTTACATCCATTTTACTCAATCTATTTTATAGTCATGCATATAAAAGTGCTATTCTTAAAAATATCAGAATGAAAAATTGTTATTTTGTATTATATCATATATTATAATTAGAGTTGGTTGGAAACTTCCAATAAAACAATGTTGCTGGAAAATGCTGACTTGCTGAATCCAAAACGTTTCATGGAAGCAGCTCTTGTTCAATGAACTTTCGGCGAATCAAAGCAAATCCATGGGAAACCTATCCGCTCACTGGGCTGCAGGGGAGCCTGGTCTTCGAAGGTTTCAGAGTAGCAGCCATGTTAGTCTGTATCCACAAAAAGAAAAGGAGTACTTCTGGCATCTTAGAGACTAACAAATTTATTTGAAGCATAAGCTTTCATGAGCTACAGCTCACTTCATCGAATGCATGTCCGTGAGCAGTAGCTCATGAAAGCTTATGCTCAAATAGATTTGTTAGTCTCTAAGGTGCCACAAGTACTCCTTTTCTTTTTTTGGTCTTCTAAGGTTTTCAGTTTTGGGACAGCCCTGCCATGCTGACTACTAGACTCCAAGGGGCAGCTGACATCCCAGACTCACAGACCTTAGGAGTGGCAGCTGAGTGAAAGTGACATTTTTGTCATTTTTACTCAACAGCTGCCAGGTTTCCATGGAACAGATTTGGTTTCTCTAATACACCATTTTTTTCAGGATTTCTGGTTCATGGAAATTTTGAAAAATGTTGATATGTTCTGATTCAGAACAAAAACAAATTTTGAAAACATAATTTCCCATGAAGTGGAAATCCTGTGTTTTAGACAGCTTTAATTATAACAATTTTTTAAACGTCAAAACGTACTGTTTCTACTTTGTCAAAATATTGTATAGTATTATTCACTTTTAATTTTCTTTCACAGAGAACTTTGAAATTTTTGGGTTCCTTCTGATAAAGAACTAAGCCAAATTTTGAAAACTCAAGTCTTTTGTGAAATAACATTTCCATCCTCTGTCTAATTCTAGTCAGAAATCTAATCGAATTGGCTTCCCAAATGTCAAGTTTTCCCAGACCTCTAAATTCAGTCTCCCCACCTTTGGAACATTATAAATATACAGTGAGAATAGTAGTGCTGCTCTTGGGTCTATTTGTAGATAGACAGATAGATGAAGAGAGAACAGACAAGTTAGAGATCCTTGACTGTAAAGGTAATTTGAAATGCAAGACCCATGACAGAGCACAGTGGGGACCCTACTCCTTGCAGGGGGGTCTGGGCATCACTGTAATATAAATAAATGTAAGAAATGTATTTATAAAGAATGGCCTCACCTTACCAAAAATATCAGTTCTATACAGTAATTCACAATGTTTTATAAAAATTCCAGTATGATAAACTCATCCTTTCTAACTCAAAAAAAAATCAGGAAAACAAATGGTCTAGGGAGGATAAGTAATAGACTGAAGAAAAGGAGTGAAATACAGGTTCTATAGACCCCTTGTAATGTATTCAGTCCTTAAATGAACATTGCACAGTGTTTTTTTTTCTCTGCTTGAAGATTTTTTCATTTAGACTTCACCATATCCAAGAATTCTTTTCTCTTCATCCAAGCAAACGTGTAACCACAACAAATAAACAAAAGACCCCAGAGTTTTTAGCTTACATGAAAGGATACTGCAGTTTTCCTGTATAGTCTCACAACAAATTGCTAGATGTAATCTTGAAAGGGATTTGAAGTTCAAAATTCAAGTTATAGGTTTATAATGACCTCAAGTGTTGACTTAAAAAAACTGCAATATGCAATTGATAAACCACAAAGACCAGCTGCAAAATGGTGAGGAAATGTGTTATAGATTATATGGCATACTATAAAATATGAAGCAACTAAGAGACAGATGAATAGTTCAGGCATTTAACTATAGAAAAAGAGACAGACAAAAAGTATGTGATTTCCACGTTAACTTTAGCAGCTAGCAGAAATAAATAGTGTTATCAAAGCTCTTAAACACAAAGTAGTTTGGATAGTGTAGCTCCTACTTTTCAGTTTTCTGTTCCTCCATTCTTGTTCTTGAGACAGTAACAAGGATTGTGGAAGAGTGTTCCAGGTTTATGTAAGCCACCTTTGCCCTTTTGGTATTCTTGGAGCAGCTGCAGTGCTATGTCACACCCATAGCAGAAGTCAGAGCACTCTCTGGGGTGTTATTTTTTTATCCTATGGATGTAACAGCCCACTATAGGCCATCTACGCAGCAAAATATAATAGTGCTCCCTAGCAGACCCTCTATGGATGAGGTCATTTCAGCAACCTGTACAGCTTACAGTCTCTATGCCACTGATTGGTGACCTTATCAGCAATGATCTTAAGCAGTATCCAGGCCATGCATATAGATCTGGCCAGAATAGAGACTATTAGGATCTGAATTCCCTTTGCATCAGTGTGCATGTAGGTTTGAAAAAACATAATAAATAGTACCAATAGGAATATCACAAATAGGCCAAGAATCTCTGAGATAACTCCTTAAACTAAGAGGGCCAAACAAAGTTTCATATTGGGGAATATATATTCTGACAGAGAACACTAAATCTATGTCTACATTAGCACTTTTGTCAGGAAAACATTTGTTGGTCAAGGGTGTGAAAAAACCACACCCCTGATCTACTTAAGTTTCATCGATAGAACGCCAGTGTGGATAGCGCTATGTCAGTGGGAGACGCTACTGTCACTCATTGGGGGTGGTTTAATTATGCCAGCGGGAGAACTTTCTCCCATTGGCCTAGAGCAGCTACTTGGGAGACCTTACAGCGGTGCAGCTGGAGCGGTACAGGTCTGTAATATAGACATAGCCTAAGTGGAGATTTAAATTATATATAGCTATTAATGCAAATAAAAGTAAATCTTTGTTGATGTAGAAAAAAATAAATGTTACATTATAGGAAAATTGATTATTTTTTCTACATCAACAAACATCTACTTTTACAGACACTACTATTCTAGGAAATAAAATGGATATCCCCTCATAGAGTAATTAAAAAAAAAAAGAATACATGCTAAAAGTTTCAGAAGTTTTTGATATAATTGGAAAGTTATGTTTGTTCAAGGATATAAGTTGGCACAACTTGATGCTTAAACAATCTTGCATAAAGCTACAGAAATAGTTTGTGAAACTTCAGCACTCTTCCTCTGAGGATCTCAAACTGCTTTACAGACATAACTGCACTAAGTCATGCAATCACCCTGTTGTTTGTAAGAGGCCTTATCTATACTAACTTTTCTTCCCTAAAATGTCCTGCCATTGCTATCCCCAGTTCAGCAGCAGCAATGGTAGGAGCTCTAGTGTACTTAAGAGGCTGACAACAACCAATATTTTAACCACTGTGTCATCTAGCCCTGTTCTGATACAGTGGTTAAAATGCCATGTCACCATGATAACAAGGTAATTGAAATGCTGTCCACCTGTTATATTTTGTCTACACACTAGCACTCCTGCTGTTGCTCCCGCTGACAGCTGAACTGGTAGTAGCAATCGTGGAAAACTAAGGCCTTGTCTACATGCTATCAGCCAAGCACATTAGAGGGCTATGATTTGCAAACTGCTTTAGCATGCAGCATTCCAACTACCCTTGTTGGTGTACTCTGAAAGGCACCTAGTTTGCATTTACATAGTCCAGTTTGAAAAGTACAGGAAACGATGTTAACATAGTCCAAAGGACTCGGTTAAGATCAGCTAGCTCCCTTTTAGAGCAGACTAGCAGGGCACTTAGAACGCAACACAGTAGTATTTTACAAATCACACACTTCTAATGTGCTTTGCTGGACCATGTAGGCAAGGCCTTAGTTTCCAGCTCAACTCTATGGACACTCCCAGACTGCAGAACTGGAATTAATTTGCAAACTGGATACCATTAAATTCGGCCTGAATAAAGACTGGGAGTGGATGGGTCATTACACAAACCAGAAACTATTTCCCCATGCTAATTTCCCCCCCTATTGTTACTCACACCTTCTTGTCAACTGTTTGAAATGGGCCATCCTGTTTACCACTACAAAAGTGATTTTTCCTCCTGCTGATAATAGCCCACTTTAATTGATTTGTCTCATTAGAATTGGTAAGGCAACCCCCATCTTTTCATGTTCTCTGTGTGTATATATATCTTCCTACTATATGTTCCACTCCATGCATCTGATGAAGTGGGTTTTAGCCCATGAAAGCTTATGCCCAAATTAATTTGTTAGTTTCTAAGGTGCCACAAGTACTCCTCATTCTTTTTGCTGATACAAACTAACACGGCTACCACTCTGAAACCTGTCCCAATTTTGAAAGGCTCGCAGTACAGTTGGAAGTTTATTGTATGATTAGAAAGAATGAATCCTATGACTTTTTTCTCACAAGTGCAAAGGGCACAAGAAATACTAAGGAATGGGTTAGACTTGAAGTTCAAGATCCCATCTTGTAATGTTGGCCCCTTAAGATATTTTTTCAATTAAAAACGGGGTGCTGCTAACCTGTAGTGAATTAGAAAAATCCGTAATATTTGCAAAGTGGCAGAAAAGGCAAAATTGCAAATGTAGGATTTGAGAGCATCAAGAAACTAGACTGTAAGTTTGACACAGTGGGACATGAAGGATGGATGTGAGAGGAGGAACATAAATAAGGAAAAGCGCGCATCTGTATATTGCCAAACTTTCTGACAGATAGGCAATTTGACTGTGTGGGAATAAACATATAAGAGGCTATCCATAACTTGCACAAAAATGCACAGTTTGCCATACGTAAAGCACTTTGCCAGTACAGGCAAAATTCAACTCTAAATAAAGTATAAGATTCACAAGGCTATAAAGTTTTATTATTTTCAGTGAAAGTTTATCAACTTGATTGATTTTGTGTTAATTTACTATCAAGAGCTACAAACATACTTTGGGATAAAATTGATTAATATTGTCAAGCTGTCTGGAGTGCCTCATGACCGTAAGTGCCAACCTCAGGGCAGACTGTTAAGAACCAGGGTACACACCCCAAACTGGTTGTGTATTCTACACTTAAATTTCACCAACCAAGTGTGAACTACTCAAGCACTACAACAGCCTTAACATGGAGTCACAACAGTTCCCTTGGGTACTCTGGTCTATCTTTCCACATAGATGGTCCCTTACACCAAAAATCACAGCAATATACAGGTTACTCCCAATCCCAAAGGACCAGTCACTTACACCAGGTCAATTGCACCTTAGATCCCTCACCAAAGACAATGCTTGTAGCCAATCCTATAGTACATTAACTAAAGATTTATTAACAGAGAAAAAGAAATGAGTTATTTACAAGGTTAAAGCATGTAAACATACATACAAATGAGTTAGTCTTAAGTTCCAAAAGGTAATAGAAGCTGCTGTAATATGCAAGCTCTATATATCCATTAGGGATAACTCAAGCTAAGCAGCTTGGGGATACCTTGCTTAAGCTTAGAAACATTTCTCTCTCCAAATTCCAAGCAGCATAGAGATACAGTTCCTTCTGGTCAGGCATTTTTATTTCCTTCCCCACTGAGTTCAAACTGGTAGCATAAGTGTCAGTCTCCTCTCCATGGGTGGGGTTACTAGGCAATCAACAAAGTCTTTGTCCTTTGATGTTTCACAATGACTCATTTGGTTTCAGTGGGCATTCTTGTGTGCAGGACCAGCACTTTACATTAATTAACGCTTCGTTCCTGTTTGAGTCACAGAGGTTTACAATGCAAACACTTATAACTTTTCAGAGTAGCAGCCGTGTTAGTCTGTATTCGCAAAAAGAAAAGGAGTACTTGTGGCACCTAGAGACTAACAAATTTATTTGAGCATAAGCTTAAGTGCATCCGATGAAGTGAGCTGTAGCTCACAAAAGCTTATGCTTAAATAAATTTGTTAGTCTCTAAGGAGCCACAAGTCCTCCTTTTCTTTTTACTTATAATGTTGTACTATGGGCTACAGATGTTATAAGTGAGATCAATACATGCAGCATCCTACAAGCATTTTATCAAGTCTAAACACATTCTTATCAACTTAACACCTATTTTAACAATGCTAACACACAGGTGAGCCAGACTGATTTCCAGCTATGCATTTGTCAGTGCTCATTGAGGCCTAGGGGCCTTGGCATGTGGTCTGCTAGGGTCACAAATAGATCAATTGCAATTTTAATAACATTTGTAAGAGAAAGCATGCAGTCCTCTAAAAACTATTCTATCTAAAGTTTTCAGAGTAACAGCCATGTTAGTCTGTATTCGCAAAAAGAAAAGGAGTACTTGTGGCACCTTAGCGACTAACCAATTTATTTGAGCATGAGCTTTCGTGAGCTACAGCTCACTTCATCGCATGCATACCGTGGAAACTGCAGCAGACATTATATACACACAGAGATCATAAAACAATACCTCCTCCCACCCCACTGTCCTGCTGGTAATAGCTTATCTAAAGTGATCATCAAGTTGGGCCATTTCCAGCACAAATCCAGGTTTTCTCACCCTCCACCCCCCCACACACAAACTCACTCTCCTGCCGGTAATAGCCCATCCAAAGTGACAACTCTCTTCACAATGTGCATGACAATCAAGGTGGGCCATTTCCTGCACAAATCCAGGTTCTCTCACCCCCCTCCAAAAACCACACACACAAACTCACTATCCTGCTGGTAATAGCTCATCCAAAGTGACCACTCTCCCTACAATGTGCATGATAATCAAGGTGGGCCATTTCCAGCACAAATCCAGGTTTTCTCACCCCCTCACCCCCATACACACACAAACTCACTCTCCTGCTGGTAATAGCTCATCCAAAGTGACCACTCTAAAGGTATTCATGACATTTCTGATTATTTCCAGAAGCTGTGACCTCAGAGAGCAATCATTTGTATAAGCATCTACCTATCTGACTAAACAGAATGAGTTCTTTTTTAATGCTTTCACCTCTGAGTCATGGGAAATGTCTGTACTACTGATGTGTATAATCTGATAACATACAAGTAATAGTAATGGAGAATAAGCTCCAACAATATAGCCTCATAGTAGAAACTATGTTCTCTATTTTAATATAGGGCATGTGAGCTTTATTTGGAAAAATATAATCAGGCTTCTTAGGACTGGGAGTACATGCTTAAACTATGAAGGTCAGGATGTAATGGTTTTTACGATGTAATACTGTTTAAAAGTTTTACGTTAGGTACATTTAACAAACATAAAGTTTACTTTTCGTTAAACATGTAATGCTTTACTAGCTCATATTTTTCATTATTAACCGGATATCGACTCACAGTTTCTTAAATAGAAAACAGAAATATAACAGTAAGAAATATAAACAGACTTTTACTGTATTAATCTCAAGCCACAACACAGAGATGCAGGCGTGTTCCCTGTGTCAGTGAGACATAATTTTCCCACTGGAAACAGGGAATCCATTGTGTGCTTTCAGATTTGTTTACTCCATGAGTGTTTGCCAGGCTGTGCTGTAGTCATGAGAGTAGCAGATTGATTTAAGCAACCATGACCACATTGTATGCAATTTGCATGCCGCTGATTTTAATAGTTGTTTTTCTCTTCCACAGCAGTTATGTGGAATCATAGAATCTCAGGACTGGAAGGGACCTCGAGAGGTCATCTAGTCCAGTCCCCTGCACTCATGGCAGGACTAAGAATTAGCTAGATCATTCCTGACGGGTGTTTGTCTAACCTTCTCTTAAAAATCTCCAGTGATGGAGATTCCACAACTTCCATAGGCAATTTTTTCCGGGGCTTAACCACCCTGACAGTTAGGAAGTTTTTCCTCATCTCCAACCTAAACTGCCCTTGCTGCAATTTAAGCCCATTGCTTCTTATCCTATCCTCAGAGGTTAAGGAGAATTTTTTTCTCCCTCCTCCTTGTAACAGTCTTTTATGTACTTGAAAACTATTATCATGTCCCCCCTCAGTCTTCTCTTTTACAGACTAAACAAACCCAGTTTTTTTAATCTACCCTCATGGGTCATATTTTCTAGATCTTTAATCATGTTTGTTGCTATTCTCTGGACTTTCTCTAGTTTGTCCACATCTTTTCTGAAATGTGGTGTCCAGAACTGAACGCAGTACTCCAGTTGAGGCCTACTCAGCACAGAATAGAGCAGAAGAATTACTTCTCGTGTCTTGCTTACAACATTCTTGCTAATACATAGAATCATAGAATCATAGAATATCAGGGTTGGAAGGGACCCCAGAAGGTCATCTAGTCCAACCCCCTGCTCAAACCAGGACCAATTCCCAGTTAAATCATCCCAGCCAAGGCTTTGTCAAGCCTGACCTTAAAAACCTCTAAGGAAGGAGATTCTACCACCTCCCTAGGTAACGCATTCCAGTGTTTCACCACCCTCCTAGTGAAAAAGTTTTTCCTAATATCCAATCTAAACCTCCCCCCCTGCAACTTGAGACCATTACTCCTCGTTCTGTCATCTGCTACCATTGAGAACAGTCTAGAGCCATCCTCTTTGGAACCCCCTTTCAGGTAGTTGAAAGCAGCTATCAAATCCCCCCTCATTCTTCTCTTCTGCAGACTAAACAATCCCAGCTCCCTCAGCCTCTCCTCATAAGTCATGTGTTCTAGACCCCTAATCATTTTTGTTGCTCTTCGCTGGACTCTCTCCAATTTATCCACATCCTTCTTGTAGTGTGGGGCCCAAAACTGGACACAGTACTCCAGATGAGGCCTCACCAATGTCGAATAGAGGGGAACGATCACGTCCCTCGATCTGCTCGCTATACCCCTACTTATACATCCTAAAATGCCATTGGCCTTCTTGGCAACAAGCGCACACTGCTGACTCATATCCAGCTTCTCATTCACTGTCACCCCTAGGTCCTTTTCCGCAGAACTGCTGCCTAGCCATTCGGCCCCTAGTCTGTAGCGGTGCATTGGATTCTTCCGTCCTAAGTGCAGGACCCTGCACTTATCCTTATTGAACCTCATCAGATTTCTTTTGGCCCAATCCTCCAATTTGTCTAGGTCCTTGTGTATCCTATCCCTCCCCTCCAGCGTATCTACCACTCCTCCCAGTTTAGTATCATCCGCAAATTTGCTGAGAGTGCAATCTACACCATCCTCCAGATCATTTATGAAGATATTGAACAAAACCGGCCCCAGGACCGACCCCTGGGGCACTCCACTTGACACCGGCTGCCAACTAGACATGGAGCCATTGATCACTACCCGTTGAGCCCGACAATCTAGCCAGCTTTCTACCCACCTTATAGTGCATTCATCCAGCCCATACTTCCTTAACTTGCTGACAAGAATACTGTGGGAGACCGTGTCAAAAGCTTTGCTAAAGTCAAGAAACAATACATCCACTGCTTTCCCTTCATCCACAGAACCAGTAATCTCATCATAAAAGGCAATTAGATTAGTCAGGCATGACCTTCCCTTGGTGAATCCATGCTGGCTGTTCCTGATCACTTTCCTCTCATGCAAGTGCTTCAGGATTGATTCTTTGAGGACCTGCTCCATGATTTTTCCAGGGACTGAGGTGAGGCTGACTGGCCTTTAGTTCCCAGGATCCTCCTTCTTCCCTTCATCATCCCACAATGATGTTTGCTTTTTTTGCAACAGCCTTACACTGTTGACTCATATTTAGCTTGTGATCCTCTATGATCCCCAGATTCCTTTCTGCAGTGCTGCTTTCTAGGCAGTCATTTCCTATTTTGTATGTGTGCAACTGATTATTCCCTTTCTAAGTGGAGTACCTTGCATTTGCCCTTATTGAATTTCATCCTATTTTCTTCAAACCATTTCTCCAGTTTGTCCAGATCATTTTGAATTTTAATCCTATTCTCCAAAGCACTTGCAACCCCTCCCAGCTTGGTATTGTCTGCAGACTTTATCAGTATACTTTTTATGCTGTTATCTAAATAATTGATGAAGATATTGACCAGAATCACACTCAGAACTGATCCCTGCGGGAACCCACTCAATATGCCCTTCCAGCTTGACTGTGAACCACTAATAATTACTCTCTGGGAATGATTTTCCAATTAGTTATGCACCCACCTTATAGGTACTCTCTCTGGGTTGTATTTCCCTAGTTTTTTATGATGTCATACAAGACAGTATCAAAAGCCTTACGACACTCAAGATATACCACATTTACCACTTCCCCCTATTCACAAGGCTTGTTACCCTGTCAAAGAAAGCTACTAGGTTGGTTTCACATGATTTGTTCTTGACAAATCCATGCTGACAGTTACTTATCACCTTATTATCTCCTAGGTATTTGCAAACTGATTGCTTAATTATTTGCTCCATTATCTTTCCAAGTACTGAAGTTAAGCTGAGTGGTCTGTAATTCCCCAGGATGTCCTTGTGACCCAGACTGCATAGGACAGGGGTTCTCACAACACATTTTTGGTAGCCTCAGAGTCCGGCCACTAACTTTTCACTCAGACAAATTTTTCCTAAAATATTTAATTAACTTTAGGAAGAACAAATGAATATACATGTACAAATCATCATAATTTATTTATGTAGAGTTTCTTTTTGCAGACTCAATAAAAATAATGTACAATTGTCTCTAATTTTTACTTGTTTTAAACAGAATAGAAACAGAAATAAGTTGCTTTGAACATTCTTGTCTTTTTGTTGTTGTTTCTTTTGCTTTTTTGGTTGCTTTTTTTAAAAGACTTGCTATCTAGTAAGTCTGCTGTTGTGAAAAGTAATATTTGTTAATATCACTTTTCACAGCAGACTTACTAGTTAGTTGGGAGGATGTGAAAAATGATATTAACAAACATACAAATATTGATTTTCACAACAGACTTAGACAACCCTGGCAAGCCAGAGGACAAATTAAGCCCTCGATGGGGAAGTGGGTAGGGAGACAGCAGGGGCCAGGGATGATGAAGGGGTGGTGGTGAGCCAAGGGCCATTACCCATTGCCACGTGGCTGGGGTCCAGGGCTGGAGCCCAAAGCCCCTTGACTGAAGCCTGCCACCTGCCACCCTAGGGCTGAAGCCTGAAGCTGGAGCCTCACTGCCCCTAGGAAGGTGGGAACTCACTGGCTGCCTGCTCCTCCCGTGTTTGTGGCTTCACAAGTGGTCAGGGTCCAACCCCTGCTGGTGGCTCTAGGGGAGGGTCCACTACTCCCCCGCAGGAGATTGTGGCCACAAGAAAAGCTCCTGGTAGCTGCATGTGGCCACGGTGGCTGCATTTGAGAAACGCTGACCTAGGGTACCCCTCACTGAAAATGCCAAGGTTGCAAAAGGGCGAGCAGATTCTCCCCAAACTGGTGTTTAAAACTCAAGTTAGACTTACCAGTCAGTCACAAACTATGCTACTGATCCCCCCATACTGGTTATCAAGAAGCTAAAAAAGAAATCACACAACCCCCTTTATTGCATTCCAGTTCTCTGGCTCCCAATCAGCACATAGGTCCAGTACAGTGAGAAGTTATTTAAAAACTCTGCTCACTATAAAAAATGTTCTTTTGACCCCAAAGGGCCAGCCACATTACCAGATCAATATTAGTTTGGATCTTATCCAAAATACCACACTGCCAGCCAAACCCTTAGCATCTAAAACTAAAGGTTTATTATGAAAGAAAGAACAAGAAGACAGTTTTTAAATGGTCAAGCAATCAGATACACAGATAAGATTACAAAGTCCATATATCAGGTTCTTAACAGTGTTGGTGAGTTTGCTGGCTTGAAAGTCCCTCTGGAACACATCCACAGCTTGTTCAGTGCTTCAGTTTGTAGAGAAGTTACTCCAGAGGTGAGGAGCAGGAATGAAGACAAAATGGAGATGATGCAGCTGCCTTTTTATATCCTTTGCTATGTGGTTTGTACTTCCTTTGTCCCAAACACAAACTCATGGCACATGGCATGGACAAACCTTGGAGTCTCCTGTCCATAGGCATGCCCCTATAAATCCTGCTGACTCAGAAGGTGTAGCTCCTGGCTTCTTTCAATTGATTCTTTGTACAGCTGATGACCCTGGATGGGCCATCAAATAGACTACATAGTGCTCATACCAATCTGTCTGGGGGTGTCACTAGAAACACAGCACAAGTTTGGAAATACAGATATACAATATATGTCTATAACTCACAATACAAAGATGATACAAACATATAAACACTATTATCACACTTGGCAAATTATAACATTTTCGCAAATACTTTACACAGCATATCTGGTCAGATTCATTGCAATTTTATATTGGTATCAATAATATCACAAAGTGTTCCACATATTCCATACTGTATCACAGTCCTTATTTCCCTTTTTATAGATGGGCACTATTTTTGCCCCTTCCCAGTCCTCTGGAACATGTCTTACCACAGGAGAGACTGGTATTAGATACCCCCTGCCAGTGCTGCTGCCAATTTGGATGTGCCTAAATTGACTATGTCAGTAATATGCAAACTGTGGTCATGCTTCCCTGGGGGGTGCAAGAGGTTCTCTGGATGTGTGTGAAGAAACTACTGCCATAATAGCAGGATAAAAATAGAGTGGGTATTTCAGGGTGGGACAGAAGCAGGATCAGGGACAGTGCTACGGGAGACTTGCGGGGGCTATGGCTACCCCAAATTTGTCTTAAACCCCTGTAGCCACCCTTTCCAGCACAAAGGTCAACCATCATGAAGAAGTAAGGATGCATGGTATGCCATTGTCACCCTTACTTCTGTGCTGCTGGTAGCGGCATTGTCTTCAGAGCTGGGCACCTGGCCAGCAGTTGCTACTCTCCAGCTGCCCAGTTCTGAAGGCAGAGAGGAGAGAGTGGTGGCTGCTGGCTGAGGACCCAGTTCTGAAGGCAGTGCTGCTGTCAGCAGCAGCAGCAGAGAAGTAAGAGTGGTTATATTATTGGTTCTGTGTAGTGTTTTAATGAATATTATCAAGTATAGTACAAAGAAGTGGATATGGAATATTAAATATGTTAAATGTTCTTTTGCTAATTGTTAATGTTTTTTATATATAACATGATGCTGGTAAATGTTGTTAATATGGAACCTGGATATGCTGGTGTCTGTCTTTTGCAGAATTTTAGGAAGGGGGAATGTAAGGGGACTGTCGGCCCCTTATCGACCACAGGGAAGGGGTGGGGGCATGGAAATAACAAACAGGGGAGGGAGCATGCAGGGAGAGAGATGGGGAGAAGTGTGCATAACGGAGGGGTATCACAGATGGGGATGGGGGAATCACAGACTGGGGAAGGGGAGCATCAGTGAGGAGAGAGATCACTAATGGGGGAAGGAGGAGCATGCATGGGGGGGGGGAAATCACAAATAGGAGGACCATGCATAGGGCAGGGAGATCATAGGGTGGGGAGGAGCTACTGTTACCAGGAGAAGGAACCAGAAGGATGAACCAACAGGGGCACTCTAAGAATAGTGTGCTGAGTATTGGCTCGAGCGGAGAGGCAGAGTGACTCCCTGGGCCCCACTGAACAGACTGGAAATGTTAAAGTGGGCAGAAAGACACGTTCTAGGGCATGTCTTGGTTTAATTATGACAAGCAGCTTAGATTGAGGGTGGCAGCACAAACGGAGGTCTGGTGGGACATACCACACCATTATGCTGTGGTTGGAGTGGATGATGCTATGCAGACTGGGAGCCCACATAGATAGTGGCCTGTTCATTTCACAGCAAGTCTGGCACGGGCCTGAGTCACACAATGATATTTACTGGGCATTTAATGACTGTGGTTGTTTTCACAGCATCTGTACATTCAGGCATGCTTGCAAAATATGTTCTGGGGCCCATTCAGCCCATTCTTGCCTGAGAGGTAGAGGAAGGTCACAGGGGGGTAAACAAGATTGGGGGAGGGTCAAGTGCCAGCCACAGTTTTGGGGGACAGAACATGAGCAGGGGAAGGGGGGCAGGGAGCAGGGGAGCTGAAAGCAGTACGATGGGCAAGGGCACAAAGGCCAGTTAAAATGGAGGTGTTAAAGGAGCTCCTGGGAGATTCCCCTAACAAAGCAGATGGGTCATATTTGTGGGAGTGGTTTACTGTGGGATTTCAGATCCCCTTTATGGGGACTAGGACTAATGTGATGTCAAAAAAATTTGAAGTTAGTGGCAGGGATAAGCCATAGTGTACAGAAAAAGATTACACAGGAATTAAATGAGGGTAGAGTAGTAGGGCCATTCAAGCAATTACCTATGGAGAACTTGTGGGTTTCCTGCCTGGGCTTGGTCCCCAAGAAGGCTCCAGGAGAATACCAATTAATTCATCACCTTTCATTCTCATGAGGTAGCTCTGTTAACCATGAAGACTGGTGGTTCTGTGTTCCATGCGTTCTTCATCCATTGACGAAGCCGTGCGTATGGTTAGGTCATGTGGCTCGGGGCACTAATGGCTACATGTGATATCAAGTCTACTTTTCAACTGCTGCCAGAGCGTCTGTTGGACTTCAACCTTTTGGGTTTTTCTTTTGAGGGACAATTATATTTTGACACAGTGACGCCGAAGGGCTGTGCAGTATCCTGTTTAATATTTGAAAAATGTAGTACAATGTTGCACTGGACAGTGATGGAGGCAGCTGGTCTAGGTAATATAGTGCATTATTTATACAATTTTTTGTTTGCAGGACAGGCAGGATTGGAAGATTATGTTCACCTGTTGAACACATTTCAGGCCCTAGCTAAACAGTTGGTGGTACCCCTATACCAGGAAAAAACCAGAGGGCCCTTCCATGATGTTGACTTACCCAGGGACTGAGTTAGACACAAGGGCAGGCATATTGTGGCTCCCTTAGGATAAGTTTCAGAGAGCTGTAGGAGCCAAGAAACTCACGCTCCAAGAGCTGCAGTCTATTATGTGGCACCTTAACTTTGCCTGAAGGGTTGTTGCCTTGGGGTGGATATTCTGTGCTCCACTGGTGGCAGCCACAACACACCTAGCAAGGCTGCACCATTTTATATGAGTTACTAGAGAGATAAAAGAGGACTTGAAGGTGTGGGAAGTTTCTGACCCAATTTAATGGGGTGTCTTTACTGAGGGAGGAAGGGATATTAGAGGCTGGTTTGAAAATCCATTTGGATGCTTTGAGGGTATGGGCTTTGGGCTGTTTTACCAGGCCAGGTGATGTGTTCAAAAATGGCCTGCTCTCTGGAAGCAAAATGGGGTAGCGTGTGATATGATTTTCCTGGATTTTTTTCCAATTTTGGTTGCAATGGTTATTTGGGAACCAGAATTGGTTAATAAAAGGGTGTGTTTCTGGTGTGACAACAATAGCCAAACTTCCAGATCACACAGGATTCTGAGGTTAGTGAGGGCATTTGTGCTATAATGTTTACATCTTAACATCTGGTTTTTTTCCAAGCACGGGCCTGTGGTTGATAATGGCATAGCAGATGCCTTGTCTTGTTTTCAGTGTGACAAATTTCGAGAGCTTGCAGCAGGAGCCAGCGAGGAACCTGAGCAGATGCTGCTAGCGCTATGGAGTCTTGGTGTATGATGTTGTTTGTGGTGCGGAGATCAGAGGCTCTAGGCACATAGCTGAGCTATGAGGGAGGTTTCAAGATCTAGAAAGCTGGTCACCAATATGTCCCATTACAGAAGAGCTTGTGCTGCAGTACATGGTGTCATTAGCAACTGGCATACTCAAAGATCTTGGCATAGCATACGGGCAATGGAGTTATTTTGGGGGGGATGAGGTTCACCTGTCAGATTTGGGGAGCAGACACGTGGTTGGCCAATATAAAAGGGGGGTAGTGGGAGATATCTGGGAACCAGACTGGGTTGGGGGGGTGTGGAAGGCAGCCAAGCTAACTGGATCCTCCATGTGGCAGATGTCCAATGCAGGTACTTCAGAGGGAAGGCATGTCTTGGTAAAGGACTTAAAAGGGAGGTTCACAGATTATTGTTAGTTCACAGAATATCAGGGTTGGAAGGGACCTCAGGAGGTCATCTAGTCCAACCCCCTGCTCAAAGCAGGACTAATCCCCAATTTTTGCTCCAGATCCCAAATAGCCCCTTCAAGGATTGAACTCACAACCCTGGGTTTAGTAGGCCAATGCTCAAACCACTGAGCTATCCCTGTTGGTTAAAGGAACAGAACGGGGGGCAGAGAGAGTGATGGCATTTGGGGCTCCTGTGAACGGTTCAGCAGGGAGCTAACACCTTTTGCTTATAGCCCATCTTAACCCTCGTACTAGGGGAGGGCGTGTTTGGTAAGGTCCCAGGTAAGGACCTAGATGGAAAAAGAAGTGGGGCTGGCAAAAGCCCCTTCAGTGGTTATTGAGTGAACATGGAGTTACTGAACACTTATCTGCCAGGTAGTCCTAGACATCTAATAATAAAGTTGTGGCCTGATTAAAACCGTATCAAGTGTCTTCTGTCCTTTTGGTACAGCAGGACAATTAGCAGTATTGGCTGACTCTTCCTTGGCCAACATAGCTTCCTCATGAGTAATGGTGCTATCTCCTGTTTCCCAAGAGCATAATCAACACCATCACAACATGATGGGGATAACATTGTGGAGCAGGAGTCAATATTCCTTGAAGTGGTGTTAACACCAGTCTAAACTGCTATTCTGATTCTGTGGGTTTCTGAGAGGAGCATGTTGATGAGTCTGGCTTCTTCTTTAGTCTGCTGCTTGCCAACACAGAGTCATAACCTTACAGGCTTGGAGAAGAGGTTTCAGGTGGTAAGAGGCAACATGCAGCAGATCCACTTACTCCTCATATCCACACACCCTTGCATAGGGGTCTGTTCCCCTTCACTAATGTTGAGGGGAGAGGAGCATGAAGATTTAATCCAGTGGTTCTCGACTAGGGGTATGTAGACCCCTGGGGTTACACATGCCTTCCAGGGGGTACATCAACTCATCTAGATATTTGCTTAGTTTTACAATAGGCTACATAAAAAGCACTCGTGAAGTCAGTACAAATTAAAGTTTCACACAATGACTTGTTTATACTACTCTAGATACTATACACTGAAGTACAATGTTTATATTCCAATTGATTTTATATGGTAAAATGAGAAAGTAAGCAATTTTTTCAGTAAATTTAAATTGTTCTATTATTGTTTAACAATGTGATTAATCAGTTTTTTTAATCAAGTTAATTTGTTTGAATTGCTTGCACTAACTGCCATTAAATTGACAGCCCTAATTTTTATGCCTGATTTTGTAAGCAAGCAGTTTTTAAGTGAGGTGTAACTTGGGGGGGGTACACAAGACAAAGACTACTGTACCCCTTTCAGGAGTCTGGAAAGGTTGAGAACCACTGGTTTAATCAATGCTACGATTAATATTAATATAGCACTACAACTCTTCCCATAGCTGTAGGTGTCCCATACCTCCAATCTGTTTAATCCTGTTTTACAAATATGCCAGTATAAATACCAGTAACCATTGCCTTTAATACAAGAAGTGGTACAAGTTTACAACAAACTTTTTGAGACAGGATCTTAAAAGAAAAAAAGAGTCTAATTAGATGTTTCTGTGCTAACCAGTCATAAGCCACCACACCCTGAGCAAGATGAAGAAATGACCCAAGAATAAACCAGCTCAACATGCTTTATCATGAACTTTTTACATAAGAATGTTGTGTTCTTTCAGAATTGTACGATGCCATTATCACAAGTCCCCACATATACAGTACATGCTTGATTAAATATTCTTCATATTGTCTACGTTACAGTTCTATCAATGCCTCTTTTTCCCATCTTGACATATGACACTACTGGCAAGACAGGAAGTTTCTGAGCTAGATTTAATCTGAGAGAACAAGACAGACATTAATGAAATCTTCACTTTCAGGTTTTGGAATTGTCAGCATCTCTCACTGTTCAAGCACTATATTGACATGAGAAAGTGAGTGAGTGTTTGCTACCTATAAAGGGACAAATGCTACCCTGTTTTCCATGGTGTGGTGGGGAAGCAAACAGAGTAAATGTGAAAAAATTGGATGGGGAGGGAAGTTGTTACCACAGCATGTGTTCCCATGAGTGTTTATTAGTTAGTAGTTTTCCATTTGTGCTTGTGTGAGAGGAAAGGTATGATATACTTTATAAAACTGAAAAACAGATGTCTTAATCCTCACTGAATCCAGCCATTTCTTGCAGAGGTACCATATATCCAGGGTATCAGTTTCCAAAATATACTCATGTTTATGTAGGCAGCCAGTTTTACAACATTAGAGAACTGGGTAGTATTTATAGAGTTCTCTGATTGAGGTTCAGAGCACTGGCTAAAAACATTGAGGAAGATGTTATACATCTACAATAGGTATCATATCACTGGCTTACTGTCTGGCATGATGTGTGTAATACAGCAAGGATTAGTTCACTCACTGGAAAAAGAGTGGTTAGTCTGAGTTCTGTTCCGTCTTGGAACAATATCTGGAACTACAGCAGGCCCCAGTTTTGCAAGTGACTCTAGGCAGGTGGACTCCTGTGACCAAGTAAAGCCCCACTGACCTCATGTGTGGGATAGTTTGCAGGATCAGGGCCACAGCAAGGATACTAATGAGTGAAAACATCAATCACAAGCAGGAAATTAAAATGTGATAGGGCTGGAACTCTGCCTCTTAAAACAAATTATAAAGCTCTTGATTAATTCGTTTCGATTGTTAATCTTGACCCCATTATTGCTGACCGTCAACTCAAGAGTGAAGTTTTTTCACTAGCTAGATGTTAGGTGTGCTGTAATTCACCTGATTTGATATTCCACCAGCAGTCAATGTAATGTTCTCATAACCTAGAACTGACTGTATCATGAACTGGATCCAAAATCCAGAAGCTACTCTTAAGGACACCTGCCTTTGTGGTCATATGTACACCTGGACAGGCTTGTGAGCAGCAAGAGGCAACGTAGGCACTAATACCTGTGCTTTCCAGAAGCCATCACTGCTTCCAGGAGTGCCTCCTACATCCTGCCAGTTGATAGTGTCAACTGCTGCAGCTTTCTTTTTCTTCCCTGCCTAGAAATAGCTGGACTGTAGAAAGAAAGGAAGGAAGCCTTTTGCCAAGCAGTAATAGCTATCCAGTCACGAAACTCTTAAAGCTTCAGAACACCCAGCAACATTAGGCTATGCCTGGCTTAAAGATTAGTCTGTGGGAAGTGGTACAAAACCCATATATGTGTACAACAACACTGTTAATAAGATACAGAATAACTAGAGATGCAGGAGGAGAAAAAGACTAGATTTATAGGGTGGAGGCTTTGGAAAAGGAGTGCTAGACAGAGAGCAGCGGAAGGTTTGGGAAAAGGCTACATTATGCTGTGGTAATAGACCTAATTACTATACTGATACTGTATTGAACTGGGTTACTTCAGTAGAATAGTGTAGTTTTTATAAAGCAAAGGAAAAGGTAAGAAGAGGAAATAGAGAGGGAGAGCAGTGCTACAACAGAGAACTGGGTAGGGACAAAGATAACCAAAAGGAGAAATGGTGAGAAATATTGAACACAGCAGGACTGGCTCTTGTTGAGTTGGAGTGGGGCCGTGAGTCTAAGGCTGTAGCTTCACGTGGAGCTGCAGATGAAATTCCCAGCTTGTGTAGTCATACAGGTGCTATCTCTCACTGAGCCAGAGGATTAAAAACAGTAGCGCACCACAGGGGCGCCATTTCAGATTTTTTGGGTGGGGGGGGGAGGGAGAGGGGGCAACTTTAACCATGATTCTAGAGGCTACTTAGGCACCTGAAAACGCTAGGTTTTCTTGAAGATAAAAATTTAGAGACAGTGCTCCTATCAGCTAATTTCTAATTCCTATATTAGAAGAGAGAATTAAATAAATGTTAGACCCACTCAGCTCTAATACTAACATGTTCTCACATCTTGTGTCAAGTGACTTAACGGATACTGGTTAGACTTAAAATTTTAATATATATTCTTACTTTTTTACTAACTCTTGAATACAAAAAATGAAATACTTGTAGAAAAATCTAGATGACCTTCTATCACTTATTTGCAGTTCACCAAGCTTGGAATAGATCATATAACTTTGGAAACATCCTACTAGAGCAAGGCCCTGTGAGTTTATACTGCCCCTGCCTGGGGCTGTAGGGTTTTCTACCCCACTAGAAATAAGACTAGAAACTGACATTAAATAGGAGTGAAAGTGACAAGTCACTTTCAAGTCACTTTCACAGTATTGCCAATCCCAAATGTGCAAAAACCATGAATCAGTCTCACCAAAAATCATGAGATTGGTTTTAACTCATGAGATTATGTAAAAATAGAAAATTTGTTTTTTTTTTTAATTTGCTTCTGCTTTTTGAGCTTTTAGGGTGCACTGGGGTTATATTTTGAAGCTTTCTCCACAAGGGCTAGAAACTTAATTTTTCTTTAAGAATGGATATGTGATGATTTCAGCCTTCACTTGACTCCAGGAGCTGGGACTTTAAGGAAAACAATAATTATCATGAGACTCATGACAAAATCATGAGTTGGCAACACTGCTTTTATATCTATTTAAATCAGTGGTGGGAACCTGCGGCCCATCAGGCTAATCTGCTGGCAGGCCGGAGACAGTGTTTACAGTGGCCATCCGCAGGCACGGCCGCCTGCAGCTTCCAGTGGCCGCGGTTCGCTGTTCATGGCCAATGGGAGCTGTGGGAAGCAGCGCCAGCATGTCCCTGCAGCCTGCGCTGCTTCCCGCAGCTCCCATTGGCCAGGAACAGCGAACCACGGCCACTGGGAGCTGCGAGCAGCTGTGCCTGCGGACGGCCAAAGTAAACACTGTCTTGCAGCCTGCCAGCAGATTAGCCTGATGGGCCGCAGGTTCCTACCACTGATTTAAAGGCTACTTATTTTCAAAAAGGCTCTTAAACACAACACTACAGTGATGGACTTGCAGTTCTCACAGGAGAATATTTAAAACCAAAGACCAAGAAAATTCAACATTTTAAAATTGAGAAAAAAACTGAGGTATATCAGGGCCACTGCAGGCAGAAAAGGAAAATTAACAGGCACACAAGCTCTGGGCAGCTCTTCCTCTTGAAAGAAAGTTATAGGATCAAATCTTCTAGTCCTTAATCCAGTAAAATTCTTATTGCCATCAGTGCCTCCACTCATAAATATTAACATATGCTTAATAACTATATACTTCATACTTAAATATTTGAGTCCCATCTTATCCAGGAATACACATTTTATACACATTAGCATACACAATATGCGACATTTTCTGGCATATTCTGAACAGTGCTGAGCAATCAGAGGGTGCCCAGTGAATAGTACATATAAGGACAATAATCATTGACTTTATGGACTCTGTGGATAAAATTTCTGTTCTTTGTTCTGGAATTGGCCTGGATACAGCTGAAACCCTAAAAAATTGAGGCATAAACACATCTGATTCCCTCCTTTTCTCGAACTCAGAACAAAAAATGACGACAAAATAGTTTTCAGCTAAAATGTAAAATTGCACAGCAACCATAGCTCTATAACCAAGCATGGGACAGGACCTGCCTCCCTTTGGGACTTAAGTGATCTCCTCTCATCTGACTCTCATTCTCCAGCCTTCCTGACCTCTGTGCTGCTTTTCATGTCGTCAATCATGACATCCATCCCAACCTCCTTGGACCGTTCGCTGGAGTCTCAGAGAACTGGCCACCTTGGTTTTGCTCCCATCTATCAGAATCCTCTTTTGTTGCAACATGCAGGAGAGAGAGAGGCTGGTCTGCTGGATAGGGAGCTAGCCCTGAAACACCTGGGTTCTACTCCCTCCATGGACTTCTTGTATGACTTCAGGCCAATACCTTAAGGACAGAATTTCAAAACCTTTTAGGCACCCAAAGACATAGGCGCTGACCCCTAGAGCTCCAATGGGAAAAAATTGGTGCGTGCTCTGCACCCACCAGCACCTTCCCGCCCTGCTACAGCTCACCTCTGCCTCCTCCCTTGAGCGTGCCGCTGGGTCCTGCTTCTCCTCCCTCCCTCCCAGCGCTTGTGCTGCGAAACAGCTGTTTCTTGAGGCAAGCCTGGGAGGGAGGGGGGAGGAGGCGGGGCTGGGGCAGAGATTTGGGGAGGGTGCAGGGCCAGGGGCACGAGCACCAACTGGCACCAACAAAAGTTGGCGCCTGTGCCCAAAGAGGCAGTAAGCATCTAATGGCATTTACAATGCACCTAACCTTCTAAAACAATGAGGAGTCCTTGTGGCACCTTAGAGACTAACAAATTTATTTGGGCATAAGCTTTCATGAGCTAGAACCCACCTCATCAATTGCTGATACAGACTAGCACAGCTACCACTCTGAAACCTAACCTTCTAGGTGCTTTTGAAAATCCCACAAGGTATCTAAATACTTTTGAAAATCTGGCCTTTAGTCTGTGTGTGCCTCAGTGCCCCATCCATGCAATGGGGATAACAGCACCGCTTCACCTCACTGAGAGGCTATGAGGAGAAATAGTTTAGACCTTGTTTCAGAGTAGCAGCCATGTTAGTCTGTATCCGCAAAAAGAACAGGAGTACTTGTGGCACCTTAGAGAAGCTTATGTTCAAATAAATTTGTTAGTCTCTAAGGTGCCACAAATACTCCTGTTTTTTAGACCCTGTGAGGGACTCAAATACTATGGTGATGGGACTACATAAGTACCACAGGTAACACGGGAACTTCTCCGTACTACTGCTATCCTTTCCCTTGGTTTTGGCTTCTTCTTTTCACCCTACACCCCCAAATTGCCTCCTTTTCTGAATGTAACCATGGCTCAGAGGGCTTGTCTGTATTCTTTCAGAGTCCCGTATGTTCTCTCAAAAATATACCTCCCCCTCCCCCACAGGTATTCCTGTTTTACAGGCTAGACTTCCAGACACTTAATTTAATCACCAGCCCTTTCTTATCTTAATCACCCTGCCACTGTTTGTAAACAAAATACTGGCTCCCTGCCCCAGGGGCACATCTCCCCTGCAGAACTTACATTTCACACTAATGCTGTGCTGAAGCTAACAGCTCCACCTGGGAGATCCCACACCTCCTATATGAAGCTCAAGGGTGTCTCCCGCCCCGCCTCCCCTTAAATTGCACCCCTGGCACAGCTGGGGTAGAAGGGACAGTGCTGGGTGGCAGATTGGGCTAGCTGCCCTTACCACGTACCCTCTGGCTTCAGGCAGGTTACTTCCCATGGCTAGCCTGTGAGGCCACTAGCTGCTGCCTGTGCCAGCTATTATTTATGTCTACACAAGCTGGTAATCACGTGCCCAGCTCCAACTGTAAACATACCACTTAGTCCCAATCACGTAGGGTAGCTATGGAGGCCAGCAGAAAAGAGAACTGGTGTCACATGAGGTAATTCTACCTGAGCACGCAAAATGGGGTAGGAGTGGCTAGGGCTTGGACCTCAGACACTCACCCACTCTCGTCTCTCTCTCCCCCCCGGCGCCTCACTCACATACCCAGCGGCCCCCTGTGCGTGGGCCTCAGTCCCACTACCAGCCTCTTGCCACCGCCCCCGGACCTCGCTCACAAGCCCGGCTACCCCCTCTGCGCGACGCTCCACTGCACGCGCATGCCGCTCTCCCCCCCTCAGCTCCTCCGAGCCTGGCCGCCTGCTCTTCAGCATCCTCCGGGACCCCTCTCCTCAGCCTTCTCCTTCCTTCCGGCTCCGCTCTGTCCGGCGCCCGCCTCCTCTCTATGGTTCCCCTCCCGCTCCCGGCTTTCCTTTACCCAGCGTGCACTGCGCCGGAAGAGAGTGACGACAATAACAAACAGCGGCAGCGGCTGCGCCAGGAGGACGGTGGGGGGGCTCGAGCGGTGCCCAGAGTCCCTCAACCGCCTCCCCCGGGTCTGGCGCTTTCCCAGGCCCCCTCAGGGAGCCCCCGACCGCGCTCTGCTGGGTGCGTCCGGAGCCCATGGGCCGGACCCAGCCGCAGTGAGGAGCCGCTGTTGCCGGTCACTGCAGGATGGTGCGCGGGGCCGCCTCGCCACTGTGGGTGAGTCTCGCCCGGGGGAAGCGGGACTCCGGAGCCCCCTTCTGACCCCTGAGGGGCGGGGGAGCCAGGCAGGAGCTAGTGGGGGGAGGCTGGCGAGGCCCTGCCCCCGGGGTGGCGGTTCCCCCTCCCCGCAGGCTCGTGGGGGTGAGTGGCTCACTGGGCTGCGTGGGCCTGTCCCCAGCAGCGCGCCCGGCTGACACCCGCTGGGTGCAGCAGAGAAGGGCGAGTGGGGGTGGAGGTGGGATCCCTCTCCTGCCTGGGGGGGGTCACTGTGAAGATGGACGGGGGGCTGCCCTCAGAGTGACCCGAGGAGTAGCATCTCCTTGGGGAGGGCTGGGGCCGACCCGTACCTTGGCAGAGGCTGTTTGTAAACAGCACGCGAGGGAACGGGGCTGGCCGGGCGGGGCTGTCCTCTGTGTTCCCTTCCCACCGCTATCGGGAAGGGGATTCGCCCTGAAGTTACTACAGGGAATGACTCAGCCTGTCCATGCTTCTGTGCCCGCCTTTGACAACAGTCAAACCCTGTAAGAAGTGTTAGGTCTGCGAGCATGCTGTATCTTCAGTTTCTTCCAGTTTCTATGAAACACCAAACACATGTTGTCTACTGCTCTTTTTCACATTGGATTCTCCTTGTCATTACTTCTTAAGAATAATACTTTCAAAGTATTAACTACACAGTGTACACTCAAGTTGAATTTTCTTTTTACCTTGTTTAGGGTTCATCTGCTCTTTCTTGTGACTGTTAGTACAAATGATTGGGAACAGATTTTGCAGAGTAATTTATTTTTTAGTTAGTGAGTAGTTGAGCACATTTAAAGTTAAAAAGGAATAATGTCAAATGTACTTTTTTACATTGACAATTGTACAAATTAATCCTATTTTAAAATATGTTAAAGTGCTATATTTTCTAAAACATGTCTTTACATTAGACTCTCATAGCACCCTGCTATAACCTCGTTGCTAAAATGTTGGATATAGTCATTGCTTATTGCCAGTAAAGGCCCTAATCCCATGAACACTTATGTACACACTGAACTTTACTAATGTAAGTAGTGTACTCTGTTAGTAAAATTAAGCACATGTTTAAATAATTGCATTATCAGGAGAGACTGAACAGATTACTCTTTACACCAGCAATCTGCTCCTCTTTAATGTAATACAGTTGTTTGTATATTGGATTTTCATACTGATGTCTGACCTGAAAACACCTTCTCTCCCTGCACTGTGCAGTTATCACATCAAGTGAATTATAGATGTCACCTTTCATATTAGTTTAAGCATTTTGATTAAGTAAATTTTCCCTAACAATTGAACTTTGGAAACACTTTAATGGGAGACTTTAATGAAATATGCTGAGGTGTGAACTTCACTGAAGTGAATGTAGTTACACCACAGATAAATGTTATGTTAAGACTTTAAAATCTGCTCCCAGTGGCAGGTTAGGATGTTTTCCTTGAGGCACGTGTGTGCCTAAATATGCTGTTTACGCAGAATGTAAGCATTCGTTTAAAAAGCTTTACAATCCTTGCTGCTAACCTTCCAAATATGAATCAATTATAAATTGATTTAATAAAAAGAAAAGGAGTACTTGTGGCATCTTAGAGACTAAAATTTATTTGAGCATAGGCTTTCGTGAGCTACGGCTCACTTCATCGGATGAAGTGCTCCTTTTCTTTTTGCGAATACAGACTAACACGGCTGCTACTCTGAAAACTGATTTAGTGTTACTTTCGTCAATCTGTAGACAAACTGTGCCAGTGCATTTCCTGCTTTTCATGTGGCTGCTTGGGAGAAGTAGAGCAGAACCCGGCCATGGAGTTCTTAATAGAGGAGGAGGAGGATCTATAGTAGGTAGCTGAGAAGAGCAGAGTAACAGACACTTCCCTACCACTAGACATACATGCACACAGAGCAGCCAGGAAACTTTAAGAGAAGGAAGGGGGGTAGTAAGGAGGCTGGAGAAGGGATAAAAATGCACTTCCTTTCATTAGCTAGAAGTGGGTGGGAGAGCATCACATTTATCTGACAGCTGTCAGCCAGAAGCAGATATGAAAAAAGAATAGCACCCTGGTACTGCCCTCTTCTTTCCCACCAGCACATGTGTAGCAGATGGGCTGGGCTTCTCACCAGGTTATTACCCTTGCTGGTTCAGCCCACCTGCATGTCGCAGGTAACAAACCCTGAAGATCAATTAAGAATATTTAATAAATATAGCTCCTTTCTCCCCATCTCATGGTGCATACTGTGTCTTTCTAT
Organism: Eretmochelys imbricata; assembly: GCF_965152235.1. Classification (NCBI taxonomy): domain Eukaryota; kingdom Metazoa; phylum Chordata; order Testudines; family Cheloniidae; genus Eretmochelys; species Eretmochelys imbricata. Next base: position 70,169,498 of record NC_135573.1, read on the forward strand.
GTACATCTTCTAGATCATAAGCTTTCTAGGGCAGGGACTGCTCTTGACAAACATATTGTCTGCTCTTAAACAATAACAATGCATAGAAGAGTTAGAGCATAAATCTTTCCAGTTGTCAGTGCTGGTCTGGAGGGGCTGCCTCTTGAGATAAGACTGTTCTGCATGTCAATTCAGTGTTTAACTTGTTTACTGCAATTGTCATTAAATGGGTAAATTGAGATGTGGACACTTAAAAGTTAAATGAGTGGGTAGTGTTTACTCATACATGTTTCCAAACAGCCATCATATACTCTTGGTTCCTACCAAATGGTGGTCAGACCTGTGATCTAGAAGTAAAACTGTATTAATAAAATTCAGCTGTTCAAATGAATTTGAAAATGGGCAGGTTGAACTCAGTCTTCTTGAGAATGTGTACATTTTTATTTTCACCTTAGATGATGGGGTGAGGCATTTTTTCAATGTTATACATATTTAAAACTTTCTTTGGTACATGTTAAACACTTTTTTCCACCAGTCTATGAATAAAATGGAATAGAAAACACTAGAAAACACTATTTCACTAGAAAACAATATGGGATAGGAATGGAGATTCTTTCCGAAGTTGTTAGATAGTGTTCTTATTTGATTAACTGGATAATTGAGAAGTCTTCCATTATCTTGGAAAAATCAAAGTAAAAACATTTTCCCCCATTGTGAAGCTACTAAGTTTTTAGATAAAATATCAGATGCTTTGAGTACTTTGTGCAAGTCCCCGCTGTTGAAGGCACGTCATGTATTTAAGTTAGTGGTAATTACATATGCTGAAAAAAGAACATCCACTAATTACAGGAAGGAAATGAGACATTTAGAAGGAGGACAATGCATAGTTTTTCATCCAGTCACCATACTTGGCATAAATGGAAGGTAGCTACATTTATACTTAGTTTTCTAAGTGCTATCTGTAGATTTCAAAACATTTTACTATCCTAGTATCAGGGATGTTGAAGGAAGTTGTGGCAAAGGGGAGTTAAGTGACTTGTCCAAGAGAACATAAGAAGCCAGTGGTAAAGCCAGGATTAGGAATGCTGTATCTACTACATTTTGAAGTACATTACACATGTAGATAAGTGCAGTATCACACCATGAGCATATTATACTAGTCTGACTCTGATCTGCACTGACTACCTGTTGAATTGTGTGTGGAATATGGATCAATACCAGCAACTTTATAAAGTCTTAAATTCCTGAGATCTACTTAGTGAACTGGGCCTCTTTGGTATTTAAAGGGGAAAAAAATGGTTTGTCCTTGGAAAACATTTTCTGAAGACTTATTGGCTATATTAGAAGTTTATTAGTGTTGTACCTGGCCACACAGTGGAACAAACAAGATTGTACATGCTTGGAAGATTTCACATTTGGGGAAAAAGCACACAGGTTTAAAACTGTTTAACTTTTATTTGTAATTGCTGGAGGTTGTTAAATATGTATGGAGAGGGAATAAATTCATATAATGTGAATTGTTACTACTTTTCCTTGTAATGGGAGAAACCAGTGGAGAGATGAAATATGGACAATTTTTACCTCATTAGAAATACTCATATTTGTAATTAAGTGTGCAGGAGATCAGAATAGATGATCACGATGGTCCCTTCTGACCTTAAAGTCTATGAGAGTGGGAATTTTTGTGGAAGTATTGAGGACTTCTCTGTTGGTTGAACAGTGATATTATCAGGATGTTTCTCCAGGACAAGCTGCAAGGTGGATGGTGATCTTTTGCACGAACTCTTGGCCACTGTAAGGAGTGGTGGAAGGAATATAAGGAATAATGGTGCCATCAACTGGAGATTGGATTCTGTTTCCAGAACTTGGGTTTGTTCATGTGTGTCAAGGGGAGATGAGGCAAGATGAGAACTTAAGGCATATGGTAGAATTGAAAATTGTATTCCCGCTTCCTTTGGTTTTTGTTTGTAAATTTAAATCTGTAAAGGAAGGTGTCCGTGGAGGAGAATCCTGGCCTTTGTTTCTTGTTATTCAGTGCGTGGTTAGTAGTCAGTAAGATAAGTTATTTGATAAGGGATGAGGCCTCTCACAGTATATGCATCTGTGTAATGTTGCAGGACTTGTTTCAGTGCATTTGGTGCCTGCTAGGTGAGAATATGGTATACCCAAGATAATTGGATCCAATTCTAGGTGTGTCCATCTTGTATATAAGAGTTCTGAGATGGAGTTAAAATGAGATTGGTTTTAGTGTATCTGTTTCCCCATGATATAGTGGAGTCTCCATGAAGTGCTGGTGCAATGATAGTACTTATTGACATTTACGTCAGCATAGATTACTCTCTCGAATTTGAGGTTGAGCACAGCTTTTTATCAGGGCAGGTCCTACTCTCATGATCTGCCCTCTAAGTCTAATGTGACCTAAGCATATCTAGAGGACTCTGAGGGACAATACTGTCCCCCTGACAAACCATGTAGTCAGTGGTTTGGAATACTGTACTCAGCCATTGATGAAGTGGTTCCTAGGTACCATCCTCCCTGGGTTCAGCTTCACAGGTCATCCGCATTTACAGCGAGTCTGCTTTTGACAAATGAAGCAGATGGGAAGATGGCTAGATCACTAGTGCAGAAGTCTTGAGCTGAAACTGATTGTGAGAGGGCAGGTTTCTTTTGTTGTAAGTCTTAATAGCTTGGGTATGGGAGAGGCAAAAAGAAAGTATAAAGGCCTTGATCTGAGGTAGGGTTTTTTGAGGGGTCGGGGTGGTAGGCAGTTTGTAAACTGAGGCTCAGTCCAGATAGAACTTAAGTGATGCTGGGTTGATTGGGAGAGCAACTAGGAAATAACACAAGTATTGACTCTTTCCCCTTTGAATGAAGGTGTATGTTTGCCTTTTGTTCAAGTTTGCAGTGTAGGATTCTGGTAGGATTTCCTGGTCCTATTAGATGATCAGTGGAATCCCATTAAATTTTTTTATATTTATTTTAATCACAGGAGACATGGGGGTGGGGTCCTGCCACGCAGGGGCAGGGGGAAGGGTAGGAAACCCTGGGGGTGGTTGGCAAAGCAAGTACACCACAGCAGCAGCTCCAGTCCTGTGGGGCTAGGACTGACACCCTGCTCCAAGCATTGCAACCTGGCACATGGTGTCGCAGTGCCACTCACTCAGATTTGGCCTGTCCACTCCTCCCATCATGACAGAGGGGCAGACAGGCCAAATTTGACTGAGCAGCACTGCAACATTGTACGCCAGACCACAACATCTGGAGTGGGGACAGGAGTTGCCACTGTGGTATAAGTTTTTTATCTTGTTTTTATATTATGCTGTTCACGCTTTTCCTTAATGTGGAGCTCTAATGATCAGATTGTCTTCCTTTTATTTATGTCCATTCTTTTGGGTGCAGTTATTGCAGCTGCCATCCACACCTTTGTCAATTGAGGGTTAGGTTACTACAGTGAATTCTATAGAAGACTTTATCTGAAATATATTGGGAAACTTAAATTGCTGCAAAATGCAGTAGCCTGATTGTTAGTGGAGTATCCTGCTATTGGCATGGGTTGTGGCTTTGTGATCTTCACGGACTCTGGATTCTGTGTAGAATGCAGGGTTTCTGGTATTTACCTATAAAGCCCTCAATGGTCTTAGACCTACTTGCATACAGGGAGAGGTGGTCTTAGGTCATAGTTCTACAGTTGTGTTAAGTAGAGATGCAGGAGCTGGTTTTAAAAAAAAACAAAAAACACAACAAGGTGGGGGAAGGAAGGCGTTTGTTTGGAGAGAATTTTCTTTGACTTTGGAACTGGTTTTTTACTCTTCTGAGAAGTGACAGGGTTGGGGTACCCTCTCCAGTGCAGGGTAAGTTTACTCCGTGAATAAGTCCATAGGACTGTTCTTGGCCTCAGGGCTCTAAGGCCTAGTGGCCAGAGTCAACAGAGTTGCCCCAGCACTTAGGGCTGTAAGGCCTAGAGGACAGTGGGCCGTCACCTAGGAGGACCTGGGCCTTCCCTTCTCCATTGGGTCTCGGCCCAGGGCCCTAGCAGTGGCTGAGCATTCCACCACCGAGCTAGCAGGACTCTGACCTAAACACACCGGCTTGCCACAGGACTATAACTAGTCCCCCCCAGGCCACTTCTTACCATGTCTTTGGGGGTCCTCGTTGAGGCATCATCAGGGTCTCCAGGCTTCTAGTGGGTGCCACTGGTCCCTCTCGGGTGTCCGCATGCACTTGGGCATCTGCCTGGGTTTTGGCACCTCTGGCTTCTGCAATTGGGTTCCAGCTGTTCCTGTGCTGGAGCCAGCAGGGAACATCCTTCCTCCTCAGCAGTCAGCCCAGACTGAGCTGGGCTGCTCTCTTTTATAGAAGTGCTTCACCTTGAGCATGCCCAGTAGACTTGTGGGGATGTGACTTAACCTTTCCCTGTCCAGTGCCAGGTGAGTTCACCCCATCACATGAAAATAATGCAAATGTGGTGATTTTTAGGGTTCTGCAAAGCGATATCTCTTCCTTAGTTTACAGAAGGATGCAGGGAGAAGTTATGACAGGGGCTGATGATGGACAAAGAATATTGTTTCAGTCTTTAAACTGCTTCTGCCCTTTTTTTTTTCTTTTTCTTTCTGGTGTGGTTAGATGAAACTGCTGCTGTTATAAGGAGGGAATTTTTGTCATTGTGTTTTTAAAGGATCTAAAGGGTGCTTAGTATGAAGCAATAGGTACCATACTTTATTTTATATAAATTGAAATAAATACATCAAATCAAACTGAAGAAATATGTTTTAAGTAGCAATCAGCAAAGTTTAAAGAAACAAATGAAATGAACATTTGATTTCCCAGTCCTTGACTAAAGTATATCAAAGTAAAAGCTTTTATAGTACAGCTAAAATACAAACTTAGCTCAGAATTGACAATACTATATTCTGATAGCTTATCTCCACAAGGATTTGAGGCAGCTATTCTAGAGTTCAGCATATGAAATTGTCCCTGAGTTCTGTTTGAATTGTTAGTTTTATTAAAGTAATGGTACAACACTTTATATGCTTACATAATTTGTTTGTTCATGTTATCCAGCACTTGTGTAAGGTTTCATTTTGTTTTTCATAGATTATGTATGCACCCTATAGGAGTTGTCATCCACATGGGATGACTTTTCTTGGTATTGATTGTGAAGCATGTGTCACCTGTCTGCCAGTGGCCCTAAATATTAGGAGGTGGTTCAAGATGAAGTTTCTCCATATTATCCTTTGTGAACATAGTGTTACTACTTTCTCAACTCTTGATATATCTGTTAAATTAGCTGGATGCAGACTTGTTGATTTTAGTGTAATTTATTGACTACCAGAAAAGTAACTCCTTTGTATACTTTTGGTAAGCTTCAATCTCTTGTGTGAGGCAGAGGCGGGGAGGAGGGGACGGGAAATGTGGCATACTAATATTAGTATCTTTTTCACTTTTCTCCCACAAAGAACCTGATCTTTAAGCAACCTTTTAACTTCCTTCCTGTCTTCTTGGAAGCGACACAGGTCTTGCAGAAATGATATGACATGTAAAACTGAGTACAATTTTTTTGTCATCTTTGTCAATTCACTGTACAGCCAAAACACTTCTGTGAAACTGTGTGGTTCCTGCCACTGTCTGTGTTCTATTATAGTGTGCAGTCCAATGATATATACTGATCGTGCCATGGATAAATACTTGAGGTGTGGAATACTATACATATACCATCTTAAATTGCCATCCCTATTTATTTTGGAGAAAGAAAAATGTTTAAACAGTTCTCCTTTTCTGTCATGGCAACTATTCATCTTGATGTTGTTAGTGTACATTTTAAAAATAGATTTTCAGTTAATTAAACCTTGTTTAGGTCTTTAAACACCTTATATTTGTATATTTCTTTTGTATTGCTAGCTAACATCAGTCCTGAGATACTGTGGAAATGAGTGGTGGGTACCTACATAAAAACATTGATACAATAGAATGAAATGCCTCACTTTTAGGTGGAGGACATTAAGGCCAGGTTTACACTACTGGGTTTCTCCCATTGATGTCAGTCCTCCATTAGACCGACCTAATGACTCCACCCCCACAAGAGGTGTAGCGCATGGGTCAATGTAGTTAGGGTGACGCAGTGTCTGTGTAAACACTGCATTATTTACATTGCCTGTCAGCACTGCACAGAGCTCACAGCTGTAAGCCCCACTGCTGGGTGCTGACAGCTCGGGCTGTCAGCCGCCCACTTAAATCCTTACAAGCTTTACTGGTGAGAACACACACCACCGGCGGAAGAAGGGTAGTGTGAACATGAAAAACTACAGTAATTATTGCAGTGGCTGTCGGTCATCCTAACATGGGTGTAGACAAAGCCTAAAAGGCATAATTCCTTGTTATGCTTAATGCTTTACAAAAAAGACAGTTGTAAGTGAACATGAGCTTCTTTATTTTCATATTATTCAAAAAAATATTGGCACATTTAATGAATTGGAGTACAGATTGCTATTGTGTACAGAAGTCACAATTTCAGTTTTGTTTTACTTAATCTGTATGTCTCCTTAATTTTGTTGTGTTCATTTTTATAATGTCACAATCTAATTTTCAAACTTCTCTTACATTTGTTATGCTTAATTGCCAGTCTAATCACTGTTCTGCTCATAAACTCAGATTTGTTTGGTTATTATAATAGATAGTTGGATTGGGTACTTCAGATGTGATACATTCTGATTGAAGGGGATTTGTTAATTTAGGGAAGTAAATGGCAATTTTGGTCAAAACAGGGACACTGTCAGCTAAAAAATCTCATTCCAGTCTGAATTTTTTTACCTACTGATGTTCAGCTAACACCAAGGTATACTCTTAAATGGAAGCTATCAGGTTTTTTTGTCATATTTATTTTTTACTGAATTTGTACTGTCATAGACCAGGACCCCATTGTGCTAAGTGCTTTACAAACACAGAACAAAAATGGTTTACTTTCTGCATTTGACATCACTTTTTATTATCACTTTCGCTGTTTCCCTTGTATAGTTAGTTGCTTTTGATTTTGTGGGTCTTTCACACAGCAACTGTGGAGGAAAATAACGTTTTCTAAAACGGGACAATATGACTATAAAACCAAACCAAAACTCTCCTTGTGAAGAATCAGGGAGAAGTGTAGTATCTGCAGCTGAAATTGACTAGATATGGTTGGCAGTGTCCCTGTAATGGATGTCAGTAGCTCCTTAGCTATTTTTAAGCTACATGAAACTAGATGTACCTTAAAATAAAAATGAAAAAACAATAATAATAATAATAAAAAAACACTTTCAAAGTTGTGTATGTTTTGAGGTCCAGTGAGATTCAAGAATACTAAATTCCTTGCATGAATTTTTAGGTGTCTCCATAGATTGCTGCTATCATGCAAGCCAATATGTGTGATAAACTTGAGGTATATGGTATGGAATAATGTACTTCTGTAAAGAGCTATGGGTGATGCTTAGCTTGATGTGTATACTAAGGGTTCATGAGTCTCCATGGGATTCATACATACTGATAGTATTTTTAAATCTTGTTCCTTTACTTTCTCTGCCATCTGCAGTGCTTCCATTCTTGGGTAATCAAGTGAAATTTATTAAATACCGTTCTTTGAAGTTTTCTGAGGTCTGGGACTTATTATTGCTTAATTTATGTATTTTGTTACAAAAGCTCTTCTATTGACATCTCAGTCTGCGACAGTTCCTCAGATTTGTCACCTAAAAAGAATAGCTCACATATGGGAATCTCCCTCACATCTTCTGCAATGAAGACCAAGGCCAAGAATTCACTTAACTTCTCCACAATGGCAGTATCTTCCTTAAGTGCTCCTTTATCACCTTGGTCGTCCACTGGCCCTTCTGATCATTTGGCAGGCTTCCTGCTTCTAATATACTTAAACTTTTTTTGTTGTTAATTTTTGAGGTTTTGGCTTGTTGCTCTTCACATTCTTTTTTGGCTTGCCTAATTATATTTTTACACTTGATTTGCCAGCGTTTATGCTCCTATCTATGTTCCTCAGTAGAATTTGACTTTCAAATTTTAAAGATGCCTTTTTGCTTCTAACCACTCTTTTTTACTTTGTTTAGCCGTGGTGGCACTTTTTTGGTCCTCTTACTGTGTTTTTCATTTTGGGTATACATTTAATTTGAACCTCTATTATGGTGTTTTTTAAAAGTTTCCATGCAGTTTGCAGGCATTTCACTGTTGTGACTTTTTCACTTAATTTCCGTTTAACTAGCTTCTCATTTTTTGTGTAGTTCCCCTTTCTGAAGTTCATTGCTACTGTGTTGGGCTTCTTTGGTGTCATCCTGTCCTCTCTCCACAAGGCTATTCAATTAAATTATAGTACAGTTACTATTACCAACCAGTTCAGCTATATTCCACTTCTTGCACCAGATTCTGTGCTCCTTTAAAACTTGGCAGCAAACATGTACTGCTTAATATTTTATTAAATTAATTAAAATGATTGTAATTGTCATAATTTAATATTTTAAAATAGGTTTATTTTAAAAACCCTGTATTTAATTTAAATTTAAAAAAAAATCTGTTTTTAATAAATTTTTATCCACCCTGAAATGCATAGGCACAAAAGCAGAGTTAAAGTTGCTATGGCAACATCTAACTTTAAATTTAATAAATTTAAATTAAAATCTCAGCCTTAAAGGAGCCATGACAACTTGAGTTTTAGCTTAAATATATTTTTAAAAAGCTCCTAAAAAGCCTAGAACTAATCAAAATCCAGTTTAAATAGTTGTATTTAAACAGGCTTACTCCCTACAGAATTTGAAATTCAAATTTTGGTGTATTAAGGGCCTCTAGCTCAAAGGTGGGCAAACTACGGTCCGCGGGACCCTCCTGTCCGGCCCCATAGCTCCTGGCCCTGGAGGCTTGTCTCCGGTCCCTCCCTTGCTGTTCCCCCTCCCCTGCAGCCTCAGCGCGCCGCACCGCCGGCGCAACCCTCTGGGCGGCCAGGCAGCACAGTTGCAGAGCCGTGGCCTGACTCTGCGGCTGTAGCGCCACCAGCCACCGGTGCTCCAGGCAGTGTGGTTGGGGGGGTGGGTTTGGATAGAGGTCAGGGGAGTTCAGGGTGTGGTCAGAGATTGGGGGTGTGGATCGGGGTCGGGGCAGTCAGAAGGTGGGGAACAGGGGGGTTGGATGGGGCAGGTGCCGGGGGGGGGGCAGTCAGAAATAAGGGGGGGGTTGGATGGGGCGGCAGGAAGCAGTTGGGTGGGGTGTCTGGGGGATGGTCAGGGGACAGGGAGCAAGGAGTGGTAGATGGGGCAGGAGTCCCGGGGGAGCTGTCAGGGGGCGAGAAGCAGGGGGCTCGGATAGGAAGCGGGGGCTGGGCCACGCCTGGCTGTTTGGGGAGACACAGCCTCCCCTAACCAGCCCTCCATACAATTTTGGAAACCCGATGTGGCCCTCTGGCCAAAAAGTTTGCCCACCCCTGCTCTAGCTTAGATAACAGAGTAAAGAAAACATAAAGTGACACAGTGCATTTCTGAATTTTCACTTTAAATAAACTAAGGTTTTAGCAACATAAAATTCTTAACTTACATTTAATTTTTATGTTTATAATGTCCTGTAAACTGATTATACTCATTGTTCTTTACCATTAGTACATTGACAGAGGAAAGGGAAGGAAGGATGGATCTAAGTATAAGCATGTTTTGTTTGTTTTTTGTCATGCTTGGGTCTGCCCATTCACCTTTCCTGTCTGCAAAGGACCCTTATGGAAATCAACAGGGGATCAGAAACACTATTTTGTTTTTAAAAAAGGAAATTTGTACATGGTTTTTTAAACATGCTATAAGAAACTTGAATTATTTGAAATTTATCAACTAAAAAATAAAATCAAATTGGCAGTGCGCCTTTAAAGCTGAACTGTGGAACTTGTATTTGTTTCTCTCTCCATTATCCAGAAGTGCAGTAATCCAGTTTCGACTCATGAGCATGGAAATGATTTGTAGTCTGAAAGGATTGTTCAAGCAAAATCAAACAATGGAACATGGAGATTCTGCACATATAGCACAAATGGACCAAAAAGTTACTTTGGTACCATTTACATGTTGCATCGAGCTTGGAATGTTATGAAAGCCATAGTGTTATAGCGTTGTTACAGAAGAGTTGGTATTGTATGCCTTTAAGGAGGCTTTTACATTGGCCAGTTTTTATGGATGTAACAGAGGGTTTTGTTGGTTGGGTGCAGTGCTTAATTTTTGCCAGGACTGAGGCTTGGAGGCACCTCTAGGCTTGGCAGTTCATATCCCTGGCACCTCTGGGCTTGGTACATCAGTTATGAATGTAAAAAGATTGCTTGAGCCCCATCACCTCTTTCATTACAAATTAAGCACTTGTTGGGTGGGTGGCTTTTGTTTTGTTTTCAATAAGCAGTGTTGAGCTAAGTGAATTAACTTTCTAAATGTGCTAAATGAAATTAATAAGCTTTAAAGTACTCTGTGACAAAACAATTAACTGCACCTCATGAATCATCTCTAAAATTAACTCAGCTTTTCAGAGTTGCCACTAACCTGAAAAAAAACCCTGCATCTTGTAATATTTTGAGAAGCTAAACCAATTTAATAATTGGACTTTGACTGCAAATTCACCACACAAAATAGTGAAAACGTTTTGCAGGAGATCTAAATACAACATGGTTAATTTGTGTTTGATTTTTTTTTCTGTTAGATGCTGTATTCTTTTACTTGTATTGATTTGGGTAGCTTTTTCATTTTTTTTTTAATCTTTGCATTTTTCTTGTATTCATGTTTTTCTATCATCTGTCTGCTGTAGCAAGTGTTATGTTTAAATAATAGCTTAGCCATTAAGCTGAATGGCATGATTTATAATTATTGTATTTTGTCTGGTAATACAGATTCCTATCTTGTGTCTTAAAGATCTCATTTATAGAACTCCCCTGATCACAAGTTAGGTCGTGACTGTACTGTGCCTTCAGTATCTGGTCCTAGCCCCTGTTCTGTTTTTGTCTTTCCACTTCGTGTTTGTCCCTTCCATTTCTTCCTTTTCTATCTCTCCCTTCTCTCTCTGTCACACCTGTGATATCTCTTCTTCTCACAGGAGTGCCACTGAAAAGGAAAAAGTTAAGCAATTAGCACTAATAGGAAAAGTTGAATTAGATTTTTAAAAATGCTGTTTTTAGTCAAAGAATAAATGGACACAGATCTGACATCAGGAATCATAACATTCAAAAACCCGGTAGGAGAACACTTCAACCTCTCTGGCCACTCAGTAAAAGACTTAAGGGTGGCAATTCTGCAACAGAAAAGCTTCAAAAACAGACTTCAAGGAGAAACTGCTGAGCTTGAATTAATATGCAAACTAGATACTCTTAACTTGGGTTTGAATAGAGACTGGGAGTGGCTGGGTCATTTCACATACTGAATCTATTTTCCCGTGTTAAGTATCCTCACACCTTCTTGTCAACTGTCTAAATGGGCCATCTTGATTATCACTACAAAAGTTTATTTTTCTCCTGCTGATAATAGCTCATCTTAATTAATTAGCCTCTTGCAGTTTGTATGCCAACTTCCACCTTCTGTGTGTGTGTGTGTGCGCGTATCTTCTTACTATATGTTCCATTCTATGCAGCCGATGAAGTGAGCTGTAGCCCACGAAAGCTTATCCTTTCGTACATTTGTTAGTCTCTAAGGTCCACAAGTACTCCTGTTCTTTTTATTTTTAGTCTGTGTAGTGATTTGATTTTTATGTTTATTTTTTTTTTAACCTGAGTTCCCATTTAAGTATTTTAGGACAATCTAGTGAAGCAGTAGTATTGGAAGTGTGTGAAGAAACACTTACAGATTATATTTAAAATTTAACTACTGGTTCTCAGTTTCTTAAGGAAATGGGAAAATATTCTAATTTGTGGAAGAATCCCCTGGATATTGAGTTCTCTGCTCCTTCTGTATCTAAACTTATAATTTGGTGGTGTTTTTTGTCTCAAGTTTAATTGAGTAGGTCTAGCATATGTAACTAAATTTTTGTTTTTACAGCAATTGACTAATCTTAAATTAATTTAACTCTTTTTGTAGTTACTGAAAAAGTTTGTTGAAAGTGTAATACTTAAAACAAATATTAAGCAAAATGTCACAAAATTAGAGTAATTAAATGTTTGTAACATAGATACATCAATTTGCTCCTCTGAGGTGCAGCACTGGCAATAAAAACTTCTTCATTGTTCAGTTTTAAGCAAACATTCTATGGATATTCCTAATTACATTCTGTATCTTTTGTTTGCAGGTATTTTACTCTCATTTTGAACACTCATTCCATTCTGTTGCCAAAATCAACTGAAGCAAATGTGCACCTTATCCTGCTGTGTTTTAAAGAAGGTGGTATCTCTGTATAGCTCCTGAAGGTAATCCTTTTTTCCCTTGATGTTGTAACTTTTTTTTTAAGTTAAGTCTACTACATGGTGATGTGTGACAGTTATCCTATAGATTGGCTTATGTTTGGTTTGATCTTGTCAATGATTTTGGTTTTTTGTAAATGTAAAAAATGGCAATACTAGCTTCATCATTAAGGATTATGAAACAATTCTGAGGATTAATTAACTCCTGTGTACAGGGGCAGCACAAAACTTTTGGCCCACTTACCAAGTGAGTGCCACTTAAATCTGCAAAATAGGACTTTTTTTTCCACAAGCGTTGAAGAAGCCTTGTTCCAGCCCTCTGCATAGGGATGAATTTCATCCTGAGAGAATAGATGATGATTAGCACCATTAGCTTTTTCCATACCGAAACACCAGAGGATAACAAATCATACTTAATTCCTGCTGAGCTTTGTTTGACTGTTTTGTCTAGCAAGTTTGTGTGATTTATAGAAACAGTTTTATATTCTTCATCACTGAGATTCAGGTATGGTTATGGTGAAAACGACTTATTGTGATAACTTGTTTATGGACACTGATTTATAATTAAGATGCATCGATGAAGTGAGCTGTAGCTCATGAAAGCTTATGCTCAGATAAATTGGTTAGTCTCTAAGGTGCCACAAGTACTCCTTTTCTTTTTGTGAATACAGAGTAACACGGCTGCTACTAAACCTATAATTAAGTTGTATTTTTAAGATTTGGAATTATAGCAATGATTGCTAGTCCATTCTTCAGAATCCACCAGATCATTCCACAGTCTAACATTTTTTTTGAGACTGTACTCCTCTCTCACCAGTGTAAATTAACACTAAATTCAATGTTTTACCTGGGATTAAATAGGTGGAAGTAAGAGGAGAATTGGGTGCACTGTATATAACACTGTTGTGTTGCTTTCTACCTAAAAACAATGTTTTAGTCTCTGAACCCCAGAGGTAAAAATAGAGGTCTTGACTAGTTTGTGTATTTCCTATAATGTATGTTTGAAAAGGTGGGGAGAGAGCACAGCTCCAGAATTTAGAAGGGAAGATTTTTCTGAACTTTTCCGGAGCTAGTCTTTTGAGTTGGTAGCTATTTTATTTGCCCATTTGTCTCCCCCGCCCTCCATTTCAATTTCTATTTAGTCTGGTGCCTTTCCCACACTTCCATTTTTGTTTGGCTCCTTCTGTCGCTTGTATTTTGTTGTCAGTGTCTGTATACAAAGGAAAGTGCATTTTGCTTTAGAATAACCTGAAGTTTGAATTTAAATCAATAGTTATACTGCCATATCCCTCTGTTTGGACACACTTATTCTAATATAATAGTGGCTTTTTTAGGTTTAGCTTAAGTCACTTGGAAAAGAATTTAAGCTAAACTGAAAAAAGCCATTACTATGCTGCAATAAGTATGTCCAAATGGGGTTATATATTCTTATAACGAGTAAAATTCTTCCAAGTAGACAAGACCTAACTTTCCAGAATTCCTCCAGCAGCAGAAGAGCTTTTTTCAGTGTGTTTGAAATACATTTTGAAGTTTCTCCTACAGCTGTTTACTGGCTCAGAATTGCTACTAATTTGGAAGAGGTTGCTCACAAGCTTTCAGTTTTGTCAAATTCTGCTTCTCCCGGGCCAGACACAAACATGCAACTGAAGACAGGAGAAGAAAGAGGGAAAGAGTGCTCATTTTTGTTCAGATAGTGGGGTAGTAGTAATTGTTTTCGGCTCTGACAAAATTTGTGTCTCCTTTCTCAAGCAGGGAGGATCTCTGGTTTCTCTGAGTGTATCTGTGGTAGCAAAATTCATACCCTTAATTCCTCACTAGTGCAAGATTGGATAACGTGGTAGTAAAAACGATTGAGCCTTTTGTATACTAATGCTTCCATCTGCCTTGGTGGAAAATTATGGGCCTGAATTTTGGCAGTGTATCTGGACAAGAGTGAGGTCAGAAAGATGGCATCAGAACACGAGGACCCCTTCTCAGATGGCAGACTTCACCTCTTTCCTACTGGCAGATATAGTAGGTACAGCATCTGGCAAGCAGACTAGTGCAGGGATCTGGGGCTATTAACCTATGTTGTCAGACTTGAAAAATGCCATGTGCCATAGTCCAGTAGAATGGTAACACCCATTAGAACCTAATTCAGAATGGAGGCGGGGTGGGGGGGAAGAAAAGGAATAGATATCGAACTCACCAAATTAAATAACCACGCTTCCTCTTCAGAATATTCTTAGGTTTTTATAATTGTTGAGTCTTTGGAAAGGCCCAGGATTCAATAGCAGTCATTTCTAGTAGTTGTCTTTAACTCAAACACTCTTAGTCTGTAAACAGAACAACCTTGAGACAGTTTAGGAAGATAACAAATCCAGCTTTCAAAAACAAAAGTTCCCAGCGTGTATTTGGTTCTTGTTAGTATTGCTTTGCTTGTGTGTTTAAGCCTTTTTTCAGCATTGAAGGGGAAGGATTTAATTGTCCATAGGCTTTAAACACATGAATCTCTTTCCTGTAGGTAGGTCAGATCAGGTTGGTCACATTGTGCCAACTAAGTGCACTATTTTCCTCATAAAGAACAGGAGATACCTTTTGCTTTGCATGAGGTAGACACTGAAGGATGCGAGAAACTACTTATTAGAACAAAACAAACCTCCATAAACTGCTGCTTTTCTGATGCATAGGGCCAGTACACGAGATGCTATGTTGGATTATGTGCCTGACTTAGTTTAACTGCTGTAAAAGGAGAGTGGTGTGATTGCAGTGTGGATATGCACACCCACTGCTTTAGTAGTCGGAGGTGATGCTGTGGATCGAAATGTTTCCCTTCAGCTGAGTGTTCCTCAGTCTGAAAATTTGAGAGGAGACGTGTTCCCTCCTTGTACAAGGCAGAGAAAAAGAAACAGCATGGAAGTTCAAATGGCATAAATCCCTTGTGTTCTGTATCCATGTTGCAAGTGTAGTCTTCTGGCGTCACATAAAGTGGTGTGCAGCTGCTCAAAAGCAAATTCTTATTTTTTTGTATTACCGTAGTGCCTAAAAGCCCTAGTTGTGGACCGGGGTCCCATTGTGCTGGTGGTTGTACAGACACAGAACAAAAAGATAGTCCCTGCCCCAAAGAGCTTGCCTTCTCTTAGATAGTAGGTTGCTGCTTCTCCAACTCTAAGCATCTAATTTTTCAATGGCTGTGTTTGGTCAGGGAAGCATGGGTTGAGTCTATGGAAAAACCCAGGATTCAATTGCAGTGGACATATTCCCACTCTAATACTTCTGGGGAAATTGTGTGTGCGTATTTCATGAGCTATGCATATTTTTAATTTTTTGTGCAGAAAAAAGCTTTTGCCGGAAAGTTGCTGTCGTTCTACCTTTTGCGGGAGTGCAGAGACACATGGGGACAGGGGCAGAGGTGCCTGACTGAATGGGAGAGGCTAAGGGTCAGCCAGAGTCTGCATGGGGGAAGCTGCCTAACAATCCCTCCCTACCCCCCAAAAAAATCCTGTTCCATACTTTTCCCACCCATATCCAACAACCCTCCAAGTTCACACCCAGACTCCTTCCCAGCAATTACTTCCCTCTCCTTCAGGTCCTCCATTATCCCTGACTCTCCCAAGCCTTTGCACTGCTTCTGAGGGGTGCAGGAAATATGATTCTGTATTGTAGTTTAATTGAATTATTATCTCACAGTTCTGTATTAATATGCCTAGTAAGGAATCTATTTGTCAAAAAACATTTCCTGAATCTTTTTTGTTGTCCGTATTGTTATGGGCATACTTGCTGACAGGTATTTTGAAATAAATGACCAAAAATAATTGAAACTGGTGACAAATAAACTATTCAGAATTTTGCAGACTTTTAAAATATTGTGCACATAATTTTTAATTTTCTGTTGCAGAATTTGTAATATTCTGGCACAGAATTCCCACCAGGAGTAACTCTAAGTAGCATTTAGCCTTCTAGTGGGTAGAGGAGTGAGAAGGGGGACCAGTATAGATGCAAAGGTAAAACGAAAGAAAAACAAGAACAGACAATAGACCAGGAGGGAGAGGGGTCATTATAAAGGACAAAAGGTGCCAATTATAGGTATGTCCACATAGCAAAAATTGTGCCTGGGTTAACCTACCCTTGTATTGGATTGAATCTTGCTAGTACGTAGTAGGCTAATGAGCCAAGTACGTACTCAGAGTGTGTGCCAGGCTTGTATTACTCATTCATACTTCCTTACTGTTGTTACTGCTGTTACATTTTGACTCAAGCTAGCTCAGGTAGGCAAGCCTGTGCACAGCTTTTGCTGTGTAGACATACCCTATATCAGGTCACACTGCTGGGGTACTGGGGAGGGAACTTGGGGACACCAGTCAGCCAATCCACTGTAAGATGAACACCAACAAAAATAAGAGTGGTAACTACTGCCGTGACCTTTCTGTCCATATATTTAAAATGGATTTTAAATCAAACAAATTCTGACTGACAAAAACTGGGGACAAAGATAAAGCCCTTCAAAAGGTTGGTAGCTAGTCCAAGTTTGTTGTTAAGGATTTTGTGTGGTGAAAGAGGACATGATAAAACACATAGTAGATGATAAACTGCAAATATACATACTAGAGATGTAAGCAAATATTGGTTTGTGTGATGTGCTTTTATGTTCATTATACAATAATTTTATAGTTTTATTTCATACTACTGAAACAAATAGCCACAAAATAGTTCTGAATAATAAATGGCAATACCTGACAATGCCTCACCATCTGCTGAAGATGATTTGGAAGCAATTACATCAGTTCTGCCACAATGCAGGTGTACTGACTGGAATAACCCATCATGGGCCCTTTCAGTATGTTCTCAATTGAAAGATTTAAGATCTAATAAGCTGCTTTTGTGGTTTAGCTACCTTCCTAGCTTTTTCTTTAAAAAGTGAGTTAACTGTAAGTGATATGCTGTGCTTCGGTTTCTTTGCAGTTTCTAAATGATACTACCAAAGTGGAAGGTATAAACTTCAGGAACACAAAGAAATCATCATGAAGTTATATGTATTTGTGGTCAACACTGGAACTACCCTCACCTTTGACACAGAACTTGCGGTACAAAAGTAAGAAAATGAGTGAACTGCTGTGTGTGTATGTGTGTGTACGCACACTAGACAGAATACTGAAATTATCCACCATATGTGTAAGCAGCAACATTACAGTCTCTGCAACTAGTACTCATTTTAATTATCAGCTACCAGCAAAATCTACCTGTTTCTATGAATGTGGAGCCATACAATTTTTAATATTCATATGCAGCTGTAGCCAAAATGTACTATCCCGCATAGTCAGTAACTGATATACAGTGCATTACTTTTATACATAAAATGTCATTCTTTTAATCTGAAGCAGCCAGGAATTTACTAGTATTTAAAATGATAAAACAAAACTAAAATAAACTTTCTAATTTGCTCTGAAGTATTTTCTTAATCATTGAGGAAATATGCCCAGAAAGGGAAAAGGGAAACTGGAAGAAAGATGCCTGATGTGGTGTTTGTGGGCATAGTGTAGCATCAGGAAGAAAAAATAAAAGGCTGCTGGAATGGTGCACATAACAGGCAACAGTGCCTTGCTGACATAAGCTTTATGTCTGGCTACATTTGGAATATTGTCTTCAGTATGGATTGTCTAATGTAGTGTTACATTAGACAATCCATACTGAAGACAATATTCTTGACATGTTCCAATGCAACATCGTGATTTCACTGTATATTTCCTGCTGAAGTTAAAATGTAATTTTCTAAAGCATTCTAGCATTTACTGGATGTATAATGGACCAGTCAATACAAGGTTGTAAAAATACACAAAATATTAAAAACAAAAAAAATCCTGTAGTTGCAACTCCTTCCAGATGTCATGGTATCCTTTTACAATGAGGGGGAGGGGACCCCAGTTACTAAGAAGTGACAGTTAGTAATAGGGTGTTCAGTTATTAGAAATGTATTTAGTTGGGTTTGTGTTGACCAGGAGAACCACATCGTAAATTCCCTGCTGGGTGCAAAGGTTGTGGATCTCTTAAGACATCTAGACAGACTCGCATGCCGTGCTGGGGAGAAGCCAGAGGAGCTGGTGGTCATGGTAGATGTAGGTACCAGTGACGGGACCTCCATGGTAGCATTCTCTGAAATGCTTCCAGTTCCATACGCAGGACCAGGTAGACAGGCAGGACTGTGCGTCTCAATGCATGGATAGTGTGGGAAGGGTTTTATGTTTGTTAGGAAAGAAGGAGCCTATCCAGTAACTCCTTACTTAACGTCATCCCAATTAACATTGTTTCCTTGTTACGCTGCTGATCAATTAGAGAATATACTCGTTTAAAGTTGTACAGTGCTCCCTTATAACTGCTGTGTGGCAGCCACCTGCTTTGTCCACTGCTTGCAGAAAGAGCAGCCCTTTGGAGCTAGCTGGTGGGGGCTTGGAACCATGGTGGACCAGCAGCCCCCATCAGCTCCCCTAAATTCACTGTGCTGCAGCCACCCAGCAGGCTATCAATGGCTAGGCAGTTCAGGTGTCCCTCCCCCCACTGCCGTGTGCTGCTCCTGCCCTCTGCCTTGGAGCTGCTCCTGGAAGCCTCCTGCTTGCTGTGCAGAGGGATGGGGAGGGAAAATAGGGGTGCTAATGTCAGGGTGTCCCTCTCCCCCTGCTCCTGCACTCTATCTCCACAGAGCGGGGGTGGCATGACAGGGCTCAGGATGGAGGGAGCTTGCTGGCAGCAGCTCCTTTCTCAACTTGCTGATCTACTTAAAAAGGCAGTATACTTAGAGTGGGGTCAGCATACTTAAAGGGGCAAAGCACAAGTCTCTCTCTCACTCTCACACACACACACATGGTGTGTGTCTCTGTCTGCCATGCTGTGTCTCCTCTCTCCATTCCTGCTGCCTTGTAGTGTGAAGCTA